>NC_044311.2:85961700-86632950 GCF_007474595.2 Lynx canadensis
GGGATTTTAGAATTCTTTCAATGGCTCCCTCATGCCCTCAAAGTAAAATCTAAATACCTCAACAGGGCCATTTGAGGCCTTTCCTGTTCTGGCCCTGCCTACATCTCTCTCTCCCTCCCACTTGCAGACACTGATCTCCCAAACTGCTGTGTTCTCACACCTCTGCGCTTCCGCCCATGTTGTTGCTCTGCCTTGAGTGGTGCTCCTCCATCTCCGTTTCACCCAGAGCTCAGTTCAGGCATCTCCTCTTTCAGGAAGCCTTCCTGACTCTCCAGCCCCTCATAGCACACTGTCAGACACACACATCACCAGCTAGCCCGGGAGTTCGTTGAGGTCAGGAACTGTGTCTCGTTTGTCTTGTCCTAGAGTCTGGCAGATGCATTGCATGGGAGCTGGTTTGCAAAAAATAGAATTTTCTGCTAGTAAAAGCTGTTTTTGGTATGGTATGGTGATAGTAAATAAGTGATAATACAGAAGCTTGTAGAAGAGATTCCTGCAGTGGCTTCGAGGAAGTTAAGCCAAAGGACCTTCGGTCCTTTCCAAATCTGAAATTTCATCATTTGAAAACACTGACATTTGTCCAAAATGTTCAGGGGCGCCTGGGTGGCTCAGTCGTTTAAGTGTCCGACTTCAGCTCAGGTCATGATCTCGCAATCCGTGAGTTCGAGCCCCGCCATCGGGCTCTGGGCTGACAGCTCAGAGCCTGGAGCCTGTTTCAGATTCTGTGTCTCCCTCTCTCTCTGGCCCTCCCCCGTTCATGCTCTGTCTCTCTCTGTCTCAAAAATAAAATAAACGTTAAAAAAATCAAAATGTTCAGCCATCAACATATGTGGCAAATTGGCCATTTTCTCCAGAAGGGGAAGCAAACGCTGTCACTCATGGCAGTTTCACAGCACCTTTGCCCTAAACATTTGGGTGTGTGGGGACTTCTCCATCTCCTTTGGACCCTGAATCTCAGCTCCTGACCTACTCTGACTCTTGGGAGGAAATCAAAGGGCAAGAGGAGGAACTGGTGTTCTCAGAAGAAGAGAAATTCACGATCCCCCTGGAATGAATTAGGAGTCCATTTGGTAAAATATTTTTGAGCTGTTGTAAAGAATAAAGTAGGCTTATATATACATGAAAGATATAGGTTGAAAAAGAGCAAATTAGGGAATACCATAGATAGTTTGATCACTTCCACATATTTAAAAAAGAGAGGGGTGCCTGGGTGACTCAGTCAGTTGGACGTCTGACTGCGGCCTGGAGCCTGCTTCAGATTCTGTCTCTGTCTCTGTCCGTCCCTTGCTCATGCTCTGTCTATAGCTCTCAAATATAAGTAAACATTTAAAAATTATCAATCAATCAATCAATAAGTATTGCATAATATGTAAGTATTATGCATAATTTTTCTGGATGAAATTACTTTGGGAAAGTAGTTATCTGCTGTGGACAGTGGGAATGGGAGAAAGTGACTTTCAATTGTCACTTTGTATGTTTTTATGTCACTTCTGTTTTCTAACATCGTATCTTTTTAACACCAACAGATTTGACCTAGAATGTAGGATTAGGCTAACCTTATACTTCTTTATAGTTTTCTGTTAAAAAAATTAAAATCTAATATTTTGATTCTCTAGAGGCTGGAGAAAAGGGGATGGGGACTCACCTGGCCACAACCAAGATAGATTTTACTAGCTCCAATTCTAAACATGAAAAGCCAGAGTCAGGAAAGCAAAAGGCTAGGGGAAGGGAGACCTTCTTGCCCGAGATCATTCTGTGAAAAGATGTCAGAGCCAAGAACAACGACCAGATCTTCTGGGTTCCAGTGTGACTCCTCAACTATACCTACAAGGAAGAAGGAAAACGGTGGTGGGGAAGGGCGATAACATTTGCAGAAGGCCTACTGTGAAGGTATTTTATACATTTGCCAGCCAACTTCTGTCCTTAGAAAGACTTTAAAACAGCAAGATCCAGCATTACCATGAGATTTCCAGAGTTAAAAGTCTTTTTTTTTTTTTTAATTTTTTTTTCAACGTTTTTATTTATTTTTGGGACAGAAAGAGACAGAGCATGAACGAGGGAGGGGCAGAGAGAGAGGGAGACACAGAATCGGAAACAGGCTCCAGGCTCCGAGCCATCAGCCCAGAGCCTGACGCGGGGCTCGAACTCCCGGACCGCGAGATCGTGACCTGGCTGAAGTCGGACGCTTAACCGACTGCGCCACCCAGGCGCCCCCAGAGTTAAAAGTCTTAAAGCAGGCACAGAAGTTTACTTTCTAGACCCAGAAGGAAACACAATAAAAATGGTAGCCATGCAAACTCCTTTACCATGTATCCTGGGCATCTTATTTTCCTGGGGATCCTATTTGCTGCAGACACTTGTTTGTGGAACATATGCTGGTGCCTCAAAGAGACCTTTCATGTAGTGATAACTGAAGAAGGTGTAGTCTGGGCAATTAAGGGTTAACCTGGGAGTCAGGGCCTCCTGCCAATCAGAAGATTGAGAGCAGTATTTTTGGCCATCTTGAAATTCTGGTTCCGCCTTACAACGCAGTTCTCTCAGCCTGCCCAGATCAGCTCTTCTCTGCATCCCTGGATCTTAATCTCTGTGTTCCTCACTTTGGACGGGTAACCTGACCTTGGTCCTCAGTTTGCTTATGGGATAGAGTTGGGGACTTCAGGGACAGCAGTCAAGGTTTGGAATAGCCACCATGGGGAATGGAACTCAAGACTGACTGATAAGCCTCATTATTCTTCTCAGGATCTCCAGTTTTTCAGGGACGGATGGGTCATGCAGGATAGATTTCATACTTTCCCCATTCCCCATTAGCAGAGAGGACTTGCCAGACCAGTGGATCAAAGTGAGCCCATTTCCCAGTGGGATGAATGTCACCTCCCCATTCTGGGCACTCTCCCAAGTGGGCGAGATCTAAGACATCATTCTGACTTAGCTGTGTTTCCTCTGTCTTTCATACCAGTTCTGATCAAAGAGGGGCATCGGCAGTTATGTCTGTGGCATCTCAGTTAAGGTGATGACTTTGATTGCAATCAGAGGTGGGAGAGTTCATGGGATGGAAAATGAAAAGGCATCCTGTGAGCAAATCCATTCCGCCTGAGAGAGGCATAAACCTTGATCCAGGTGCCAGCCTTTTCATCCCACGGAAGATTGGAGGTGGATGTCATTTCATTCACAGGTAAAAGCAGAGAATTGTGTGTGGTAGGGCCCTGAAATTTTCCACTGACTCAGCCTGTGACCTTTCGGGAGAGATCTCAGAGAAAGAGAGGGTGAAGAATACAGGCTTGTCTTCCCAAGGCTCAAGTGGGGTTTGTCACTGGGGCTTGTTTTAGGAGGTGGGTGTCGGGAGTTGAGTTAATCTGACTACTTGGGTCCTGGATATTTGCATCACTGATCCTTGTGAGACCCCTCTCTTGGATTTATTTACTTCCTCATCCCTTTTACTCCTCATCTTGAAATTCCACCCCCCTCTCTCACACATAATGATTTTTGTGTTTGTCTCTTCATCCTTCTGCTTGCATGTTTTTATACAAATACTATTTGTTTTCAGTATTTTTAATTTATGTAAATATTCTATCTCATTGTTTCTTATGTTTTTTCACTGTTTTTCCCCCTGTTCTTTTTTTTTTTTTAGTTTATTTATTTATTTTTTTGGGGGGGGAGAGGTGCAGAGAGAGAGGGAGATAGATGATCCCAAGCGGGCTCCATGCTGCCAGCACAGAGCCCGATGCAGGGCTCAATCCCAAGAACCGTGAGATCATGACCTGAGCAGAAGTCAAGAGCCAGACACTTAACAGGCTAAGCCACCCAGGCACCCGTCCCCCTGTTCATTTCACTGCCTTAAGCATCCCCGTAGCTATGTGTACAACTGATCATTTGCTTCAGTCCTGCGGCATTGTACTCCCTGGTGTGTGTTCATTACATTTTATTTCTCGATCTCAGCGCCAGAAACTCAGGTAGCCCCCAACTTCCACTACAAGTAACTGTACACGAAGGAATTGCACATGTCTCCTAACACAGAGCTGTATGAGGATTTCTTGGGATGTATACCTAGCAGAGGAATTGCTAGTATGCTACACTGAAAATAGTGTAAAATTTTCAGTGAAAAAATGCACTGACTCATAACACCAGATCGTTCCCCCAGAATGTTCTCCAGTGCCCCTTTCTGCTGTCTTCCCATGGGCGGTGTGCAAGCACCGTCATGTCCCACGTCTCTGCCACCACTGGGTGTGACCCTTCTTTCTATATGTTGCTAATATAAAAGGCAAACGGTGATATCTCTTTGTCGTTTTAATTTGCATTTTTCAAATGTAATGCAGTAAGCCTGGTGTTCACAGCTCTTCATCTCAGGATCTGTTTCCCAGGAAAATTGACTTGTTTGTGGAGTTCTGTGTTCTGTATGATGCGTGTTTATATCCTTCCCCTGCTTTTTTACAAAAAATTTTTAATGCTTATTTATTTTTGAGAGAGACAGAGTGTGAGCGGGGGAGGGGCAGAGAGAGAGGGAGACACAGAATCCAAAGCAGGCTCCAGGCTCTGAGCCGTCAGCACAGAGCCTGACGCAGGGCTCAAACCCACAAACCGCGAGATCATGACCTGAGCTAAAGTTGGACGCTTAACCAACTGAGCCACCCAGGCACCCCCCTTCCCCTGCTTTTCTATTGCTGTCATAAATGTTTAAGATCCTTGCATATTCTTCCTATCAGCCTCTACTCCTATTTTGCCATCAGTCTGTTAATGTTATCTTTTGTTGATTAGAGCTCTTTTGTTAATTAGAAATCCTTAATGTCGATGTGATCAAGTTAATAAAATTTTGTGTTATGGTTTATGTTTTTGAAATTTGGTTGTAAAAGAGCTTTCCCAGATTACAAAGATATTTCCCTTCACTTAATTCTACGAACTTTATTTCTACTATTTTTCTTTAACCTTTTATACTGCGGTCTTTAAACTGCCCAGAACCCTCTCTGTGTGTGGCATTAAGGAGGGATCCAATTTTCTTTTTCTCCATGTAGCAAGCCCATTTCCCAAACGCCATTTACTAAATGCTCTTCCCTTCCCCCACCATTTGTGGTACCACCTTCATTGGATATTAATTCCTGACATACACATGAGTGTATCTGAGCTCTCTCTTCTGTTGGCCTATTTGTATGTTTTTTCAACTACTGTTTTTTTTTTTTTATCATGTTGGCTTCATAATATGTCTGATTATCAGAAAGGGTAAGAGCTCCTCTTCCCTCCTTTTTAGAAGCTGACTTAGCTGTGCTCCCATGTCTTTCTCTGTCCTGTGCCACCATAGTTTGGGTATAAGCTGAGTTCAAGTGTTTTGGTTGAGCTGGGAGCAGCGGGCCTGCCAGCCAGCATGATGGAACGTAACCTGCATCATCAGACAAGAGGCACAGGGGAGAAACTTCAGGAAGAAGTCAAGCCAAGAGATGATATCTGGCCAGCACTGGACACTAGAAAGTCCTGACAATTCTCTGCAAAGTGGAATCCAATCTGATCCAAGAGAAACAGTCAAAGGCACACAGGTCTTAATGAGCCTGGGAACCTAATCAGAGGCATTAGTAACGCACGATATTAACAGTGCAGTCCTGCCAAGGAGAAAACCCTATCTGTGTCCTTGCTTGCTTGGCCTGTGCCTCCGAGGATTGCAAGGGCCTGTCAAAAGGTTAGCTCATTGCCACCTTGTCTCTCTGCTGCTTCTGCAGCTCTTCAAACGCGCTGTTCTCAAAACCTCAGCTTTCAGGCATGTAGCATTTTTGTTTTGTGATAATTAGGAGACTGTGAGCAGGCCATGGTTAGTCATCCGTGGTGTGAAGATGACGGCTGCTCCAGCTCTGGAGGTGCTTTCGGGTTCAGACACGTCAGGCTATAGTTAAAGACAGAAGCTGATGCGGGAGAATGAGGTGACTCATCGTCAAAACCTTGAAAACCAAGTTCAAGGAGAGGGCCAAGGCTTTCCAAATGTAGAATCTGCTCGTTGGTGGTGCTGAAGCTTCACCTGGGCATAGGTTACGCTGTTAACTTCCATTTCCTCCTCACCAAGGACTGGAAGGCCAGGAGAATCAGCCCTGTTTGGTTCAGTCTGAACAGCTGACTTAGCATTGACCCAATTCTGCAAAACCTGTTCTGGGTGTTTGTGTCTCCCTTCGGCCTCGTGGTGTTTTTTTCACCCTTCATCCTCCACTGCTGTGTGATGCTCGTGTCCCTTCCCTTGTGGGAAGGGGAGGCCTACATCATCCGCTCCCTCTGGAGAAGGGTCACATCCTGACTGGGGATTGACCTGGGCAGGGCTCTCATTTGACCCGTGGAGTTCTGCTGAACCCCAGAAGGCCAGAATTCAGTGGCCTTATTGCTTTGCCTCTCTGTATCTGGAGAAAAGGGGGGGGAAGACCTTAATCTCTCCTCCTCATTTACCCCTACTTCTTTTGCTCTGGGTACATGTTGAAGGCTCAAGAGAGTCCATTAACTATCCTTCTCTTTCCTTTAAGTCTTCTTTCAATGCAATGGTCAGTGTTCAGAACCTCTTCAGCCTGTGTCAGAGACTAGCACGGTGTCTTAAACAAATTCAGACTCAGCTGAAGGACTTTCAGAGGACTTTTGGGGTCCTTACTCTGAGGGCTCTAGGAGGGCTTTATCTGATGTTGGCCTGCCTGGAGTCATAGAAGGTAGGAAAGGGATTGGGGATGGCTTCGTTTCTCGGAATCGGTGAGTGAAGGAAGCAGGCTAGGCTGTGTTTTAAGACACTTAGTGGGATTGTCTAGGAAGAATCCACTCAAAAGCCCTGGGACCTAACACATAGATGAGCAAAATATTCACAAAAAGAGGTATCTCGATGGTGGGGATCAAGATGTTGACTAACTGTGGAAAATTAGATCACCATTCTCCTTCTCCACTCTCTATCCCAGCCTTTCAGGGGGAAAGGAGGGTTGTAGTCCAGCCCTCGGTCAGGCCACTGGACGGGATGCTGGGCGGAATGAGACTTGTTCACACAGTCTGCTCTGTGCCAGTCAGAGGCTCATCAGATTGTAGCAGGAGAACAATGACCTTGTGTAGGGCTTTGAGGATCCTGAAGTGTTCCTCTACCTCTAAAGCCTCTGCTTGTCCACATATCTAATTAAAGCCAGAGAATCTGCAGCCCAACTCTAGAGGGCTGTGAGTTCATCAAACACTTAGGCAGAGATGCTTCTTACAAAAAGAGCAATTGCATCCCACAAATCGGCTTTCCCATATTTGGTCTTCTCCCAGGGATATTAAATATAACTTTTCATATGTTGCAGGCTTCACGTAGCCAACCATGTGGCTAACAGACTTCTTGGTACGGGCTCTAAATTTGGCCTAGCAGTCCCTGAGGGGATCTCTGAAAGTTAGGCTGTACTAAACCACTCTGAAAAAAGTTGCATGTGGGTGAGAACAGGTGGGCAAAGGCAGAGGTGGGTCCAAGTAAGTGTGTATCAGGGCTCTCCCTCCGGCCCACTGTTTCTGCTCCTTGGGCCACCACTCTCTCCCTGCAGCTTCTGAGAAGCTCAGTTCATTTCTTGTCAACTTGGCCAGACCAGATGCAACCAGGAAGAGCTGTTTTTCCAGGAATGGCAGTTGGAAGCCACTCTGCTATGCTTTCTTGTGGGCTATAGGTGCTGTAGGTGAAGAGAAGCTGGGGAAGAAAGCTCCTTTATGATCCAGGGGCTCTGATTTTTGCTTGAGAAAGCAGGGGGAAAGAGACCTCAGGACAAGGAATCAAAGATAGTGCACAGAAGGATTGCAGATAGTAAACTATCCACAGAAAGATGCATAGGCTTGCTAAAAAGGAAAAGAAATACGAAGACAGAAACAAGCCTCAGGCTCCACCACACAATTTGCCAAAGCGGGACCCACCCTGACTCTAAAGTTTCAACTCAGGTCAGTCCATCACATACCCCCAGGACAAGTGGCCACAAAAGATGAATCTCATTCACTTTCTCTCATGGGGAGCATTTGTCTTAGCTTCTGCGCAATTCTGCTTCTTGGTTTTATCTTGCAAATCCTCTCCCTTGACTCCTATCGTATATTCCTGTTTTGGCTTCCCCAATTTGACATGGCAACAGTGACTACAAATGACAAAACTCAGCGATAGCACAGTTCTGTGCAGGGGAAAATGGCATATTTAATGGCGTTGGAGACCCTATAAATCAGTTGCGTCTTTCTGGAGAGTCATCTGGCAATAGCGAGAGCTGAGTCCTAGCCATGGCCCGTTCATTCCATGTAAGGAAGCACATCTGGAACAAATAAACACGAAAGGATGAAAGAACTATTGGTATGAAAATAACCATGTTGATGTTATTAATACTAATGAACTAGAAATGATACAAACGTTCACCCTGAGGCAAATTACGATGTGCCTGCATAATGGACACAGGATTACAATTAAAAGTGACAAACACGAGGACCTTTGACACAAAAAAAATCTGAATATGAAATAATAGTAGAGAAAAAACACACTGAGAAGTGTATACTCACTTTTATTGTACAACGTGAAAACTTGACAAGCATCAGAAGGGAATGAACAGAAACAGAAGCCCTCAAATAACATGTGATGGGTGTTTTCCTCCAGAAAAGTTGTGTAAGTTCATAAGAAAAGGATCGCCTAAATAAAATGGAAAGGACAAGACCACTTTCTAGTAGGTGTTCCCATGCTGGCTTGGGTGAGGGGCTTGACTCCTTTTAAAGTTTTGTTTCTTCCCTGGATGTGCTCAGCTCAAGGAGAGGACAGGAGCCTTTCTAAGATCTCTCACCTCAGTAGCTCAAGGAGAGGACAGGAGCCTTTCTAAGATCTCTCACTTCAGTAGCTCAAGGAAAGGACAGAAGCCTTTCTAAGATCTCTCACCTCAGTGGCACTGCACTCCACACTCTGCTCCTGCCACCCAACAGTCTGGTCTGCAGAAACTCCTCGGCTTCCTTTTCCCTCTCTTAACTCATTTTTCAAAAGTTAACCCGAGCCAAGAGCCTACTGGAAAACACCTGGAGAATGTTTGTCTGCAGCAGTGGGTAATTGAGATGGCACCAGACTGGGGGGCCGAGGGCCATGGTTCTAGTTCCAGCTTTGCCACCACCTTGCTGGGTAGTCATGGGCAAGTCATTCTAGACTTGGGCAAGTCAGGGTCATGGTTTCTCACCTGTGAAATGGAAATGTTGGATCAGGTTTTTTCTTTGTTTCTTTCTTTCCTTCCTTCCTTCCGTCCATCCATACTTCCTCCCTCCTTTCCTCCTTCCTTCTCCTTTCTTTCTTTCTTTCTTTCTGCAGGGGAGAGGGGCAGAGGGAGAGAGAGAAATAATCTTAAACAGGTTGCACTCCATGAAGAGCGCAGAGTCCGACGATGGCTCGATCTCACAACTGTGAGATCATGACCTGAGTCGAAATCAAGGGTCGAGTGCTTAACCAACTGAGCTGTCCAGGTGCCCCATAGACCAGGTAATTCCTAAAGTCCTTGAATTTCTTTTTTTTTTAAATTTTTTGTTTAACGTTTATTTATTATTGAGAGACAGAGAGACACAGAGCGTGAGCAGGGGAGGGGCAGCGAGAGGGGGAGACAGAATCTGAAGTAGGCTCCAGGCTCTGAGCTGTCTGCACAGAGCCTGACACAGGACCCGAACTCACAAAGTGCGAGATCACGACCTGAGCAGAAGTCGGTCGCTCAACCAACTGAGCCACCCAGGCGCCCCAAGTCCTTGAATTTCTGACATGTCTATGGTTCTATCTTTATTGACTCAGAACTAGGAAGAGTCCTGAAATGGGATTCACGTCACTCTGAGGCAGGGAATCAATTCTGCCATCCAAGGCCACTGCCTAGAAACCCTGGAGGCCAGGGTACCTCTCTGTAGGCGCAAAGGCTCATCAAGGAGATTAAAAGACAAAAAAAGTGCATGTTTTGGGCCTTTGTCAATTAATAACAATGAATAACAGTTCAATGTTTCTTAAAAGGGTTAAGGGCCTGAAGTTTCCAGAAAGAAGTAGGTCTCCTGTAAAAGAAGACCAGAAGAGTCCCTTTGACCTCGAGTTCCCAGATCGAGACACTGTGACCAGCTCTGAAACAGCTCATTGGGATGGCAATGATCAGAGTTTGGTATCAAACTATTCCTCTCATTGTGCCTGTCCAGAGAACCAAGCAAGCTAAACAGGAGTGGAGTCACAGAAGCTTCAGCCAACTGGAGAAAGGGCATTTGAAACAAGTCAGAACTCTTCTAGGTACACTGTGATCAAGAAGAAAAAGATTGGTGAGAGAAAGGTAGAAACTAAGAAAATGTGGCTGGCTGTGGTGTGCAGGGAAGGCCCATGTGTCCACTTCGTATAAATCTAATGAGCACATCTGTCCTTTTGCAGTGAAAAGTGGATGATGAGGGGTGGACAAAGGGATGGAAAAAGGGAAAGCTTTTGTCTGCACTTGACAGAGAGGATGAATGGCCTCTTGGCTGCTTCAGAGGCTGGGCTGCAATAAAAGAGTAGGTAAAGCTCTTCTCACTGAGAAGAGGGGCACTTGAGCCCAGGAATGTCCTGCCCGCAGCAAAGATCTTATGGGAACAATGAATAGAGCATATTTTACGACATGGAGCTGTATGAATTAGTTTTAGGACATGGAGCTGTATGAATTAGTTTTCACAAAGTAACAAATCATCTCCAAAAGTGGCTTAAAACAACGATCAACAAAGTAACAAATCATCTCCAAAAGTGGCTTAAAACAACGACCATTTATTTAGGTCAGAGTTCTGCGGGCTGGCTGGGCAGTTCTGGTCCTGGCCAGCTTGGCTGAGCTCTGCTAGGCTCTTGTGCATCTGTGGTCAGCTGGTGAGTCGGCTGGCAGTTGAATGATTCAGGATGGCTTCACTCACATGTCTGGAGGCTAACAGGCTGTTAGTAAGAATTATGGAGCAACTGGGCCACATGCCTCTCATCAGCCAGCAGGCTAACATGGGTTTGTTTATGTGGCAGCAGATTTCCAAGAGCAGCAAGAGAGGAAGCTGCAATGCCCCTTGAGGCCTAGGCTTGAAACCTGTACATTGTCATTTCTAAAGCATTCTATTGATCAAAGCAAGACACAAGGCCGGCTAGAGTGACTGCCTGTCCCAGTAAGCCTGGGACTGAGGGATTTCCCAGGACACGGGACTTTCAGTACAAAAACTTGGAAAGTTCTGGATAAACTGGGACAGACAGTCGCCCTAATGGTCAGCCCAGATTCAAAGAATGGGGAACTTGACTAGACATTTCTCCAAAGGAGATATAGAAATGGCTGGTGAACACACAAAAAGATTTGCAACCTCACTAATCATTAGAGAAATGTAAATCAAGCCACAACAAGATACCACTTCATACTCATTAGGATAGCTATTATCCCCAAACCAGAGAATCAGAAGTGTTGCAGAAGATGTGGGAAAAATGCGACTCTGGTGCATTGCTGCTGGGAATGTCAAATGGGGCAGCCCATAAAATTACGCTATGGATCCAGCAATTCCAGTTCTGGGTATATGCCCCCAAGAATTGAAAGCAGGGGTTCAAACAGATATTTGTACACCTATGTATGTTCACAGCAGCATTATTCAACCAACAGGTTGAAGTAACCCAAGTTTTTGACCAACAGGTCAAAGTAACCCAAGAGTCTAATGGAGAACCCAAGTATGAATGAATAAACAAAATGTGGTCTGTGCATACACTTGAATATTATTCAGCCTTAAAAAGGAAGGGAATTTTTTTTTTAATTTTTAATGTTTATTTTTGAGAGAGAAAGAGACAGAGTGTGAGCAGAGGAGGGGCAGAGAGAGAGAGGGAGACACAGAATCCGAAGCAGGCCCCAGGCTCTGAGCTGTCAGCACAGAGCCCGACGTGGGGCTCGAACCCATGAGCCGTGAGATCATGACCTGAGCCGAAGTCAGACCCTCAACCAACTGAGCCACCCAGGTGCCCCACAAAGAAAGGGAATTCTGATACATGCTACAACTTGGTTGAACCTTGAAGATGCTACACTGAGCGAAATAAGCCAGGCACAGCATGAAAATACTGTATGATTCCACTTACGTGTGGTACCTAGAGGAGTCAAATGCAGGGCGATAGAAGAATGGTGGTTGTCAGGGGCGAAGGGAGGAGAGAAGGAGTCAGTGTTTCATGAGTCTAGTATTTCAGCTGGGGAAGATGAAGAGTTCTGGAGATGGATGGTGGTGATGGCTATCTAACAATGTGAAGGTGCTTAATGCCACAGTGCTGTGCATTTAAAAAGGGTTAAAATAGAAAATTTTATGTTATGTGTATGTTACCACAATAAAAAAAAGGGAACAAGGAAATGAGCTATCCTAGAAATGAGAGGAGCTACAAACTCTTGTGGCCATTTTTGCCCTCTGCCACAGGGGTGAGCAGGAATATAATTCAATAAGGCTGAGCTTTTGCAGGAGATCATAGTTTTTGAGGAAGTGTTCTGGGAGACAGCAACCAACATCCAAATATCGGCTATTTTGATACTCTTTCCTTTGGGAGCCAGTTGTGACTTGTGGTTTTTCATCTGAGTAGGAAAACAAGAGGGAATGAGAGCAGATACATGCTGATGAGTGAATGGGATGGGGAGGACATGTGGTAAGACTTTGGAACCGACCAGAAAAGTAAGATAAAATCAAAATAAGTCAGAGCCCTAAAGAAATCACTCACCTATTTAGGGGGGTCCCAGTTGCCCTGTCCGGCTTCCTGGATGCCACTGGTAAATTGCAGCAGACAGAGCAGGCGGTCAATAAGGACACACCTGAGACACCCGAGGAGCTGAGCCCATGGCAGCCTGGCTCGTGTGCTGCCTCCCCTCCTAGTCTCTCTCTGTTTGGTGTTCATAAGAGTCTGTGTTTATGGGAAACTCTGAGTATGCCTGTTCCTCTAGTCCAGTGGTGAGAGAAGCAGACGACGGGGAGGAGTGAGGAAAGGCATCAGTGCATGTGGGTGGCCAGACGGGGTGGAGGCAGAGGAGGCAAAGGAAGCCGTGAAGCAGATGACCATGAGAAAAAACCAATCTCCCAAGAATGCTGTGGCTGGAAGGGACTTGGAGAGCATCTCGTCTACTCTACCCATCAGAGGATAAGAAAAATGAGTCCAGAAAGCTTCACAGACTTGTCTAAGGCTACCCACCCAGGTGAGCAGGAAGTGTCACAGCTGGTAGTTGGGACCCATTTCTAAGCTGGAGCTCCATCTCTGCCTCCAGTGGCCTCCAATGTCTCACTGAATCTTCTCCACACTAGTCACTGGAAGAGAGAGTGGCAAAACCTGACCATGATGTGCCTTTACTGCCCCAGATTTGATCTACTGCAGGGGAACCATGCCCTCAGGTACACACACACACACACACACACACACACACACACACGTGTCTTCTAGTTCCCTCGGCCCTGCAAAGTCTGGTACAGCAGTGTACCTGTCCTCTTATCAGCTTTTTAATTAAAGTCTTCTGTATTTCCCAATTTCCCCACTCAAGTCCATGGGGAGAAGTTATTTTTAGGTGTTACAGAAGGTACAGTGCAGACCAAATCTTTCTTCTGAGTTCTGTGACTAAGATTTAGCTTGCTCTGGGTTTGTTGCTTAACACTTAAAGGTCATCAGTGGGTGGACATAGCTTGTCTCAGGAGGCTGAAGTGCTAGGGGATTAAGTAGCACTGAATGCCATAACCTCCTCCCCTTTTTTTGCCCAGGGAGGAAAACTTCTTGGACAAACCCCAATGAAGAATCATCTGGTGAATTAATTTACTGATCCAGTTGCCTTTTCCAGCTGGGAAGGTTTCAACATTGGTAAAAGGTAGTAACAGGTCCCCTGAACTCTGCAATGTCCAGGGCTCATTGTGGTGCCCTGGGAATCCCAAGATGTGAATCTACACACATTCATTAGGAACCTACTATGGACAAGTGACTGTAGGCTTTTCAAGAGGGGACAGATACAGTGACTGCCCTTGGCGAGCTTACAGTCTTGTTGCAAGGAAATAAGGCAAGGACCCAACTCAAGACAAATGGACAAGATGAGGGTTCAGAAGGCACCAAGCACTTGTATCTGAAACACAAGTGGTATAGGCTGGAACCAGAGAGCAAACAATCTGGAAATGCCAGCTTGGCCACCACCACCACCGTCCTTTCCCTAATGCTTGCCTGTCAGGGCAGTGCCAGAGAAAGGATCCAAGGCTACCTTGAGAGATCAGGTCAGGCCAAGTGGGGAGGGACATGCCAAGAAGCTTGAAAATGAAGCTGTGGGCTAAAAGGAAGGCAGGGAAAAGGGCAGAAGCAGAACAGGAAGCCAAGAATTAAGTGGGGTGGAACACTATATGAGTTAGGGTGCAGATTTAGCTACATGGGACAGAGACCCAGAGTAACTGTGGTCTGTTTAAACAAAATAGAAGTGTATTTATCAAGTAAACTCTGAGCTGATAAAATGGTTCTGCTCAGTGAATCATCAGAGGCACAGGCTTCTTTTCTGCTCCATCATCTCTGGGTTGTTGTCCTCATTTGCATGGTTCAATATGGCTCACCAGCACCACACATGGTTCAATATGGCTCACCATCCACACGTCAACCAATAGATAGGGGGAAAGGAACCATGGCCAGGCAGCCCCCTTCCCTATAAAGGCAAAGAAATTGCTCTTGCCATTTCCACTCACATCCCAATAGCCAGAATCTGGTCACATGGCAACACCTAGTTACAAAGGAAGAATGGGGATTGTCACATTTATTGTGCATGAGAAAGTGCTCTGCTAAATTTTTTTTTTTTAATTTTTAATGTTTATTCATTTTTTGAGAGAGATAGAGACAGAGCATGAGCTGAGGAGGAGCAGAGAGAGACGGAGACACAGAATCTGAAAAGGCTCCAGGCTCTGAGCTGTCAGCAAAGAGCCCTACATGGGGCTCAAACTCATGAACCGTGAGATCATGACCTGAGCCGAAGTTGGACGCTTAACCGACTGAACTACCCAGGCATCCGTCTGCTAAAATTTCTAAGAAGGGAAGAATAGGTATTGGAGGACACCAAGCACTCTCTGCTACAGAGACTTGGGCTCTAGACTTGAATTTAACCCTCCCCAAGAAGACCTCACTGATTTTACATAAGCAGATACTCTGTCCCACTCTGCTCTAAAGAACCTGAAAGGCTTGCCTTCTCATTTAGTAGGCGAGACGGCTCTGCCCTCTAATGTCCCACGGAGGCATCCTCCCTGTCTCCCTGAGTCCTGGGTACAGAGGCTTGACACTGAGCCTTAACCTGATGCGTCTCTATGGGGATAGGGAATGAGAACAGGAGCCAGGCTGGCATCATTCTGCGTACGTAATAGAGCCGGAAGAGTTGTGAAACCCAGGAGGTTCTGCAAGGCTGTTCTGCAGTAAATACTTGTTATAAAAATAAACCTATCTTGCTATTCAACAACAATGAGCAATACCCTAGGGTTGCCAGCGCTAGAAGTACTCGTACGTCTCTGGGCACAGTGCTACAGGATGCGGGCCAACCACGGCAGCACGCACAAGCACACACCCTCTCCCTCAGTCTTCTGCACCTCACTACAGACTCAGCCCTCCTTCAGGGTTTCAACCGGCGAGAGGTTAGGACCACAGCAGGTAGAGAGAAATGTAAAGTCCCACCTTCGAGTGAAAATCAAAACAAAACAAAATAATTGGCAAGGTAGGGGATGGGGAGCTTGGCTGCAGCTGGTGTACCAAAAAGATCCAAGGGTTTTCATGGATTCTGCCATTAATATGAGCCAATGGTTGGGAGTTAGCATAAAAATGCTAATGTGGTCTTTAACTGCGTTGGAAACAGTGGAGTGTCCAGGACAAAGGGGGTTGTTAATCCTGTTTCAGATCAGAGTAACACATGAGGTACATTCAGAAAAAAAGGCTCTAGAATGGCAGGAGAATTCTACACTATGGAAGTGAGAGAACTGGACCCCTGCAGCCTGGTAAAGGCCCAGATGGACACATGACCATCTTCACATACCTGAAAGGTTGTGGGATAAGGGAGCAACTTGTTCTGTGTGGGCTCCAAGGGGAAAGTTACAGCCTGGCCAGTCTTGTTTCAGAATAGAATTAGAATTGTCTAGAAATGGAATGCTCTTTCTGATGAGAGAATGAGTTCTCCATTGCTGGGGTTTGAAAAAAGCTAGGTAAATCTCCATGTGGGATGCTTGGCAGAAATTCACACATTGGGTAAAGACAGCACTAGCTGATCTCTTGAGTTTTTTCCACCTCTGAGGCCTTATGGTTCCGTGTGTTTTGCTTTTTAATTAAGCTTTTTTTATTTGGAGGTAATTATAGGTGTATATGCAGTTATAAGATATAATACAGGGAGATCCTATGTACCCTTTACCCAGTTTCCCTCAAAGACTGGCAAGACTGTAATATAATCTCACAACCAGATTATTGGCCATTCCAATAAAGTCTGTCCTACCTACCTGCCCTTAAGGAGGTACCAGTCTAAAGGAGAATAAGACGTATACATAATCAAAAATAGTGCAGGTTTGGGTATAAGATACCCAACTGAGTAGAGCCAACCAAATGCCATGGATGACCAGAAGACAAAAAAGATCACATCTGCCAAGGGATGTCCGGGATGGGGGGTGGGGATGGGATGGAATTGAGGAGCCTTGAAGGAAGAATAGGAACCTGACAGAGGTGGGCATCCTTAGTTAAGGACCTCTGGGCACCAGGCTCATTAAAAGCTAGAAGATAAGCCGACTTGTGAATGACTTCCTCTTGTTACAGATCTACTACAGAACCCAAAAGTGCCAAACAAGTGAACATAGAAGCCTGAGGAGTCTTTGGCAGACTCCGGGCTGTGCTTCGTCCTGTTCCTACTTCCTCCCTAGGGCCCACGCGTTTTGGGTGTTAGCGTCTGCTGAATGAATGCTGGGTGAAGAAATGAATGAATAGATCTCTGGCCCTGTTGCCCCAATTGTGCTCTCCTTCCTGCTCTTCCTTGCTTTCGTTCTCCCACAAAGCGTGCAAGAGCATGAAATCAATGGCATTGGTTTAATCTGGGTGATTGCCTAAAACCCATGTGGTTTTCTGGTGTTATAGGAGAGCATGTGATGCTGATTAAGTCTGAGGTCACAGGTGCCCCACAAAACCCCCAGAGGCCAGTTAATTTTTTTCTCCTCTGTGGCTACAGGTTCTACACTGCTTTCAAGGCATACCCCTGTTCAAAGGAATCTCATATTCCACAATAATCATCTTTTCCTTAAACGTTTTAACAATCAAGCCTGCAGAGCAAGTCTCTGTACTTGGTTACCTTTGCCCCTGCCTAATCTGCCTCACCTCTGGGTTTCTGGTGTGAGAAAGGAATGTGTTTCCTAGAATGGCAGAGCTTGGGGTGTTGAGGAGGAAGTTTTTGAAATTTAGAAATCATCTGGCCCTACCCCCTTATTTGAAGACTGGAAAATGGAGGTCAGGCGGGGGCATGTCCTGCCCAGTGTCGTCTTGTGAGCCACTGTGCAGTGGGGAGCAGAGCGCCAGCCTCTTCCGACGTTCAGTCCAAGGCATCCAGCTGTCTCCTCCTCCGACAAAGCCAGCCCCTCTCAAGCCTCCTACCCGTGGCCATGTGCCAAGAGTTTCTAATGCTTATGACAACACGGCATAGGAATTAGGTGTACTTGGTTTTCCTTATGTACAGAAGCATAAAAAAGATCAAAGCATTTACAGTTTGATGACGTTCCCAAATGCAAGTTCAAATTGCTGAGTTAAACAGCCAGCAATTTTTTTTAGAGGGCTTTCCGGAGTAATTACTCAAGATGGAATTAAACCATATTTGCATTTGGCTCCTTCCCATTCCCTCCCACTGCCTGGAAAGGGGAGGAGGGGCGAACCAACAAAGAAAATCTTGAGAGGCTATTGCTAATTACAGATTTTTACCTGCCTGATGTTCTTTTGCTTTGCACATTAATTAAATCAAGACCAGGTGTCTTGCAGATGGGTTAGCTGCTGGCTATCGGAAGAGATTAATAGATCCCTGCAAATGGGTAGGGGAAAAAACTCTCGAGTTTTATGGGTCATTGAGGCTGCTTCTCTCAGCAGAAATCAAGAGTGAGAGAGACAGAACTTGAGCTGAAGTGGCCTAGTTCATTAGAGACGTCAGTAGCTGCTCACGTGTTCACCATCTCTAGAGCCCCTGACAGCAGGCAGAGCCCCTCTGCCCCCAGATCTGGCCAAACCATCAGATTGGAAGGAAGTCAGACGTCAGATTCTTATTCTGAAGGAAATTGGTTCAGGACAATTGGAGGTTTGTGTCTGGGATCAGAGGCTGCGACAGGGCCCTGAGCGGGTCAGCGATGTGATCAGGAGCCAAGTCTCCTGCCTCCCTACTTTCACTACTGACTCTGACGAGGTTCCCCACTGCGGTCAAAGCTGAGAAGGAAGAGGGGTGCTTGGGTGGCTCAACCGGTTAAGTGTCTGACTTCAGCTCAGGTCATGATCTTGCGGTTTGTGAGTTCGAGCCCTGTGTCGGGCTCTGTGCTGACATCTTAGATCCTGGAGCCTGCTTCGGATTCGGTGTCTCCCTCTCTCTCTCTGCCCTTCCTCCACTCGCTCAAAAATAAATAAACGTTAAAAACAAAAAAAGCTGAGAAGGAAGAGATGCCGGAAACAGACTAGACTTTAAAAGGTCCTCCAACATGGTTGAGAACACAGCTGTACTCCTAAAGGCCAGGGCCCTTGTCCCTACCCCTGTAAAAAGGACTTTGGGTTAAAACACAGAATGACACCCGGTCCCAGTTGTGTCGTGGCTCAGAGTTCCTGATTCCATTGGTTGAGGCCAGGTCAGGTTTCCTTCTGGAGGACCCCGGATCCGTGCTGAGGCCAAGATGAAGCAGGGTGGGGGAGGAGGCCGGGCAGAGGGAAACAAAGGTCACTTATTATTTACAAAGAACGCATTTGTCCTAGCGTGTGAAGCCCTGAGTTTTTGCACAGTACTGGGCCATTCACTGGAGCCCTGAGCTCACACTAACAAACTAATTGGTTCCAAATGCTCCTAAAAAATCTGCCTTCCGTGGTGCCGATCTCTGATTCACTGCCACTGAGACTGATTTCTGGGTGAGGCAAAGGATGAGCAACCAAGGGCTGTGCAGGGGCCCCCTGAGTTTCGCCCACACGCTATTTGGAGGCAGGCACACACTCTGTCTTTGTGACTGTAACAGAACATGAACACACATTGGGTTTTGTGTAACTTGAATCCCTCTCTGAAGAACTCTGGATCCAGTCCACCCTCCCCCACAGTGAGTTAACCACACTGTCCTGGCTTCAGGGGGGCTGGCAGAAATGACTAAGCTGTATTTTGCAGCCAAAAGTCATGTCATGTCATTCTTGTCCCGGAAACCAACAAAGCACTTAAGGTAATGATTTGGTCTGTTCATTCTTTGGTTTTTTGCCCACTCTCTTCTCAAGCCCATTCCCCAACAGGTCCCTCGGCCCCAGGACACTTGTATCTGCAACCTTCTGGTACCTTCCAGAAGAAAGGGGCTCATGGCCTGAGATGCCTCTTCAAATCAGGCCAGGGAAAGAACCTACCTGGAAAGGAGGTGGAGCAGAGCTAGGGTGAGGCATGAGTATTCAGCACCTGGGGCCACATGGAAGAAGGGGCACGCCACCCCCCCTGCACTTGCATGACCTTGACAATAAGCACCTGCCTAGGTTTTGCATCCTGCGGGGCTCACTTGCCTCACCTTCGTCCGGCATTGGTGTGAAGGATATTACTAACCCTGAAGGAAGTTGTTCACTTCCCTGGTTCACAAGCCCAGGATGCTTTTTTTAAAGATACCAGTGCCACAGTTTCACCCAGTCCAATGAAATTAGAACCTTTGGGTGTGGAGCCTGGGTTCACGCATCCCAGGTGACTCTCTTGTGCAAGCATGGTTGAGAGTTGCTGGTCTGAGGGCTCACCTTAGGCCACAGGTACTGGATGCGTGCTCTGCCGATGTCTGCTGCAATTTGGCCAGGGCTCAGTTATCTCTGTGCTGACTTGGCCCCTCCAGGATTTTCTCTGGGCCCGCAAGACCTGAGGTCTGGCTGGACTTCCAGGCAGACTTACCCAGGCAGTCCGATCTTGGCTACAGTACCAAGCACCCCCACTCCCAACTCCCCAGCCAGACTTTTGGCCAAGTTCCTCACCAGCCTCTGGAAACCACAGAGATTCCCATGCTACGCCACACTTCCTGTGATGTGGCCAACCCCGTGGTGGCTCAGGGAATGTGTGAGGTTGTCCTTGCAGATCCCAGAAAGAGGACTTTGACAAAGTGTTTTCCTCAACTTTCCAAACACATATCCCCCAGACTGAAAGCTAGGGTGGGGAGACGGAGACCCATGCCTGTCTGACTGCCTGATCGCCTTCTCTGTCTCCCCTTTTCTCATGATCTGTCGGAAATAAAGGGATGGGCTTCTCCTCCTCCTTTTCCTGCCTTGTGAGGACCGTTCATTGATAAAGTTCCATAATTGGATCATCCAGGCCTTGAAAAATCTGAAAAAAAGTCTTCTCTACTTAGCATCTGACTCTCAAGCCTACTGTCATTTTGGGGACTCCCCAAAATCTGATGTGACAAGTGAAACCTGAGGAATGGCAGAGATGTGTGCTGCCCCACCCTCTGAAGCATTGACATTCCCTGCTATGACCAGCAGGAAGCCCAGAGCAACAAGATTTATAGGGTATAGAAACACTTCGGAAAATATTTCAGACAACGTCATCGCTACTTTATACATTTTGTGCCAAGATTCAACATTTTATACAGAGCCTTGGAAAGCCTCTTCCCAGGTCTCAGCTCCTTCTCCCAGCATTGGAGAGGCAGGTAGAAGGGGCACATTTTTATTCCCACTTCCTATTTGTACAAAGAGACAGAGGAGAGAATCACATGAATACTGGGGCCCCGAGGGCAGGGGGTAGAGTTGTCAGGCCAAAAGGACAGAAACAGGAGCTCTGAAGTGGGTCTTGAGTTTCTGTTAATGTACTTATTAGCCTCCTTAAGCCTCTGAGCAGATGTGGTATATTTTAAGAAAGTTGAAGTCTTTGTCTCAGCTATGAAAACTGACAAATGCATAAGCCATCTCTTCCTAAACCTGGGTGAGCCGTCTCGACTGACTTCATGGGTGTAGGCTTGCGTGACTCTTCCCCCACCCCCACACTCTGTCTCTCTGTCAGGCCCTTCTGCAAACCCTCCTGCCACAGGCTGGTCTAGGCTCACCCCTTTCTCTCTAAAAGGGCTCATCCTGCCTCTCACTGTTCTCTCCCACTCTGCCCGGCTCTCCTGCCTTCCCGTTCATGGCCAGGCAGGGTTTCCTGCCAGCCCACAGGCCCTGTGTCTATAGCTGCACAAACACCACTAAGCCCTCTAGGCTTCTAGGAGCTGGGCCTGCACTCCACAGGAGATTAAGGGTCCACCGTGAGTCAGCAGCTCAGCTGGGCTCAAAGCCCAAGACTCTTGGCTGGGCCTCTATCAGCCGAGACATTCCGCGTCCCCCACTCCTACCCTCTCTCCCGTGGACCCCTTCTCCTCATTCCCCCAGACCTTAGGTGGACATCTGCCCCCACATGGGGCTGTCAGAGTCCCAGTGTGCCCCCTTCCCACCCCGTCCCGGCTCTGGAGCTATCCTGCCCAAAGCCCTTGGCCTCGATGGTTGGCCACGTCTATAAGGCAGAGAAGCCTGAGTTTGGTGGCAAGAGTGGCCTTCCGGAAGAGTGGGCTGTACGTACCTCCTCTCCTTGGCTGTGACTCTCTGGGTTCTAGGAGGGCGAGCAGAGCAGCTGCCAAGACTCACCCACGGGCCTTTGGCGCCCACACTGTGAATCACAGCTACTGTACGGTACGCTGAGTCACCACCAGGAATCTGGGGAGGCAACTTGGGCCTATTTTTAAAAGATTTGCTTGTGTACCCAGGCTCTTACAAGACGCTTGATAATTAGCGCCAAAAATAGGTATTGGCCCGGGGTCTCCAGTGCTGTAGCAGGCAGGTCCTCTGATGAGGGGCCTGGATACCATGTGTGCAGCCCAGCCCTTGTCACGGGGGCAGGGGGGGGTGCCCTGGGTTTCAGGGAGTAGGGTGCCCCTGGCCTTCAGCGGGAGTATCGTCGACCTGGCCTTTGCTTCTTGAGGGGAGGTAGGCGAACTGCAGGGGAAGCCCTTAGCGCCACCTTCGAAGAACAGAGATAGCATCTCTATGCCAACTGTTCTCTGAGTCACCTGTTGCCATTCCCATTCATGGGAAGGCAGAGATCTGATGTGTGAGAGTAACCGGTTCACATTTCCAATTTCTTGGCAATCGGAGAATGTTTAGGTTTTGATAAACAAGAAGTCCCCAAAGCACTCCCTCTTCTGGTGGGGGAATGTCCTCTCCTGATCTTCTAGCCGGTCAGTGCGCCTTTAGCAGGCTATAGACCGTGGTCCTCAGAGCCGCCGTGCTCCCAAACATCACCTTGTCCAACCCCTCACATAGTGATGAACAAAACTGAGCCTCAGAGCGGGGATGGGACTTGTCCACGTTGCAGAGTGAAATCCCAGGTGCTCAGCCCTGGAGTGAACACTGTGGAGAGGAACTTGGACAAGACACAGCCTGTGCCCTCAAGGAGTCCCAGATTAGCAGGGGAAGTAGTCATTTGCTAATACAGTAATGATATAGTTAGAATGTAATCAGATGCATAAAAAATTGAAATGAATTTGCATGGGCAAGCAAAGATCATTCCTGCTCAAGGAATCAGAACAGGTATCATGGGGAAGAGTATTAGAGTTGAAGTTCCAGAGATGGGTTAGATCTGGACACTCAGGGACAGGAGGAGGAGAGGGTATGCCGATGAAAGGAACAGCTTCAGATCAGGTGCCCAAGGAACGTAGGCCATCTTGGCTCTTGGACAGAATGCTGAAGCTGAATAATGGCAGGTGGGGAGGGGAGGAGGTTGGGGAGGTCAGAAGATGGAAGATCTGGAAAGCCCGGGGCGAGGAATTCAAACTTCATCATCGTTATTATTGTCTAAAAGCACCAGGTGGCAATGTGCCAGGCATTTTACTGAGCAATATTAATCCTGTAATGCAGAGTCTGCATTTTCTAGGACCTTAGAATTTAAGACAAAGAATGAAACTATAGACAGATATTAAAGGCACATATTAAACATACGCATAAATCAAAAACTACTTAACACATAAGTATTTAAGTGCAAGTAAAGGAGTAAGTGCATTTAATGGGCGAGTGAGGGAAGAAGCCATCTGGGGATTTGTTCCTGGAAGGTCTCTCACTGTCCTCAGACTTCCCTGTGCTCTGTGGCTCTGAGAAAGGCCCAGAAGGGCCAAGCCATCAGTCTTAGTATGAGACCCTGGCTTAGTGTGGCTTTGTCTTCCAGATGGCTGACTTCTGATACAGAACCATCTCTGGAGCCTCCCACTCATTCTCATTAATTGATCCAGTTTTCTGCTATGTCCTGTCCTGAGCTCATAGCACACAGGAGACACAGCTTGGAGGGGGCAGGCAATAGACACCAGGGCCACTGAGTACAGTGGTGCATATTATCCACTGCACAAGAGGAAGAAAGTGGGAGCTAAAATCCAGACCTCCTCCTTGCTTCAAATCAAAAGACTGTGGGCACCGTGTCCACCTGAGCAGGGGGCGCCTGTTTCTAATCCACACAAATGCACTACATGGGCTTGTGGCTCTGATGGGGATGTGGCCAAATAGCTTCTCTAGATAACGCTTTTCTGCCTTACCCTCCCCTCCATCTCCCACCGTGGAACATGGGAAATATTTCCAGCCTGATGCTCTGGGCCGGGTGCCAGCTTGGAGATGACTCTCAGCCACCCAGCTCTCCACACTGGACCCCGAGCTCATTGTATGCTTCCTTAGGCTGGAGATCGGAGAAAAGGCAGAAGAAAATCTTTACTCAAATAGATCAAAGAACAAGAAGAATGCACACGCATGCTCCAAGCACCTATTGGGTCAGGCCCTGTCCTCGAGTTGTTAAACAGACCTCTGACCGTCCTGGTGCACTGTGGCAAACACAGTGCTCAACAGTTCAATACACTTACGAGTGGGAAGCGCCTCAGAGCCCCCAGTCAACAGAAGTCACCCTCACCACTGCCTCCCCCCGACACCATCCCTGACTGGAGCCACTCAGCCTCTCTCTGAGTATTTTAGATGACTTTGAGCTTCCCTGACCCCAGACAGCCCCTTTTATTACGAGTGAGCCCTGGCAGTGTTGTGTTAGCATCTCCGCCTTTTGTATAGCTGCAGTTTGACCCCGGTAACTTCCAGCGTTAGCTCTGGCTCTCACCCCTGTGGCTATACAGATTTCTGGGTAAGAGGAAAAGAAAAAGGAAGACACTGTCCCCCAATTTCTTTTTGCTCCTCATGCATCTGTCCCTGTACCAGGAAGTCAAACCCCATAAGAAGAAGCCCTCGATCCTCCCAGCCAAACCTTTGCCCATTGCCCATGTAACATGCCATTCTTTGCCCTGTTCCTATTCTCAGCTCCTGACTCTTGGGCTGGTTTCTTGATTATAGGCTGGCAAGACTCATTTGGACCTCACCTCCTTTTTTTTTTTTTCTGGACGTGAACTCCTTAAACATTGGTCCCTGACTTACTTCCTCAAAGCCTCCCACCCCCCTGTTTCTGCTCCTCCAAGCAGCTCATGATAAATACCTTGCTTGGATCAGCACCAGGGTTCTCGTGAACAGTTGCACAGGTTGTGCATTGCTCTGCTGCGCATCAGCCTCTAGACCCTATTTTTATTCCCTGAAGTTCCTGCTGTGGCATTCAGTGTCCCTGCTGAGTTCACTGGATCCCTTTTGAGGGGGCAAGACACAGACCTCAAAATGAGGTCTCCTTTTCTGGGGCCTCTTGGTCCTCCAACTACCCACCTACTTTTCTCAAATGGACTGTGAAGTCTCAGAGGGCAGAGTACGCCTCTTACCTATCTCTGGGTCATGAACAGTAAATTCCAACACGAGGCCCTAGCTTCAACATTCAAGAAGTGTTACTTGAATGGATGGATAAATGAATAAATGAATAAGTGAGTAAGATTTGACTGGTAGGGTGACCGAGGAGCTATGGAACAGCAAGAAGAGAGGAACATGTGCGTTGCCTAACCTCTCTATGCTTTAGAGACTCTAAAGGGCCAATGCACTTTCTGTATCAGTATTAATCAGATATCAACAAAGGGCTAGATCTAAGACACATACCTCAAAGAAGTAGCTTTCTTGTAGGTCAGCAATAACCAGTTACAAGACCCAACAAGTTCTCCTTGTCCCCCAGGTGCGTCCTTGTGCCACCCTGGAGCCCAGCATTTGTGCCTTTTTCTGGCCCAGGTGCAGGGCTGGGTGGCCTGTGCGTACCCAGGGGAAAGACTGGGAGGTCTTGCAAAGGAAATCAGCCCCCAGGCTGGAAGTTTTCTTTGGGGTTCTAGGACCGTCTAACGCCCTGAGGAATAACAGGCAAGACCTCCTCTGCCACTTTGGCTTTTCTTTTTCAGGAGGAAATAAAAGACAGGAGAATAGGATGCTGGCAGGGGCTGGACAGTCTTACCATAAAAGCAGCCGAACAGAGTGGAAATGCCCTGTGAAATTTGAACCCAGAAGATCTAAGGCGGGCTAAGGCTCTGGCACTATTCACTTGAGGAAATTATACACCTTTCCAGTCTCCACTTTCTATACCAAAGAGGAAGACTCCCTTCCTTGTAAGGATTGTGGGGAGAACGCAATATGATAATGAGCAGGAAAAGTGCTTTGGAAACTAAAGAACAATGGAAATAGAAAGTAAGACCGCTGGTATTGATGAGGGCTCGCAGCCAGCCTACTGACAAAGTCACATGCTGTGCCAGCTCCCTGACTGTCCCCAGGGTGCATTTGACCCTGTGTAACACTACACCGAGGCCCCACACAGGCCTCAGGCTTTGGTGAACTGACCATACTGAGCTGCTTCAAACCCCTGTTGAGTCATGTGGTTTGTGAGGGCAGGCACAGGAACGCAATGATCTTGCAGGTTTACCGAGCTCAGTTTTCTAATCCATAGGTGGGCTTTGATGTCTCTGATGGGTTTGTTTAAATTCCATCTTCGGCTTTGAGTTCCTAGGGACCTAGGGGCAGCATTTCTTTAGGTATCACCTTCCTTTCCAACAGAGAGATGGTCGCACATCCCCCGGAACCTTGAGGCAATCCCTGATGCCCTTGTCGGGTATGGGTCTGCCCAGCATCAGAGCTGGCCATCTGCAATAGGGTCCCGGAGACAAAGACCGGCCCCTGAAGTCTGTGGTGGTAGCGGTGGGCAAACACTGGGAGGGAAGGAGAGCAAGCGTGGAGGAAGAGAAGCCTCAGTAGTCCTCGGGAGCATGAAGGGGAGTAGGAGAGAGGGGAACACAGGTCAGGGAGTGAGGATGAGGCAGAAGCGAGCCAGAGGCTCTGGGAACGGGCTTCCAAATAATCTCTTAGTATCTCAGGTGCTTGGGGGTGATTCCCCCGCCCAGAGTCCCTGTCTCTGGGGGCCTCTGGGAGGTTCCATGCTGAAACCAACCAGATTTCCTAGGTGAAGCATTTTCCCTGACTTTGCCCCACTATGCAATGGCTGACTTGAATTATTAAATTCTCTCTGTGTAACAGGAGCCATTCCCCCAGCAGACTGGAAAGAGTATGCTTATGTGGACCTGTTCTCGCCTGGTGGGGAGGAGTTTGCATAGGAAATGGGCTGGCGGCTCCCTGCATTCCCGAGATGACAACGAGGGCCTGCACCCACAGCCAGGGCCGGCCCAGAAGCTGCAGGGTGCAGGCCGCACGTCTCTTGCAGGCTCCTGGCTAGCAGATGTATGCAGACACACTCCTGTCCGTCAGCCGCACCATCCCTGGCACTCGGGGTCCAGGGTCCTGGTCGAGGTCCCATGGGGAGCTGTGAGGAGAGCGCCCTGAGCTCCCAGGCCTCGCCCGCAGCCCCAGCCCATCGACTGAAGTGTTGGCCGCTGCAAACCACAGCCGAAGCCCAGCTGTCCCCGCTGGTCGGCCCAGCCCGCCGTCTGAAGCATGTCATCTGCACATGACTCTCAGCGGGCTGCTCAGAGCTGAGAAACCACTTCGGTGTGAAGGCTGCTGGGTGCCAGCCGCTCACATTTCCAGCAAAGCGGCTGCTCGTCCTGTCCTGCCTTCCTGCCTCCCTGCCTCCCCTGAGTCTGGCTTCTTTCTCTAGCCTCATTTCCCTCTACGCTGTTTTCTCTCCCTCTCCTGTCTGTCTATAGCTCTTTCTTCTTGCTACAGTTCTGTCTTTCCATCTCCCAGTGGCCTCTCTGTGGCTTTCCCCACATTTCTGTCATTCCCTCTCCCTCTGTCTCTGTATCTCTGTCTCACTGTGTGCCTCTCTGTCTCTGTGTCTCTCTCTACCTCTCAGTGTCTGTCTCTGAGTGTCTCAGTCTCTGCTTGCTCGCTCTCTCTCCCTGCCTCTCATACCTCTTTGTCCCTCTGTCTCTCTGTGTGTCTCTTTTAGACCGTGTCTCCTCGACTCTCCGTCTCTGTCTCTGTCTCTCTCTCAGCCTCCCTCCGACCAGCCTTCACCGTTTCTGTCTCTCATTCTGGAGTTAAGGTGTTCTGACAAAATGGCCAAGAGGAAGGACCGAAGCCCTCACGGGGGCTCCCCGGGACAGGGCAAGGGGGGGGTACTGGGCTAGGTCCGTGTCACACCGGTGCAACAGTGTTGCTAAAATGTGCCGCTGGCCACATGAAGCCAGAGTCAGGGCGAGAAGGCCGTGTGGCGTGGCGTGGGGCAGCGGGCGTGGGGCCTGCGGAGCGGCGGCACACATGCTCTCCCCGCAGGGAGGAGCAAGGAGGCCTGCGCTGTGTCCGCTCAGCCCGTGAAGCCCCATGCCTCCCTCCAAGGACTCCTCATGCTCCTTCCTTGTGTTCTTTGGTCCTTCCAAGCGGCAGGAAAGACCTGTAGAGACCAGCGTCCGAACAAAACGCCAGCGGGAAAACCACAGGGTTCTGCTTTCTCTGAGTGGGAGGGAGCAAAGCTGGGGCTGAAAAATGGAGAAAGAATTAATGAGACTTTGAGAGGTAGAACAATGCAGGGCCCCATAACCTGAAAGCTTTTGAAAAGACAGCTGGCAGGGCGCCCGGGTGGCTCAGTTGGTTAAGCATCCAACTTCGGCTCAGGTCATGATCTTGTGGTTTGTGGGTTTGAGCCCCACGTCGGGCTCTGTGCTGACAGCTGGGAGCCTGGAGCCTGGTTCGGAGTCTGTGTCTCACTCTCTCTCTGCCCCTCCCCTGCTCACGCTCTGTCTGTCTCTCAAAAATAAATATTAAAAAAAATTTTTTTTTAAAAAAGAAAAGATAGCTGGAGCCAGGGCTTCTAACTATGCACACCTGTAGCTAAGTTACACACACACACACACACACACACACGTCAAATAGTCACCCAGCAACAGTATATAAATCAGAGTCGTAATAATGCCCATTTGCCTTGGATTAGGGGTACTATCAGGCGCTCTTCATACAATATCTTAGTCAATCCTACCAAAGATTCTAGGCAAGTAATCATCTCTCCATTTTATAGAAGAAACTGAGGCTCAGAGAGATTAAGAAACTTGCCCAAAGTTATAACAAGTGGATAGAACCATTAAGATTAGAACTGTCAGACTCCAAAGAAAATTTTTAGTCAAGTGGAGATTTTTTTTTCATATCTGAGTGTCCTTTCTGTGGGTGGATCAGAACAGAGAAACATGTGGACACAATTAAGCATCAGGTCAAGCTGACCTCCCCTCCCTTCCTTCCAGGCAGCAGGTGGCTTCTGAGCATGTCCAGGAGCAATGCTGTTTCCAATTAGTCCAGGTAGCAAAGGCCCACAGCGATGTCTGTGGAGCTCTGAAAAATATTCCCACTCGCTGTGCCTTCATCTTACCAGTGGTAGAAAACAAAAACTAAAAACCAGACACTAAAAGCTTAAGAAAAAGTGCATGGAAGAAAACTTCCCATCGATAAAATTCTATTATTTTTTCTTCCCTTTGGATCAGGATAAAACTGATATTATTCTCATTATTGTGGCAGAACAATTTTTCTACTAGACTTGACCTCGGAGTCTAAGAGAAGGTAGAAGGTAGAAGCCTGGAGACTTCCTCCCAAATGTAGCTCCTCCTCGTCAGCAGCGATTCAGTGGCCTGTGTGCGCCTTAGAGTTCTCAGAGAGAACTTCAGACACAGAAGGTTAAAAAAAAAAACAACACATTTGATCCATCTATCTGTAGACTCCCCATTACTTCTTCCGGTGGGGAGGCAACCTCCATTCACTGTGATTGCCTCTGCAAACGAGAAGGCCGAGTGGGCAGCTTGAGAGGAAGCCAGCTGGCATAAGATGCCATACACCCTCAGGGATATTTAAGCCCGCCCAGGCCCTTGGAGTTAATCTCTCCCCTCAGTGACCTCATGGGGACAAACGTGTTCCAGGATGAGGCTGTGGCTTCACACAAAAAAGTTTATGGGCTTTGAAAGAACTTATGTCTCTAACCAGACAGCAGTGACCCCGAGAGTATTATACCCAATGTGGATCCGGGTCCAGTTACCAATGTGGCAGTCTTTATTGATGACATAAAGTTGATTCCGTTCCATTCCACAAATGTCTCCTGACTTCCTACTGTGTGCCAGTGCTGCCCTAGACGCTGAGGATGCAGATAGAAGCCAGCCAAGCCCTCTGACCCAAAGGAGCTTAATAATAACTCTGGGAAAAGAGGGCAGATAGGTGCTCGAAGAGGGAGTGCCACTGGACAGTCAACAAGCGTTTTTTGAGGGTCCACTAGGTGCTGAGCATTCAGAACTAAGGGTTCCTAAAAGGGATTCTGGGAGGAAGTCTGATGGCAAGTTGACTCACTTTTTTGATTGTATAAACCATATTCGGTTCAATTTTGGGGACAAGTTCTTATTCAGGGTCTTTAAAACATGATTTTAATGCCTTTTAATTTCGATTTTTAATGTCTTTCTTGCTAAACTGTAAGCTGTATGGGGGCTGGGCTACAAATATGCCTTGTGCACAGTATTTCTCCAGTGCGGAGACACTCTCTGGTCTAGCGACCAGTCTAGAAAATCATGAACCTGGGGAAGCTCCTAGGCTGTGAGGGTGGACATGAGATGGAGAAGAGGTGAGGAGCAAAAGTCCTGCTCACCAATTATCCTACGAAACAAGAATGAGATAATAGCTAAGTCCCCTCCCCTTGTCCCTCTCTCTCTCCGTCTCTCTCCCAATCACACACACACACACACACACACACACACACACACCAGTCAATTAAGGGCACGTAGGATGAATTGTGGGCTTCAAACTCCCATGGCTCACTGAACGCGCCATTCTCTTCAAGCTTTTAACCATCAAATGGCAGCTACCTTGGTTGGATGCCTCAACTTCTTTTTCTTTTGTTTCTTAAATTTTGTTTAATGTTTACTTTTGAGAAAGAGGAACAGAGCACGAGCAGGGGAGGGGCAGAAAGAGACAGAGACAGAATCCAAATCAGGCTCCCGGCCTCGAGCTATCAGCACAGAGCCTGACGCAGGGCTGGAACCCATGAACCGCAAGATTATGACCTGAGCCAGTCAGTTGCCCAACGGACTGAGCCACCAGGTGCCCCAACCTCCTTTTTCTCGCCATCTGCAGAATAGAGTCTAGAAATCTAAAATTTTGCCTAACCTCCCAGCCTTTGTGGCAGCTAGGGACGGTCACGTGAGATGGCACGAGGACTGGAGGTACAGCAGGCGTCCTGTAACCAGGAGGACAAAGCCATACCCCCCAGGCAAATCAGGCACCCAGAGAGTAGAAACCCTGGGTCCCAAGAGGCCCTGGACTAGTCACCTCTGGGCTTCTTGTTACAGGAAGGAAAAGATCCCTCCATTGTTCAAACCACTCTAGTTGGTTTCTCTTACTTGTATCTGAGCATAAGCTCCCTACACATAAACTAGCACTATGGAGCACGTTTCATGTGCCAAGAGGCTTTACACTCATCAGCAACCACACTGAGAGGCACAAATAGCTAACATTTATGGAGTGTTTACTTTGTGCCAGAAACTATGCCACGTGATTTGCATGGATCAACCCTTTCCTCCTCGTGTATCATCAGTCCCATTTTACAGACGAAGAAACAGGCTTGGACAGGCAATGTGGCTTGCACACATCTGGTAAAGGACAGAACTGCTAGCTGAGCTCTTCACCATCCCCAGCTCCCCATGACATCTCCTCCCAATCTCTTCACTGAAGTCATTCTCAAAGGGTGCTCCCTAGACCCGCAGCATCAGCACCCTGGAAAATTGTTAGAAGTGCAAATTATCAATCCCCACCCGGGACCAACTGAATCACAAACTCTAGCGGGATGACCGGCACTCGTGAGTTTGGACAAGCCCTAAAGGAATTCCTGCTATGTGTTAAAGCTTGAGGAACCACTGCTTTAGAATATGTGGAGAGCCTTCATTGTTTGCTTCTGGACATTCCTTCTTGCAGCTGCTGTCAGGCTCTTCCTCGGGTTCTGAATCCTGCAGTCCTCTCTTTTTTTTTATTTTTTTTTTTTAATTTTTTTTTTCAACGTTTATTTATTTTTGGGACAGAGAGAGACAGAGCATGAACGGGGGAGGGGCAGAGAGAGAGGGAGACACAGAATCGGAAACAGGCTCCAGGCTCTGAGCCATCAGCCCAGAGCCTGACGTGGGGCTCGAACCCACGGACCGCGAGATCGTGACCTGGCTGAAGTCGGACGCTTAACCGACTACGCCACCCAGGCGCCCCCTGCAGTCCTCTCTTGATCCTGGGTGCTCGTTGACATCCGCACCTGTCTTTTTGCACGACGTAAAAGGATTCTTTGCTGTTATGGCCCCAAGTCCACCTCGGGCCTCGAGTCTGCAGCCACCTAAATTTGGTGGTGTCCTGACTCCATCAATGCAATGTCAGGGACAAATCTGTCTGACCGAGGTAGCCCAGCCCAGCACCACCCCAGGCTGGATCAGCTCATTTGCTATTCCAGGCATTCCAGTCTCCTGTTCATACGTGTCCAAACACCTTCCAGAGTGGTGGCATCTTAGGAAGCCTCGCCAGGAGCTTCCACTTCCCTCTCAGCTCTATCTTTAGCCCTGGTGGTCTTTAAGAGTCTCCGAGTTAGGGCCTGGAGCCACATGGGTGCTTCTCATTCCCAGGTTTTGTGACTTTTTTCACAGACTTGGAGCCGGAAGGGGCCTTTGTTACCATCCAGTTCAGTCCCCTGATTTTACTGGAAAACTGAGGTCAAAGGAGGAGAAGCAATAGGACCACGTTTATCAGAAAGTTGGTGGAAGAATGAGACAGAACCCAAGTCTATAGGGCAGGATGTTGTGACGCTGACACCCAAGAGCAACTTCATGTCACCAGCTCAAGACACATACTTGCTAATTGTTTGGGGGGCAAATAGGCTTTGGCTTCTGTTAGGCAATGTTCAAGATCAAACCCTGGACTAACCCTCACTTACTGATGCTCCACACGAGGGCAGAGAGAAATCTCAGTCCGGTGGAGTGGGAAAGAAGTCAGGGCAACTGGCCTGGCTGGGAAGAGACCCAATGATTTTCTGTAGCAACAATTATTTCCTTTGGATGTAAACTAGCCCAAGTTTGAACTGTCCATGGGAGAATAAAGGGATATTTATGATGTTGATGGGGTTTAGAAGAGAGAACTTATGATCCCTCGTAAGTAAAGGGCCTTTAAGGGACGGCAAGAATTACTGTTTGTTTTCTCCAAGGCTATTGGGAAGATAAACGCAAGCCCTTACTGAATGGTTACTGCCATGTTCCCTTAGCACAAGGTCCCACTTCTCAAGGTAACAAGGGCAAAGGGGTACCACACCCCTAAGGTAAGTCCCAGCAGAGAGGGTCTGCCCTGGAGGAAGACTCAACAGAGTCCAAGTCTAGTTTACTTAAATTGCCATACCCCAGCGTTCAGTACAATTTTAAAGTGATATGACCATCAGAACCCTTCTCTGTGGGTAGGTTATCTAGTTGTGACGCCTCTTGGCATTCACAGGCAGCCAATTTCTTCCTGAGGAATTTCTACTAATCTCTTCTCCAGGAATAGACCTTGGCTCCCAAGGCAGTTTCAGAGAGTTCAAGGCGTAGCTTGACTGCAGCCCTAGCACTGCCAAAGCAAAACACCCCGGCCGTGGGCAAGTGGATGGAGATTTGCAGAGCCTTCTCTGAGGCGCCCGAAACCAGGAAGGTTGCAGTGGTCTGTGAGCTCTGGAATCCTCCCTGCTTCAGGGGCCTGGGGGCTTGAAGGTTTAAAGAAGAGGGTGACAGTAAGGAAGAGCAGCAGTTTGTGTCCATGTGATAAGCCTTAGCCACTCTGACCTACTTCTCCTTCCTCATCCACCCTTTCTGTGGCAGCTTTCCCACATCGTCTGTACTTCATCTTTATGCCAAACAGATTTAAGCTATTTGGGGTGAAATAGTACCAGTTTCCAGGCTCTGATTTTCCCTGGGAAGAATCTTCAACCAAATCGAAAATATAGTTTGTAAAATACTCCATTCAGATTTGCATCAAAATAATACAGAAGGAGAACGTGGTGGGATTATAGATGAAACAGGACTGTCTCTGAGCGGATAATTGTTAACGCTGGTTGAGAACAGCATTCCCAAAAGTCAAAAGGAGGAAGCAACCCACGTGTCTACTGACAAGTGAATGGAATAATGAAATGTGGGATATACACACAATGGAATCATATTCGGCCTTGGAAGAGAAGGAGATCCTGGCACACACTACAACATGGATGAAGCTTGAGGACATTCCGCTAAGTGAAATAAGCCAGACACGAAAAGACGAATACCACCTGATTTTACTTACAAGAGGCACCTATAGTAGACATATTCACAGAGACAGAAGGTAGGGTGGTGGCTCCCAGGAGCTGGGGGGAAAGGGAGATGGGGAGTTGTTTCGTGGGTCAAGAGTTTCACTTTTGCAAGATTGAAAGAGCTCTTGAGATTGGCTGTACAACACTGTGAATGTAAGACTGAACTGTGCACTTAAAATTGTTAAGAGGGTGGGGACACCTGGGTGGCTCAGTCGGTTAAGCTGCTAACTTTGACCCGGGTCATGACCTCGCAGTTTGTGGGTTAGAGCCCCGCGTCAGGCTCTGGGCTGACCGCTCAGAGCTTGGAGTCTGCTTCAGGTTCCGTGTCTCCCTCTCTCTCTCTCAAAAATAAATAAACATTAAAAAAATTGTTAAGAGGATAAACTTTATGTTGTACATTTTACCACAATTAAAAATTGTCAAGTTATATAGTTACAGAAAATTCCAAGCACAGGGCTGCCTCAGTGGCTCAGTCAGTTAAGCATCTGACTTTGGCTCAGGTCATGATCTCACCTTTCATGGGTTCCAGCCCCATGTCAGGCTCTGCAACCCGAGCAAACTGCTACACTTCCCATTCATATGTACTGTCATTTTTGTGGTCTGTTGCTTTTTTTTCAATGTTTATTTATTTTTGAGACACAGAGTGAAAGTGGGGGAGGGGCAGAGAGAGAGGGAGACACAGAATCCGAAGCAGGCTCCAGGCTCTGAGCTGTCAGCACGGAGCCCAACGTGGGGCTCGAACCCACAAAAGGTGAGATCATGAGCTGAGCCAAAGTCAGATGCTTAACTGACTGAGCCACCCAAGCGCCCCCGTGCTTGGAATTTTCTATAACAAAAAGCTAAACATGTTTCATATTCAATAGCAACAGAGAACTTATTTTAAAATCTAGTAATAAACTTAAGAAATGTGCAAAGTCTACATTAAAAATACGATAAAGCTTTACTAAAGGATATAAAAGAGGTCTCGAATTAATGGTTGCCTTGTTCCTGGATGGGAAGATGTAATCTTGGAGTCGTGTCCATCTTTTCTTTATTTAGTTCCATCTTTCCAAAAAGCCAAAAAGGAGCTTTTCTGAGGAACAACAGGCTGATTCTAATATTCATCAGGAAGAGGATATGCAAAGGAAGAGCCCTGGTAAATGTGACAAAGAGAAGCAGCAGGACATGGGAAAGATGGCCTTGCCAGGGAACAAATTGGAATATGATGCTAGTGAAGAAATGGATTCTGGGAGCAGCTGAATGTGTCTCCTTTCCCTCCATACAACTCCTGAGAGAGTGAGAGAGTGAGCAGGGAAGGGGCCGAGAGAAAGAGAGAGAGAGAGAATCCCAAGCAGGCTCTGCACTGTCAGCCTAGAGCCCAAGGTGGGGCTCAAACTCATGAAGTGCACAATCACGACCTGAGCCAAAAGCAGGATTCGGACACTCAATCGACTGAGCCACACAGGGACCCCAATAGATTCTGTTTTTTTAAACACAGAATTCAGTTCACTTGCACTTAGCCTAACAACTATTATACCTGATTTGATTCCTTATGCTTGTGATAGTTCCTTTTCTTTTTCTTTTCCTTTAATTTTGCTAGTTTGCTCAAATTGCTATTACATTCCACCCTTGCTAATGTGGGAGTTCTCTGTACTCTTTCCATCTCATTAATGGTTATCTCCCCCTTCCCTTTCCGGTGCTCTTCTGCCTTACTAGTATAGAAATACTATTATTGGAAAATGAGGTATTTTTTTCTCCCACTTAGATACTCTATTCCCTTATTATCTCTCCCACTTAGATGCTTCTTTCCGCCACCAATGAGATATTTAGAATACTCTTCCTTTCCCAGTTTTCTTCTCCTTACCCCAAGAGACTTTAGGACGCTATTACTCTGCATGCCCTGCCCCAACTCCTAGGTTTTGCTGAGATTGCACAGTACTTTTCTTTCTAGATCTTATTAGCATTTCCTTTGCACCTCTATTTTAAGAATCCTTATTCAGCATTCACATTTTCAGACAGTCTATTATTGTCTATTTATATTTGAGATATGTATATATCAGATATATATGTATATATATGTATCTGTATGTATCTATGCACACATATACATATATATGGGTATATACATAGGTAAGCATGTATATACATGTGTGTATTTGTATATATAAACATGGTTTACTGATCATCCTGTTTCCTTTCTTCTCTATTATAATTCATTTGATTTTGATTGGAGTACTTTAAAAATTATTTTCTTCAGAGAGTCTTATAATTTTTTAATCGATGCATATTTGTAAATATGTATGTATGTATATTTCAATATACATACATACATACTGCCTTCTTTCTAGAAGACTAAGTAAGTAGAAAATTCTCTATAAGATTTACTTTATGGAAACCACCAATTGCTAAAATGTAGTCTATATGACTTCTGTCTATGTTTTTCTCTCTTTATCTTGGCAACCAGCCATATGTATATATGTAAATATGTATTGAAATATATATACATATACATTGAAATATATATACATACATATATTCTGCTCTTGTGGGTGAATGACAACTTGGCTAGGTATAGGGCTGTTGGGCTGCTGTTCTTGACCCCAAGAATCTGTAGATGTCATTCCACCATCTTCTCTTGTTCTGCAGGACTCAGTCCCGTGATACATCTCCTAGATCTGCCCTTAAAATCTCATACTTTCCATCATGATTCCAATTTCTTTGTATTTTTATCTGAGGTCAGTGATATTTCTCCCTCTTTATCTTCTAGGCCATTAATTCAATCTCATCTCTACCTTTTTTTTCCCCCTTAAATTATTCATCTCTTTTTTTTTTCTTTTTTGGCCTAGAAAAAAGCATGCTTTTCAGTTTCAGGATGTCTTCGTTGGGCTTTTTATGTTATTTTTGTTGTGAAAGTTATCATCTGTCTCCTCTGGTGGTTCTTTAGAAAGCTGTCCTGGATATTTGGTATGTTCCTCTCCTTGTGGCTATAGGTCGCTTGGGTATGTTGTTTCCTTTCTTTGCCTGATCCCGTGGCTCAGTGGCTGGAAAGCCGGTGGTTCTGGAGGAGGCTCCTGTAAGAGCAGACAGACAGGTGGACAGTCCCCTGTTGAGGCAGCAGAAGGAACTCTCTGCTCCTGGGTCTCAAGGTACCAAAGATGTCACATCCTCAGCTCACCGGTTGGGTTCCTCCTTTGCTTCTTGGGGACAGGGGGAGGCTAGAGGGTGTGTGGACCTGACTGAGTATATGTGGCCAGAGTCAGGCTTCCTTCAGAATCTCCTCCCAGGCTCTCTTAGGGACAGAACAACCCTGCTTCAACGACCCATCTTGTTTCCTCCAGCTGCTTGGCCCAGAAAAGGTGATGGGTGGGAGCAGGAGTTGTATGGAGGGAAAGGAGACACATTCAGCTGCTCCCAGAATCCATTTCTTCACCCTCAAAATAAATAACTTAACAAAATTAAATCTTAAAAAATAAATAAATAAAAATAAAAAACAGAATCTATAGGGGCGCCTGGGTGGCTCAGTTGGTTGAGCGTCCGACTTTGGTTCAGGTCATGACCTCACGGTTCGTGGATTCAAGCCCCGCATCAGGCTCTGTGCTGACAGCTCGGAGCTTGCAGCCTGTTTCATTTTCTGTGTATCCCTCTCTCTCTCTGCCCCTCCCCCAACTCGCGCTCTGTCTCCCTCTGTCTCAAAAATAAATAAACATTAAAAACATTTTTTTTTAAAACCCAGAATCTGTAGATTGTGCTAGAAAAAAAAAAACAAAACCCTCAAATCTATCTTAATGTCATTTAGAAAAAATATACCTTAAAGTGACAAAGAAAATTTTTAAGTCTAGGCACAGATCCATACAGATAGGAAAATTTACTATCTGGTAGAAGAGGTACTTCACATCATTAGAGAATGGATAAATATTTCATAGTGTTGGGGCTCATATGTATTCAGAAAAAATCAAAGTTGGATAAAGAAATATCTGTAGCAAATGAGGTGCCCTCAAGAAAATTAAAAGGCAAACAACAGATCCAGAGAAAACATTTACAACATATGTTTTTTTCATAATAAACAAAGAACTAATATGCAGAATTTGTAAAGGTATCCTATAAGACAGCAAGAAAAAGAAAGCTGCCCAGTGCAACAATGGGCAAAAGATATGTACATTTCACAGAAGGGGAAAGCCAAATGGTCAATACACCCAAAAAATGATGCTACCACTTAGAGTAAATGGGAGAAACATACCTTATTATAACATAATGCCATTTTTCTCTCATCAGATTGGCCAAAGAGGAGAGGGAGAGAGGTTTGGGGGAGTATAAATTAGAAGTCAAATTGACAATATCTAATACAATATTTTTGGCTTGAATCTAATACAATTGTAAAAGTGCATTTCTTTTGACTCAGACATTCTTTTCTTCATCCTTATTCTAGAAGAAAGCGCATGTGTGCAAGGAGGCATGCCCACAGAAAACATTGGCAATAATGTAAATACCCATTAATAGGGGAATGGTTGAATAAGCTGTTACACACCCAAACTATGGCATCTTGCAGCCATTAAAAAGAATGAGTTACCATATACCTAATGTAAAGAGAGATGAAAAGATATTTTTGACATATTGTAGAGTGAGAGAAGCAAGCTGCAGAATCATTTATATAGTATGTCACTGTTGCAGAAAAATCCCACAAAACTGTATTATACCTTTATTGTATGTCAATGGGAAGGAGATTGGGGTTAGAGACAAGCAAAGGGAATTTTAGTTTCATCTATATTGTTTGAGTTTTTACAATAAAAGAGTACTCATGAATTGTATATGTGTAATTAAAAAATAAGTTTACTCATAACACGAAGAAGTACCTTCATGGTTTGAAGGGCAGATGTGTCCCTTAATCCGTTCATAAATGCCTACTGTAGGCCAGTTGCTGTTGGGGAGAAAAAAATGAATCATATACAGCTAAGTCCCACAGGCATTTTCTGTCTGGTAGAGGCGATAAGGCTTATAAACCAGTATGTGAAATATGTCAGCAAAATATGATCCAAGCCATAGGAGGCATTCAAACCAGTGCTGAAGGAGTTCTGAGAGGAGATTAGTTCCTGAGGAAGGAAGAGGGGAGGAGAAAGAAGCAACAAGGTCTCATGGTGAAAGCAGTGTGTGTGTGTGTGTGTGTGTGTGTGTGAGCGTGCACACACACATACACAAGAGCCCAAATACACTTGACAGAGGTTGGGAAGGAGTTAGAAAAACTCCTTCTTTCTAACTCCCAGTTAGAAAAACTGGGCTAGAAAAGACCCCTAATGGGGGACCTATATGTACAAGTACAGGTGAGGTCATACTTGGTCAGGAGAGGCAGGAGAACAGCGAGCACTTGAGTTGAGTAGCCTGAGGATAGTGGGGGAGTAGGGGCAAGTAGTGGGTAATAAAGGTAGAAAGGGAAACCTTAGCAAGTGTTTAGCTAGCACTTTCTGAATGCCGATGAATTTCACTGTCTAATTGGGAGAGGGAAAGAGGTTGTCTGGAGCAAGAAATACAGACATAATTATGTATTTAAATTTTTTTAATGTTTATTTCTGAGACAGAGAGGGGGACAGAGTGTGAGCAGGGGAGGGGCAGCGAGAGAGGGAGACACAGAATCTAAAGCAGGCTCCAGGCTCTGAGCTGTCAGCACAGAGCCCAACGCGGGGCTCGAACTCCCAAACTGTGAGATCATGACCTGAGCCGAAGTCGGACGCTCAACCAACTGAGCCACCCAGGCGCCCCTACATGATTATGTATTTAAAAATAACTGTAATGTCACATACATGCTCGATTATAAAATAAAGATAGCCAGGCTAAGAGAGTTGGGTTCAATTTACAAAAGGTGGGGAGCCACAGAAGATTTTTGAGGACAGGAGTGACGTGATCAGTTAAAGGGATCTCACTATGGCCCTGTGTGCGGGTGGATTACAACAGGTGGTTACAATGGTCTGGACCAGAGGCGATCAGAGCCTACTAAGGGAGTGACAGGGAGAAAGAAGAGGAAAGAACAGACCTGAGCAATAGTATGAAGGAAGAATTGCCAGGATTTAATGCTTTTGAATGCATTGCCTGGGAAGTATTTGGGGATGCTCAAGCAGAAGTGTGTCGGATAAAAGAGTAAGTTGGACAAGAAGATCTCAGGAAGGCCAGCTGGCTGGGGATAGCAGATTTTGGAGTCCTCATTTCTGGCTGGAGGACAAAGTGTTGGAGAGATTGGTACAGGAGAGCGCTTGGAATGAGACAAGAAAAGGGAGAGTCATTCTGGAATCTCTTGGGATCTCAGCAGAGCAGAAAAGATCCAGGAAATGATGCCAAGATTTCAATTACCCAGGAAGGTCACGGAGGAGCTAACAGAGGAATTTGGTTCTGACATCTCCACCTCAAACTCGGGCTCATACTCTCCGAGGCGAGACACCCAGCTGATTCTGTGGGGGGGGCTGACCGGGTGAGGCAGATACCAGAAGGCCTCAGCCACATTGCAGAGGAAGGGTGGACATAAACAGGACAGGACTCAGGATGGAAGGGCTGCTGAAAGAAGGAAAGGCGTAACCGCAGCCTCTGGTTAAGGATCACGTCCCTGGTGGTGGCGCTCTGCCCCTGGCCTTCCTACTGCTCTTCACTGGCCTCCCCTATGGCTTGCTTGGGGCCACAGACCATCCCAGGACACAGAAGAGAAGAAAAGGTGCAGACAGCTCTTCCCGGCTGTACGTGGGTACAGGACCTTGCCTCAGGTGGGCTGCTGGTAAGTGGTGAATGACAGATGCATTTTACAACCCCAGCTTAAAGGTTCCTTCAATATATACTTTTGTCTTTATGTCATTCACATTTTATTTCTCTATGTATAAAATGCAAGCTGAGTTTGGCATTCAAGGCTTCCATAATTTGGTTCCATACTACTTAGCTGTGGCTGCTGTCTTCAGTTTGGGCCACCCTCCTCCATCCCACTCCCTGCTGCAGAGGCTGGCCTACAGAAGCCTCAGTATTCTGCTGGGTTCAGCTATTAGGAAGCTCCCGAAGGGTACCTAAAGGAGGGAAGAGTGTGAAGTCAGGGTACTATTTCCTTTGGGTCTCAGTGTGATTCTGGCTTTATGAGACTAAAGCTTGCAATTGTATTGGTCCAAAATAATGAATAAAATGTTAGCTACAAAAGTGAATATCTATTGAGAACGAGAAAAGAATTCACAACAAATTGCAAATTCTAAACAGCTTAAAAATACCAAAGATATCACTAAATGCAGAAAAATGACAATATTTTTCTTTTAATTTTTTTTAAGTTTATTCTTTTTGAGAGAGAGAGACAGAGTGCAAGCAGGAGATGGGGCAGAAAGAGAGGGAGACACAGAATCCAAAGCAGGCTCCAGGCTCTGAGCTGTCAGCACAGAACCTGATGCGGGGCTCGAACCCACGAACCACGAGATCATGACCTGAGCCAAAGTTGGACGCTTAACCGACTGAGCCACCCAGGTGCCCTGACAATATTTTTCTTAATTAATTGCTTGGAAAGTCTCTATAATATTTTTCCCTATATTTTTTGGCGGCATACCCTTTGCCTCTTCATATGACAATTTTGTAACATAATTTTCTAGACACAGTATAGAAATATAATCCACTCTTCCCTCTAGTAGGTTTGATTGGAATTTTGTTTTTTTTTTTAAATCATTGGTAATGTAGAATTATTTCAGTTTCACCACTTGTTGTTTGCAATATCATGTAAAATTTGAGATTGCTGCCCAATTTGGGAAGGCCTCTATCATTTTCTTCCATATATAACTAAGGCTTAGGGCCTTTCAAATTTTCTTGTGCAGGACCTAATCTTAAATACTCTGAATTGCTAACACTTATAAACCAGCTTGTCTTTGATGTCCCCATGATCATGGCATTTTATGAGTTTTGTGTGATTTTCTGTCGAGAATGCTGTGGGGCTTTGCCCAGACCCCCTCTTGGGGCCAACACAGCCAACCCTCAGCTGTTGGGAATATCAAATCCACTGAGACCGTATGCTGGTTGTCTTCTCCCAATATTGCCATCTTCATTTCTTCATGATTGTTATCTCCTGAGAGCTTTCTGCAGTAAGCCTTCTACATGCAACTTTCCATTTCGTAGGCAGTTTCCAGGGAACCCAATCTAAGACGTCTTCATAGATGTCGGGATTTGTATCAGAGCAGCAAGAAATAGAAATCTTTTCCCATTGAGTTCGTATGCTTTACTCCTCTTCATCAATAAGATTATCAGAGGGGCGCCTGGCTAGATCAGTCGTAAGAACATGCGACTCTTGATCTTGGGATGGTCAGTTCGAGCCCCATGTTGGTTGTAGAGATTACTTAAAAAATAATAAGAGAAGATTATCAAATAATCCAAGGTCTTTTACTTCTTTTTGCATTTCTTTCTTCCTTTTAATAAATGGCTAATTTTGGTATGATCTGAATTTTTTTTATGCTTATAAGCTACAAACACAGGAATCTAAAAACTATTGTGTAAAATTCCATTCAAAAAGGGAATAGTAGTGGGTGCCTGAGTGGCTTAGTCCGTTACGCTTCTGACTCTTGATTTCAGCTCCGGTCATGGTCTCATGGTCCTGAGATTGAGCCCCCAGTCAGGCTTTGTGCTGAGCATGGAGCCTGCTTGGGATTCTCCCTCTCTCTCTCTCTCTCTCTCTGCCTCCCCCTCAAAATAAATAAATAAACATTAAAAGAAAAGAGAATAGTAAGGTGTGTTTATAGTTGCATGTGCCTCATTATATTTCTGACAATGAGAGGTGAATTCTTCAGTTAAAATTTTATAAGGCTAATGATGGGCCGCAGATCAGCGTCTGGTTCCTCACATTACAAACCACCGTTCTCTTTGCTACCCATGTTGGGCACCAGAGACACACATTCAGATTACAGTGTGACATCTTACTGTCTTCACGTCCTGACCTCAGATGAGTTGGAGGTACGAGAATTCCTGGAAGCCATTCCTACATGAGGATAGCTAGCAATGCATTAAATATCTACAGAAGTGACTGTGAGTGACCACGATATACTCCACCAAGCTCAAACTCATCTCCCTGCAACCAGATCCTAAAAATTCCCATGACAACTCCAAAGCCACCCAACATACCAAGTGTGTGGTGGAGGGAAACTGGGATAGAAAATATCCTGCTTTTTTGAAAAATTTAATGCCCCCCTGCCAATTTACAAAAGCATGTGACATACGAATATATTGCTAGGGCTCTTCCTCAGGCCTGAGAAGGGGCCTGTGCAAATGTGGGGTTCCTGTAGCTAAAATGTCACCTGCTTCATTGTAAATCTGCCTCTGGATCTTCCCTTCAAGGCTGCCTCAAGCTGGATGTGTCCTTGACCTAAGACCTTGGTTCCTTCTAAGACAGTTGCTCTGCATGACTCTCTTTCTGTTCTGGTCACTGTCTCTGCGCCCAGAGGTTATAAAGCCTTGGCTCCTTACTACACTGTTCTTTGAGGTTCCCCTGTCCCCTTTCCTTTGCAAATAAACCCTCCTCAAATTACCCCATTCTGGGTGTGCCCTCTGTTTTCTGTGGGGACCCTGACTAGTCATCACTCCCTCCTCCCCAGCAAGCGCCTCTGTTCCCGCCAGCTGCCCCTGACTCTCCCTTCCTTACCCCACCCGCAGATCACTCATTCACTCGGGCTTTGACATACGTCACCTTCCAGCCTGAGCGTCCTGAGCAAATCCTACCCATTTCCCCAGATTCAACTCCATCCCAGCGTCCTCCCCAAGCAGAGGAAGCACGGTGGGTGAATGGATACTTGAATATTGTCTGAACAGAGTCTGCTTTGCAGACAGTCCAGGGAAGGGGGAGGGGCTCCAGGAGATATTGATTTCATAATTAACCCCCGGAAAAGGAGGCTCTTTGCAACATCTTTCCTGGAGACTAGAATCCCTATTTATGCCACCACTTAGTGAGACCCTGTCAAAGCGAGGGAGGTCCCTTCCATTCCCCAAGTGAGCAGGGCGGGACTCCCTTTGTCTGTGAGTAAGTGAGTGATTAAAAGTGAGGCTGGCCAAATGCCCTATACAAATCATTTCCAGCCACAGTGCTCAAGGGACTCTGCTGGAATGCAGGGTAGGAACACAAATGGATCCTTGCTGTGCCGGTATGAGGAAGAAAGTCATGTCAGACCTAGGAAAAGGGGATTCTTTGAGAACAGAAGGGAGAACAGCACTAATCTGAGGGGGAACAGAGTCCAGATTTCTTTCTCTCGGGCTCCATGAAATCCTTCATTGCAGGAAGTGAGGGGAAACAGTCTCAGCCTGGGTTAATGGGAGCACATCATGGCCTCCTCCTAGAAAAAGGAGGCTGAGAGAAAGGTGGGCTCCAGGCCTTTTGTTCCAGAGAGCAAAACAGTCTGGGTGGCTTGTTGGCTACTCGGGCAGGAGATGACTGCGGGGCCATCCATGCATATTGCCCTGGGTGGGAAAATTGGGGCAGGATTTTGGCCAGAGAGGAGATTCTCATCACTGAGGGTGCGGGAAATCTGCTTAGCATTTGGGAAGCTTCATGAAAAACAAGATGGAGTTTGGAAGCCAACTGTCTGCTTTGACTTTCTGAGACTTGTGCAGAAAGTGTAAGGACTCTTAAACCAGCAAAGTGCCAGATGTCTGAGGAATTGCTCTCACTGGTTGATTTGAAAGTAGGACATATTTTCATCTCCTTCATAAAATTGGAAAGGTATGCCTGTCTAAATGTAAGGAAGTAACTAGGGCGCCTGGGTGGCTCAGTTAAGCTCCGGACTCTTGATTTCTGCTCAGGTCATGATCTCATGGTTCGTGAAATCAAGCCCGTTGTAGGGTTCTGCGTTGACAGTGTGGAACCTGCTTGGGATTCTTTCTCTCTCCTTCTCTCTGTCCCCCTCTCAAAATAAATTAATAAACTTAAAAAAAATAAATGTAAGGAAGTAACCGATTAGCTCTTGACTCTCTACACGTGGTATGTGGGGTGGGATAGTGGGGGGGGTGGGGGTACTGGAGTGGGAGGAGTGATAATCAGTGAAACATAGTATTAAATATTCGTGGAAAGAGTACTAACCACAGGCAGTGAATGTGTGACTTAGACCAGGTTCCACTGCCAAAATTGTTGTGACTTTAGGTAAGCCAATTTCCTATTCTGAGTTTCAGCATTGTCATTTGTAAAATAAGTTAATTGGACTAGATGATATTTACCATCTCTTCTAGTTGAAACAATTCTATGATTCGTGTAATCCCAATCACAGAGTGTAAACTATTTTTGGTCCTCGGGTTAAGTGAGTTTATTCTTCTTTGAGCAGCATGGTAACAAAGCCTGGGCTCTTATCTTGACTCTGCCTCTGTATGACCATGAGTAAGTCAAAATGCCTCTCTGAGCTTCACTCACTTCCAAGGCTCACAAGGTTGGATGTGGTTTACTCATTCTCCAGCTTTGAGGTACAAAACAAAAAATGTCTTGGGTCTCACTGTGTTGTTTCCAGCTAAAAAGATAGGCTTTTCTGAGTCTTCTCTCCTGGACATTCTATCACAAATAAAGTGGGTCTATCATATATCTTGACTTAAGATCAACCTCAAAATGTAATCCCCTAGGACTTAAATGGTACATAAATGTACAGATGGAAGTATCTTGGGTTTTCCTACATTTAGGCTCCTATTAGCTTCTTAAGATGAATCTCAATCCCTGACATTATTCTCCTTGGGGGACTCCGGATTTCTAGAACATCCATGGGGCCTTTTGAAGGAGGAGAAGGTACATCTTCTTCTGGTGCTTTTCCAAGACCCTGAATCCTGGAACCAAAACATGTCCCCATTGGGTCTCAATTTCTCAGACTGCTTCCAGCCTACACTTCCTGCTAATTTATTGTTAACAGAACCACCTTCAACACAGGAGCTAGAAAGAAGTTGTGCTTTCACAAGGAAATGAGTAGAACAGTTAAGGCCTAAAGGTCTTGTCTTATCACACTAGTTTTGGATCAGGCCAACCCAGATTTGACTCTCAGTGGATTACTTTCTAGCTGTGTGGCCTCGTGTAAGTTACTTTACTTCTCTGAATTTCAGTTTCCTCCTCTGTATATATCTACCTTCCAGCATGGCTGTGAGGTTTAGAGATACTGTTCATCAAATAATGGTCTGTATGCAGTGGCTCAAATCTGTCTGGAGCTCAGTACATTTTAGTTCCTTCTTCTCCTTCCTTTCACAAAATATTATGAGAAAGCAAAGAGGTGAGATTATTAGCTAGGTAGCATAATGGGTCATATCAAGCCTATATCCAGCTTTCCATCCTATTGTTAGCCTCTGACTCTCTGGTCACACAGAACCACCTCTCTATCCTCAAGACACATCCTACGTTATATTGTACCCTTGTTTTCATAATTCTCTGTCCAGACCACCCTCCCCAGTCTCCGCATGCCTAAATAAATATTTCTCACTCTTCAAGGTCTGGTTCAAATGCCATGTTACACAGGAAGCATTGCCTGACTTCTAACTGCATATCAACATTGCCTCTTATGAGTTACCACAGTGCTTGTTGTGTCTCACTCCTCATTTTTCCCTTCTACTAGATAGAAGTAAGAATATTGTCCTCTCTCTCACCACCAGCAGACTGTGGAGATATACACTGTACATGTATCATCTTGGGAGCCCTCAGGAGATTGACCTACACAGAGCAAAAACTCAAGAAAACGTTTTCAATTAACTAAATGAATAAAGATGTGTTTATTTGAGCTAGAAGACAAGGTAAACTATAGCTCTTCAGAAAAGGGAACAGGGGCATGTGGATGGCTCAGTTGGTTAAGCGTTGACTCTTGATTTTGGCTCAGGTCATGATCCCAGAGTCATGGGATCAAGCCCCGAGTCGGGCGCCACTCTCAGCATGGAGCCTGCTTGAGATCCTCTCTCTCCCTCTGCCCCTCTTGCCTACTTGCTCATGCTTGCTCTCTCTCTCTCTCTCTCTCTCTCTCTCTCAAAATAAATAAATAAACATTTTTAAGAAGGGAACAGAGGGGAAACAAAAATTAACACTATTTGTATACCTATGCTGTCAGGCGGATATTGCGATCCCCAGTTTACAGAGGTAGAATATGAAGCTTATGGAAGCTAAGTAATAATATTATGTGGCCATTAATGGGCACAACTATGTGTTGTGTTCTTTTCCCAGTGCTTTCGCACACATCATTTCATTTAATACACACAACATGGATGTCATGAAGTAGTGTTATCCCCATTTTGCAGATGAGGAAATTGAGGCTCAAAGAAGTTAAGTAGATAACCCAAGATTACAAAGTTCATCTAGGAGGTGGTTGTAAACGTATACACTGTACCTCAAATAGGTGAAATTGGTGCGATCCTTTTTTTCCCCCATAACTGATAATGTTGTCCCCTACAGACCCGTATCCCACTGAGGATTGGGGGAAAACACACACACACACACACACACACACACACTAACTAGTCAAGTCACAGCTGTCAGACATTTTTGGTTTTTTGTTTTTGAGGGAGTATGGGAATAAGAGAACTGGTGGGTTTTTTTGTTTTGTTTTCAGTTTTCTCAGTTTCTTTTGAATAAACATTCAAGTAATTCCAGGTTCAAAGTTTTCCTACCAGGCTATTTCTCCCTCTCTAAGTTCTGCCTCTCTCCTCTGCCTCCCAGGAAGGCAGATATCTGCTCTCTTCTCTAGGTTCTCACTGCCCTAAGTGGAAAAGTCCCTACTGTGTTCACGTGTGCAGCTAAAGTCCATGTTGCAGAAGCCTGTGGTCTGTTCTCCTGGCCTGGTTGGGTGTGATGTGATGTTCCCTTCCCCTCTCCTTCTGGCTGCTGGCTCAGCAGGTCTCAGCCTGTCCCCTGTGTCATGGGCAGTCCTCCTCATCCTGCTTTGGGTCACTTCCCCCTTGCCACAGAGGCCCTTGGCAAGTCTGCTGGCCTCAGCTCTCGGTGACCTTCTACATTCCCCGTTGGGGGCCCTCAGGAGCTTTGAGTCAGGCTGGGGAGCAACAAGCTGAGGGGGTAGGCCCCACCTCAGGCCCTCTCTCTGTCCCATGAGCCTCTCAAGGTCAGTGCAGGGTCCTCGAAGGGCAGTCTCCTCCCAGAGTCTCTTCAGCAGGAAGGGGGTACAGACTACTGCTCTGGAATCTGCCCTGCTTCTGATCCTCCCCTCTAACCCCTTGCCCCTCTCCTTCCCATCACTCCTCACTTCCCACTCCTCCTCCCCGTGGTGAAAGGATTTCTTGTCCCTCCCACTGTTTGACTGCGACCATCCCTGTGTGTTCTCCTTCCTGTGGCGTCATTCATCTTTTTTTTTTTTTTCTTTCTTAGAGCCATAATGGCAGAATGGCTGCAAAGAGAATATATAAGGAAGGCATTTTGAAGAATATTATCTGTATTCTACTCATAGCTCTAGGAATTTTTTTTTAATTTTTTTTAACGTTTATTTATTTTTGAGACAGAGAGAGACAGAGCATGAATGGGGGAGGGTCAGAGAGAGGGAGACACAGAATCCGAAACAGGCTCCGGGCTCTGAGCTGTCAGCACAGAGCCCGACGTGGGGCTGGAACTCACGGACCGCGAGATCATGACCCGAGCCGAAGTCGGCCGCTTAACCGACTGAGCCACCCAGGCGCCCCATCTAGGAATTAAATCCAAATGTGTCCAATCCTAAAGCTCCATACTGTGGAGCCCAACACTACAAAACTTGAGTAGGGTAGATCTGGGATTTGAGCCCAGGTCTAATCCAACCTCAAAATCCAAGCTTTCTCATGAAACCATTTTTCCCTCTCTTTTTTCACCAGCAGAAAGCATCCTCAAGGCCCTGTCCCCTCCAGGTGTATCCTGGGCCTCCAGTCCGTGTCATAGCAGGTGCAGGAGCTACCAGCGTCCCTCCTCCTTCCCGGCTGAGCAGAGTCCACGGTATCTCCAGCTCGCAGAAGACCTGTCTTTGAAAGCACCTGTGCATTTGCTTGCCTGCTTTGGATCACTTAAGGCAGGCTTGAGTGGCCTTTCAATCGGTTAGTTTTGTGGCTGGTTTATTCCTCTGGCGGGGTAAGAGGATTTCACTTAGCTGTCTAAAGGAAGAAAGGCAGTTCGGGGGCCAAGTGCTTGGAGCAGCAAACGTCAGGTCAGGCTGAAGGACGCTGAAGTTTCCCACCGACCTCAGAAGCCCTCTTGAGCAACTTTCTCTGCAGGTTTGGTGCCAACATTGTTTTATTTTGTTTTCCACTCAGCCAGATATTCACAATCTGTTTCCCCCACCTGGAAAGTTGCATAGTCTGACAGGCACAAGGGATTTAAGAGATTCCTAGCTGGCGCTGCTACTGTGGATTAGCAGCTGGGCAGAAAGGACGGTTGGCCTCTTTGATGTGCCTTTACGAGTACATAGAAATGCAGAACTGAGACAATTTCCTGGATCATTCTAATAAATATGAACTATACTTGCCCAAAGTATTTTGGGTCATAATTTTCAGACAGAGACCAAAGTGATGCATGTCTTGATTATCTCAGTTCTTTATGACAGGCCCGGAGAAACCTAGTCTAAGGATTTAACTTAGCAGCCATTTATTGATTTTCTGATGCACAAGAGAAAGAGTCTGGGCAGGTCAGCACTTCTATTACAAAGGCAAGTAAGACCTGGTCTTGAATCTCACGTGGTTTCTGGTTTTAGTGGAGGTGGGTGGGGTGAGACGTATACAGCCTGCTCACTTTAAGAAAATCCTGTCTTGGGGCCCCGGGGTGGCTCAGTCGGTTAAGCTTCCGACTCCTTGTTTCAGCTCAGGTCATGATCTCACCGTTTGTGAGTTCAAGCCCCGTGTTGAGCTCTGTGCTGCCAGCACAGAGCCTGCCTGGGATTGTCTCTCTCCTTCTCTCTCTGCCCCTCCCCCCCTGGTGCTGTCTCTGTCTCTCTCAAAATAAATAAAAATAAACTTAAAAAAAAAAAAAGAAAATCCTGTCTTAACTCTGCCCCCTACTCCGTTGCTTCACAGACTGATTTCTAGAAAGATTGGTTCATATGTATTGTCTCTCAGTCCCCTCCCACTTCTGCTCCCTGCTTTAACTACCACATTCACATGCACTTTTAGTCTTCATCTTGCTAGGGTTGCCATATTTAGCAAATAAAAATAGGGGACATACTTAGACTAAAAAAAATTCACTTCTATCTGAAATTCAAATTTAACTGGGCACTCTGTATTGTATCTGGCAACACCGTGTCTTACATGACTTGTCTGCCTGCTCTTACCCAGCAGCTGTTCCTTCCTGAAATGCTCTCCTCCTTTAGCAGATGCAATGTGGACTGACATCACTCTCTCCTGGTCTTCCTCCTTCCCCCTGGACCACCCCTCAGAGCGCCAGCTTCTGTTCTCTGTCCCTCCCTCTTCCCAGCACACCTTCAATACAGCGGTGGCCTCAGGTGTGGTGGTGTTACACTGACGAGTCTGCTTCCAGCCTGGAGAGCACATTTGCTGCTCCAAATCTCCATGCCTCATGGTCTCTCGCGCGACTCTAAGATGTACCATAGGTTTCCCAAATTCAACATGTTGCAAATTTTACTCACCTCTTCTTCTCTATCCCTGCTCCTACTATCCCAGTGAACTGATACCGCCATCCAACCCACTGCCAAGTCAGAAACCTAGCAGTCACTCTCGAGTTTGCCCTCTCCCTCCCTCCACATCCAATTTGTCTCCATGGATGATAGATTTTATCTTCTGAAGATTCCCCACTGGGCCCTACTCCCTCTTTGCCATTGCCCTACTATAAGCCATCATCATCGCTCGCCTAGATCACTGCAGTAGGCTCCTAATTGATCTCTCTGCCTCCCTTCCTCCTCCCACTTGTCTATCCTCCATACCGTCCCCCGAAGGAAATTGCCAACACCAAAGTTGCATTATGCCCTTTGTTGCTTTACTGGTTCCACGTCAGCCATTGGGTAGCTTGTCATATTTATTGGATTCTTCACCACCTGGTAAATTCCCACTTCTCCAAGCTCATCTGCTGACACAGAACAACAACCCCAGCCGTACTGAGGGCACACCCTTTTCCCCAAACATGCACATGGTCTCAGAGTCTGGCTTCACAGAGGCCATAGCTTTTTCTGAAATGCACTCTTACACTTGAAACTACAGAAAAGTACTCATCCTCCCAGACTCAAGTCAATCTTTGCCTCTTTGCAGGAGCCTTCCTACATTCTCTAGGAAGACGTGGCTAGGGGGGGAGTGTTGAGCCCCCCTCTGTGTTCCCCTAGCTGCTGGAGTCTAGCACTTGTACCAACCTTTGTTAGAAAGCTCTCTAGGCAGCGCTCTGTTTGCAAGTCTCGAATGTCCTGTGACAGTTTGCACGTTACCACAGATCCTGAGTTCCTTGAACACAAGGACCATGTCTTTTTTGTTGTTTAGTTTTGTTAATATTTAGAACTTTGAAAATATCTGTAAGGCTACAAAAACCAATACAACCGACACCCGTGTCCCAGTTGCCCTGAGTTGACCACCATTAATATTGTGTTGCATTTACTTCCAATCTTCTCCCATTCATCCTACTCTCACCCATCAGAGGCAAAATTGGAAGCAAAATAACCAGATGAAGGGATCCCAGAGTAGGTGTTTAAGAAGTGCCCGAGTAGGGTGGAAGGAGGAGGAGGAGCAGGAAATGGATGAGATGTAATCAGGTAAGGCATTCTTGTAACGAGATATGGAACAGCAGAAATCCACGTTTTTCTTTAAAAATGCCCATTTTCAGGGCACCTGGGTGGCTCAGGCGGCTGAGCATCCGACTTCGGCTCAGGTCACGATCTCACTGTGCGGGAGTTCGAGCCCCGCGTCGGGGTCTGTGCTGACAGCTCAGAGCCTGGAGCCTGTTTCGGATTCTGTGTTTCCCTCTCTCTCTGACCCTCCCCCATTCATGCTCTGTCTCTGTCTCAAAAATGATAAAACATTCCTAAAAAATTTAAAAATGCCCATTTTCCCAGAGACTGATGGCCCACTTGAGCTATAGTACTAATGGCAAACTGAAAACATTAAATGAAAGAAAATCATCCTTTATGTGGTTTTATTTTGTCTTTAAAAAAAAAAGAGAGAGATTTTGAAGAACATGGTGACACACAAAGCCTTAGCGAAGCTCACTTTGAGTTTGTTTCACTGGTTGTTCAAAAAATCTTTTCAACCAGCCAAGAAGACCGTGCACCAAAATATTAGCTGTGATTATCTTTGGATTGGAGCATTGGAGGCGATTTTTTTTCCTGTTTGCCAATCTGCTTTTTTTTAAAGCAATGAAGAAGAAGGAAGGTGTTTTAAAAACTATATTCAAGGGGCGCCTGGGTGGCTCAGTCGGTTGGGCGGCCGACTTCGGCTCAGGTCATGATCTCGCGGTCCGTGAGTTCGAGCCCCGCATCGGGCTCTGTGCTGACAGCTCAGAGCCTGGAGCCTGCTTCCGATTCTGTGTCTCCCTCTCTCTGACCCTCCCCTGTTCATGCTCTGTCTCTCTCTGTCTCAAAAATAAATAAACGTTAAAAAAAATTAAAAAAAATCTTTAAAAACTATATTCAAGGATAATTAAAGAATTTGAGAAATTTTTTTGGGAGAGGCATAGAGGATTTGAAGAGAGGGAGGTTATATATTGGTAGCCTAGAATTTGAAGCTTGAACTTTAACGAGATTTCTCCTTCTCAGTATCATGGATTGACTGTACCATCCAGGGAACAAACAGCTGACCTCAAATCACATGCCAATATACTCACAATTAAACAATCACTCAAGAAGCTATAAAGCACACAAAATGCATAGTGACTAAAAATAATAAACAAATGAAGCTTCTGTGTTTTCTTGCCTGAGAACAAGGGGCCTGTTCTTTTAGTATTTATAGTGAAATAGTGAGACTCTGTGGAAAAAAATACAGCAGTGGGTAAACGGTCTAAGTGAAGCATTGCCAATGCGTCGTAGAGTCTGGGTGCTTCTGACTTCACCTGTGATGAGCTAAGAATGAAGGATTGGCTGTGAAGAGGTGACCAGTGGACCTCTGTATTACTAATTCAATACAGAAAATGACCATTTTGAAATCTCATTGTTTTTCCTTCTTAATTTTTTCCTTTCTGAATTTTAAAACAGGAGAACTATGTCATAAAGAGAAAGTGATTTATTTAGAGTTTTTCCACATATGCTGCTAAAACACATTGTGCTTTTCCCCCTAAAGGTAACACCTCTGTTCTGGGACACATTACAAATGATAAAACAGTTTAGAAAGCCTTGCAAAATTTTGAAGCATTTTGAAAGCAGGACACTTTTCTCTATGTATTTAGTCCTGTGCATTTGGCATAGAGAGAGCAACAAAGCAAAATGCCCAGTTTGGTTTCTTTTAATTAGATGCTCACTTGGGTTCAGTTGTTTTTAGTTCCCTTTGCTTCCTGGGGGAGGAGGAGAGTTGTGTTAATGCTTGCTATTTGCACATCCAAATGGTGGGAATAGTTTTTGGCAACCTCTGTACTCGCCAGTCCTGAAATGCCTTTTGAGCATGGGGTCAGACATCCGCATTTCCCTAAGGACACTTTCCTGGTTGGCTGGCTTGCCAGGACGCCACGGGGTGCAACCAAATCCTATAGTGTGAAATGGAAGAATCGGTGGCGGCAGTGATGTTTGAAGGGCAGTGAACCGAAGATGGCAGGTCAGCCTGCCAGGCTTCATTCCAACTCCTGCCCTTTAGAGAGCTGACCTTTTGTTTGCTGGGCCTCTCTCTACTAGATACCACATGGAATTCTGGTAATAAGAGGAAATAATGTAAGGTGTTCATTCATTTATGCTGTCAGTCAACAGATCTTTTACGGGGCACCTACAACGTGTAAGGCACTGATAGATGCAAATATTTTTACAAGAATAGAAACTTAGGCCCGCGAGGGCATTTTATAACTCACACTGGGCTTTCACATGCGTTATATCAAAGATGATAAAACAGACATGGCCCTCGCACTCAAAAAGTTTACAATCTAGTGGGGCAGAGGAGGTCTATAGATAAATTTCTGCATTACAGAATTGAACGTGGCACATGTCCTAAGGAGAAGAGCCAATCCCTAACCGGGGAATGAACCGCTCTCCCGGAGTCACGCGCCGGCACTTCCACGGCTCTGAGAGTTTGAAAGTGGAAGAGGCCACGTCCAGCTTTGGGTCACGGCTGCATCTGGGTAGGAGTACATGGTGGGAGTTAGACATGTGACTGTACACACAGGACTGAGTGGCTGTAGTTTTGTCACCTTCAAGATATTCAAAGGTGTGCCCTCTTGGTGTTGAGGCTCAACATCTTTTTCAGGAAGATGTCCATGCCAACCCTTTGGTTGCCTTTGCAGCACCTGAACTTTGAAATTTAGGAACTTTTTTGGAGCCTAGGAGATAATCAAATTGTGGCCAATAATTCATGTAGAATTAAACCTACTGATAACAGGTCTGAGTCTCCCACTTGGGCATTTCTAAAGCCACACAGTTTAGGGGCTAACGTTTTTTTTCAGATTGTGGGGGAATGATTTGCATATCTCCATGGCTTAAATCATTAACTTGGCCCTAAAATTTGCAACACTTTAATACAATCTCACAAAGATTTGTCACACTGCCAAACGTCCAGTCAGACGTTTCCTGAGAGATGGTTATCCTGTAAACACTTTTGGTTTTAATGTTTTATTCTGATATTTGTTCTTTTTTTTTTTTTTTTTAATTTTTTTTTCAACGTTTATTTATTTTTGGGACAGAGAGAGACAGAGCATGAACGGGGGAGGGGCAGAGAGAGAGGGAGACACAGAATCGGAAACAGGCTCCAGGCTCTGAGCCATCAGCCCAGAGCCTGACGCGGGGCTCGAACTCCCGGACCGCGAGATCGTGACCTGGCTGAAGTCGGACGCTTAACCGACTGCGCCACCCAGGCGCCCCCTGATATTTGTTCTAATACAGTGTGGAAAGATTTCTTGCTTTGACAATAAGTATATTATTTTTTTCTTTGGTGATTCAATATGTTGTGGCGTCTCACATTTCTCATTCTGATGTCAATTGCCATTGAACAAGACTGTAAATAAGGAAGATGTAGGCATTTTAGATAAATGTGTACTGAAACCAGATGATTCCTTTGAGAAAAGCTATTCACTAAGTCCCACCTGATGTAAGAGAGAAAGAGACAGAGAGAGAGAGTGTGTGTGTGTGTGTATGTGTGTGTAATGTTCTTCTTCTAAAAAGATAATAAGAATGAGACTTTTAAAAATAATAGCTTATTAGGGATTCTGATTAGTCTAGTATTTTGCATTTCTGACTTTACATATACTAAACAGCATTCATCTGTTTTTCACGACTCCAAAGTCCTGATTGCCTTAGAAAGTCTCCCATACTCTTTCACCAAGAAAAAATAGGTGATTTGCCAAGTTCTGAGTTTGACACAGCCTTGTTTCCCCAACTGATTGAAACAAACAAAAGTATGCTTAAGAATGCACAGAGTAATCTGAAGACTTAGTTTGACTGAATAAAAAGTATAAATTATTAGTCCTGTCCATTTCCAGATAAGTTTCTTAAGCTTAAATGCCAAAATCAACTATTACCACCTGAAGTCAAAAGCCATGTAGAATGATTTTGTTCCAGTGGGTCAAAACATTTCTGTTTATGTCTAATACTCCTCTGTGATGAGGCAGCAATGAAGATGAGAAGCAAACTTAAGTCTACTGACAAATATAGAAAATGTTTCGCGTACCGAATGAGCGTGTCCATGTTTTTCTGTTTCCATCTGGATCCTTTTCAGTGTGATTACTTATTTTTAGGTTGGCATTTTAGAAGGAAGATGAAATGGCTTTAGGAAATGATGTGAAAGGTTAAGAAGATGGATGAGAAATGTAAGTCAAGGGCTTTTATGAAGGAAAATGTAGCCTCATAGTTTTATGTTCAATGTATTTCTTACAAAAACCAGATATCCATATTTCTGCTAAATCTAAATTCTTGAACCCTGTAAACTTGAGTAGCTGTGCCAAGGTGTGAAGGATTTTTTTTTTAAATGTGGAACTTTAAGTCACCCAAGCACAGGGGAAGGTCATGTCATTAAATAATGAAGTGGAAACAGGCCCCAAACAGGCTGACACTGTTTAAAATACAAAGCCTTAGAATCCTAGGGAAGAAGGAAGTATGAACTAGAACAAGATGGCAATTTAATTATGTTACTCACGTTAAACCCCGTCAACCTACCAAAGCTGAATTACATAATCTTCAAAATAGTGGTGAGGAAAGAAGCCCTAAGAATCTGAATAAATATTAACTATTTTACTAACATTTTGAGAAGTCTTAGATAGTGTAGAAAGCTTCATATTCTTGTAACTCTTATGAAATATAAAGTAGTCAGCTCTGGCTGTGTCTGTAAGTCAGGCATCAGGTAGGTGGGCACACGGACAGACGAGGACAAGGAGTGCCTCTCCAACTATTTAAATGTTCCATGTTTGTCTTTTATCATGCCAGTCCTTGTCCCCTTCTGACTTCTGATTCTAGGTTCCCCTTGGGTTCCACACTGGACTTCTGAACCGGATTTGGAATCTCTTCATCTTTGGCCGAATCTGGGTTCTTTGTCAAGACCTCACAGTCTTGCCCCACAGATGGCTTCAGTGACTCTCTTAGGCCTTCCCATTTCCAGTCTGACTCTCATCTGTACAGATGCAGCCTCAGCTGGGCATGGGCAGCAAGAGGGGAATCTAGCAGGAGTTGGAATTCTCATTTTCTAATGAGAATTTTCTAATTCACACAGTGGGCCTTCTCCTTCCTTGCCCTCGCTCCATCCATTACATGGAATTGGTCCTGTACCCTGATCTGCCATTAACTAAACCTGACCTTTCTACACGGACACAAAAGAGAAGACAGGTTCGAAGTCAATCAGAGGTTTCTTCCCTTGCTTTACCCTTCTGTTTCCCTGCCTCCCCATCTGCTTTCCTTCCTAAGGGCTCTAATAGACTCCTCCTATGAACCAGGCTTTGTGCTAGGTGCTAGAATTGGAAAGACTGTGTCCCCGACCTCTGTAAACTCACATTCTGGTGTCTTCTGCCTTGAAGAAATAAGACCAATTGAGACTACATGTTTATAGACTTGTTCGGCATTTGTGGGGTTTTGCCTTTAATATGGATGGGAATATGAGTTTGTTTGTTCTTTGTCTCATATTGGCTAATAAAGGTGTCCAGGAAGAACTTTGGGGGGACATGTGTCTTATGAAGCTTTAACTTTACCAGCCCAATCTGAAGTCTCCAGAAGAGTTTTTTTTAAAAAAACTCCATTATGTATATTTGTAAGCTTTTTGTTTTGAAATCATTATAGATCTCAGAAAATTACAAAAATAGCTCTTAGGGTCCCTGGAACCCAGCTTCTCCCAGTAATGACATCCTATAGGACTCCAGTACAATATCAAACCCAGGAAATTGAGGTGGGTACAATACTGTTAAGTAGACAACAGATCTCATGCACTCATCCATGTATATGTATGTGTGTAGAGTTCTATGCAGTTTGACCCCACATGCAAATCGTGTAACCACCGCAACAGTCAGGGTACAAAACCGTGCCATCGCCACCAAGGAACTGAACTCCCTTGTGCTACCTCTTCAGAGTCACACTTCCCAAACCCCCTCCTGGCCCCCCGCAACCACTAACCTGCTTTCCATCTTTGTAGTTTTGTCATTTGAGGATGATTATTAATGCACTCATACAGTACCTAACCTTTTCGGATTGCCTTTTGTCATGAAGCGTAACACCCTTAAGATCCTTCCAAACTGTTGTGTGTATCAGTAATTCATTCTTGTTTATTGCTGAGTAGTTTGCCATAGTATGAATGCGCCAGAGTTTGTTTACCTACTCACCCTTTCAAGACGTTCGTGTTGTTTGCAGTTTTTTGCCAGTACGAATAAAGCTGCTGCGAAGGCTCATGTAGAGGTTTTTGTATAAACGTCAGTTTTTATTTTTCTGGGATAAATGCCCACGAGTCCAATTTCTGGGTATGGTAAGTGCATGCTTAGTTTTAAAAGGCACTGTTTGTTAGCTTTTTAAAAACAGCATTATCAAGGTATCATTGACATATAATAAACTGCAAGATCGAAAGGGTACAATTTTGTTTTGACCAAAGTATATACCCGAAGTCATCACCACAATAAAGATAATAAAGAGAATAAACTTTACCCCCCTCCCAAAATCTCCCTCATGGCTCTTCACAATCCTGTCCTCCTGTCCCTACTTGCCTCCTTCCCCTGCCAACCCATCCCAAGGCAACCACTGATCTGCTTTCTGTCATGATTAGTTTGCATTTTTTAGAGTTTTCTATAAATGAGATCATGTTCTTTGAGGGGATGGGGGTGGTCTGGCTTCTTTCATTTACCATAAATTATTTCGATACCCATCCATGTTGTGGCCTGTCGCAATAATTAATTCCTTCTTATTGCCAAGTATTAATCCACTCTATGGATATACTTCAATTTATTTATCCATTCTTCTGCTGATGACCATCTGGGTGGTTTGTAGTTTTGGGCTATTACAAGCAAGGCTGTTATGAGCACTTATGTGCAAAGTCTGTGTGTGGACACTCTTTCATTTCTCTAGGGTAAATGCCTAAAGATCTAATGGGTGGGCTATGCGGTAGACCCGTATTTAATTTTGTAAGAAACTGCCAAACCATTTCCCACAATCGTTGTATCATTTCCACTTTCCCCTAGAAGTGTATGAGAGTTCTGCTTATTCTACATCTTTACCGGCACTTGATTTAGTCAGTCTTTTTAACTGTAAACATCCTAGCAGGTGTGGTATTTCACTGCGGTTTTAATTTACAATTTCCTAATGCTTGTTGGTGTTGAGCATCTCTTCATGTGCTTATTTGCCATCTACACAGCTTCTTTGGTGAAATGTCTAATCAAATATCTGCCCTTTTTATTTTTAAAAAAACTTTTAATGTTTTTTTTTTTTAACGTTTATTCACCCTTGAGAGACAGAGAGAGACAGAGCACAAGCAGGGGAGGGGTAGAGAGAGAGGGAGACACAGAATCTGAAGCAGGCTCCAGGCTCTGAGCTGTCAGCACAGAGCCTGACGCGGGGCTTGAACTCACAGACCGTGAGATCATGATCTGAACCGAAGTTGGACGCTTAACTGACTGAGCCACCCAGGCACCCCAATATTTGCCCTTTATACATTGGGGTGTTTGTTTTCTTATTATTAAGTTTTAAGAATTTCCCAAGTATCCCTCCAATAAAATTTCTCCCCACAGTGTTTATTTTATATTTTTATTGGCAGCTTAAGCTTCTGTTACTTTGAAGCAAAATAACCCTAATTCTGACCCCACTTTTGAGGTAAAGAGAAGTAGCATTGTGGAAACCCAAAGAACGAGGTGGCAGCAGATCTTGGCCCCAGGTGAGCTCAACAAGACTTCTTCCTTGAAGAGGAGATACCTGAGCAAGGGTTTTGTCCGGCCTCCCCCACCTGCTTTCTTGATCCCCCTTTTTGTTTTAGTCTCAGAATTCTTCTTATATGCAGCCTCAGCTCCTCAGGCTTTTTTCTCCTCGTTTTCTACAATATTTATCAAGCGCCTACCAGGTGCCAGAAGCTCTGCTGAAGACTGGGGAAAGTGATGCAAAGGGCAGCATCCATGCCTTCAGAGAGTTCTAGATCAATACTAGCAACAGGGATGTCCACAAACATATTGCAAAGCAGACTGTGAGAAATTCAGCAACAGAGAAATAAATGACACCTATGACAATAGGGGAGACAGCATCAGTCTACTGGGTTGAAAGGGAAGGTCATAGGCGGTACAGAGATATTGCAGGTTTCCCAGAGGAGACGGCAGGTAAGCTGGACTTGGAAAAGTGGATGAGATTTTAACAAGTGGAGAGAAGGGAAGGGGCGGTCCGGCAGAGGGAACAATGGATGAAGGTGTGGAATGAGAACGTACAGAGACTGCTCAGGGAACATCGGCCTGTGTGCCTGGAGTGTAGAGTTTACAGGAGGAACCAGGGGTGGGGGGCAGTGGAGTGGGGGGTGTTGCTGTGGCTGGGAAGCCAAGTGACGGCCGATGCTGGAGATGGAGTTCCACTTCAGTCACTTTTCCTGCCTGCTAGTCCTTTCAAGCTTACCCAAACTGAAAGAGTATATGGAAAGTTTAAAATAGCAATTCACCTGCTATTTTTCCTTAACATTCAAAATAACATCATTTAAAAAAAAGATAAATCATGTCATTCAATTTGTAATGACGGTCTTTTATTTTTCTTCAGGTTTTCTCTGAATGCTAAAGTAATACATGTATAGAAAGTTGAAAAGTTTTTTTTTAAATTTTTTTTAACGTTTATTTATTTTTGAGACAGAGAGAGGCAGAGCACGAAGGGGGGAGGGGCAGAGAGAGAGGGAGACACAGAATCAGAAGCAGGCTCCAGGCTCTGAGCCATCAGCCCAGAGCCTGACGTGGGGGTCAAACTCACGGACCGTGGGATCGTGACCTGAGCTGAAGTCGGACGCTTAACCGACTGAGCCACCCAGGCGCCCCGAAAAGTATTTTTTAAAAAGCATGATGGCCAGTAGAAACTGGCCATGATATTTCCTCTCAGAGATAACTACCATGCACTGAAATTTTTCTTGTATGTTTCACCAGGACCAAGGCCCCATTGGCCTTATTGTCGTGTTCTATGAGGTGTACCTAGTGCCCTCAAATCAGGAAAAGGCTTCCAAGGCCCTTGATCTGAAACTGTGTTGTGGCATTTAGCCTTTCTACCCTCTTCTATAGTCCTCTGTGGATGTGTTCCTCCTAAATTGTGAACTATTTGAGGTGTGTCCCAACTTTGTATTCCCCCCACCATCCCTTACCCCCGCCCGCCCCAAGATCTAACACAGTATCTCACACAGAGTGGGGACTCAGTAAATATTGTTCGGATAAAAGGAAGGATAAATGGACGTTTTAATTTTATTATAGAGGCTAGTGTTTACCCCAGTTCTCTGGAGTTCTGGGGTTCAACAGAGGGGCCTCAGGTTTACCATGTGAGAGCTAAGGGGCTTGCCAGGCAGGTGGGACCCCAGCAGCTCTACCTCTCCCATCCCCACCCTGTTCAAGCAGAGCTCCACTTTTATCTGTGTTGTGTAGTTGGCCTCCACATAAGATTTTATTTTTTTTTAAGTTTATTCATTTATTTTGAAAGAGAGAGAGCGTGCACGCATGGGCATGCACATGAGTAGGGGAGGGGCAGAGAGAGAGAGAGGGAGAGAGAGAATCCCAAGCAGGCTCTGTGCTGTCAGCATGGAGCCCGACATGGGGCTCAGACTCAGAACCGTGAGATCATGACCTAAGCCACAACTGAGACTTGGATGTTTAACTGACCGAGTCACCCAGGCACCCCATGATTTTATTTTTTAAAAAGGTATTCTTGGGACGCCTGGGTGGCTCAGTCGGTTGAGCATCCGACTTCAGCTCAGGTCACGATCTCACGGACCGTGAGTTCAAGCCCTGCGTCGAGCTCTGGGCTGATGGCTCAGAGCCTGGAGCCTGCTTCGGATTCTGTGTCTCCCTCTCTCTCTGCCCCTCCCCCGTTCATGCTCTGTCTCTCTCTGTCTCAAAAATAAACGTTAAAAAAACATTTTTTAAAAAGGTATTCTTCTGCTAAAAATAAAAAGTTTTCAAACTACTGACATAGATATTGTAATATATAGCAATAAATGGTATAATTCCTTGGAAAGAGAGAGAGAGGAAAGGAATGAATCCTAGTGGAATCTATACTATACTGGGTATAAATCACTCAGGCATTTTTAGACAAGATTCTCCAAAGTTGAAAACGAGGGCTGCAATGTAGTAGTGATTCAAGGCTAATGAATGACTGAAGGTGAGGTCCCAGCATCCTCGTAAGACATCAGTGAACTCCCTGCTCATAAATGCCAACATGTTTATGAGAAAAAGCATTAGACTTCTCCTAATCTACTACACAATATTTTTCATGCTCTGAGAGAAGCAAAGATATCAGTAGTGGTAACAAATGTCCTTAATCTCCTATAAATAATTTAACAAAGGAATGGAGGCAGGTTCAAGAACTCTGATCTGTCAAGTTTGTGCGTGCATCAGAATCTCCTAAGGCAGAGATTCTAAGCTTTTTTTCTAAATACCTGAATGGAGGAGGCCATAGGTCAATGAGAATGTTAACAATGGCTCTTAGGCTTGTGAGCGAGTGCGTGTCTGGCCAAGTCACTTAAACACAGCTGAGCTCAGTTTTCTCCTTTGTAACCTGGTGATAATCGTATCTGTTCCAATTACCAGGAAAGGATGTCATGTAAGTTACAGAGGCCAATGAAGGCGAAAGAGCTTTGTGAACCTCGAAGTGCCATACCGATGAAAGATGCTATTGCGGTTGCTTCTGCTCTGGCAGAATCTGTTCTCTACCTTTCTCAGACAGAAGCCTGTGTTGCCCCTCCTCACTTGTCCTCCTCCTTCTTTCTCTCTTTGCATCAGATCCCAGGGCCCCCCCCCCCCACCTTGCTGAGCAGGCATCCACCTGACATACAACATCCACCAGAGGATACACCCTGTAACAAGGAGAAAAACCAGTGAATAGAGACAGGTCCGAAAATGGCAGAGGACAGAATTAGCAGATAAGGAGCTTAAAATAGCTAATATACACAGGCCCAAAGATCTGATAGAAAATTAATGTCATGAGGAGAGAAACGGAAGATATAATAAAGAATCAAATGGTACTTTGTGGAGTTGAATAATACAGAATCTGAAATGAAATGGTTATAATTTCATGTGATTGATAGCAGATTTGACTTGGCAAAATAAAAGGTCAGTGAACTTAAAAACAGCAATACAAACTTTCCAAATTGAAGCACGTAGAGGAAAAAAGACATAGAGAAAAAATCATACCAAGTCTTAGTGATCTGACAGACGAGATCAAGCTGTTTAACATATTTGCAATTAGAGTCCTGGAAGGGAAAGCAGAAAATCATGGAAGAAGAACGGCCTCCTGTATTTCAAATTTGATGAAAACTATAAACCCAAGATACAAGAAGCCCAACAAACCACAAGACAGAATAAACGCAAAGTAAACTATACTAGGCCATTTCGTAATCAAATTTCTGAAAACCAGTGATAGTCTACTAGAGAAGCCTTTTAATTATCTTTTTTTAATCAGCTGGCAGCAGAGAAGGCTATTTTCCCTCTTGTTCTGCACCAGCCCCTTCCATGATACGACAGAGGAACATACTATCTAGGTCCTCAACACCAATAGTAAGAGTCATTATGTAGCAGCAGGCAGTTAGCATGTGCTAGGCACTTACATTATCTCATCTAATCTTCACAATAATCCAGGGAGCTGTTATTGCTCATTGTATAGGTAAAGAAACGGAAGCACAGAGAGGTTCACTTGTTCAGATCACATAACTTGTACTGTAAAGCCAAGGTTCAAATCTAAGCAGGCTAACCCCAGAGCCCATCATGCTTGACACCACACTACGCCAGCCCAGCAAAGGGCATCATACAATTCAAGGGGGAAAAGGAAATTGTTTGTATTTCTGTACTATGTATCGGTCACAAAATGGCTTCCTATTAAATCACAGCTTTCAGTCACTGTCTCTAAACAATTACCGCCTCTTTCCAGCTTGAAAAAAAAGTCTTAGAAAAAATCTATACTATCCTTACTCATTATGATTAGATCTCAAGGGCTGGTAAATGAATCATCTGTAATTTGAAAAGCAATGAACTTGGAACCAGAAGATACTGGTTATCAGCTTTGTGACCTCAGGCAAGTCACTTCTCTGAGCCTTACTTTCTTCATGTGTTAACCAGGGAAAAACAATAACTAATTGTAACTAACCATAAGGAAACATTAGTGGATGTGGCTTGTAAGTGAAAAGTAATATACACACTTGAGGGGACTTTTCACGTTTACTTAAAAAGGACCATTTAAAAATGGAATTGATATCACTTAATTGAAAATGTAAGCAGCCAGATCTGGTCATTCATTGTTTTAATGTTTATTTTTGAGAGAGAGAGAGAGAGAAAGCGGGGAAGGAGCAGAGAGAGAGGAAGACAGAGGATCCCAAGCAGGCTCTGCGTTGTCAGCATAGAGCCCGACACGGGGCTCAAACTCATGAATGGCGAGATCATGACCTGAACGGAAGTCTGATGCTCAACTGACTAAGCCACCTAGATGCCCCCATTCATTTTGTTTCTTATGACTGATGACTTATATAACACCTTTCACTTCTGAAAAAAATTTTGATATAATGATAATATTTTCTTTTTTTTTTTAATTGTTTTAAGTTTATGTATTTGAGAGGGAGAGAGAGCAGGGAAGGGACAGAGAGGGAGAGAGAGAGAATCCCAAGCAGGCTCACTATGCACAGAGTCAGACAGGGTGCTGGAACTCAAGAACCATGAGATCATGACCTGAGCCCAAACCAAGAGTCAGAGGATTAACTGACTGAGCCGCCCAGGTGCCCCCTAGCATTGTTTTTAATCATGGAAAATTGGAAGCAACCATTTAAGTATAGTTTTTTCATAAAATATGAATAATAAAAGTCATTCTGTGAAAGAGTGGTTTATTATGAATCTGGGAAATTATTAATCTAGGGGAAAGAAGTATAAGAAAACAAAGTATTAAAAGGAGGCTACAGGGGCACCTGGGTGGCTCAGTCGGTTAAGCGTCAGACTTTGGCTCAGGTCATGATCTTGTGGCTCGTGAGTTTGAGCTCCACGTTGGGCTCTGTGAGGACAGCTCAGAGCCTGGAGCCTGCTTCGGATTCTGTGTCTCCTTCTCTCTCTGCCCCTCCCCTGCTCATGCTCTGTCTCGCTCTTTCCAAAATAAACATTACATTTTTTTAAATAAAAATAAAAAAAATAAAAGGAGGCTACAAAACTAGAATTATCATATAATCCAACACTTCTACATCTGGTTGTATACCCCCCAAAATGAAAACATGGTATTCAAGAGATATTTTTATACCCATGTTGACAGCAGCAGCATTCACAATAGCCCAAAGGTGGAAGCATCCCAAGTGTTCACCAGCAGATGAATCAATAAATAAAATGTGGTATATACATATGATGGGATATTGTTTGGCCTTCAAGAGGAAAGAAATCCCGACACATGCTACAATATGAATGACTCTCAGCAACATTATATTAAATGAAAAAAGCCAGTCACAAAAGGCAAATGCTGTATGATTCAACTTAAAAGAGGCATCCAGAGGAGTGAAATTCATAGAGACAGGAAGTAGAATGGTGGTTGCCAGGGGCTGGGGGGAAAAGGGAATGGAGTGTTGTTCGATGGGGAAAGAGTTGCAGTTCTGCAAGATGAAAAGGGTTCTTGAGACTGGTTGGGCAACAATGTGAATGTACTTAACACTAATTAACCATATACTTAAAAATGGTGAAGATGGTGCATTTTGTGTTATATGTATTTTATATGAAAAAAATTTTAAGGCAAAGAGGAGTTACTTTTGGGAAGGAGTGTTTCAGGGGGGAAAATCATGTTTAAATAACATGCTAGCACAAGAGACCATGGTACATCCTGGGAACTGCACGGGATTTTTAATATGGCTGGTTAGACCAGACAATTTAAGACCTCATACACCATTTTTAGGAGTTTGGACTTGGGGCGCCTGGGTGGCTCAGTCAGTTAAGCGTCCGACTTCAGTTCAGCTCACGATCTCGCGGTCCGTGAGTTCGAGCACCGCGTGGGGCTCTGGGCTGATGGCTCAGAGCCTGGAGCCTGCTTCTGATTCTGTGTCTCCCTCTATCTCTGCCCCTCCCCCGTTCGTGCTCTGTCTCTCTCTGTCTCAAAAATAAATAAAAAAAAATTTTTAAAAATAAAAAAAAAAAGAATTTGGACTTCATCTAGAAAAGCAATATTGAATTGATTTACTGAAGGTTGCTTTTAGAGTCAAGGGCAAGATATTGACAGGATCATTCAGATCTCCTGATTCCCAGGTTACCAGGGTGTGTATTTGTGTAGATATATGATTTATGTTCAATAATCATCTTAAATGGGTAAACATCTATATGAAACACCAATACTGCAATGTTTAATGTTTAACCAATTAATTAAATTTTAGTGCCCATTTTCCAAGGAATAAATGTCATTCATACAGATCCTTAATTTCCTGTTATGGTCACTCATTAACCCCTTTGAGCCTGAAAAAACTGTAAATTCACTTTTTTTAAAAAAAGGAGGCTACAAAATAATATGTATGATACTATATATATATATATATATGATACAAATATATGTGCATGACAAATACTAGAAACATCTACTGTAAATGTTGGTAGTTATCTTTGGGCTGTGTGATTTTGTTTGATTTTTGTCTTTTTCCCAGTGCTTTTTTGTTTTCTGTTGCTTCACTGAGAATGTAAACTATAAGAAGTGTTAGTAAAGAAAAAGTAGTGCTAGGATTCATTCTATCAGATGGCAGATTTTTCAAGAATACTTTGGCAACTGTGTCAATCTATTCTTTGGAGTCTAAAAACTAATCCCCCAGCAGGTCAGCTTGGATCTGTAGAAGTTGGAGTGTCAGGGAGCAGCTACTAATCCAGAAAGATCCCAGCCCTCAGTGCCCCATCTTCTCTCTCTCCCCCTCTCCCTCCCTGTGCCTTCCATCCTTTTCAGGATTCTGTTCAATTAGGTGGTCTTTCTAGAACTAACACCTGCCTAATGGGGTCACTCCTCAGATAGCCTGATATCAAGGGACTTAAGTACCCCGGGAGCAAAGTATGCTGGGAACTCCAAGGTCTCTTACAAATGAGGCCATGTTAGAGACTAAATTCAGCTCAGACTTCCTTGCCTTAAAAAATGAGGTCATTTTGGAGAAGCTCAAAGAGGAAGCAAAGGAAAGGGAGGGAAATATGATTGACAGAGAAATGTCAAAAGACATGCAGAGTTTATGAGGAAGGAAGGAAGGAAGGAGGGAGGGAAGGGTGAAATCTAAATAAATCCCAGTTCTCTGCACATGAGGACATGGTACACACTTCAGTGGGGACTTTAGTGAGAGGCCGAACACAGCTTCTGATTGTGAAGGTCATCATGCTATCATATGTTACTGGAGAGACTCAGATAGGTCTTTCCAGAAAACAGAGAAGTATAGAACTCTAGATCTGTAACAATAGAAAGGACCCTCACTGTGCCTAGCTTGCCTCTGATTTCCCAAGGCCTCATTGCTGCCTTTCTTCCTCCTCTTCCCAGACTGGAAACTTGTTCCACCTTGCTTCCTTTGGCTAAGTTATCCTTCAAGGCACAGCCCAGGATTTGCTTTCTTATCATATATCACATTGTACTCAAGTTATCTGTATTGACTTTCTTCACTTAACCATAAGCTCCTTGAGGGCAAGAATTGGGTTATATTCACCTCTGTGGTCACATTGCCCAAAATATAGTAGGTGGTATTAAATATTGCCTGAACCGAATTGACCTGATTAAAGAATTACAGCTTTCTTGTTATTAATGCTTTCACATTTTCTACCTGAAGGTGAGTGACATTTTCACTGACAACTGAGCTTGATACAGTAACCAACTTCCAGAGCCTCCAGAGACCCAGCCTCCTTCTAGAGCCACCAAGGGCACTATCCATTGACACCATCCCAAGAGCATCATGTACTGAGCCCTTTGGACAGAAGGGTTTCCTTGGAGCAGAAGGACTCTGGCAATTATCCTGTTGCTAGTAGTAGGTCTAGACTGTCTAAAGTCTGTTATCCTTTAGTATAAATCCTTGGCCTAACCATTTCTCTGGAAAGCAATATTTTACCTTTAAGAAGACCAGAGTTAAGAATTTTAAGGCAATTTCCTCCTGGAGTATGGAGGATTCTGGGGTAAGACCTCTCTCTGAATAGGAGTCTCCCTTGCTCACTTCTGCACAGACTTTTCACCATAACTGAATTTATAAGACACTCAGTGAGATTCTGTGCTTAGAGCCCAAATCCAACATACAGTATAATTTTGCTGACCAGCCAACTGATGAGGCTTTGGAAAACAGCTCTACTGATCCCCAGTAACCTGTGTTCCTCAAGTGATCCCAGCCTGAAAAAGGACATGTGAATAGGCTAACCTGAGTCAACCTAGCCTGAACTTGACCTTGACCCGATCTGAACTTCCTGGCACTTTTGGACCAGAACAGCACCAGTCACACCCAAGTTCCCAGTATAGTGTCACAATGTGAAAAAGGGAATCCAAAGAACTGGTCTAAGGAGATCTTCCTAAATGCTATGCTATGCTTGAGTTTTTATTCTCTCTTGGTTTGTTCACACTTAACTTGCAAAGTTAACTTAACTTGCAAAGTTAAGTGTGAACAGACAACTTGAACAGAGATAATGAAGCCTAGAGACCAATTATAAGAATTGTGTACTCTTGAAGCATTTCCTTGGAAGATCCTTCAGATTAAGCCACAAGTTGCTTTTCTCTCTGACTCAATGTAGTCACTAAACTGTAGCACAAGAATGATTCACCAAACAAACTTTTGCCTTTCTTTTCCTGGTGCCTCATTTAACTGGCTTATGCCTCAGAGTAAAGCTATTATGATGACATTATCTTTCTAATGAGCAATGGTGCAATGCTTTCCTGATGGCAGTACCCAGAATGATGCTGTGTTTAAAAGCTATGACGACTTTAGGGAATAGTCACTAATTTTTCTATTGCAAATACTGTAGGCATATTCAAAATGAATGAGTGTAATTCTTTTGGCGTTTTTTCAAACTTCTAATTCTTTTAATAAATCACAGCTCTCAAAAGGATTAAGCATAGTTCATTAGCAGCACTAATGAAAATGTCATCTTCCGTAAAACTTACTATAATATCATTCCCTGGTTGTTTTCAGATGCTTTTGTTTGCCAACTTTATTAATGAAAAACTTTGTGGTCTGCGTTAGTAAACTGAACATAATTCTTCAGTAGGGCGGGGGGAACAATCATCCTTAGATGAGTAATTATTTATATAATTAAAAAAGCAACTCTAACAATAGTGTTACAAGCCTTCAGGAGTACTAAGAGATTTTTTAAAAATAATACTAGCCTGAAAAACATTATTGTTAGTAATTCGTTTTCCCCCATTATATTAATTGCTGAGGGCTTCTCTTCATTCATGTTTAATGAAGGCACTTTGGGAAGTTTGAAGTAAAAAGTTTGCCTGCTTCAGACCATAAACAATGACTCAAGATTTGAATTTCCAACTCTCAAGGCTTCAGCTATGTAGGGTCCTTTTCAAACAAATCTGTCCCAGTGAAATACAATTCACTTTAGTGCCTTGTTCATACTAGCATAATACATATTAGTTGAACCTGATGAATGAAGCTTCTATTCTGAGACCTATATTCTGATGTCATCTTTGCTCCTTTGGGGAACTTTTTCTTGTCACTGCAGAAACAAATGATGACCACCTAAATGAGAACAGTAGCTATTTATTCAGAGCTTGCTGTATAGCTTGGGAGTCAGCTACCATCACCTGTGTTTGGTAAGGACTCAAAGGTAGGCAGAGGAGTGGAAAAACTCGATAGCAAATAAAAGGAAATCTTCAGCTATACTTTAATTGGAGGTTGTGGACAAGAGAAAACTGAAAACAGGATACCCCAAAGTAGGACATTTTATACTGACTTAGGGATCATATTTGGTTGTCTTTGAGTTAGAAGCAAGGGCAAAAAGAGAAAGCAGGCAGTCATTGACCAAGTCCTGATCATTCTAGACCAATTGCTGCAGAGACTGTCATTTGGCTTCCCAGACTGGTTGCTGCAGAGGTTGTGGGTCAGAGATGTATTGTCATAATATATAGTCTAGCCAGTATTTGTGTGTATATTCACTTTCATCATATATAGCACTCAATTTCTTTCTTTTTTAAAAAATTTTTTTCAATGTTTATTTATTTTTGAGAGAGAGAAAGACAGATAGAGCTTGAGTGGGGGAGGGGCAGAGAGAGAGAGACACACACACACAGAATCCGAAGCAGGCTTCAGGCTCTGAGCTGTCAGCACAGAGCTGGATGTGGGGCTCAAACTCACAATGAGATCATGACCTGAGCTGAAGCCCGACGCTTAACCGACTGAGCTACCCAGGTGCCCCTATAGCACTCAATTTCTTGAACTGCTTTCTCATCTCCGTTCTTCTTGAAATCTCAAAATGCAGTGGCATGCAAAGTGATTACTCAAGCTATTGAAATCCATTCCTAGAGAGCTGAAGTCAGAGAGGCAGGACAAAAATAGGAATGAAGGACAAATTTTACATCAAGTATACATGCTTCTCAACTGAAATAAAACTGATGTTTTATTTTTTAGCCATAAACAGATATTAGTTACATAGTACAAAAAAATGTATATTTATTTAAAATATATGATCTTAAAGAAAGCATTAGAATATGAACTGAGGCATACTAATGTTTTAATACTGGATGCTAATAAGTGATTTTACTTGGAGCTTTTTATAATTTAGGCGGGGAGAAATGATGTCTTCACTCTCCAAGGATCTTCTGTTTGTTTCTAGGAAATTTAGAGATGTACACACATATGAAGTTGGAAACATAAGAAGTGATTTTACAATTGTCAATAAGCAAAGCCATGTTTAAACCTTCCTAGAGAGAACATTAGCCCTAGAAAGGGAGATTCTGCGCTCTTGTCATTCAGGCCCTGTGATGGCCACTTCCTCTAGCAGTCTCATTCTTCAGGAAGGATGGCTGCCACAGCAGTGACAACAGCAGATGGCAGCTGCAATTGGAGTTTCTAGATTCTTCACGTTTACATTTAGCAACGGAATTCTGCTTAAGAAGTCAATGTGGCACGGAAGTCCAATGTGCATCATCTGACTTCTCTTTATATACAGTTTAAATAATCTTGATCATTAATCCCATTACTGCATGCAAATAGTTTTTTAAAGGTCAAAGAGTGCTAAAGCCTTACAGTAATAATACAAAAATAGCTCCTTGCCTTCTCCTCCCCTCCCCACTGCTCCCATCTCACTCTGGAGAAAAACCTTTAGTTCTTTTAGCTGTTTCTTCTGGAATTTACTTCTATATTACTAAATCATATAGGAGACTGAAACTTCTGTTCATCAATTGAAATAATCTATTATCTATGTGAAACTATCACTTTACCGATTCCCAGCCTATCACAATTCTCGTTTTGTTGTTGTTGAATCATTTTACTATATTGTTTTCAATAGTAGAGCTATAAAAATAGTGCACTTTTGAGCCAAACAGTGTATGGTGATTATATTTTCTCTCTTATACAATTATTTTCTGGAGTGAAAAGAGGTTTCCATTTGTTTAATTCTCTTTCAATATCTCAACTTTTCCCACACCCTCCAACAGCTCTGAAAAACTCTTCTTGATACATTTTCCGTATGATCAAAACTATCACCTAGTTTACCAATTCAATTTCTATCTTGAATACGTTGATCCTAAGGTCCTCCAACCTTCCAACCTGTACACTTCCTCAAAGTTCCGTGAAGAAACTATAGTCCTGAAATTGCCTTAAACCAACATCCTGGGTACTCCCCTTCACCTATTCCATGTTGGATTCTGTTTCTTGGATCCCATGTCTTCTTCTTTTTTGCTTTATGCCTTCGTTTTACTAAAGTACATTCATCTAGAAGCCTCCTAAAACAGCATGTATGATGCATGGAAGGTCATTTTTTTGAGACATTGAAGAAACATTTTTTTTCAAACTTTACTCAGATTGGTAATCTGGTTAGACATACTATCCTCAGGAAAAGTAATTTTTCGTTAGAATTTTAAATTCATTGTTTTACTGTCGTCTAACTTCCGACGTTATTGAGAATTCTGATGCCATTCTTATTTCTGATTCTTCGTACATGGACTGTTTTCTCTCTTTCTGGAAGCATTTAGGATCTACATTGCATTTTGAGTGTTCCAAAATATCACAATGATGCGTTTTGGTGTGGGTATCTTTATATTCATTATTGCTGGTGTTCAGGAGACCTTTTTTGATTTGTAGACACTTGTCTTTCAGTTCTGATACATTTTTTTTGTATGATTTGCCTAACTTCCTCCCCTCATTTTGTTAACTTCTTGTATTATTTACTTAATTTCCTCCCCTGCTCTCTCTTCTGGAATACCTATTATTTGATGTCCCTTGTTTATCAAACCTCTCATTTTCCTGTATTCTCTTTCTTTCTTTCTGGAAATGTCTGTGACTTTGTCCTCTAACCTTTTATTGAATTTTTGTTTTGTTTTCAACATTTTAATTTCAAAGAACTCTTTTCTTTCTTTTTATAATCTTTATTTCATGCATTTAAGGTCTTTTCTGAAGATATTAATTATAATTTCTTGTTTTTTTCTCTCTTCCTTGCATTGACTCTGAATTCTTGTTTCCTTTAGTTTTTTTCCCTCCTGGTCTGTTTATTTTTTGGTCTCCATCTCTGATGGAGGCATTCCCCAACTGTTGACTCCTGCCGTTGAAAGCTGAGATGATGGAAGTTCTGTGTACATGGAAGGGTTTTGTTGACTGGTCAGCATTCTTGAAGGCAATAAGGTAGCCAACCGGACTATTTGAAAAACAGCTTTACTGAAATATAATTCGCATACCATACAATTCACCCATATAAAGTATACAATTCAGTGGCTTTTTGGTATATTGACAGAGTTGTGCATCCATCACCACAATCAATTTTAAGACATTTCCATTAACCTCAAAAAATAAAAAATAAAAAAAATTAAACACTTCTCATGCCTTAGCCTTCCACTGCCAACCACTCCCCTCTTATTGTCCCTCAACCCTAGACAACCACTAATCTATAGATTTGCCTATTCTGGACATTTCATATAAATAGAAACATAACATGTGGTCCTTGTTTTAACTGGCTTCTTTCACTCAACATAATATTTTCAAATATTATTCATTTTGTAGCATGTATCAATACATCATTTCTTTTTATTGCTGAATAATAATTCATTGTATGGATATATCACATTTCATTAATCCATTCAACAGTTTGTGGGCTTTTAGGTTGTTTTCACTTTTTGGCTTTTCTGGATACTGCTGCTATGAACATTTGTATACAAGTCTTGTGTGGACATATGTTTTTAATTTTCTTTGATACATACCTAGGAGTGGAATTGTTATGTCATATGGTAACTATGTTTAACCATTTGAGAAACTGCCAGACTTTTCCAAAATGGCTACACCATTTTACATTCCCACCAGCAATGTATGAGAGAGTTCTGATTACTCCACATCCTTGTTATAACAATAGGTATGTGTTAACAGATATGTCTTTTTGATTATAGCTATCCTCGTGAGTGTGAAGTTATGGCTCATTGTGTGTGTGTGTGTGTGTGTGTGTGCGTGTGTGCACGCTTTTGATTTGCATTTTCCTGATGGCTCACCCTAACTTTTGTTGTGACCCTTCCAACTATAAGCATGTATTATCTTCTTTATGTTGCCAATTCAGTTTTTCTGTCTGGAGGATATCTGCCCAGCTATGGCTCCTGGGAATGGGGCTTATGAGGAAAACTGTGTTCAATATGCAGATTTCCCTTAGTCTTTTGTTTTAGTGCTATAACCACCATCTTTCTCTATGTCTGGTGTCCCCAGACCTAAAGCCTCTCATTTTCTCCAGTAAATAAAGCTCTTGTCTTTTGAAAAAGAAGAGAAAGGTGGTTGCCTACCTGAATGTGTGGGAACCTAGCATCTAACTTCTCTTTATAAGGGTATTTAACTATTCTCTTGTTTTCAGCTCCTGCCCCGCCATTTCTAGAGGTACCTCATCATCAGTGGCATCTGGAGCTTATATTTCTTTAACTCCCTTTTCGGGTTCACCAAGACAAATGTACATGATTTTTTAATTTTTTAGATTTAAATTTTTAATTAAGAAATATTTCAGTACAGAGGATAAATAGAAGAGACAATCTTACATTCATCATGAACATGTTAACATTATACACACACACATACACACACACACACACCACATTTTTTCTCCCTACTTGGCTGGTATGGGTTTTTTTTTTTTTTTTTTGTACCTTTTGTGTGTGTGTGTGTGGGGGGGCGGTATTTACCACTCCTCAAACTCCCAACTCAGGCACTTGAATTTGACCAATTATCCAACTACTTTCAGTCTTTAAGCACTCTTATTTTCATTGAAGATGGAGGAACAAGTTTCTTATTCTAATATTTTGGGAGTGATTTTCTGAGGGGAAGAAAGAAGGGAGACATAGCTTTATTCTGCTCCTTTGCATCAAAGCTTCTCTAAATTACTATGGCACAATTTCTTATTAAATATTTGTTCCTCCCTTATTCTTAAATTACTTTATTCATCTTCATTAGCAATTGGTAATGCCTCCCTTTTTTATTTTTGTTCTAGTTAGTTATTATTTCGTTGTCTCCCCCCGGTCTTGGGTTTTACTTTATTTATTCATATGGTAATTTATAATTTGAAATGATATCCAACTGGGGGGATTTTTGCAGGATTTTTTTTAATGTTCATCTATTTTTGAAGGAGAGAGAGAGAGAGACAGAGTGTGAGTGGGGAAGGGGCAGAGAGAGAGAGAAACACAGAATCTGAAGCAGGCTCCAGGCTCTGAGCTGTCAGCACAGAGCCCGACGCGGGGCTCGAACCCACAAACTGCGAGATCATGACCTGAGCCGAAATCGGACACTTAACTGACTGAGCCAGGTGCCCCAATGCAGGATTTTTTAAATAAATTTTTAAAATTTTACAAAGAGGAGGGGCGCCTGGGTGGCGCAGTCGGTTAAGCGTCCGACTTCAGCCAGGTCACGATCTGGCGGTCCGTGAGTTCGAGCCCCGCATCAGGCTCTGGGCTGATGGCTCAGAGCCTGGAGCCTGTTTCTGATTCTGTGTCTCCCTCTCTCTCTGCCCCTCCCCCGTTCATGCTCTGTCTCTCTCTGTCCCAAAAATAAAATAAACGTTGAAAAAAAAAATTTTTTTTTTAATTTTACAAAGAGGAGAGTTGGGGGGAAAGGGGCAGAGGAAGAGAGAGAGACTCTTAAGCAGGTTTCATGCTCAGTGCAGAGCACAACACGGGCTCGATCCCATGACCTGGGATCATGATGTGAGCTGAAATAAAGAGTAGGACACTCAACCTACTGAGCCACCCTGGCACCACTTTGCAGGACCTTTAAAAAGCATATTTGGAAGTTTCCTCAACTGTAGCCCAATTTATCTGTAAAAGGTAGAGAATAATTTGATTGCAAATAATTAGTCTCAGTTGATAACATTATCTTTTGGAATTTAAAGAAAATTTAAATAGAAAGTAAGATTTAAATGATTTTTTGTCTTTACTGTTCTGGTGAGCTTAAAATAAGGGAATAATAAAGAATTCAGGGTTACACAACATGAGGAACAGGAAAATTACAGCTCTGGCGAGTGTCATTTCCCAAAAATGAAAAGCTGGCACAGAAAACTTTTGGAAAACTGTGGGAGTTTTCTGTGCTACAGGAGATTGGTCACTGGACTTAATTCATGTCCAAATATAAAGAATCTTTTGGCTTCTTTTGTTTATCAGAATTCTATTAGTCAAGCCACATCTCAAAAATGGAGTAAAAATGACTTCCTAAAATTCTAATAGTGTTTCTTCAAATTCCAATTACGTTTCCAAATTTGTGTTCTCTGTCTATGAAAGGATAATCTGGCCAAGGGGCCCTACCCAGAGCCGTCCTTGAATAGACACTGGTAATCCTCTTGGCAGGGAGTGGGGTGAGGAGGCTGTCTTATGTAAGGAGATTTGGGTATTAATCCTAAGGATTTCAATATGGGACCCCACTGTTCTGTCAATACCCCAAGTTCTTCAAAAGCATAGTGGCAAATTTGGTTAAACTTAGAAATGTATCTTGAGAAAAGATTACTAATTCCTATTCCCTCTCCCTGCCAAGAGGAAGACTGATTATTCCTGAAACACTGGTAGTGTGCTGCTGTCACTAAAAAGTCCTCTGATAATTGTGTGTTGATACTGTCTGGGAGCTCTTCTGGAGCTTACTTCGCATGTCTGTCAAATGAGGGGACGGCACTAGATAGTGTCTGAGGACCCTTCCAGGTTGGATGTCCCCTGCAGTTGCAAAACCTCTCATTCATACTCAAGGGTACTTGTCAGGGTAAAGGAAGGAGAGGAGGAAGTTAATGTGGTTTAAATAAATACCTTTGCATGTAAAAGGAGAAAAAACAACCAACTCATTTAGTCATAACATATAACTAGGGTGTGGATATTTATTTCCTTGTGGTCAGAGGCAACATTCCTATTTCCATCAAAATTGTCTCGGCTGTTAAAGGCATTCAAATATATGATAAATAGATAAAAGACTAGCCTATTATGTGTGCTTTATTTTACCAGAATTTTTCTCACTGTCTCTCTTCTTTCTCTTACTGTCTTTCTGCCTTTCTGACTGTCTCTCACGCACACACGCACACACACACACACAGTGCGTGGGGGGGGGGTGTTTGTTTGTTTGTTTTTTAAGAAAGGAGTCAAGTAGAGAAAAGGAAACATAGTCTAATGAGAAAAACAATGAGCTAATGTTCAGTCCCAGCTCCATTACCAGCTAGCTGTAGTGGTCTAAACTGGATTCTTTCTTTCTTCTTGAGTGTCTTCCTCTGCAAATTGGGAAATCATAGCCATTAAGTTTATCTCATAGGTTGCTGTGAGACTGCAATGTGTTAAATCTGTCTTTGAACCTGATACAAAGGGTTACACCAGTATAAAAGTATACCAGTTTTAAATGGGAGGCAGTTATTTGTCCTACACCCACTTAGGAACCCATTACACTGTAACATAGCAATTTGAGGTGGATTATACATTTAGAAGCATGAGTTCAGTGACTAATTGTCATGGAGATGGGTGACTGTCCACATTTTAAAGGGAATTGGTTTCAACCTGTACCTTTTATTCTGATAAGAATTATCTATGCAAAGGAGATCAGTCTCTGTGCCACTTAAACTGGATAGAATCAATTCTTGATATAGATAAAATGACAGTAATACCACAGCAGAGACTAACCTTCAAATGCTTAGAATTGTGATCTCAGAGGTCCCTTAGCCCAACTTTCTGTGTTGGGTATCTACATCTCTCTGACAAGGAAGCCTTGCTGGTTTCATCAGCCTGTGCTTGATGGATAACTCTCACCACCTTGGGGCAGCTCTTTGGAATTTTGGACAATTCTGAAAAATCATGGTTAAAAAAAAAAAAAAAGAACTTCCTGTGTCCCTGTAACTTCACTCCTGTCCCCCAGATACCCAGAATAAGCCTGTTTGAAGACTGAAGTCAAGCTCCCCAGGTATCTCTTTTCTCGAAGAAATGACCCAAGATTCTACAATTGTTCCCCCGCGGTTAAGGCTTCATATCCCTGATTATTCTGGTTACTCTCTTCTTTCCAGATGCTAGTTTAAGTAGACCCTTCCTAAAGTTGGCTGCCAGGAAATGCCCCCTGAGCAATTTGTGGAGATCTGGCCAGCATGGTTACTCTCATCATTCTTGGCACTATTCTTTTTGCAGCCTAAGCTGGCATAAGCATTTTTGACAGCATTAAATTCTTTCCTTTTAGTGATTGCCTTGGCACAGACAGTATACTGCCACTCTGCCAGAGTGGAGAAAAAGATGCAGTAGGGTCTGGCAGGACCTGAGCACCTTCACAGAGATTAGGCTTCAGACCTAAACAGGGGAAAGAACAAAGATCGAGATGTGAAGCTATAAGGGTGGCTTGGGTAGAAGGATAGTAGGGGAGGGAAAGTTTAGAACTGAGAGACAATGTTCTTTGAGATCAACTCTCTGACAACTCAATAGAAGAATTCAAGCTTTGAGCTTTTCCCTGCGATCCTTTGACTCTTAGGTCTTTTAAGTTATTTGAAAGGAAAGTTAACATGGAGCTGGAAAGTTTATATATTAAAAAAATTTTTTTTAATGAGGAAGTTGGAAGGCAATCAGATGCGATATTGAATCCTATTCAATGGTGGCTGCTACCTGCATAAAGGAAGACTTCAAGGAAATGAAAGTTGTTTGCAGAAATCCAGATGTTATTGTTTTGTATGTTGTGATGATGTGGTAGCCAGATTCCAAGATGGCGCCTACTGATTCTTAGATCCTGGTATTCATAGTCTTGAGGCTGACCTAAGTAAACAATAGGATACTGTTGAAATGATGGAGTGTTACTTCTGAAATTAGGTTATGAAAGATGTTGTGGCTGATGCCTTGCCCTCTTGGATCACCTGCTCTGGAGGAAGTCTGCCACCATGTCATAAAGACACTCAAGCAGCCCTACAGAAAGATCTTCATGGTGAAAAAAGGAGGCCTTCTACCAATAGTCAGCATTGACTCATGTGAGTGAGCCATGTTGGAAGAGCCTCCCTTACTCCCAGCTAAACCTTTAGATGACTGGCTGTGGTAGACATCCTGACTGTGATCTCTTGAGACCCTAAGCCAGAACCATCCAGCTAAGGTCCTCCTGAATTCCTTACCTGCAGAAACTGTGAGATAATGTTTATTGCTGTTTAAGTTACTAAACTACTATGTTTTAAGCTACTAACCTACTAAGCTTTGAGGGATTTGTTATGCAGCTATAGATAACTAATACAGACGAATAGAAAGGAGGAATGAGGAAGAAAGAATAAAAGCCTCTCATTCTAGGCGTGGACTTGTCTATCTAAGGATGGAATAGATGCTAGCTTCATTTCTGCTTTTAGACACTGCTGACAACCAACAGAGCTAGAGGATGATAAGAAGGAAAGCTTCATGCCCTCATGTCACCTGCTTCTTCCTCCCCCTCCTCTTTCTTCTTAGAAGACTAGGATGACATTGAAAACTTACCCAAATTTTGCTTTTGGTTTTACAGTGGCCCTTGGGAAAAGCTTCACTGGACTTCATCCATTTGTTATTAGGCTGTGGTTCCTTGAGAGCAGGGCTTGGATCTTAACTATTTCTATCCTCGTTGCCTAGCAAGTGAACATATATGAATAATGAATGATATTAAGGGTGAGGGTGAAATCCCTCCTTCCTCCTGAATTCTGAAGAGATTCCATTCTTTGAATGGTTCCTTAAGTGGAATGATTCCATTCACAGTTGATCAAAGAAGTCTTAATAATAGCATGCATGCCATCAGCCATTTTCACTATTAAAAACCTTCCCATTTCACTATTTTAAAAATCTCTCTAAGCTCTTGCTTTTAGGAGCTTCTTTTCACTTTCTCATCCTATTTCTTCTATGAAATGTTGCTCTAAACTGTTGCTCAAGTTCCCAAGATGCTTGATCCAGGAGAGCGTAGAGGTCTGCAGCCAATATACCAACATACCACTGTCAAGTTGTCCAAAATCACAGTGGAAAGAGCCCTGTACAGGAGCTAGGAGAACTAATTCCAGGGCTGTTGTCACCGATAAGCCTATACGTCCTTAGACAATTTGCTTCCCTTCTCTGAACCTCAGTTTCTTAATCCTAAACTGAGAGAATGGGTCAAGATGAGCTCTAAAGTCGTTGGGTTCACTGAAGTTAGAATTCCAAGGTGCAATCCCAAAGTGAAACCCAGTGGTTAGCATACCTCTGAGTAACTTTTATGGTTACAGTACAAAGTTTCCAGGACTTCCCTTTTATTAATTAGCCCAAGGATTTGGTGTCCGTGAAAGTCTGTCAGGTTTGCTTGGGAAGAGCAATCTTCCCTGAAAGACGATCTTCGATCTTCGTGTTTCCCGTTTTGTTACTAACTCTGGGTGACTTTGGGCAAATTCTCTCTGGACCTCGGAGGAGGGAGCTCCCCGTTATCCAGAAGAGGCTCAAAGACCCGGACGGTGACATTTCTCTTAATTCTCCTTCTACAACCTGGGTAGCTCAGACCCAGAGCTGGGTCCTGGCCGGCCCGAGGTCTCTCTCAGAGTTGCAGTCAAAACTTAACCCAGCTTTGCGCGCTAAGGGCGCTAAGGGCGCTGAGGGCGGCTCGGTTTCGGAGGAGGTAGCTACAGGTGAGTTCTTAAAGGGGCCTCCAGAGCTGGAGTAATAACCTGAGACTGATGACTGGGCTGGGGAGCACAGGCAAGGAGGAGTGAATGAATGAGCAAGTGAAAGAAGGAACAAATGTTTTCTTTCCACCCTTAAACACATTCACGCTTAGAATTAATCACTTAGACTTAAAAACCCTCTAGTAAAATCATCAAACTCTTAATCTGTCTCCCTGTTTTATGTGCCCTTCTTTAATTCAACCCCTCACGCCCCCAAAAAACTTTTACTTAAGGGCGAATAATTAAAACGCCCCAGTACAAAGTGGAAGACAGTGCAGAGATCGCACCCCCCAACCCCACATAAACCCCTCCCCTTCCCCCTTCCAGGCTCCGCCCGCCCCCGCCCCTAATGTGGGTGGTGCAGTGGACTCCTCCCCGAGACCGCTTTTCCCTGTTGGGGATCCACCCCCGGGGGCGCCAGGCACTCTCTCCTGCCTTGGAGTTGAAAACGGCACGTGTTTAGTGAGGTTAAAGGGTGTCTCGGAATGTGTGTCTTGGATCTGGTGTAGGTGAGGTCACGTCTCTCTTCAGACACCCCGACCCTTCCGGGCCTGGCGCGCTCCTTGCTCTGAACCGCGGGACACACCGGTGGGCTAGGGCGAGGTAAAGGCGGGCTCCTCCAGGGCCACCAAGGACCACCTGTAGAATCTGTGTGTCAACTCCTTTGTCTTCAGAGCCGCTTCAGTGGCCGCTCCTTTAAGAGAGGAGGTTCACTTGCGATGTTTCCCGGGTCCCCTTTCCCGTTCCCCAGCCCCCTCCAGGCCCTCCTCCCCCTACCAACCCAAAGGTAGCAGCGCTGAGAGCCCGGGGCTCGGCGCCAGCCGCCTCCTCACTTCCCATTGGCTGAGAGCGCCGGGAAAGCGGTCACGTGGGGGCGCGGCAGTCCAGCTCCGGGGCCGCCATCTTGGCGGAAAGTTTGGGGGGAGAGCGGTTGGGGGCGCGGAAGGAGGCGAGGTTCCGGGGGTGGGGCGGCTAGGAAGGGAGAGGGCGAGCGGGCTAGCGGGCCGCGGCGACCGAGGCGGCCGCGGCGGCGGCGGAGGAAGAGGAAGAAGGGGCGGTGGGGGTGCGGCCGCCGAGGGGAGCTCCTCCCCCGTTCCCTCACCCCCCTCAGCTCAGCTCCTCGAGCCCCGGGCGGGGCGGGGGGACGTGGAGCGGGGAAGGGCGGGGGAGCCGCCCCGACTCAGGCCGGAGCGCACCCCAGCTCCTAGCGCTCGCGGCTTGCAGGAACTTTGTGGTGGCGCCGCAGGTGTGGGGGCCCGCCGAGGTGTGCATGTGGGGCGTGAGGGCGTCGCGGAGCGCGGCCGCAGCCCTGTCCGGCGCCCGCTGGAGTAGCCCGGAGGAAGCGAGCCAGGAGAAAGGCAAGCGAGAGGAGGGGGCCAGAGCAGAGTGGGGTGATCAGCCCAGCTGGTCCCGCGTCGGAGCGCTCTTACTGTCGCTGCAGGCTTAGGGGCCAAGGGTCGGAGCGCCTCTGCACCCTCCAGTAGCAGGTGGGGAATATGCATACTTAAGCCGGGGGAGGGGTGGCCTCACGTTTAGGCGTTTAGTACCCTTTGGAGAGGGAGCAGCTTTCGAGGAGAATTTGGAAGCAGGCTTCTCTGTCAGCTCTTAATTTGCTGGGGTACCCACCCTTAGGTAAAAGCTTTCTAGATTGACTGACACTGCTGGGTTTTGAGGCTTTTTCTTTCACTTGGGAAAACTTCACCAGGTGGCCTTTTCATACAGGGCTGGGAGTTTTTCGACTTGAGATTCGGGGGAAATCCTAGTTTAACTACGACTCTGTTCTTTGCTTTAGTTGTCTCCGTTCTGTTTTATGTTTTCAAAGGTGTGTGCCCTCTTCCTGATACTGGAGAAAAATGCCGGTCCGGAAGCAAGGTGAGAATTTATTTCAGAACTCTCCTGCGAGTGTCACTTGCTTTTCTGTGTGTATGTTTTGTGATTGCTGTGCTTTAAAAATGTTCAGCTCCGATGAGACAGCATCGTCCTAGCCCTTAGTACTTAGGGAATCTAAGCCTCATATCCTTAGAAGGGAGAACCACCTAAATATTTTTCAAACTTTCTTTTTTGACATCTCTTTAGTGACTAGAGAGGCAGTTAATTTTGTTTTCTCTGAAATGTCTTTTCAAAAACTCTGAATTGGTGTTTTAGTATTTTACTTTATCATTCTTACTAAACACTGATTTGTGAATAAACGTGGGATCCTGGCTAAGAACTAGTGTTTTGAAACATTTACGATTTGGATTATCATGACAAATTATAGATAGGTAATTGCTTTTGCATATCAGATCACTTGAAGCCACGTTAACTAATATTTGATCAGTCTTTTGTTGTGGTAGATTATTGTGGTAGACTGCTAGCCCACATTTATAACAAACTGCTCACCTTCCTCCTTTCTCTGTGACATATGTTTAAAATGTTTTGATTATTTCAGGGAATGTGTGTGTGTGTGTGAACATAGTAGCATTGATTGACCTAGAGGATTTGGGGAAGTGTTTAGATGTCTCACAGATTATTTGCATAAATAGTGTGTAACACTTGTATATGTGTAATTTTAATCAGACTCTGCTTTTCTTCTCAGACACCCAGAGAGCATTGCACCTTTTGGAAGAATATCGTTCAAAACTAAGCCAAACTGAAGACCGACAGCTCAGAAGTTCCATAGAACGGGTTATTAACATATTTCAGAGCAACCTCTTTCAGGCTTTAATAGGTGGGAATTAAAACTTTATTTATGACCATTATGTGTCAACTAGACTTAATGCTCCTCTGAATTCATTTATTTTAAACTTAACAGAGTGATTTACTCAGTTCTCTGTAAGGAATTCAGTAACTTGAACATCCAGTGAGTTGTATGTCTGATAGGCCAATATCCTTTCAAAAAATACCTGATAACTGAAAAAACTTTCATTATGATTATTTCAGTGATCTTTGGCGATAGTGTGTAATATCCTAGCATTAACTAATAAAAGATGGAGAAGTTGCAAGAATGTTTCAGTACCCAAAAAGACAAGAGTGAATAACTTAATTGTTAGCTTGTTTCTATATTTGACTTCTGTTTCTCTGGAGTCCCTCAAAATGTTTGAAGAGTTCTATGTTTGAGGACATACGTCTCCTTAATATGGACCTCTGTTAAAACTTGGCATTCATGGAGTCAGAATTTTAGATCTGGAAAATTATCTTAGAGGTGATTTTGCTATTTTGTCTAATATTTTATCGACAAGAACATTAAAACAATATTCATAACTAACTTAAATTTAAGGTTGTGCATTGGTCTAATAAAGAACTGGACAAATAGTCAAGAGTCCTAAATTCTCTTCTTTACACTGCCATTAATTGAATGGTATTATACAAGTCATTTAACCTTTTCTAGGTTGCTATATTAGCTGTAGAATGTGAGTTCATTAGAACAGTGGTTTTTAGCCCTCCCTCCCTCCTGATTTTTAAAGTAGCTAGATTCTTTTTTAAAACAAAGTCTTATATTTTGTACACAATTCCCAATTTATGAAACAAGATGATTTGTCTGTGGCCTCTAGGTACGTGGAAAGTGTTAACCACTGAACTAGAAAATTTGTTCCTTCCAATTCTAAGAATGAAATGGTTTTAAATTAATCATTGACTATATAAATTAGATATGTACTTCATTGCATTACATTTGTTTCCTTAGTAACTTTCAAGTTGGTATGACCTAACATCTATTGATAGAGTAACTTTTGATGTGTTTGTGGATTACCTTTAAGTTAGTGTACCCTGTCAAAAAACCTTACTGCTAAATTGATACTCTGTATTAAGTTTGTTGTAAAATTAAAGATTTTAAGGAAGACCACTCAGTACACCTGAATAGTTTTAAAATATCTAACGTTATCATAGTATCTATTTATTTAAATTTTTTAATGTTTATTTTTGAGAGAGTGAGACAGAGTGTGGGAGGGGGGGAGCAGAGAGAGACACAGAGACACAGAATCTGAAGCAGGCTCCAGGTTCTGAGCTGTCAGCACAGAGCCCTACGTGGGGCTCGAATCCACAAACTGTGAGATCATGACCTGAATTGAAGTCGGACACTTAACCGACCAAGCCACCGAGGCGCACCATTATCATAGACTTTAAAAACCATACACAAGAATAGAACAGTATAATTAACTATTACATAATTAACAATATAATGAACCTATTTTCAAAAATTACCAACATTCTGTCTTTTTTGTTTAAACTCCTCGACATTTTTACATTTCAGTTTCTAAGCTCTGACATTTAAGGTCCAAATGGATGATCAAATTAGATTCCTCTGAAAAAAACAACAAAAAAGGAAGGGAAACATTTTTAGTCATTTGGTTTTCTAAATCAACCTTAAACTTAGGAATGTTTTATTTAGTAGAGTCAATGTTTAGAAAAAAAATAGTATGACTTCTGTGTCCTCATTTACCTATAGGCAAATAGGTGTAGTCCCTCTCTTTGTGGAGTCTGCAACTTGAAGAAAATTAAATGGTCAGTGAAGTAAATAGAATCTATGCTTCTTAGATTTCTCTGTAGATTGGAGGTAGATTTGCTGTGTTTGGAGGGATTTTTAAAATGTATTCTGCCTTGCCTGTTTTGAGTGTTTATCTGCTCTTACATGTGATTGAATTCTAATAGAATTAGCTTTCGGACAAGTTTGTATTTGGTGATCTTCTTTGTTCTGTATAATTTCATTGGTTGTGAATTTACCTTATATTTAGATTTGCTTGTATTTTAATGTTTAATAGGATATGATACCGAATTTTGGTGTAAGAAAAGTAATCGATTTTAGGAATTTTGAAACGAGTGAATTTAGTAGAGATCTTTATGTGTTTGCATACTGTAATTGAATTAATTGTTGACACTGCCTAAATAAATGCATTCTTTTGTGTTTGCTGAAATTGGGTTAATTTATTAACCTTTGTTACTTTTTTCAGTCTGAAAATGTTTAGGTTAGTAAGACTTTCCTTTTGCTTTGCACCGGTACCATTGTTCTTGAAACAGCACATTAGCGTACTTTAAACCTGTAAATTGCCCTGAGCTACACTAGAGTACTGTGTTCATAGTAGGTGCTGAAAAATCTTGGATTAACTTTTTTCCTTTAGTAGGCGGCGCTATTTTTTCTGAGGTAGTGTCTGTGGACCCTTGGATTAAAGGAGACATGGGTCTTGACAATCTGAGTTGTTTCAAAGGTTCTTGACTGCTTGAGTTTGGAAATCATCTCCTTAGGTCATAGTGAATTATGTAGTTACTTCTTTGTACTTGTTGTCTGCATAATTATTTATTTATTGATTCTTTGAACTGGTAGTTTGCATTGACTGTTCTCATGCATTTTAAAGAAGGTTGTGTGGGGTGCTGGGGTTTTGATGCTATAGAAATGTTGATTTATTTTCTTCTTCCTTCTGTAGTTGATACCTTATATAGATTAGGTTTCCGGTACCCTGAGGTTATTCAGAGGAACAAGTATGTGTATATTGCATTACATCTGTTCTGAGATAACAATTTTTAAATATTTTAATATCTTTGAATTTGGGATACATTTTATGACTGATGTGTGTTGGAAATGATTTTACATTCTTAGTGGCACATGATAGAATGGTACATCTTAGAACTGATGTCCTCATTTCAATGAAATATGGCAATCACTGTCCTAGCTCTGATGTTTGCTAGTATCTTTGAAGGTTTAAAAACTACTGAACACATGGGGCGCCTGGGTGGCGCAGTCGGTTAAGCGTCCGACTTCAGCCAGGTCACGATCTCGCGGTCCGTGAGTTCGAGCCCCGCATCAGGCTCTGGGCTGATGGCTCAGAGCCTGGACCCTGTTTCCGATTCTGTGTCTCCCTCTCTCTCTGCCCCTCCCCCGTTCATGCTCTGTCTCTCTCTGTCCCAAAAATAAATAAAAACGTTGAAAAAAAAATTAAAAAAAAAAAACAACTACTGAACACAGCAAAGTTTTTATTAACTTTTGAGTTTCAGGTGATAAGTTGCTTCTTTAAAGCTGAATATTTAAAGTTATATCAAAAAAAAAAGTTTATGAGCTATACATTTCTTTAAAATTTATTCTCCAAATACCTGGTGATAATCTTTGTGTAAATGGGAGACAAAGTCTGCCTAATTTTAATCCTTAATTTAGGTGAGTACAATTTGAAAACGTAATATATTTGATTTTGTATTCTCATTTTCTGCACTTACATTTGAAAAATTTATAAATAAGTAGACTGGGTGTTGTTTGATTCCAGGTCAGATCCCAGGTGTTCAGGTCCAGCATGATTTGAGGTTATTTATGATTCTTAGGTTTATCTGGGGTCTGAGATGATCTTTGTAATCCTCAAAGATTTCATATTAGTCTAGCCCCCCGCCCCGGGCGTTACTTATGGGACCAAACAATTATGCTTTTCTTGAGCACAGGAAGAGAACCTGAGCTCAAGATCAGGCTGACTTTAGAGACTTGAGTAAGTTGAGTCATGGGATTTGTATAGTTTGTCTGCAATAAATAGCAAGCTTATTTTAATGCAGTGTTTTATTTTAGTTATGAGATTTGTCAAAATGAAGATGGATCATGTAATAAATAATACTGTCCATTTATGAGATTTTTTGACTTCTACTTTATTTGTTGCTGTCCTTTTAACTGAGTTTCAGTAGGCCTTATAAACATGGTAAAGAACATTTGAATTTGTAGGTACTGGCTTTCAAAAAGTATGACTCCTTTTTTTTAAATGAAAAAAAGGTGCATCATCTTAACCACTTTTTTTTTTAAACAATTTTTTTTAGTGTATATTTATTTTTGAGACAGAGACAGCATGAGCAGGGGAGGGGCAGAGAGGGAGACACAGAATCCGAAGCAGGCTCCAGGACTGAGCTGTCAGCACAGAGCCTGATGCAGGGCTCGAACCCATGAACCGTGAGATCATGACCTGAGCCAAAGTCAGATGCTTAACTGACTGAGCCACCCAGGCACCTCTTAAACACTTTTAAATGTATAGTTCAGTATTGTTAAGTACACTGGTGCAAAAAACAGTTCAGAACTTATTCCTCTTTCAAAACCAGAACTCTACAACACTCTCCTTTTCCTTCTGCCCTCAGCCTCTGGTAACTACCATTGGAGTTTCTGTCTCTGATTTTGACTACTGTAAATAACTCATATATATAGTACTTGTCTTTTTGTGTCTAACTTATTTCGCTTAATGTTCTCAGAGTTCCTCCATGTGATAGCATGTGACAGAATATCCTTTCTACCTAAGGCTGAATTTTTTTACTGTATGTATATACCATATTTTGTTTATCCATTCATCCATTGATGGGCATTTAGGGTGTTTTCATCTCTTGGCTATTGTGAATAGTGCTGCTTTGAACATGGGTGTGCAAATATCTCTTTGAAAAACTGCTTTCAATTTTTGGGATACCCAGAAATTGGATTATAGGACCATATGGTATTTATATTTTTAATTTTTTGAGGATATCATACTGCCTTCCATAGCAGTTGCATTATTTTGCAGTCCCACCGACAGTGCACAAGGGCCCCAGTTTCTCCATATTCTTGCCAACACTTGTTATTTTCAGTTTTTTTGATAGTGGCCATCCTAATGGGTATGAGATTATGACTCTTTTTTAAGTATATGTAAAAAGTAATAATAGCTGACATTTCATCGAGTACTTTCCCGTGTGTGATGCAAGTGTCTCATTTGTTATAATCCTATGAAGCGTATATTCATCTATGAGGTGATTGTGTCATTTTATATCATTTTATAGATTAGAAAAGTAGGCACTGAGAGATTACAGATCTTGTTCAAGGACCTTCAGATACTAAATTGTGGAGCCAGAATTTGAACTCCATCTGAATCCAGAGCTGCTCCTCACTTTCTGTTATTAGGATGTTATCTTAAGTTGAATATTTTAATGTGAGAAAGAACACTAACAACAAGCGTGGTAAACATAGATGTTGGTCTGTGGGTTCAGTGGTTTTATTTTTAAGTTTTTACTTTGAAGGAGAATATTTATGATGGAATGATGTTTATAATTGCGGAGTTTACACATTTTGGAAAGTGTATTTAGTAATCAAGGTTTGTGAACTTCTAGCTATGATGGTAAAATGTCAAAATTTCTTAGATTTTTTGTTTCTTACTGGTCCCAGGGATACTGTATTTTAGTTTGTTACTAACTTCATTTGTGTGACTTTGCAAGCTAGGTTTGAGAAAGGAAAACATTTATTACAGGCTGTGGATCATTTTATTGGCTAAAACTTTATAGAATTGGAGGAAATTTTTATTAATTTTTCAGTTGATGGTTTTGATTGAATTGGATTATTATTTATATGCTAATAGTTTTGCCTATGACTGCTCTGAAGCAGTGCTTTGATTATGTTGAATCTGGTTGAATTCTCTTCAGAACCTTGTAATCACAGGGCTGTAAAAGCATCTGTAAATATTTCTTCTGGTCTAAGCAGTTTCATCTATGTAGGGTCAAGTTTTTCCCACTAAATTTTTTTTTTCTAAATTATTTTTCCAGTATACTATCAAGTCTAGGACCAGGTATTTCATTTGTCATATCTCTTTGGTCTGGGCACATTTCCATAGCTTGGTCTTTTATGACATTGGCATTTTTGAAGGATACAGTTCCCCATTTCTTTTATTTTTTTATATAAGTTTTCTAATTTTGGGTTTCTCTGGTGTTTGCTTATGATTAGATTCAGGTTATGTATTCCCTAGGGTTCTGTACATTCAGAGGTACAAGATATCTTTCCTTCATCGATGTTGTTAATTTTGATTACCCAATTAAGGTGTTTGATTTCTCTACTCCATAGTTAGTGTTTTTTCCTTGTTTATAAGCAGTATGTGGGGGTGACACTTCAACACCATGTGTATGTCTTGTTTTTTAGCAAAATTTCCACCTAGACTTAGTGTCCATTGATGATGCTTGCCTGAACCTTTTACTATGTTGAAAATGACAATTGAAAAATGGAAGTTTTATAACAGTGGCACTCTTCTACGTTTTCCAATTAACGCTTGGCATTTTACTGTAAGAACCCTCCTCTCCCATTTATCTATCTATATATGTATCATTTAAAAAAATTGTTTTAGTGTTTATTTATTTTTGAGAGACAGAGTGTGAGTGGGGGAGGGGCAGAGAAAGAGGGAGACACAGAATCCAAAGCAGGCTCCAGGTTCTGGGCTGTCAGCACAGAGCCCAATGTGGGGCTTGAACTCATGAACCCTGAGATCATGACCTGAGCCAAAGTCAGACGCTTAACCGACTGAGCCATCCAGGCGCCCCTGTATCATTTTTCTTTTAATCGTTGATATTTATTATCATCCTTAATGATTTTGGTGCTCAGATTGTTTCTGATTCATTTGGTGAGAACTCTCTCAAGCTTGCTTTTATGTCCTTATCACATGCCCCTATTATTTTGAGTACTTTCTCATTTTTTTGGCCTAACAAGGTATTCCAGATTCATCTTGTAGGTATCTTGCCCAGCCTTGGAATCAGCCATTTCTCTGAGAAGTTCTGGTTCCTTTTGATACTTACCTCATTTTAAGGAATATGTGTGTGAAAATACCCTATGACTGTTAGTCAAATGGTACTTAAAATATTGAAATAACTTATTTTTGGACATTGGCTTGACATTTTCCTGTTTCTAATGTGCAAAACACAAATTGTAATACATAGTTTAAAGTTTTATAGGATATTCTTTTTGGGGATCAAAATGGTTTTAGTGTACATAGGTTTAGAAGAAGCAGAGTATTCTCGAGTAGACTTGACTATTGCATATTTTAGTTTGTGAAAACGTTGTACTTGCTTTTAGTCAATTAACTGATAGAATTTTTTCCCTCTGAAATGGCTGGGTTATATTGCAATGTTTTCAGCTTTCTAGTTGCCTAACTCTCCAAAATGGAATTTATTATAAAAAATAATGCATATTCCATGTAAAGCATTTAAGATCACCTAATTGTACTTTATATAAAATGTTGTCAAGAAAAATCTCACACCAAAGGTAACCTCCTTCCATAGGGTGAATATCCTTCTAGAATGTTATTCTTTATGTATTTATACATAATTTGATTTTGCAAAACAAACTCTCTACACAACTAAAACAGTTGTTTCCTACGATGTGAATGGAGATTTATAATCTCTGTGTAAAGTGAAAAATTGCATCAGATTAAAATTACCCGTGAAAATCCTTCCGGAATTTAACACTGTCTCTCATTAACTGCAATATAGTTGTTTTTTTCTCTAGCGAAAGAAATCATTGTTTCTTCAGTCAGGCAACAGGCATAGTAGTTGGCTTGTGTTTGAGTGATCTCTTGTACAAAAGCACATAATTCTAGAATCAGACCGAGTGCAGTGAGATATAGAGATGTTTACATTATTAGAGGCATATGAAAACGGAGACTACCTGAGGGAACAGTCTTCTCCCTTCTCACTTTTTATGTGCAACGACTTATTGGGTGGACTAATAGGTAGAATTGTCCTTTTTGGTGAAGGGAGGTGCTGAAGTTAGATTTGCTTAAGTGTATGTAGTGTGTATATACATATTAACTTTTCATCTCAAAATTTCTCATTGGATATCTTTCCATATCAGTAGGTTTGTATTGTCTTTAATTACTTTGTTTACATTGTATAGATTTACTATAGTTTTATTAATGATTTCGTAGAAGCACTTAAGTATGTAACTTTTCTGTATTACAAACAACATTGTATTTGTATATGTCTCTTTGTTCTACATCATTTATTATATCCTTTGGGTAAATTCCTGGAAATAAATTGCTTGGTAAAAGGGATTTGCATTTTAAAAAGGCTTTTGAGGGGCGCCTGGGTGGCACAGTCGGTTAAGCGTCCGACTTCAGCCAGGTCACGATCTTGCGGTCCGTGAGTTCGAGCCCCGCGTCAGGCTTTGGGCTGATGGCTCAGAGCCTGGAGCCTGTTTCCGATTCTGTGTCTCCCTCTCTCTCTGCCCCTCCCCCGTTCATGCTCTGTCTCTCTCTGTCCCAAAAATAAATAAAAACGTTGAAAAAAAATTAAAAAAAAAAAAGGCTTTTGATGTTTTAAAACGGTTATATTCAATTTAATTTTTTAGGTAGTATGTGGAATAACAACTAATTCACTATATCTTAAACAATACAGGTATTATCCATCTTTTTAATATTTTCTACTCTGATAGGTGGAATATACTTTTAGTCATTTTGATATTTTATTATAGATTTCTTTGGTTAAAGAAATAACCTAAGCGTCCGACATCAGCCAGGTCACGATCTCACGGTCCGTGAGTTCGAGCCCCGCATCAGGCTCTGGGCTGATGGCTCAGAGCCTGGAGCCTGTTTCCGATTCTGTGTCTCCCTCTCTCTCTGCCCCTCCCCCGTTCATGCTCTGTCTCTCTCTGTCCCAAAAATAAATAAACGTTGAAAAAAAAAAATTAAAAAAAAAAAAAAAAGAAATAACCAACGATATAAGAATTTTCAGTGATGTATGAATTTTTTTTTAATGTTTATTTTTGAGAGAGAGCATGTGAGACCAAGCAGGGGAGGGGTAGAGACAGAGGGGGACAGAGGATCTGAAGCAGGCTCTGCACTGACAGCAGGAGCCTGACGTGGGGCTAGAATTCATGAACCGTGAGATCATGGCCTGAGCTGAAGTTGAATGCTCAAACGATTGAGCCACCAGGTACCCCCAATGTAAGAATTTTCTTACATCATTCATTTTAATTTCTTTTGTGAATTATTTGTTCATGTCATCTGCCTCTCCTACCACCTTCCCCCCCCCTTTTCTCTTAGAAGTATAAAATCGTTAGGTGTAACATCTACATTAGGAATATCAACTTTGTCTGCCATGTAAGTTTCAAATAGCTTTCCTTGTTTGTCATTTGTTTTTAAACTTTGATTTTTAAGAAAACCTGTATTTAGATTCATCAATATTCTTTGTGCTTTCTGCCCTTGGTATCATGCTTAGAAAAGCTTCCCTATTCCCAAGATTATAAAAATGTTTCCTGTATTCAGAATCTTTAATACCATCTCTATTTTTTAAACAGAATTAGTTTGGGGCACCTGGGTGGCTCAGTCAGTTAAGCGTCTGACTTCGGCTTAGGTAATGATCTCATGGCTCATAAGTTAGAGCCCCACATCAGGCTCTGTGCTGACAGCTCAGAGCCTGGAGCCTGCTTTGGATTCTGTGTCTCCCTGTCTCTCTGCCCCTCCCCTGCTCATGCTCTGTATTTCTCTCCTTCAAAAATAAATAAACAAAAAAATTGTAAACAAATTTTTTTAAATAACTTTTTAAAGTTTATTTATTATTGAGAGAGAGAACACAGCTGGGGAGGGGCAGAAAGAGAGAGGGAGACACAGAATCCTAAGCACGCTCCAGGCTCCGAGCTGTCAGCATACAGCCTGACGTGGGGCTCAAGCTCCCCAACTGTGAGGTAATGACCTGAGCTGAAGTCACACACTTAACTGACTGAGCCACCCACACGTTCCCGTAGCATCACATTTAAATCTTTAATACATTTGGAAATTATTTTGAAATAAAGTGAGATTGTTTTTTAAAATATAAATGTTATTTTTATACTCCTTTGTACATTTTTAAAAATTATTGGACTTTAATTTTTTTTTTTAGCAGTTTTAGGTTTTACAGGAAAATTGAGTGAAAAGTACAGTTCCTATATCCTCATTACCACTCTTCCTTCCATTTCCTTTCATTAACATCTTGCATTAGTGTTATAGTTGGTAAGCCAGTGTTACTATAGTCCATAGTTTACATTGGGGTTCACTCTTTGTGTTATACGTTGGTAAACTTTACATACATATTTGTTGTTCTGACACATGCATCCACTATTACAGTATCATACAGAATAGTTTCACTACCCTGAAAATCTCTTGTGCTATACATGTTCATCCCTTCTTCCTCCCTTTAAGTCCCTGGCAACTGCTGCTCTTTTTACTGTCTCCATAGTTTTTTGCCTTTTCCAGAATGTCATATAGGTGGAATCATAAGTATGTAGCCTTTTCAGTTTGGCTTCTTTCCCTTAGCAATATGCATTTAAGTTTTCTCAATGTCTTTTCATGGCATGGTAGCTCATATTTTCTTTTATTTTTTAAAGACTGTTTTTTAGACCAGTTTTATTAGAGTTCACAGCAAAATTGAGAGGAACGTACAGAGATTACTTGTATACCTCCTGCGTCCACAGATATATAGCTTTCCTCATTATCAACATGCCCTACCAGAATGGCACATTTATTACAATTAACATACTTAACATGGGCACATCATTATCCCCCAACGTCCATAGTTTACCTTAGTGTTCATTCTTGGTATTGTACATTCTGTAGTTGGGACAAATGTATAATGAGATGTATTCACCATTATAATATCGAACAGTATAGTTTACTGCCCTAACAATTCTGTGTACTCTGCTTATTCATCTCTTTCCCACTTGCAACCCTGGCAATCACTGATCTTTTTACTGTCTCCATTAGTTCTGCCTTTTCAAGAATGTTGTATGGTTGGAATCACACAGCATATATTTAAGGTTCCTCTACATCTTTTTATGGGTTGATAACTTTTTTTGTTTTTAAGTGCTGAATAATATTCCACTGGATGTATTCAGTTTATGTTTTCACCTATTGAATGATATCTTGGTTGCTTCTAAGTTTTGGCAATTGTGAATAAAGCTGTTATAAACATCTGTGTGCAGGTTTTTGTATGGACATAAATTTTCATCTCATTTGGGTAAATACCAAGGACCATGATTGCTGGATTGTATAGTAGGATTATGTTTAGTTTTGTAGGAAACCACCAAACTGTTTTCCAAAGTGGCTGTATCATTTTGCATTCCCACCAGCAATGACTGAGAGTTCTTATTGTCCCATATCCTTGTTAGCATTTGGTATTGTCAGTGTTCTCTATTTTGGCCATTCTAATGGGTGTATGGTGGTATCTCATCAGGTTCATTTCCCTGATGACATATGTGGACCATCTTTTCATATGCTTATTTGCCATCTGTATATTTGCTTTGCAGAGGTATCTGTTAAGGTCTTTTTAAAAATATTTTTTCCATGAAATAAGGTATTTTCATAGATTAGAGATGTTGCCAATGCTATGTTAAATTATTACAGGTTCTTGACTGCTTAGACTTCCTACTCTGATCTTTGTTTCTTTAGTTTGAGAGTTTGTAAGTATTTCTGTTTGGGATGATAAAAGTGGTAACTAAAAGCTAGAGAACATTTTCCTCACACTCTTTTGTGGGTGTTTCTGGAATTTTGTACTTTTCCTTATTCCTGTTTTGCAAACTTTGAATTCTGCAAGAAAGTAACAAAGACAAATGAAAATGTTTTACTTAAATTTAGAGAGTTCTGAAATATGTGATCTTAGAGACTTCCTGAAAATATATATTTTTTGGTGATAGAAATGATTCTTCTCTGTTCTGTTGGACTAGTTGTATGTGCCCAAGTTTAATTTAGAATTTTTAATTGTCTTGAAATTTTCGATTGTTCAATTGTTTCTATATTTCTAATTTATATATGGTAAGTTTTTAGCTTTGTTACCTTGTAATTTAGATCTTTGTTCAGGAACTGGACTTGTGGGGACCCAGTTTAGTTCAAAACAGAAGGCACTTGATAGACTATAAATGGCAAATAGAAATAGACTGTGTTATGACTGATCCAGTAGGCTCAACAAAATTAATGTTTCTAATTGTGAAATGACTCAAGGGTAGTTTTCTCTAATGTATGTTTTAGTATTCCTGCATTTTTTTGTGTTCTTGCTTGCTTTAGTGCATCATTATTTTTAAAAGGAAATAAGTTTTTTCAGGGTAGTAAATAAAAATGTAATTAGTCATTTTAATTATGTGTCTGGTGTACATCTGGGTGAGCTATATGGATTTTCAGATGAGTGTGGAATTACTCTTATTTGTTAAATGGCAATCATTTTGACTACTATATTCTCCCATTTTCTATATACTTTCATATGAAAGATTGAAGATTAGAGTTGACTCAAGTGAATTGTTTGCATAGGTTTTTTGAAGGACTCTGTCATTTTACATGTGATAGTAAATTTGGCAATTTCTCATTAAATAGTATTGAGATGGGACTACTGAAGCATTATTTTGCTGTGATTACATGTTTTCATAGTCTGTACATTTTGATATAATTATGCGTAGCCCTGATTATTGGCATTGAATATTATTGGCATGGGAACATATAAATGATTTATACGAACCAGAATTGAAAAAGAATTTTTCATTGTCAAAAAGCTGGTTAATTTAATTTTCAAAAATGTTAATACATGGGTAGTAATAGAAATTTAAAATAAATGTGTGTGTAAGATTTTGTAGCACCTGAAAATATAGCCATCACATTTTTATAGAAATCTACCTATTTAAAAAAATTTTTTAATGTTTATTCATTTCTTTTGAGAGACAGAGAACAAGTGGGGGAGGGGCAGAGAGAGAGAGACACACACACACACAGAATTGGAAGCAGGCTTCAGCCTCTGAGCTCTCAGCACAGAGCCTGATGTGGGGCTCAAACTCACGAACCGTGAGATCATGACCTGAGCCAAAGTCGGCTGCTTAACCAGGTTACTGAGCCATCCAGGCGCCCGTAGAGATTTACTTTCTTAAATCTACCTGTTTTAAGATGGTGTTATATGATTTTTAAGTGTTACATATTTTTCCTCAGTTTTCTCCATCTCTCAAAGACATTATTATCATACCTCATCTTTCAATTCTTTTCTCTCCTAAAACATATTCACTCCATTAGTATTCATTGATTGAATGCCTTTATTTATTTTCATGAAGTTGGTTTTTTGAGAATAACTTGGAATGTCAGATTTTAGCATGTTAAACATTTTCAAGAAGTAGGAAAGATTGGGATTATACTAGAATTTGTTTTTGTTATATTTGACTTCTTATAGTAGTAACTTCTGCTTTACTTTAGGCTAGATATCTTGTGGAACTCAGTGTTATATTCCCCAGGTTAGAAACATCTAAAGAAAAAGTAGAAAAGTAATGTTTTGAGTCTTAGAATGTTATTGTAAAAATATTTTTCTTGTCACAGTGATAATCTTTTTCTTTGCTAAATCTTTATAGTTATGATAAGTGTTATAATTATTTTCTGACATAAAATGTAGCTTATAAAGAACAGGGACTGCTGATAGCATGGGAAATAATAAGTACTTTGGACTTAATAAGAAAAGCTCAGCCTGTGTCCACTTTTTCCAGAGTGCCCTTTTTGATCAGGCATACCTTTGAAAAATCTTTATTGATACAACTGAACAAATTGTAATAGATAAACATTTTCTGAAGAAGTGTTACTTTGTTGCTGATCTTTATAGTCTTGAGATACCTTCAAGATGAGGAAGTGTGGTGGACAAATGAAATAAAATGTGTGGAATGTTAGTCAAGATGGGATATGGGTCAAAATTAAAGATGTGTGTGTATATATATTTATATATTTTAAAGGAAAGTGATAATAACTGACAAACTGTCATACCAAAAATGTCACCACACTATACATGTGTTAACAGAAATATTTCAGTACTTTTGCATATGGTTTTGGTTTGCCAAGTGTGGTAACGAATCTCTTTTTAAGCTGGGGATAGATAATAATCTGGTAACAGTCTGGCAGTATCAGTTTTCCTGACCTCAGTATGAAACAAAGATATTTAAATAGTGTAAAACTTACATATGAAATTCCATGCACTTGACTCATTTAAGCTCTCCTAGAATCTCTCTCAGCTTAATTTTTTGTGATAAAATATAAAATATACAAAACAAAATTTACCATTTTTTAAGTGTACAATTGAAGGCATTAAGTACATTCACATTGTTTTGTGACCATCACCCCTCTATCTCCTGAACCTTTTCATCATCCCAAACTGAAACTCTGTACCCATTAAAACAATAACTCCCCATTCCTTCCTTACCCCAGTCCCTAGTAACAACTGTTGTTTCTGTCTCTATGAATTTGACTATTCTAGCTACCTCATATAAGTGGAGTCATACAATATTTGTCTTCTTGTGTCTGGCTTATTTCACTTAACATAATGTCTTCAAAATCCATCCATCCATGTTGTAGGATGTATCAGAATTGTATTCCTTTTAAAAATTGAATAATATTACATTGTGTGTATATACCACGTTCTGTTTTGTAATCATTTATCTCTTGATGAACATATGGGTTGTTTTCACCTTTTGGATGTGATGAATAATGCTGCTGTCATCACTGATGACGAATCAGTGATGTACGAATACCTGTTTCAATTGTTTTGCATATGTGCCCAGGATCTAATGCTGGATCAAATGGTGATTCTATGTTTTAATATTTTGAGATACCACTGTATGGTTTTCCACAATGGCTACATCATTTTATATTTCTACCAATAATGGACAAGGGTTTAACTTTTCTACATCTTCATCAATACTTGCTATTTTCTGTTTTATTGATAATAGCCATTCTAATAGGTGTTTACTCAGCTTATTTTGTCTTAAGCCTGATGTAATTAAAATAATATGAATATTTGATTTCCAGTCCGTAAGAGCTCAGATACAGCAAATTAGAAAGGACTTTTTAATAGATGAGGCATTTTAATTGACAGGATGTGAGTGAACTTTTGGAAAATTCACATAGGGAACATTTTATTCTATGATCTTTCTATAAAATGCTATTCAAAGTTATAGTAGTCTAGATCTCTGTTGTCCTGTATGATAATCACTAGCTGCATGTAGTTATTTAATTAAACATAAATGAAATTATAAATTCAGTCCCTCATTTACACAAGTCACATTTTAAGTGCTCAATAGTCATATGTAGCTAGTGGCTACCATATAGTGGCAGATGTAGAATGTTTTGAAAGTTCTTTTGGACAGCACTGATCTAGATATTTGTCAGAGATGTTACTGAAGGATAACACAACAATATTTCTGTTAAGTGTAGAATAAAAGGTCACAGAAAGTTAAGATTTCAAACTTGACTTACAATAATGGAAAATATAATAATTTTACATAATGATAATGTGCTACTTTTCTTTTTTTTGGGGGGGGCTACTTTTCTTGAGATTGGTAATCATCCAATTACTCAACACTCATTTAGTGCTGTTGGGCATAATTGTATTAGGAGCTCTGGCATATTTTTTTAAAAAAATTTTTTTTTTTCAACATTTATTTATTTTTTGGGACAGAGAGAGACAGAGCATGAACGGGGAAGGGGCAGAGAGAGAGGGAGACACAGAATCGGAAGCAGGCTCCAGGCTCTGAGCCATCAGCCCAGAGCCCGACGCGGGGCTCGAACTCACGGACCGCGAGATCGTGACCTGGCTGAAGTCGGACGCTTAACCGACTGCGCCACCCAGGCGCCCCTCTGGCATATTTTTTTTTAATAGGAGATACCTCTCCCTCTCTCTTTATAGTTCTGTAGATATATATCTCCTACTTATATAAAATATGTATTTCTTACATATATAGAAATATCTACATAAATGTATAATACTCATATATATGTCTTCTACAAAAAAAATCTGTAATATTTTCTGAAAAATAGTCCTATTTAAATTTCTCTAATTGTCACAATGTCTTTTATACCCTCCTCCCTCCTCCCCCCACCCCAGTCAAGCCTCAGACATTGCAGTTGATAGCTGCGTCTCTTTTGTTTCCTTTCTACCAAAAAAAAAAAAAAATTCTCGCTTTCAAATAGTTTCCTTTTCATGACATTGACTTCCTAAAGAAACTGCCAGTTGTCTTATGGAATGTCCCCTTCTAGATCTGTTTTTTTTTCCCGTTGCTTTTCTGGTGTCATTTAACTTGTTTCTCCAGCCACTGTATGTCCTGTGAACTCAAGTTGGTTCTGAAGGCTTGATTTAGGTTCAGCTTAAACAATTTTTGGTAAGAACACTTTGTAGCTGATGTTCTGAATTTGAGTTCATTATTTTCTCATGATGGCTATATGAGCAATTTTATATAGTAACTCGTTTGTAAAATGCTTTTACGTAGAATTTTCTCTAGTAATATTCTTAACACCCTGTGAAGTAGGTTGATACTACCTCACTGTGCTGAGCTTAGTTTTTATTAGCTCTTTACTTAGAAAGTTCTACAGAGCTACTCCTTATTAAAAGGGAATTACTTTGTCTCTACTGTCTTCAGAAATTGGTTTTTAAAAGAGATACTAATCTTTTCATCATAGAAATAAGTAAAAGTTATTCTGTCTAAATGTTATTTATAGTAATTGTACATGATTCTGTACAGGATAATGCCCCACCTTTGCTGTTAAATGATACTTTCTCCCCATTAAGAAATCAACTCAGGGCTGCCCGAGTAGCTCAGTTGGTTAAGTATCTGACTTCGGCTCAGGTCATGATCTCACTGTTCGTGAGTTCAAGCCCCACATAGGGCTCTGTGCTGATGGCTCAGAGCCTGGAGCCTACTTCGGTTTCTATGTCTCCCTTTCTCTCTGCCCCTCCCGTGCTCGCTCTCACACACACACTCTCTCTCTCTCTCTCTCTCTCAAAAATAAACATTAAAAAAAAGAATCAACTCAAAGTATGCCATTAGGTGAATAAAGAATATAATAGTGGTGAACTTAAACATATGACTAACACTCAGAGCTTTTGAATGGCATGAATAATCAATCATTGTTAATATACTAAGTTTATAATAATTCCAGCTGGTAGCAAAGTAGCTTGATCTTTTAAATTATCCTGTGCTACTTTAAGTAAATGTATGGGTTTTTTAAAGAGTTTTGTCATATGTCTGGGGCGCCTGGGTGGCTCAGTTGGTTGGGTGTCCAACTTCATTCGGCTCAGGTCATGATCTCGCAGTTCCTGAGTTAAAGCCCCATGTTGGGCTCTGTGCTGACATCTCAGAGACTGGAGCCTGCTTCAGATTCTGTGTCTCTTTCTCTCTGCCTGTCCCCTACTCACACCCTGTCTCTCAAAAATAAATAAACATTAAAAAAAATTAAAGAGTTTGTCATATGATTGATTCTAAAATGTACAGTATTTAATTTACTATTTACTTTTTTTGTTTACTTTGGTGTGAAAAACCACGTGAGGGGTTCATATTGAGGAGATACTGATGGTACAAAGATAAAATATCAGTAATGACTCATGTCTTCCAAAATTTACCGAAACAGGGGAACCTGAATGGCTCAGTTGGTTAAGCATCCAACTCTTGATTTCGGCTCAGGTTGTGAGCTCACAGTTGTGAGATTGAGCCCCACATCGAGCTCAGGTTGGAGTGTGGAGCCTGCTTAGTATTCTTTCTGTCCCTTCCCTGCTCGTGTGCATGGACTCTTTCTTTCTCTCAAATAAACTTTTAAGAAAAAAAAGACAAAATTCACAGTAATGATATTAGCTACTGTTGGTTAGGAGCCTATTATGTGCCATTGTGCACTATATATGACAGTCCTTATAACAATTCATAATAAGTAAGTTATCAGAGGTTAAGTAACTTGCCTAAACAGGTAGCTGATTTGTGGTGGAATAGAGATTTGAACTCAGCTTTGACTTTGAATTGTAAAGAGCCTGCAACTTTTACACTATGTCCTGCAAGTTCTGATGTGACTGTGACATAATAAAATGAGAAAATATTCACTTTTTTTGTTGTTGTAAGTTTATCTATTTTGAGAGAGACAGTGCAAGCAGAGAAGGGCAGAGAGAGAGAGAGGGGGACAGAGGATCCAAAGTAGGCTCTGTGCTGACAGAAGAGAGCCTGATGCAGGGCTCGGTCTCAAAAGCCAAGAGATAATGATGTGAGCTGAAGTCAGATGCTTAACTGCTTAACTGACTGAGCCACCCAGGCGCTGCTCCCTGTTTAAGTGCATTGGAAGATTGGACTTATTTTACTTATCTGGAGTAAAAGTTTTGGTTTTGAGTTATATTGTTTTAGCAATGCATAGTTTAATTAGACAATCAAAATACTTCTGAATTTTTTTTTCCTTTCTTTACCCCTAGATATTCAAGAATTTTATGAAGTGACCTTACTGGATAATCCAAAATGTATAGATCGTTCAAAGCAGTCTGAACCAATACAGCCTGTGAATACTTGGGAAATTTCCAGCCTTCCAAGCACTACTGTGACTTCAGAAACACTGCCAAGCAGCCTTAGCCCTAGTGTAGAGGTAAGATAAAAAAAAAATTCTTGAAGCTGTTTTTCAGTAATCAATTTATTGGGGCTGCTAAGTTTTTCACTTTATTTATTTTGTTTTTTCATTTAATTAAAATGGATATTATGTGGAAGTATCATAGGATTACAAATATTTTTGAAGAGAAAAGCTCAGAATCTCTGGTGCCTTTTCTTAAAATGCTGTGAATGGTTTGAGGTCTGAAATACTTGCTTTAGACTATTAAAAGAATACTTTGCATGAGAGACCTCAGTAAAATCATACTTTGGAAAGATGGTTTTGCTCTGATATTTTTTTTTTTTTTTCTTTTTGAGACATAGAATATAGTTTTGTAGTCCTGGGCAGTTTAGTTGCTACATTTACTCCAAATATTCTGTTTTATTTGGCTTAAAGATTATTAAAACTTAGTAAAGACTAAGTAAAGATTAAAGACTAATCAGTAGGGACACCTGGGTGGCTCAGTCAGTTGAGCAGCCAACTCTTGATTTTGGCTCAGGTCACGATCTTATGGTTCATGAGTTCAAGCCACTGTCGGGCTCTGCATTAACTGAGTGGAACCTGCTTCAGATCTGTCTCCCTCTTTCTAGCCCTGTCCTGCTTGTGCGTGCTCTCTCCTCTCTCTCAAAAATAAATGTTAAAAAAAAAAAGACTAATCAGTAAATCTTAAGGTCAGCATTGGTTTCTGCATCTTTCTGTAGTTAAAACTGTCTATTAAAGTTTTAAAAACTAGTAATATTTTTTTTTTGTTATGATACACTATTGCTGGTGGAGTTAGAACAGAGATATGAAGCATTTTGTAATGAGCCTTCTATCTGAGAAACGGTCATTTGAAAGTGGTTGACTGAATTTGATTCTAGTTCCTTCTAGTTTGTATTAGAGAAGTATCTGGAAAATTGAATCAGCCTCTCTTTGGTTAGTAATATATCAAGGAAAAGTAGTGGTGGGCAGCAACAAGACAGCCCTTTGGTAATGAAGTAGACAGTTTCCAAGTTTTCCTTTTTATATTAAGTCACATAGAATTGTAAAATTTTAGAAGAGGGGGCACATCTGATCCCTCTTTTTTTATTTTAAAGATTAGGAAACTGAGATCCAGAAGAAAATGAATGACTTGACCCAGCCTATTCAGCTAGTTTGGGCAAGTCTACCCTTGGATTTCAGACCTCTTAACATCCAATTCAGAGTTCTTTTTACTAATCCTGGCCTGAACTTAATGTGTTTCTCTCTGATTAGGGAGAGATTCTAGTGTTATCTGTGCATACTTTTTTTTTTTTTTGTCACTTTCTCTTGGATCATTTCAGTTTCCATTCCTTTTTGTTGATGTGTCATTTGTACTTATGATCCATCCCAAATAGATTTTTTGAATATTTTTTTAAGGTTCGTTTATTTTTTGAGAGAGACAGAGACAGAGAGAGAAACCAAGCACGAGAGGGGGAGGGGCAGATAGAGAGGGAGACAGAGAATCTGAAGGAGGCTCCAGGCTCTGAGCTGTCAGCACAGAGCCGGACTCTGGGGTTGATCTCAAGAACTATGAGGTCATGACTTGAGCCGAAGTCAGACACTTAACCGACTGAGCCATCCAGGCGCCTCGAGATTACTTAAAAATCTTAAAAAAAAAAATAGTACTGGAAAATTTCAACTTTTATGAAATGAGGCACTGCTACCTAGAAATGCTGTGTGTGGTGCTGGTGTTTCTGCATCTCTTTTTTTTTTTTTTTTTTAAATTTTTTTTTTCAACGTTTATTTATTTTTGGGACAGAGAGAGACAGAGCATGAACGGGGGAGGGGCAGAGAGAGAGAGGGAGACACAGAATCAGAAACAGGCTCCGAGCCATCAGCCCAGAGCCTGACGCGGGGCTCGAACTCACGGAGTGCGAGATCGTGACCTGGCTGAAGTCGGACGCTTAACTGACTGCGCCACCCAGGCGCCCCATGCATCTCTTGACAAGTATATTATGGACATGTTAACAGGAGAATAGAACAGAAGAATAAGAACTTTCTGACTATATATGACAGATCTTATTGATTAGGAAGATGGATGAGAAGTGAATATGATTAAAAATGTTGCTTAGGGCTTGGCACATGGAAAATGCTCTACTGTGCTTGAAATTTATATCCATTCATGAATAGACTTAGTAACGGGAATATGGAGGTGTGTTCATCACTCCTAGATTGTTTTAAAAAGGGGAAAATCTGTGTCAAATTTGAGTGAGCTAAGTTTGGTTAAAGGGAAGTACTCTTTTTGCAGAAGACAGAATACCCTGATGGATGTTAGTCTGAAAATGTAAATAGTTTTGAAACACACTGATGGATGGCAGTCATAAGGATTTTTTTTAAATGCCTGGGATATTTAGAAATTTAATTTCTACTTTTTTTGAGAGTGCTATAAGAGAAGGAAAGTATTTTCCCCTGTTCCACATCTATTTATGCTTAATTTGGATAGAAAACTTGGCTAAGTGACCTTTGACGTGATCTCTTGAGACTCTTTGAGGCATGTTTAGGACTGAAAAGAGACTTAGATCATTTAATTCACCTTACTTGTTTTGTAGTTGAAGAGAATCCAATGATCCAAATTAAAACAAATGTAGAGAAAGTTTTTATTTGACTATAACTTGAAACATAATATGAAAATTATGAAAATACTTTGTCTTGTACAAAATTTTGGTTATTATTGCACTTGTTCACTAATTCTTGGATTAAAAAGTAAGATCGTGCTTTTGTGACAAAATTGCATGCAACACAATCTTGTCTCTTTTACTTTATGTTCGCTTTTGTAGGATTATCATAAAGAGGGTTTGTTTGTTTTTTGTTGTTTTGCAAAAAGTATTTGAGATTGAGCAGTTTCCAGGGCATGCTTCTCTTACTCTCTTAAAGTGAAAATCTTTGTCTTGTAAAGACATTTTCTTTCATTTTTCTTTCTTGTCCTTTTTGTTGTTTTTACAGTTGGTAACTGCTCTAACTTGACAAATCCTCATTTGTCAGTTAATTTGTGCCCTTGTAACTTTGTTTCTTCTGATGTAGTAAAATGATAATACTGTTTATTTTTAAAGTGACATGATAGTATCCTATTGTCTTAGAACTTTTTTCTATTTGGTATGTATGTCCCCTACTTTGAATGTATACCTAGTGAGTTTGGAATAATGTTTGCTTAATATTAATGATAGTTTCTGGGTGATGGGGATTTTTTTATTTTTAGTACTTTTCTCCATTACTTTTTAAAAATAGTGAGCATGTGTCATTTTTATGAAAACAAATCTGTTTTAAAATAAGAGTGAATTTTAGAGATGGTAAGGAAGAATATTTGAAAGGAAGCAGGATGCAAGAGTAGGAGCAATTGCCTGATTTAATGAGAAGTTCCAACAGAAAAGGATGCAGGATCCTGTTTTAGTCCTTTTGAGTTGCTGTAACAGAATACCACAGATTGGGTGTTTTATAAACAACACAAATTTATTTCTCACAGTTATGGAAGCTGGAAAGTTCAAGATCAAGTCACCAGTAGATTCAGTGTCTAGTGAAAGCTTACTTCCTGGTTCATAGTTTACCATCTTCTCACTGTGTCCTCACATTGAGGAAGCGGTGAGGGAGCTCACTGGAATCTCTTCTATAAGGACACTAATTCCATTCATAAAGGTTCCTTGCTTATTGCCTAATCACATCCCAAAGGCTCCACATCCTAATACCATCACATTGGAGTTGAGGATTTCAGTGTATGAATTTTGTATGTGTGTGGGTGGGGGTGGTTGGGACACAAACATTCAGTCTATGGCAGTTCTGTTTTTGACAATACATTGCAAGCAGATCAAAGATTCAAAGGTTTAAAAAAAGAATGAAACCATAACATTTTAATGATTTTTGGTTATGAAGAACTTTCCTAAGCATGGCAACAAACAAAATCCAGAAAAAAGAAAAAGTTAAGAATGCTGACTTTGTAGAATTTCTTTGTGGACCTCACAAAGTTTGATTGTTTGAACTTTGGTTATAGAACTTCTATATCTTGAAAGATGCATTAAACAATTGAGATGCTGAAAGGATATGCTGGGGGAAAACTTGCCACACTTATGAAAAAGGACTAATTTCCAACCTTCTCAACTCAAAAAACCTCTTAAAGATCAGTAAGAAAAACGTCAACATTCAATAGAAAAGTGACCAAAGGATGTTAATGGATTGTTTAGAGAAAAAGAAATACACGTGCCCCAATAAGCCTATAAAGAGATGCTCAACCTCACTTTGAAAACATGCATATCAAATTAATAAAGTGTTTTTTAACTAGTTTGATTGTCAAAGATTAATTAAATGTGAGGAAACAGAAATTCTTATACTGTGGGTAGGAGGTACAGTTGTGCAACCTTTCTGAAAGACAACAGTATTCATATTCTTTGGTTTAGTATATGTTATAGATGTACTCACACAAATTATTAATATATATTCAGATATATATATATATATATATGCATGTTCATTGCAGTACTATTTGTAATATTAATAAAAATCAACAGGGAAACAATCTAAATGATTATCAGTAAGAAACTGGATAGGGGTGCCTGGCTGGCTCAGTCAGTAGAGCATCCAACTCTTAATCTCAGGGTCGTGAATTTGAGCCCCACATTGGGTGTAGAGATTACTTTAAAAAGTAATTTAAAAAAAGGAAATTGAATAAACATGTAATGTTACAGCCACTTACTGCAATATAAAATAGCAGGCATGAAAATATAGCTTATATATCTATATGTTATTAAATGATTGCATATCAGGTATATAGTATGCATATCAGGAGGTATAGTATGACTGTAAAAAAAAAACGTAGAAGTTAGGTATATCTGGAAGAATACACACTTAGTCTGTTTTCAGTAATGTATTTGTTTTCAGTTATCCCTGCTATCTCCAAGCCCTGTTTCAGCCCTTCTGAGTTCATTTCAGAAAGAAATTAACTGAGTGGAGTAGGGAAGATAACTTTTTTTTTTTACCTTCTCTTTGATCTTTTGATTTAATGCTTTAAAATAATCCATCTGCTTTAAGTAGAATTTTAGGAGATTGTAGAGTTATAAAATCAGTCTGCTAGGTTTAATCTGAAGTCCTCTAAGCATTGACTTAAATTACTGAAGTAGTGGGTAGTATTTGTACATAAAAGTGCACAAATCACAAATGTGTAGCTTGATGAATTACTGCATTGTCAGTACACTAGGTCAAGAAAAAGAAAATGGAATGACTGCTAATGGGGTTCCAGAATTACGTAGCGATGATGGTTGTACAACTCTGAATATACTAAAAACCAGTAAATTGTACATTTTAAAATTTGGTGAATTTTCTGGTATGTACATTACATCTCTTGTTAAAGATATACCTGTACCCCAAAATCTCCCTTGTACCTTTCCTAGTCCCTACCTATATCCTCTTCTTCAAAGGACCATCCTGATTTCTATCACCATAGATGAGTTTTGCATTTCTAAAACTATTTATTAACAGATTGTGTATGGTATATATTTTCTTGTGTCTAGCTTCTTTTTTCTTATATTTGATAATTTCATCCATAAGTGGAAGTTTTTTCATTCTCTGTGCTGTGTAATATTTCATTGTATGATACACTACAGTATATTTATCCATTCTATTGATGGGTATTTGTATTGTTTCCAGTTTTGGGTTAGTGCTGCTTTGAACATTCTTTTACAGTCAGTTCTGTTATAGCACAACATATACATTCTTAACAATCACTACACTGTGCAAAGTTGTGCAATAAAAACCACAATGCTTGGGGAGCCTGGGTGGCTCGGTCGGTTAAGCAGCCGACTTCGGCTCAGGTCATGATCTCACGGTCCATGAGTTCGAGCCCCGCGTCGGGCTCTGTGCTGACAGCTCAGAGCCTGGAGCCTGTTTCAGATTCTGTGTCTCCCTCTCTCTCTGCCCCTCCCCTGTTCATGCTCTGTCTCTTTCTGTCTCAAAAATAAATAAACGTTAAAACAAATTAAAAAAAAAAAAAAGAAAACCACAAGGCTTATGTAGAGTTGGGGACTCCAAGCTTAAAACTTGGTGGGTGACATATATAAAAAAAAAAGATAAGATCCTAATAAAAATAGTAGCACAGTTTCACACATGTTAAATGGTTAAGGAGTACATAAGTACTATAATAAAGATGGCATTTTATCTTGAAAATAAATCTTATTTGCTGTGGGAGTGTGTGTCAGGGTTGCAACCTGTGAGTTACTGTGCAGTGCTGGCCCAGGGATTTACCTGAAATTGGATGAACAGTTGTTAACACAACAGGTGTAGATGGGTATGAATCATAACATTTAGGAAAAGCTGAAGGCTGAAATGTGTGTATTTTGTGTATTTCTGTGTGGTTCATTTGATCTGGGTGCAATTTTCTGTTCTCACCTAGTGTTTCTCATGGACAAGATTGAGCATAAACAAACATGAAATTTGTGTTATGCTAATATTGTTCCCTAACACATCATTGCATTGGAACAAATTTGCATTTTCAAAATGTTATAGCAGAACTGTGTGTATATTTTTTGGTGTACCTGTGTATGCATTTCTGTTGTTTATATACCCAGTCGTGAAAATGATGCGCATATGTTTAGTTTTGGACATGATGACAACACTTTTGCAAAGTGATTATGCCTGTTTTTTGTAATTACCGCCAGTATGTGCAAGTTTCAGTTGCTTCACATTATTTGCCAACACTTGTTATTGTCAGTCTTTTTATTAATAATTTTAACCATTTTGGTAGGTGTGTGGTCATACTTCATATGGGTATTTGCATTTTCCCTATCATTAACAAGATTAACAAACACCTTTTCATATGTTTATTGTTCATTTTGCTATCTTTTGTGAATGGTCTACTTAAGTTTCTTGTCCTTTTTTTTTTTTTTGGATTGTCTTTCATCTTACTGATTTTAGGAGGTCTCTCTATCTAGATATGGTTCCTTTGTTGGATATATGAATAACATACATTTTTTCCCACTCTGGGGCATGCTTTTCCAAATGATATCTTTTCAGTATATCTTATGGTTAATGCTCTTTGTGCCTATTAAAATGGTTTTCAGCTCCAAAGTCATAAAGTTGTCCTACTTTATTATTTGTTAAAAACTTTTAATTTTGCTTTTCACATTTACACGTGTAATCCATACTGCAGTTTGCAAAATTTCACATGAATCAGCATTTTACTGTGTCTCCATTCTTGACACTCCAGTCTAAACCACCCTCATTTTTTGCCTAGATTATTCTAATGGTCCCCTTAATCAACCTATCTGCATTCAAACTTGTCCCTTTTGAAGATTATTTTTATAAAATGCATATCATGTCATTACCCTTCATTGGCTTTTCATTTCTTTCATAATAAAGTGGGAGATCCCTAATGAGACTCAGAAGTTGTAAATTACTTGACCACTGCCTGTTTTCCACTCATTTTTTAGAAGTCTTTCATTCTTTGGCTACTGGTTCCTTGTAGCTCAGGGCCCCCATATAATAATTCCTCTGCGTAGGAAGTTGTCTCTTGCCATCTCCAGCTCACTTTTAGCCTTTTATCTTAAATGTCAGTTTTTCAGCAAATATTGATCACCTATTATATATCATGCCTTGGACAAGGAGCTTGAATAGAAACAAAGTTCCCTGTCTTCATGGAGCTTACTTACATTCTAGTGGCAATGCAGGTAATAAACAATAAATTAATCAATTATCTAGTATGTTAGAAGGTGATAAGTGATATGAGAAGAAAAAAAGAGAATAGAGTGAGAGTATCAGGAATGTCTGATTCCTTTGCAGTTTCACAAAGTACATTGCAGGGTACTTTGCACTTTTTAGTAGGGTATTTTATTGAAAATGTGATATTTGTACAAGTTGGAAGTTGATGCAGCTATTTAGAGGAACAACCAGTTCCTCTAAGTAGAGTGCAGACTCTAAGACATAAGGCTGGAATTTACGAGCAATAGCAAGAGGACCAGTGTGGCTGGAGCAGAGTGAGTACAGGAAAGAGTGGTGAGAGATGAGGTCAAAGGTAAGGCAAAGGCAGATCATGTAAAGCTTTTGCTGGGTCTGGGGCGAAGGAGTGATGTTATTTAACGTAACCTTTAAAAGTATCACTTCTGCTGTTTTGTTGAAAATAGTCTTTGGTAAGAGTAGAAGCAGGAGACCTGTTAAGAGTCTGTTTTGGTGATCCAGTTTAAGGATGCATGTAGGCGTTAACCAAAGTGGTGATAATGGAGGTGCCAAGTGGATGAATTACGGATATTTTAAAATGTAGAGCACAGGGATTTGGGACAGATTGGAAATGGGTTGGGAGAGTAAGATGGAGATCACAATAAAAGAATTAAGGATGACTAAGAGGTCACTTCCTGAATAGAAGGCTTTCTTTACCTCTCAATTTATCAAGCCTCTATTATAACACTTTCTGCCTCTGCTTGATTATACTCATCACTGTTATAATTAAATGCTGAAATATATATTATTTTGTGTTATTTGGAGTCCTTGAGGTTAGGTACTGTCTTATTTACTAAATGTAGTACTTGCATGTGGTAGCTGTTCAGTAAATATTTTTCAAATGAAGTGAGAATTGTGGTTCTTTCCATATTGTAATTAAGTAGTAGGCTAAAGGTGATTATATATTTTTCTGACTGTTTATCATAGAAATCTTCCATGTCTAGTAAAATCAAGGGAATAGTACAACACCCATTATAATACAGCAAATTTCCAAATATCCATAGGGTCAACAATTACTAACATTTTGTCATATTTGCTTTTTCTGTGTATGTATATTTTTGGGAAATTATCTGAAAATCAGTTGCAGACATCCAGCTCTTAAACTATGAAAACTTTGGCACACATCTCCTATGACCAAGAATAGTCAAACATCCTCCTGTGTAAACAACCCTAGTACTGTTATCACACCTAACAAAATTCATAATAATTATTTTATTTTCTCTCGAATTCACTTTTACAGCTGTCTCCAAATATATTAGCTCTGCCCTGCCTTTGTAAGAGTAACAAAGTTTCATTTCTAGTTGAAAGGGAAAAGTATCTTTTACAGAAGAATACCAGCTAATAAATACAAATGGAATGATAAAATGGGGGTGTGGTGAATCAATATTTTGAAACCTCTGATGAAATGAGTGATTCAGGGAAGGATCATTAATGGGTCAGTCAGGTAAAAATTTACTCAAGTTGCTGAAGTACCCACCTACAGATACTTAAGATCTGGAGGTTGATCTGGAAGATCTGGAGGTTGCCACCTTTAAGTTTTCATCACAAGTGCAACAACCTGATATGATACTATGTGCTTCCTGGTGCGATGCAGTATGAAATTCAATATATCATTATGAAGTCTGTTTATCAAAAATGAGTATAATCAATGTTTACATCTAACTTCCTGTTACAGAAATACAGGACTTCGTGGGAGGACTTAAGCAACATCAGGAAACAAAAAACAAGTATAGAATATGTGGTATTCTGTAAGGCAACTGGCATGATCGCTTCAAAAAGTTAATGTCATTTAAAGAGGAAAGAAAAAGATGGGCAGGGTAAAGCTTGTATTTTGTTTTAATGCTAGTAAAGTTTGTGCAGTATTTCCTTTCAAAATTGGCTAGTAAGCTTTTCCCTTTTTTGTTACTCTATTTTTTAAAAAAAATTATCACTAATTTAGTGACTGAGAGTTTACTTATGCAGTGTTTACAGGCCATTTCAGTTATTCTTTGGATACTCACATTGTGCCAGGGATTGGGATGATCCATTGAAGAGATCCGGATCCCTCTGTGTCCTTTTGACATGCTGCATTGGTTTTTGAGCACGTCCTTGTTCTCTAGCACAGTTTTTCCAAGTTCATTTTGAACTTTCACTGCCTTAGAACTAGAATCAGCCAGCAATAATGGCTTCTCTTTCTCTGTTCCATGTGATTGCCTTTTCTTTGAGGCATTATCTTTGAGAGGTAAGAGAATATAGAGGCAGGTGACAGTCTACCAACTTTAGCCTTTTGTCCCAGAACTGGTAAAATAAAATTTGAGAAACATCACTGGTTTAACGACCCATTATGGTATTAATATTTTAAAACTATATGATGTATTCTTTCTTCCTGTCTTAAAAAACTCACACATACTCCATAAGAATGGATAATACTTATAACATTATTTTCAAACTGCATAGTTTTAAAGGACACACTCACATACATGATAGATAATGTTTTGAGATGCCATAAGAGCATGGATTCTTGTTATAGTCTCCTGATGTATATGAGGTAAGCTAGGGTTTGGTCTTTTGTATTTGGAGCTAATACTCACTTGAGAATTCAGCAAACTATATATAGTTCAGGGATGTTTTGACTGCCCAAACTTACATTATTACCATGTAGAAAACCAGATTAGAACTCAGTAGTTCAGCTTCACGGCACATGTTTCTGTATTTAATAACTTTCTTGGTACTTGGACTTGTTGCCTAGATAAGTGAAAGTATCACAATGAAGGAAATAAAATAAGGAAAGAAGGAACTAATTAGAGATAGAAACATAACAAGGAAGTTTGTTACAAAAAATTTGCAGAACTATTTGACATAAGAAAATGAAATCCCTCCCTGCACAGGAGCTTCTGAAAATGGTTTGGTATAATCTACCATGTTTTTCTTTGCATATTTCTGGGACTGATTTTTAAAATAGTCATATTATACTAATATACTGTTTTTAGCTTGTATTTTTACAGCTTTGTGTTTCAGCATGTCTTAATGTTTTAGCTATCTTTCCGTATTAGCCATATTTGCCGTGGTCTTATTGATTGCTGCCTGGTATTCCTGTATAGATATGTCTTTTTTGATAGGCATTTGGCCTGCTTCTGATTTTTGTAATTACCAACTGCTGAAGTGAACCATAGAGCCAGTTATTTAACTGTATTTAGCCATTAAGGAAATTTGGGCTAAAAAAAAAAAAAAAAGGAAAATTTGGGCATTTTATTCTAAGATCTTTTTCTGATAATAGACATTAGACTGATTAAAAATACTTATTTTAATCTCTTATCTGAAAGAAGGTGGTCTTTTAAATTTAGTTTTTAGAAGTTTTGCTAAAAGGAAGACCCAGAAAGCAAGAGTTATTTTATTTTTAGTCATTTAACACTCTTTCAATTTTCTTAAAACCACTTCATTGTTGAGAGCTGTGTCTTTAGTTTACAGTAAGTAACATTTCTAAAGCTCATTAGATTGTAAGAATGGACAGATACGTTCTAGTTAAGGTTTTCATTAATTTTTAAGGTTTTTAGTTGTTGGTTTTACATCATGAATTGGGAATACATATCAGTATTCACTGCCTTATTTTTCTCTGAAAGATAGAATTAAATACTGTTCAGTTAGACTGGTAGTTTCTGTTAGCTGTTACAGTAAACAGCTGTTTTTGTTTGTTTTGAGGAAGAATGAAAAGGAAAATTTTAAAATAGTAATCTCATTTGCTTTATTCTTTTTTTTAAAGAAAATAATTGCTCAACTCCTATTTCCTTGATAAGAACATTTGAAGTTATGTGAACACTACCAACACTGCCATTCCTTTCAACTGCAGTGTCCTTATCTTACTCTGTCTGGCATGGCCCAGCTCAGAAACATTCCATGTGAAGTGTTCAACCCATCTTTTAGCTGAAACTCATCTCTTCTGAATGCCTGTAGCACTTTGTACCTTTCTTATGGGCTTATATTTTACTGTTATTTGGGCTCTGTTTAAGTCTCTGGTTGTTTAAAAAATTTAGTATTTTGAAAAAAAAATTATCAACAGAAAAATTGCAAGAACTGTAAAGTAAACTGTGATTTGTCACTTTGCTTGCCTTGTGTATGTACACACACACACATATACATAAACTTTTATTTTTGCTGACCCATTTGAGAGCAATTGCAGGCGTCATGAATCATTTATCCTTAAATACTTCATGTATTGCCTATGAACAAGGATATTTTTCTTAAAATAACTTATTTTCTTTATTTTATATGACTATATCTAAAAACACCTAGTATACAGTTATCAGAGTGAAGAAATTTAAAATTGTTATAATGCCATTATCTCTATAATGCTGCCAGTCCATATTCAAATTCAGTACATTAAAAAAAAAAAAATGTTTATTTTTAGAGAGAGAATGCATGAGCGAGGAAGGGCCAGAGAGAGAGGTGGGGAGAGGGAATCCCAAGCAGGCTCCATGCTGTCAGCACAGAGCATGATGTGGAGCTAGATCTCAGGAACTGTGAGATTATGACCTAAGCTGAAACCAGTAGTCCTATGCTTAACCTGCTGAGCCACCCAGGTGCCCCTAAATTGAGTACATTTTTTAATATTTATTTTTATCTTAGTGTGTGTGAATGGGGGAGGGGCGGGACAGAAGATCTAAAGCAGGCCCTGCGCTGAACACAAACCCTGAGGTCATGACCTGAGCCGAAGTCAGCCGGATTAACCGACTGAGCCACCCAGGCACCCCCAAACTCAGTACATTTTTGATCTTTGGTGCCACCTAGCCTATAATTCTGTATCCCTGAAGCAGACCTCTGCTTCAATTCATACTATGGACTTTGGAAGACAGCTGACAAAATTTTATAATTTTATGAACTATTAAAATTTTGAATCCCTGCCTGTGAAGTAATAATCAGATGTATTGATGGTCAGTGTCTTTTCCTATTTCCTTTATCATTGAACTCAAGGTTCTTATCCTTTTTCTTGATGCTCTGTTTTTCTAGCAGACAGCTCTATCTCAGAGACAATACATCACAGAGATGCTAGTCTGAACTCTAATTCACTCTTCCCATCACCAAATTTACAGTGTTGTCTCATTCCAATTTTTAAGGGGTATGTTATAAAAATAACAAATATACAACTTTTGAAATAATGCACAACCCCTATGCAAAACCCCTGTAATTAAAAAATGTCATCAAGTCCAAAATTCATAGGTATACTGAGTGAATTATACATGAGATGTCTGCAGGTGATTTTGATGACCGCTCTGCTGTTATTTTACATTCACTATTACATAATCTTTTATATTTTTATGTTTATAGCTTAGGGCGGTCCTATTCCAGCATTTAAACGATAGTTGTTAGTACTAAAACTGAAGGACGTACTCCCAAATGAGTAACTTTGTAATGGAAGTGAAATGTAAAGAAACACCATGTAAGAAGTGAAAGGGCTGCCATATTATGCCAAGATGTTAATCTAGAAGAAAACTTGTTAAAGCTTAGGTATGCCACAGTGGTTATAGATTTATATGCTGCAGGAAGGCCTCCCAGTATGTCTTAGATTTACGAGTTTTGATTCTATAATGTTTTCAGTAGCTGATTTAGGTAACTTTGTTCTGTATCTGTGTTGGCATCCATTACTATCTTCAGTATTAGAACAATGATATCCCTTCATGTGCTCTTAGCCTCCCCACCCCCTTTGGATTGTCAGAGTGATACATGCTTGTAAAAATTCCTAACTTTATAAAAGTATGTTTTCAATTATGTGAAAGTCACCTCAGAGAATTAATACTAACAGTTTCTATTATGCCCTTGATCCTTTAATGACAGCTTCTGTTGTGCTCTTGATCTTTTTTCTTTGGAATCTCATTCTCTTTCTCCTCATTTGATATCTATAACCTCTTTCTCTTCCTTGAACCTTGGTACCTTTCTTTATCCTATAAATATATTCAAAGATTCCACTAAAAGAAAAACAGAAAAAAGTGATTCTTCGTAGGATCTGATAGCATACCTTCTCTTCATAGCTAAGCTTCTTGAAAAAGTAGTTTACCTTTTTTCTTTCTTCACTTCTCATTCTTTTTTTAAAATGTTTATTTGTGTGTGTGTGTGTGAGAGAGAGAGAGAGAGAGAGAGAGAGAGAGAGAGAAAGAGAGAGGGAGAGACAGGGAGAGAAAGTAGGGGAGGGGCAGAGAGAGGGAGACACAGAATCCGATGTAGGCTTCAGGCTCTGAGCTGTCATCACAGAGCTTGACACGGGCTAAGTCAGACGCTTAACTGACTGAGCCACCCAGGTGCCCCCTTCACTTCTCATTCTTAATCCACTGTAACCTGACTTCTTACACTCCTTTTTCCACAGTAACTGCTCTCTTTCATTTTCAGTTATTTACCTTAAAGAAAAATCTCTGATTACCAAAATAATTCAGGCATATCTTAAAACATACATATACAGAAAAATGCACGTTATTTAAATTCAGTCTTTTTTTTAACATTCTTTCTCTGAGATAATCTCTTTTAACCATTTGATATATATTTGTTCAGCTAATCCTATATGTTAATCTATTACTTAGCTCATACATATATATTGAAAATGAGAAATATATATATATATTCTGTAATTTCACTTTCTGATTCTGTATGTTGAGATCTGTTACACTGCATTGTATAATGGAGAGCAAATTACTTAACCTCATATGGTACTTGTAAGTATGAAATGGGATAATGTACATAAAACTTAGATCAGAGTCTGATACACATGTTAAGTGTTTAGTAAATGGTAGGTTTTAAAAATAAAGAATTTTTATATTAAAATGTTACATACTCATTAGTAATTTATCAATGTAGCAAAGGATAAAGAACCTTTTTTTTTTTTTTTTTCAAGTCCTTTCTGTGTGTGTTACATTTTGGACCGCAACTTTTCATCCATTAAAATTTTGTCATGAATTTTGTTACTGAATTGTAACAATTCAGTCCTATCTTCGGGCTTCAGTTGTAATTCTAGTTCTCTTGCTGTTTCCATCGCATTACTTTCTCTACTGAAGTCTTGAATCCTCAAAATCATCCATGAAGGTTGGAATAAACTTCCTCTAAATTCCTCTTAATGTTCATATTTTGAACTCTTCCCATGAAGAATGTTTTCTCGTGCCACAAATGTTCTTAATGGCATCTAAAATGGTGAATCCTTTCCAGAAAGTTTTCAGTTTACTTTGCTCAGATCCATCAGAGGAGCACTATCAATGGCAGCCATAGCCTTACAAAATACATTTCTTAATAAGACATGAAAACCGAAATTACTATTTGATTCATAGACTACAGAATGGATGTTGTGTTAGCAGGTGTGAAAACACCATTAGTATCATTGTACATTTCCATCAGAGAGAGCTGTTGGGTGACCAGGTGCTTTGTCAGTGAGCAGTAAGGAGTCTTTTTTCTGAGCAGTAGGTCTCAACAGTGGTCTTAAAATATGCAGTAAACCATGATGTTAAAAGATATGCTGTCATCCAGGTTTTATTATTTCACTTACAGAGCACAGAGTAGATTTAGCATAATTCTGAAAGGTCCTAGATTTTCAGGGCCTTTCAGAATTATGGCAAATGAGCATTAGCTTCAACTTCAAGTTATCAGATGCGTTAGCCCTGAACAAGAGAATCACCCTGTCCTTTGAAGCTTTGAATCCAGGCATTGACTTCTCCTCTCTAGCTATGAAAAGTCTTAGATGGCATCTTCTTGCAATAGAAGGCTGTGTCATTTACATTGAACATCTGTTGTTTTGTATAGCCACCTTCATGAATTATGTTACCTAGATCTGGATAACTTGCTGCAGCTTCTGCAGCATACTTGCTGCATATCCATACTTGCTGCTTCACCTTGCACTTATATTATGCAGACAGTTTTTTTCCTTAAACCTCATGAACCAACCTCTGCTAGCTTTAAACTTCTCTTCTGCAGCTTACTCACCTCTCTCAGCCTTCACAGAATTGAAGAGAGTTAGGGCTTTACTCTGGATTAGGTTTTGGATTAAGGGAATGTTGTATCTAATTTGCTTTTCTGTCCGGACCACTAAAACTTTCTCCATATCAGCAGTAAGGCTGTTTTGCTCTCTTCTCATTCATGCATTCATTAGAGTAGCACTTTTCATTTCCTTCAAGAACTTTTCCTTTGCATTCACAACTTGGCTGTTTGGCACGGGAGGTCTAGCTTTCAGCCTGTCTCGCTTTCAATATGCCTTCCTCACTAAGCTTAGTCATTTCTAGCTTTGATTTAAAGGAGAGATGTATGATTCTTCCTTTCACTTGAACACTTAGAGGTCATTATTGGGTTATCAGTGAGCTTAATTTCAGTATTGTTCTGTCTCAGGGAATAGGGAGGCCCAAGAGGAGGGAGAGAGGTGGAGGAGGGGAACAGCTGGTCAGTGGAACAGTCAGAACACACACAACATTGATTCACTTTGCTGTCTTATATGGGTACAGTTTGTGGTGCCCCTAAACAATTACAGTAGTAGCACCAAAGATCACTGATCACAGTTCACCGTAACAAATATAATAATGAAGTTAAAAATATTGCTAGAATTACCAAAATGTGACACAGAGATATGAAGTGAGCAAATGCTAGTGGGAAAATGGCACCAATAGACTTACTTGATGCAGAGTTGCCACAAACCTTCAGTTTGGAAAAACAAAACACACAGTCTCTGTGGAGCACAATAAAACAAAGTGCAATAAAATGAGGTGTGCCAATACTTTTCTGACTACTTGACCCAGCCCTATATATTAGGAGTTTCTCCATTGTTCTTGGCCCTGTGAGAGTTCTGGGAACTGTTCTACTTGCTTCTTTCCAAGGTTCTTTCCCCACGTTTCCTTGTATGTATGACTGATCAGAAATAATCTGAAGAGGAGGATTATCCAGATCTGTGAAGCTCTCTCTGTGGAGCTCTCTTCTCCCTGGTACTCTGACCTGCGAATTTTAGACACCCTGGATTTCCTGAGTTCTCATCTTTCTCCTTACCTTAGATTGTTGGGCTTTCTTTATCCAACTCCCTCTGCTGCAGCCTGGAAACCTTTTCCAGGCAGTAGCTGGGTCATTTATGGGACTCACTTCATTTGTTTTTCTTCTCACAAGGATCACTGTTTTTGCTCAGTCTTTCTTCAATATCTAAAAATCATTTTTTTCTTCTTTGTCTAGTTCTCTAGTTTTAAGGCAGGAGAGTTCTGTCCTGGTTGGAAACCATTGCATATATATAGAAAGCTGTTGGTATTCTAAAATACTATTAATTATCTTGTGTGCCTGAATATTGAGGTGTGGCCATCCCAAAAGGCTTATATTTGAGACCTTCTAAAGTTACTCCTATTACAGGGTAATTTCTAAATTATTTATCACACAAATGACTGTTTAAGAACACATTGGCTTGAAATGCCCTTAGTGCAAGTTTGGGTGTTTATAGAAGATGCAGCGAGTGTAGAATTAAACACAGATTAAATAATCATGGTTGAATATGACCTTAAAAATTGTCAAGTGTTGGATATTATATACAAGTTCTTTTTGAAAGATTAGAAAGTATACTTGGGGCACCTGGGTGGCTCAGTTGGTTAGGCATCCAACTCTTGATTTCGGCTCAGGTCATGATCCCAGGAGCGTGGGATCAAGCCCCACATCAGGTTCCATGCTGAGTGTGGAGACTGCTTGAGATTCATTCTCCCTCTCCCTCTCCCTCTCCCTCTCCCTCTCCCTCTCCCTCTCCCTCTCCCTCTTTTTCTCTCTCCCTGTGCCTCTCCCCTGCTCATGCTCTCTTTCTAAAGAATGACATGAAAAAATAAAAGGTACACTGATGAGTATTAGTAAGTGGTTATATAATAAAGATTATAATGGGTACTTACAGAACAAATGGAAGAAGTTGTCTATTATGTGAATTAGTACTAATAGTGATTTGAGATAAAATATCAGGTGACATTTAATACAGAAACTAAAAAAATGCAGCATCTAGGGGCACCTGGGTAGCTCAGTCAATTGAGCATCTGACTCTTTTTTTTTTTTAAGTTTGTTTATTTATTTATTTTGAGAGCGAGAGAGCACGCAGGAGGGGCAGAGAGAAGGAGAGAGAGAGAGAGAGAGAGAGAGAAAGAGAGAGAGAGAAAATCCCAAGCAGGCTCCACACCCTCAGCACAGAAACCAGTGTGGGGCTTGAACTCACTAACTGTGAGATCATGACCTGAGCCAAAACTGGGTAGGCTTAACCTGCGGAGCCACCCAGGCACCCCAAGAGTCTGAGTCTTGATTTCAGCTCTGGTCATGATTCCAGGGTCAGGGGATTGAGCCCTGCATTGGGCTCCACACTAAGCGTGGAGCCTGCTTAAGACTCTCTCTCTCCCTCTGCCCCTCTCCCCTCTTCTCTCTCTCTCTCTCTCTAAAATAAAACAACCAACCAAAAAAGTGCAGCATCTAAACAACTTAGAAGTGAAATTGATATTTGAGGTCAGAATAATTAGGTGATTCAACAAGTATTATAATGATGACCCTAACATTTAAGGTGAATATGAAGACTTTGACTGTAATTGTTTTCTTAGTGTGTGAGTGGAATAAAATATTTTCAACATATTATTTTAATAATATGTGTTGTTAAATGTATGTATTAATTGAGTCAATTTGAAATGGATATTTGGTTATTTATATTCATATAAGCTTAGGGGCACCTGGGTGGCTCAGTCAGTTAAGTGCGCGACTTTGGCTTAGGTCATGATCTCACGGTTCGTGAGTTTAAGCCCCATATTAGGTTCTGTGCTCATAGCTCAGAGTGTGGAGCCTGCTTCAGATCCTGTGTCTCCCTCCGTCTCTCTCTCTGCTCCTCCCCTGCTCATGCTCTGTCTCTCTCTGTCTCTTAATAATAAATAAAATGTTAAAAAAATTTATATTCTTGGGCGCCTGGGTGGCTCAGTCAGTTAAGTGTCTGACTTCGGCTCAGGTCATGATAATCATGGTCTGTGAGTTCGAGCCCTGTGTTGGGCTCTGTGCTGACAGCTCAGAGCCTAAAGCCTGCTTCAGATTCTGTGTCTCCCTCTCTCTCTGGCCCTCCCCATTCATGCTCTGTCTCTGTATCAAAAATAAATAAACATTAAAAAAATTTATATTCTTATAAGCTTATATTTGATCTGGCAAAACTGTTTTAAATAGTTTTTACTGGGAAAATGGGGTATTTTCAGGGTCATTTCAGAACTCTTTAATTTTGTAATCTATAATTTAGATATCAGAAAGGCTGTTCATTAATTCAGCAAATATGTATTGAGCCCCTTTTACATTCTGGTCACCAGGTGCTAGGGATAAAGTGGTAAATACATGAGAAGTTCTTGAGTCGTGCCTCAGTGGAGCTTAGAATCCAATGAATTCAGAAATTGAAGCATAGGAATTTTATAAGTAGAAGGATTTAGAAACCACTGAAATTTTTTGTTTTATAAAAGGGGAAATTGAGACCCCCCCCACTCCCTTCAAAAAGAAAATGACTATTTAAACTCACATATCCTGTTTATGACTCTTAGTATAGTGATTTCAACCTCCACGGTTATGAATGACGTCTGCCAAACTTAGGAGTGTGTTCTCTCCGGGCTAGACTATTTTAGATACAATAAAAATTTCAAATAAATTTCAGAACACTGAGAGAGAAACCAGCTCAAGAGTTTCACACACCTCTTTATTTTCTTTCATAGAATGCAGTTCCTAGTCAGTACTTAGATATTATCTACATTGTTTGCAGTATTTTTCCTAAAAATGATAAACTTTATTTGAGGAGTCATTAGCCTTGAGTGGGCTTTACTCTTTCATATTGAGAGCAAAGATTGTTGGGGTGGTAGGATTGGAAGAAGGGGCTACTCTCAGTCTCAAACCAAACATGTAATTTCTAGACTATTTATTCTGCACAGGGGAGAGGATATGGTGGCCCATAATGAAATTTACTTCTACCCACCCCAGGCCTTACAGCTACATGTATATATGCATATAGATTTATAGCTATAAGTGACATTTATTGAGCACTTAACAAAGTTGGCAGTATTTTTTAATGCTGTGCACGTATTATTTATTTTTTTTTTTAATTTTTTTTTTCTCAACGTTTATTTATTTTTGGGACAGAGAGAGACAGAGCATGAACGGGGGAGGGGCAGAGAGAGAGGGAGACACAGAATCGGAAACAGGCTCCAGGCTCTGAGCCATCAGCCCAGAGCCCGACGCGGGGCTCGAACTCACGGACCGCGAGATCGTGACCTGGCTGAAGTCGGACGCTTAACCGACTGCGCCACCCAGGCGCCCCAAGTGCACGTATTATTTAATTTAATCCTTGCAATAGTCCTGTTCGACTGTTTAAGGTCAACTTTCACTAGATCTGTCTCAGGTATATCCTGTTAGACTCGAAACAAAAGGCTATCAGCTGATAGCCAATCAGTAATAATAATGATGCTTATTAGGTGATAGATGTAAGTGATATACATGCATTAACTCTCTCATAACCCTCATAGTGAAAGTTGCTTGATGCAGCCCACAATACTTGAAACATTAGGAATAGGAGTCGGGGTATAAGAGGCAAATGGGAACAGTTTAGTAATTTGAATTTGAGGTTATTCATAATACCTGTAGACCATGAGGAAACCTTGTGGACAGAAATTCCAGGTAGTTCTCTTCTTTGCTGTACATTTTTATTTTATTTATTTATTTATTTATTTATTTTAAAAATTTTAATTTTTTTTTTTTTTTTTTTTTTTTTTTTTTTTTTGAGACAGAGCATGAACCGGGAAGGGGCAGAGAGAGAGAGAGGGAGACACAGAATCTGAAGCAGGCTCCAGGCTCTGAGCTGTCAGCACAGAGCCTGATGTGGGGCTCGAACTCACGGACCTTGAGATCATGACCTGAGCTAAAGTCAGACGCTCAACCAACTGAGCCACTCAGGCGCCCCTTTACTGTACATTTTTAAAGGGAGGCAGCAAGCTTATGAGACTGAAAGCAGGTTGCATCCCTCTGTCTTGTCCCCTGTCAGCCTGTCAAGCTCTGTTTTCAGTGATCTTGAGGACAAGACATGAATTCACAAAGTTAGGCTACTTCTAAATTTAAAACTAAGTCTTCTTGAGGAGTTTGAAATGCTACATAGTTATAATTATCTTTTTGTGGTGGTAATTTTTTAATTTTTATTTTTGTAAGAGATTAGTGAAGTGAATTTATTAGTAGGGCACTAAAGTTAAAATCTGGTTTCATTGGTAAATTTTTTTTTTTTTTTTTAGTAAAGTGAGAAGAGGTAAGTTTTAGAAATAATATTTTAGATAGACCATTTTGTTCTTCCTTCTCCCCTTCTCAAATAAACCACATGGAATATTCCATTCATTACTGCCTGAGAAAGTCATTACTTTGCAAGCTGCAGTTGCTGAAATGGTTTAGTGGAAGAAATGTTTGCTTGCATTTTTTTTTAGTGATTTTTTTTTTTTTTTGGTAGTTGTTTTTTTGAATATCCAAACTGTAGCAAGCAAGAAGCAGATTTAAATTTATATCGGGGAAACCTCTTTGTGGAACATTTCATCAGATGACTCCTTGTCAACCTCATATCTTGGAAAGAGGGATTAATGAAATAGCATCTGAAGCAGCAGTGAACTCTTGTGGAATAAACTCTGACATCTTCCACGGTGTTTTGTGGGATAATTTCAAGTTCTTCAGATTCAGATTACATAAAGAAGATTGTAGGACACGTGACACATTCTGGTTTCTTGTATTTCAGATATAGAAAAATTGATACCTCTAAGAATGGATCCTGGAGAGATCTTGTTACAGTTATAACTTTTTATCTATGGTTTTATCTCACAACTTTATTTTTAATTTTATTTTTAATTTTTTTATTCATAGAGGAATTTAAAATAGTTTGCAATAAACTGCTTTATGTATAAAATATTGTAATGGTAAAGTAATGGATTGCCTGTGCATTGTAACCACAAAGGTAAGATATAGTATGCTTTCTCCATTTCGTTGTTAGTGACAGAATGTGAGAGACCTTTTTGTTCATAATGTATTTTGAAAACAAAGTGTAACATTGTTCTATATTTGAAAATAGATATTTGAAACCATGTGATGCTTAAGTTATATCCTTTTAGAAAGGTAATATTCTGAAATGTGTTTTAGATACCTAAAAATAGTATATTGAATGGATATTTTTTTTCTCTGAGATCTCTAGGAAGCTTTTTTCCCTAGCAGCACAGATTTAAAAGGCCTTGATTATATTTAAATCTTGTAAATATATTCTGAAAGTTCTCCCCCTCTACTTTATTTTCTGCCCTAACATGTCATACTGGTTTAAAGTATAACTCATTTTGAGAACATTTTCTGGACTCTTCCATCAATTGCAAATATTTTTTCCAAGAATTAGAAAATAGTCCAGTTTTAATTGTGTTGCCTTTGGAAAGATGCTGATTTGGATTTAAAGTGATTAAACTTGTACAAGTCCTCCTTAAGGAAGTATGTGTTTTAAAGTCTGTTTTGCTCATTGTCCTCAAAGTACAGCATACTCTATTTAATCTCTAAGTTTGGTTTATTTCTGAGCACCAATTTGTGGACATTGTGTGATTGTGTAAGATTCCGGATGCTTACATTTTCAATTTATACATTGGTTTTTATGGAATAATTTACTTTGTTATTTCTGTGCACTTGACAGTGATTGTTAGACAAAATTATTGAATTTTAAAATTATGTTCAGTAATAAGAGTAAGTGAATTTGTAGATTCTTAAAGTATGCTATTCCTGTATAGTGAACTATTTCTCACAAAAGGATAAGTGAGAAATTTATGAAAATTAATTTTGTTTGCTTGTTGCTCACAGAGTTAAAGTTCGAACAGTAGGAGCTTTAATCAGATACAAACATGTCCATTATCTGGTCCTGTCCTCTTCATAAGGGGATGTCTTCTGTGTACCCCTAAGTAAAATGTCTTATTAAATATTCTTGAAGAATATGTAGAGAGCAGTAAGCCTGAAAAACAGGCTTTGGGTTTTTTTCCCTCCATGAGTTCTTTTCATGGTTGTCTGTGGTTCGTTCTCCTTGTGATTTACCTTTATCACCTCATTCATTTGGTTTTTATTTCTGTTATTTTAGCCAGGTTATTTGAAATGATCTCTCTCTTCTTTCAGTCCTATCCTTCTTAATAAAAAGTTTTTGCATTTGACCCTTTTTAAGCAAAAGAGAGCTGCTATTGTCAAAAAAAAGTTGTGTAGAATCAATATCATAAAGTTTTTATAAATTTTCATTATGTAACTGTTAAAGCAAAAATAGAAAAAGATGTAGGTTGGAAATTAGGAAGCCTAAAATATTATTTGTAGTTACTTTTGAAAGAGCTAAATTAAAATAATTTCTTCTGTTATTAGAAATAAAACCCTTTGAACATTTAACTAGTGACTATAGCAGGAAGAGGAAAATTCTTAATTTTCTTTTCAACTAAATTGCTACAGTGTTTTCTCTCTTGGATCTTTTTTCTGATCTTTATACGGTTTTATATGTGGTTATAAAGTCTGACATATCGTTGATGTAATTCTATCATGTTAATACTAAAACACCTTTCCAAGTGAGATTTTTTTTCATCATCCGCCTCTCCTCTCTCCCACTTGTGTAGGCACGGTGAGCTAGGTAGGCTTGTTGCATCATTGCTACCATGGATACCCTTAAGAACAGGCATGTGGGTTGTGCTAAAGCAATGATGATTAGCTTTCTGGGTTTTTTTCCCCCCGTAACTATATGTTCTTCACAATGAAAACTCTTATTTTAAAACGTTTGCCAAATGACTAGGTTGTGAGATGTGATGACTAAATCATCACTTCTACTGAACTGCCAAATCTTGGCCTCTGTATACAGTAGTATTAATGTCATTTACTAATTTAAGATGATCATAAATAGCTCTACATTCTTTTTCTGATTAATACATTTTAAACACAAATGTTTGTTTTGCCTCTAAGTGAAAAAAATGTACTTCCTCTTTGAATTTTTAAAAATATTGTTCTGAATTTAGATATTTTGCAGGGGACAAGATTCTAGTGAGCATTTCCATCATAGCAGTATTTATGATTATTGTTACATGTGAAAAGCACAAAATATTATATCCAAGCTGAATAAATTACATAAAAATCTATGTATGTAATGTCTTTGTAAGAGATACTATTTTTGTGTTTGTAAATTCTTGTGTTCTAGCTTTGTAAATCTATGTCATTTGGGGTGGAGTTAATATTGTCAGGGAGCCAACAGACGAGTGTGGTTTTATCAGACTTCTTATCACCTAAAGGAGAATTAATTTGGAACATACAAGGTCCAACAAAGAGTGATTTGTTAGTATTGTTATATATGGTATGTTTTCTTTTGTTAGCAGTAAAGCACTATGTATAAACTACAGCTAAAGGCATTCATATTCTTTAGTTTAGAGGTTTCCCAGCTGTCTATTCACTTTGGAGAGAAGGGAGTTGCATAACTTTAGTACCAGAATTTCTTGCAGTGGAGTCATGTCTTTCCCATCTTTTGTTATACTGCTTCTTTATGAAATATAAAGGGATTTTCTCTATCTCTATTCCTTTAGGACCATTTAGCAGAAGTTTAGGTGGCAGGAGAAAGGCCTGAAAAGAAAGAAAAATATCCTGTATGTTCTTGATTAGCCTTAGAAAGGAGACAAGGAACTTTCATATTTCAGGAGATTCTCTTATACTCAGTACCAGTTGTTATTTTATTATTTCACTTATGTAAAACTTGATGTCCATATTAATTGCTATTAAGGCGATATTTGAGTCAATTTATGCAGTTTTAGAGATTTCTTCAATTAAGGATTGCCAATACATATGTTTTAGGAACCACAAATCACGTTTTCATTATTTTTGTTAACAGGTTTTTTTTTTTTCAATTCTTTTGAGGCATTTCCTCCTTTGAGATCTTAATGCATAATAATGTCCTCTGTTTGCAAGTTCTTACCACCAAATCTTACCGTCCCTTCAGATTCCACCTTAACACACGACTTCCTCAAGAAAGCCTTCCTTAATGCCCCAGATTAAATAAGTTTCCTCTACTTCTGTAAGTCTTTGTAACACATGCAGTATCATATATTTGCGTGGTTATTAATGTATGTTTCTCTCACTGGATGATAATCTTTACAAGTTAAGATTTTTTTCCTGCAGGGTATCTTGGATGTCCAACCAATTGTCTGAATATCTGCTGACAGTGGATACTCAGTAAATAATTGTTGAATGAATGAAGCTTTGGCACAGATGTTCCAAACTTGTGGATTTAAAAAGTACATATATATTTTTTTACTTTATAATAGATTTTAAGTCGTATTTTGAATATGGTTATATGTTGACAACCTGGAAAATTGTTACTAAAATTTATCTTTCTATATTTATAATGGATTCAAAAGCATCCAGAAAGTGGCCTATCTTCCCAGTGTTTTCCACCTTCTTTTTCTTAGTTTATCATGGGGATATAATGTATCATTATGTCTTGATACTTACTTGACTACTAGTCACTTATAAATATTTGACTGATTTTATATGTAAAGTGCATTTTCTTTGTGCTTTATACCTAATTTGGGAGAGACAGATCCTTTTCCATTTTTTAGGACTTAACTTCTGTCTTTAGGCTGAAAATGTTAACTAACAACTTTAGCACTGTCCAGTAGAACTTTATGCAATGATAGAAATGTTGTATATTGTCCAATCCACTAGCACATGAAATGTGGCCAATTTGACAGAGGAACTTAATTTTAATTTTAAATGATTTAAACAGACTTAGATTATTGATCTGTAACAACTTTTTTCATATAATGGCCAACCCTTCACTTATTTACTCCCCCTGAATTTTTTAAACATTTTTCTTGAGTGGGTAATAAACTCACATATTTGTCAAAATAAACTCAGGAATCAAAACTATCACTAAAGAGTTTATTTAGCTATGTCTCACTTCTGTCCTTTCTCCCCTAGTCCCCATAAGAAACTTTTTATTTGTTTCTATTTATCTTGAATGTTTTTATTTCTCCCTTACGCAACAGGTTGTGTGATTTTCATGTTTTTACAATCTTATACCCCTTGCTGGTTTTACTTATAATACCCTGAAGTTCTCCATTTTAGTACACAAAACTTCTCCTCATTCATTTTTACAGAACTACATTATTTTATCCTGCGGGTATATCATGGTTTCTTTAACCGAATGTGAACTTTTAATTAAATGTCGTATAACAACTGGTTCTGATTGGAGAAAGATAAAAGATAGATCCACACCTAATACTGTATATCATGAGAAATTCCAAATATTCACAAGATATAAATGCATTTTTGCTGGGCACTGAAGTTCTTTATTTTACTGTTATAAACTGTGCTTCAGTAAACACCTTTGTATGTATGTCATGTTTGTGCAGGTACATCTGTATGACACAGGATTGCTGCTTTAGAGAGTAAATGCATTTGTAATTTTAGTAACTATTGCCAGACTCTGCTCCATTGAAATTGTGCCATTTTGCATTCCCACCAGCAATGAATCAGAGTGATTGTATCCTTGCAACTTTGTTGATGGAATGTATTTTCAAATTTTTGCATTTTTGCCCATTTGTTGGGTGAGAGATGGTATATAAGTGTGGTTTTAATTTGCATTTCTCATATATTCAAGCAAGATTTATTATATTTTATAGTTTTTCTGTTGGGCTGTTGGTCTTTCTCTTAATTTTTAGGAGCTCTTTACATAATAAGGAGATTAGTCTTAATCTGTGGGCGGTCTGTGATATGAGTTGCAGGGTTGTCTCCCCTCCCTTTCTTTTCCCTCCCTCCTCCTTACCTCCCCCCCTCCTTCTGTAGAATTTCACTTAAAAAGTTTTGCACCATTTGAAGATTATCCTGATGCACAATGTTGGAACCATTTTTCCATTGGTTACCCATTTATTCCAGTGTTGTTTATTTAAAAAATCCATATTTACCCCCACTGAATTGAGATGCCATTTTTTGGCAAATAAATTTGTCTATTTGTGGACAGTTCTGTTTCATTGGTCTGTCCATTCATGAACCAACTTGACAATGTTTTACTTATTGAAGCTTTTTAGTTTACCTTAACATCTAATATATTCCTCTCATTGATCTCTGTTTTTGTAGCTTATCTTAAAAAGGAGGTAAGGAGGATTCTTTCCTGTTTGTTTTTCTGAATACATCTTAGAATCAACTTACCTTGCTAAGAAAAGAAACTTACCTTGCTCTAAATAAGTATTGCACTTTAAGAAATGTTTCTAGACCGGAAGAGGGAGGCAGGAAAGCTGGTCAAGTTTATCTCTGACATACCTTCCCAACTATTTATAAATTCCTAGTAAGAGACTAGGCAGTAGTCTTGATTACTGAGCCTGGGGAGTAAAATTTCAAATTCATCTCTTAGAATTCTAAACAGTTGGTTTTGTTTAATCAAATGCACATTTTACCTGTTTCATAAATTTTCTTAGCCCTTTGCTCCATGACTTTACCAGTTGACTAAAGTTACCTGCCTTCTGACTGAATGAAATAGATTTATTTCTAGTGCCAACTCTGGTTGGTGTTGGATGCCCACAAATCTTTCTGTATTGAGAATTCTAACAGGCTAAAGGAAAGAGTGCTGTCTTTTCTATGGCTGAGGAATTGGAGAAGTGTGAGGCACGTAGCAGAATAAGGGTATCATTTGTATTTAAAATATTTTGAAAATCCTTACACATTATTGAATGATCACCTGATAACATTTAAAATGACTCCGTTATTTGGATGTCTTATAAGTTAATCAGTAAACATTTGAATTATTTCTATTTTTTTCCGCTTAAAATGGTGTACTTGATGCTTAATCTCTAAACATAACCATGATTCTTATGTGAGGAATTTCTAGTTTAAAAGGTGGGCATTTTCAGTGTTTTCATAAATACTGCCACAATTTCTACTTTATCACCTTCATACTTTTCCCAGTTAAAATGCCTATTTTACATTAAATGTATTTTCACTAATTGTTTCCCCATTTAACATCTAGAAAGCCTCATTACAGCTCCCAATCTTATGATTGATCATATTCATATTCATATTGATCATATTGATCAAATTCAATCAAATGATTGAATTTCTTTGAACTATTTCACCTTTTCTTTAATTTTTAGTATCCAGTCAGTGTTCACCTGGGATTCACCTTATTTGAGACCTTCTGAATTGGAATAATAGAAATTGCTTTCAAGTAGTACCCTTTTACAGTTGGGCTTTCAAACGAATGAGGATAACTAAGACTTATGTTTTTCTTATTTTGTCACTCAGAATTTCTTGGGGTCTGCATTCTGTACCAGTCACTCAACTGAAATTGTGTCACTTACTCTCTGAGCAGAGAGTAAAGGATGATATTTAAGAGCTCAGGCTCTGGAGACCTTTGAGGTTGTAGGCCTAACACTTGTTTCCTGGACAAGTCACTTAATCCTTCTGTGTTTCAATATCCTCATCTCTAAAATGGGGAAAATAATGGTACCTACTTTATAGGACTGTTAACGATTAGTTGAGCTAATACTTACTTGTCAAATGTGTGAAATGACGACTACCACATAGTAAGACTTTACTAATTGTTAGACCTTTTTTATTTTTTTTAATTTTTTTTTGTTAGACCTTTTTAATAAGTTTTATTAAATAGTAATAAAATATATAATAACCTGGTTGGACAGAACGGTCTTTTCTGAATCATTCTCTTTGTCTTTGATACTGCTGGTTTTCCCTCTTTTATAATTTCTGTTCCTTGCCTTTTTATGGGTAGTGTTCTGGTTCTTCTTATTACGTAGTAGATGGTTAGATACAGCTCTATCATTACAGCATTCTGGAAATAGGAGTAAAAGGAAAATGAAAAAGGGTGAGATTTGAAGACATTTCTACTCATGCCTGTTTCTCCTTTATCTCCCTCTTCTTTTGCTGCTTGAATATTAGAGTTATGTTAATGCTTGGTCTTTGGAGACAGCTTGCTAAATTTTGGGGTTGCCAAAAGTTCATGATTGTAATAACTGGTACTTCTTTTGGTGATTAGTGTGTAGCCAGCCATCTTATATATAGATAGAGGAAAAGGAATTGTTCATATGTGGAAATAGATACTTATTTGTGATTCCAATGTCTATTCAGCAAGTATTTGTTTTAACTAGATAACTGATAGAGTGATAGGAGATAAATCACCAGAGAAATGTTGAATTGTTGGCTTATCTTTGTTTAGGAATTACGAATAGAAAATTTAGCTTCTTTGGGTGAAACAACAGTCTTTTATTTAAATGCTCATATTTCTATGTCAGGGCACTTTTAGTTGTGCTAGGTTGTATTAAAATTGTATGTTAGCTAGCAGCTTTGAAAGGGGTGTTGTGAGACCTTTTAAAAGAAAGTCCTCGTACATAGATTTCAGATTTTTTAGATTTTTAAAGCTAAATTTTAATAGTGAATAGAAATGCTGCCCTCTGCTGTTTGCTAATTGTTTTACTGCCAGGTAAAAATGTTCAGTAACATTAAATATGTTCGTTGTCATTTGGCCTTTAGAAAAACTTGGATCCTGGAACAAAGTTTAGCTTAGTCTTAGCTTCTCACTTTTTGTGGTGAGCTTTAAGAAGTTGCTAGATTGATTCTCTATGGTTGTGTGATTCAAAGTTTGTGTTGATAGCTTATAAGCAAACTAAAAATAAATTCTGTAGGTAAAGGGGTGCCTGGATGGCTCAGTCGGTTGAGCGTCCGACTTTGGCTCAGGTGTTGATCTCACATTTCATAGGCTCTGTGCTGACAACTTGGAGCCTGGAGCCTGCTTCAGATTCTTTGTCTTCCCCCTTCTCTCTTTCCCTCCCTCCCTCCCTCTCTCTGCCCTTTGCCCACTTGTGTGTGTGTGCACTCTCCCTCCCTCAAAAATAAATAAACATAAAAAAATTCTATAGGTAAAGATAATTTTTCTAAAATAATCATTGTTTTAATTTATCTTATGTTATTTAACGTGCTTGAAATTTTGTTTTTTTAAAGAGTTTTTTTTTTAATGTTTTATTTATTTTTGAGAGCACAAGCAGGGAAGAGGTAGATAGAGGGGGACAGAGGATCCAAAGCAGACTCTGTACTGACAGCAGCAAACCCGATGTGGGGTTTGAACTTATGAACTACAAGATCATGACCTGAGCCGAAGTTTCGATGCTCAACCAGCTGAGCCACCCAGGTGCCCCGTATTTGAAATTTTAATCAGTATTGAATAGGGATGTAAGATCTCTGTGTGTTTACTAAAAGGCACTGCCTAAACAATGGTGATACAAATTTTAACTTGGATTTCATGGGTTGTTTTTTTTTTTTTACTATAAAATTGAAGGGATTAGAAGAGATGATTTTTTTAACTTGTTTTATTTTTTATTTTTTTAAATTTACATCCAAATTAGCACATAGTGCAACAATGATTTCAGGAGTAGATTCCTTAGTGCCTCTTACCCATTTAGCCCATCCCCCCCAATCCCTAGTAACCCTCAGTTCTCCATATTTATGAGTCTCTTCTGTTTTGTCCCCCTCCCTGTTTTTATATTATTTTTGTTTCCCTTCCCTCATGTTCATCTGTTTTGTCTCTTGAAGTCGTCATATGAGTGAAGTCCTATGATTTTTGTCTTTCTCTGACTAATTTCACTTAGCATAATACCCTCCAGTTCCATCCGCAGAGTTGCAAATGGCAAGATTTCATTCTTTTGGATTGCCGAGTATATATATATATATATATATATATATATATATATATACCTCCATTGTATATATATAGCACATCTTCTTTATCCATTCATCCACTGATGGACATTTGGGCTCTTTCCATACTTTGGCTATTGTTGATAGTGCTGCATGTGTCCCTTTGAAACAGCACACCTGTATCCCGTGGGTAAATGCCTAGTAGTGCAATTGCTGGGTCGTAGGGTAGTTCTGTTTTTAGTTTTTGGAGGAACCTCCATACTGTTTTCCAGAGTGGCTGCACCAGCTTGCATTCCCACCAACAGTGCAAAAGAGATCCTCTTTCTCTGCATCCTCGCCAATATCTGTTGTTGCCTGAGTTGTTAATGTTAGCCATTCTGACAGGTGTGAGGTGGTATCTCACTGTGGTTTTGATTTGTATTTCCCTGATGATGAGTGAGAAGAGATGATCTTTAAGGTTCCATTTAGCTTTGTTTTGCCGAATAGTTACTATATATGTAGTACTGTACTATATATAAAATAGACACGGACATGGAAAAACAAAGATGATTAGTATTGCTCTTGCTTTAGGTCGAGGGCCAGCCAGTGGGCCAAATCGTGCACATTTATTTATTTATTGTCATGGTTGCTTTTGTGCTATAGCAGCAGAGTTGAGCAGTTGCAACTGAGACCATATGACTTGCAAAACTGAAAATATTTACTGTCTGGCCCTTTACAGAAAATATTTGCTGACTCCTGCCCCAGAGGAGCTTCTGTTCTAATGGGGAAGATAAATATCTAAAAAGATGATTTTGAGTTGGTGTTTATAAAGGACACGTAGAAAAAATGTCAGGAGTAGTTTAAATAAAGTTAGCATGCAGTAAAAAATAAATGCTTTCATCATTAGCACCATTCCCCCAGTTCAGTAGTGTATTAATACCTTCTAATAATTCCTAGAGATTCTCGTTTATCAGCCATTATTAGGGATCCTGTTTCATAGCCTTGTTATCATCATCGCCATCACTGTCACCATCATTATGACTTTTTTTTGTAAAATACACAAATCTAAGTGTGCATCTCCATGCCCTTTTAGAACTGTGATCACTTCCCACATAAAGATATAAGACATTTCCAGTATCCCAGAAGACTCCCTTTTGCTCTCTACAAAACAGTACACCCTCCCTGGAGGTAATCCTCTTTCTGGCCTGTATCACTGTAGATTAGTTTTGCACATATTATAAATGTAATCATGCATTGTATATTGTTGTTTATGGCTTATTTTCCTTAGCATCTATGTCACTGTGCTTGTCAGTAATTTGTTCCTTTTTATTGCTGTATAGTATTCCATTGTGTGAATATACTACAATTTGTGTATCTTTTATTATGAGAATTTGGGTTGTTTCCATTTAGGAGCTGCTATGAATAAAACTGCTTTGAACACTTTTGTACAAGTCTTTTTGTGGATATATGCACTTAATTCTTTTGGGTGTGTATATATATACCTAGGAGGTAGAGGGGGAGGAATCAAAGACATTTGCACCTGCATTATAAGTTTGACTAGTCCTGTGCTCCATTACAAAGTGGTAACATGACATTTCTTCATAAACCCTGTGACTAAGATAACTTATATCTTTTGTCTAAATCAAATAGGATTTATCTATGATGTCAACTTTGGTTGATACTGGTGTTTAAAGGTCTTTGCTGAGAGAATTCTGATAACAGGTTGAAGGAAAGAGTACTGACATCAATTTAGTAGTCTTTGTCATGGATGAGGGATTGGAGAAGGGTGGAGGATTTGATAGAACAATGAAATCATTTGTATTTAATATATTTTGAAAATTCTTTTATGTCATTGAATACAGTTCTACAGGATTTAAAATTACTTTTTGTTTAAAAAAATTACTTCATTGTTTTGATTATGTCATGACTTCCTTAATTTCATTTAATATACTTTTCACTTTTAGAATGTCTGTTTGCTTTTTTGGAGATTTCATTTTTCTTTTTAAATTCATTATTGCTCCCCTTTGTATATCCTTTCCTCTGTGTTGTTATTTTATATATTTAAAATTGCCATTTTTGTCCTCTTATGGTAGTTTAATGTCTATCTTATCTTTGGCTCTACTGTGGGTCTGCTTTTCATTGTTCTTTTCTTTATGAACAATAAAATTTTTCTGATTCTTCTCATATCTTGAAGTTTTCATTGTGTGCTTTACATAGTGTGTAAAAAAAAAAGCATTAAGATTAAGACTAAACCCTTGTTCTTTACCTTTCAAGAAGATAGAATGAAACTAATCAATTAGGAGTTGAGTTTATTTAGGGCTTGGTTGCTACATTAGTTACTTTTAGCTCACTTCTGTAAGAGTGAGAACAGTTCTGTGTCTTTAATAGGTCCTTGCCACCAGCAGGACTTTAGGATATAAAACCTTTGAGACTATAGAGATATTTCACTGCTTTTCTAGCAAGACTCCCCATTATTATTTCCATTTTTTCTTAAACTTTTTATTTTGTGATGATTATTGATTCATGTGGTTGTAAGAAATAATACAGAGATCTCATGTGCCCTTTATCCAATTTCCTACAATGGTAACCATAGTATAGTATCACTAACCAGGGTATTACACATTAATACAGTCAAAATACAGAACATTTCCATCACCACAGTGATCCCTCAGTTGCTTTTTTTTCTAGCTGTAGCCACTTCCCTCCTGCCCGCATCCCCTTCTTAATTCACAGCAACTACTTATCTGTACTCCATTTAAAAATTTTGTCATTGCAAGAATTTTATGTAAGTGGAATTATAGGTATAGAACCTTTTGGAATTGGCTTTTTTAAGACTCAGCATAATTTTTTTGGAGATTCATCCAGAAAATGGTTGTTGCATATATCAATAGTTTGTTCATTTTTGTTGCTGAGTGCTACTCCATGATAGGGATGAAGCACTGTTTAACCATTCACCTGTTGAAGGATATTCAAGTTTTTCCAGTTTTTGGCTATTACATATAAAGCTTCTGTTAAACATTCATGCATAGGTTTTTGTGTGAACATAAGTATGCATTTCTCTGGGATAGATACCCAGGAGTGCAAATTGCTTAGTCATTTTGCAGTTTGTATATTAATTTTTTTTAATAAACTACTAAACTGTTCTCCAGGGTAGCTGTACCATTTTACATTCCCATCAACAATGTGTGAATGATCCAGTTTCTCTGCATCCTTGTCAGCATTTTGTGTTGTCACTATTTTTTTATTTTAGCCATTTTCATAGGTGTGTAGTGATATGTCATTGCATTTTTAATTTACGTTTTCCTAATGGCTAATGATATTGAACATTATTTCATGTGCTTATTTGCTTCATATATTTTTCTTGGTGAAAAATCTTTTCATGTCTTTTGCCCATATTCTAATTGGATTTTTTTTTCTCTTGCATTTGAGAGTTCTTTACATATCTAGTATGCTAGACATTTGTCAGTATGTCATTTGCAAACATTTTCTCCCAGTCTTTGCTTGTCTTTTTCCACTTTTCGTCTTCTAATCAGGGTCTTTTATGGAGCAAAAGTCTTTAATTTTGATGAAGTCCAGTTTGTTAACTGATGCTTTTTTCTTCATGGGTCATACTTTTGGTAGCAAATCTAAGAAATCTTTGCCTGGCCCCAGGTCCTGAAGATTTTCTTTTTTAAAATAAGTCCATGATATATTTTGAGTTAGTTTTTGTATAAGATGTGGAACGTAGGTTGAGGTTCTTTCTTTTCCTTTCTCTTTTCTTTTCTTTTGTTTTCTTTTCTTTTCTTTCTTTCTTTTTCTTCTTTTTTCCCTATATATGCCCACTTGTTCCACCACTGTTTATTGGGAAGGCACTCTTTCCTGCATTGAGTTGTTTTCACAGATTTGTCATAAATTGGTTGGGCATATGTATATAGATCTGTTCAGTTCCATTGATTTATGTGTTTATCTCACCACAAATACCACACACTCTTGATTATTGTAGCTACATATACGTTTCAAAACACTCATTTTATTTTTTTCAAAATTGTTTTGGCTGTTCTAGTTTCTTTGCCTTCCAAATAAGCTTTATAATAGTTTACAAAATATCTTGAGATTTTGATAGGATTTTAATTGTGTTAAATCTGTATATCAATTTGGTGAATATTGACATCTTCACTATGTTGATGGAGTCTTCCAATCTGTGGACATGATATGGCTATTTAACTTATTGTTGATTTCTTTCATCAGTGTTTTGTAGCTTTCAGTGTACAAGTCTGGTACACTTTTATTAGATTTGCAAAGTAGTGTGTTATTTTTGTTTTGAATGATTGTAAATTATACTGTATTTTAAATTTCAATATTCACGTATTCATTGCTAGTATATAAAATTGCAGTTGACTGTTGTATTTTTTATCTTGTATCCTGTGATCTCACTGAACTCACTAGTTCTGAGAGTTTCTTTGTAGATGATTTGAGACAACACTGAAAATTGGGACAATTTTATTTCTTTCTATTGTCTATGCCTTTATTTCCTTTTATTGCCTTACAGCACTGGCTAGAACTTCTAGCACTATGTTAAGTATGAGTAGTAAAAGCAGACCTCCTTCCCTTGTTCCCAATGTTAGGAGAAAAACATTCAATCTTTAATAATTAAGTGTAATACTTACTGTAGGGTTTTTTTTGTAGGTGCTCTTTTTCAAGTTGAGCAAGTTTGCCTCTATTCCCTTTTTTCTGAATTTTTATCATGAATGGGTGTTGGCTTTGTCAGATGTTTTTTCTGCATTGATTGGTATGATCATGTTTTTCTCCTTCAACCCATTAATATGGAGAATTACTCTAATTGATTTTTAAATGTTGAATCAGGCTTGAATTCCTGAAATATTGTCACTTAGTCATGGTGCATAATACTTGTATGTTGCTGAATTTTGTTTGCTAATATTTTGTTAAAGATCTCTGCATCTGTATTCATGAGGGTTATTGGTCTGTAGAGGATTTTTGGTACTGTCTTGTTTTTATTATCCGTATAAACTGGTTTTGTTATGAGAGTAACGCTAGCTTCATAAAATTAATTGGAAGTTCTCTTTTTTTGTTAGTGTTACTAGATGTTTGTCAGTTTTACTGAGTTTTTCACAGAACCAGCTCTTTGTTTCATTGATTTTTTTTTTTCTGTTTTTCTGGTTTCAGTGTCATTGCTTTCTGCTTTTATCTTTATGTTTTCTTTCCTTCTGCTTGGTTTGTCTTATTTTGTTCTTTTTTCCCCTGTATTCTTGAGGTAGGAGCTTAGATTATTAATTTGAGATTTTTTTCCCTCTTCTTAGATATGCATTAGTGCTATAAATTTCCCTGTCAGCATTATTTTAACTGTTTCTAACATATTTTGATAGGTTGTATTTTTATTTTCATTAATTACGGTGGATTTTTTTCACAATTGCTGCTTTCACTCTTGGATTATTTAGAATTGTGTTGTTTAGCTTCCAGGTGTTCGGAGATTTTTCCTGTTATCTTATTATTAATTTCTAGTTTAATTCCATTGTGGTCGGAGAACACACTATATATGATTACATTTCTTTTAAATTTGTTGAGATTTGTCTTATGACCAAGATATAGTCTATCTTTGTATATGTTCTGTGGGTCCTTGAAAGGATGTGTATTCTGCTAGAGTTCTGTAAATGTCTGTTAGATCCTGATTGCTGGTGGTGTTGTTGAGGCTTTATCTTTCCTGATTTTCTTTGTAGTTTTTATCATTTATAGAAAGAGGTTTGTTGAAGTCTCCAAGTATAGTTGGGATTTGTCAGCATCTCCCTACATTTGTCAGTTTTTGTTTCACACACATTGCATCTTTGTTGTTGGGTACACACACATTTAGATTTAGGATTGCTATGTTGTCTTGGTGTAATGACCTTGTTATCATTCGTGTAATGTTCATCTCTGATCTTTGTGTCTGTTTTTATGCCAATTCTGTATTGTTATGGTGACTAAAGTTTTGTAATAGAGTTTGAAATCAAGGTGCATGATCCCTCCAGCCTTGTTCTTTCTCAAGATTGCTTTGGCTATTCAGGATCTTTTGTGGTTCCATACAAGTTGTAGGATTGCTTGTTCTGTTTCTGTGAGAATGCCTTTGGAATTTTGATGGAGATTTTACTGTATTTGTAGATTGCTTTGAGTAATATGGACATTTTGACAGTATTAATTCTTCTAATCCATGAGCACTGAATATTTTCCCATTTATCTGTGTCTTCTTCAGTTTCTTTCATCAATGTTGTATAGTTTTTAGTGTACAGGTCTTTCACCTGGGTTAAACTTACTCTTAGGTATTCATTTTGATGCAATTATAGATGTGTTTTTTCTTTCTTTTTAATTTTTATTTTTAAGAGAAAGTACGGGGGAGGGGCAGACGACGAGGGAGACAGAGAATTGCATGTGGGGCTCGAACTCACGAACTGTGAGATCATGACCTGAGCTGAAACCAAGAGTTGGGATGCTTAACTGACTGAACCACTCAGGCACCCCTAAATGTGTTTGTTTTCTTAAATTCTCTTTCTGGTAGTTCATTGTAAGTGTACAAAAATAAAACATATACACTGCAACTTTATGGAATTTGTGTATTCTAAGTTTTTTTGGTGGTGTGTTTAAGATTTTCTATTTATTAAAGCATGTTATCTGCAAATAGAGTTTTACTTCCTTTCCAGTTTAGATGCCTTTTATTTATTTATTTTTTTCCTTCTTAATTTTCCTGGCAAGGATTTTATTATTGTTTTTTTAATGTTTGTTTATTTTTGAGAGCAAGAGAGACAGAGTGAGAGTGGAGGAGGGGCAGAGAGAGAGGGAGACAGAATCTGAAGCAGGCTCCAGGCTCTGAGCTGTCAGCACAGAGCCTGACACAGGGCTCAAACTCACAGACTGCGAGAGCATGAGCTGAAATCAGAAGCTTAACAACTGGGCCACCCAGGAACCCCTGGCAAGGATTTTCATTACTATGTTGAATAACAGTGGTGAGGGTGGTCTTATTACCGATCTTAGGGGAAAAGCATTCAGATTTTCACCACCAAATATGTTATCTGTGGGCTTGTCGTATATGGTCTTTATTATGTTGAAGTACATTCCCTTTGTACCTACTTTATTGAAAGTTTTTATAAATGGATGTTGAATTTTGTGAAATGATTTTTCTGCATCTATTGAGATGATCATTGGAATTTTAGACTTCTTTTTGTTAATGTGGTGTATCATGTTGATTTGTGGATACTGAACCATCCTTGCATTCCTGAATAAATTACTCTTGATCATGGTGTATGGTTCTTTTAATGTATTCTTTTTTTATTCTTTTAATGTATTCTTAAATTCTGTTTGCTAATATTTTGTTGGATATCTTTGCATCTGTGTTCACCTCAGATATTTGCCTTTAATTCCCTCCCTTCCTTCCTTCCTTCCTTCCTTCCTTCCTTCCTTGTGTGATTTAGGTATTAGGGTAATACTGCCTTCATAAAATGAATTTGGAAGCAGTCATTCCTATTCAGATTTTTGGAAGAGTGGAAGAGGTTAAGAAGGGTAGTATTAAATCTTCTTTGAATGTTTGGTGGAATTTACCACTTAAACCATCAGGTCTTGGACTTTTGTTTGTTGGGAGGTTTTTGATTACTGATTTAATACCGTTAATAGTAATTGGTCTATTCACATTTTCTATTTCTTCCTAATTCAGTCTTGGAAGATTGTATGTTTCTAGCAACTTACCCATTTCTTCTAGGTTGTCCAGTTTGTTGGTGTATAATTGTTCATAGTAGCCTTTTAAGGTCCTTTGCATTTATTTGGTGTCATTTGTAATGTCTCTTTCATTTCTGATTTTATTCATTTGTGCCCTCTCTTTTTTTCTTAGTCTAGCTAAAAGGTTTGTCGATTCTGTTTATCTTTTCCAAGAATCAGCTCTCAGTTTTATTACTCTTTTTTTTATTGCCTTTTTAGTCTCCTTCATTTATTTCAAATCTTTTTTATTTCCTTTCTTCTACTAGTTTGGGCTTTGTTCCTCTTTTTCTAGTTCCTTTAGGTGTAAAGTTAGATTAGTTATTTGAGTTATTTTGTTTCTTAAGTTAGGCCTGTATTGCTATAAACTTCCCTCTTAGAACTGCTTTTGCTGAATCTATTATGTTAAACTTAAAAATAAAATTGCCAATTATTTTAGCAAGAAATGGTTTTATTCAGGAATAGTGAGAATTGCGATTCAGGACAGGCAAGCTATCACAAAAACCACGGACAAATCTGCAGAACAAGGGAGAGGGATGCTCTTTTATAAACGAAGGGGGAAAGTTGGGAAGGCTCTTGTGAACAAAAAATTCATTAGAGTAAATTGGGGGTGTGAAATATAGTGGCTTTTCATTGGCTGAGTTGTGACAGCCTCTCATTGGCTGGGCTGTGTTGCTGAGAAGGAGGAAAAACTTTATTCCTTATGCTGGAATAGTAAAATAATACTCCTACAACGTCTGTCTCTTCCTTATGGGTCTGCAGTTGACATTGAGTGATTGGACATGAGAGCTCCTTGCCTTCCATTCTAAGCAAGGTGGATTATTTTTTTCCACATAGATTTTGATATGTTGTATTTTCATTTTTATCTGTTTCCAAGGTATTTTTTTTTATTTCTCCTTTGATTTCTTTGTTGATCTATTGGTTATTCAGTAGTATGTTGTTTAATCTCCACATATTTGTAATTCTCCCAGTTTTCTTCTTGTAATTGATTTCTGGTTTCATACCATTTATGGTCAGAAAAGATATTTGATACGATTTCATTCTTTTAAATTTATTGAGACTTGTTTTGTGGCCTAACATGATTTATCCTAGAGAATGTTCCATGTGCACTTGAGAAGAATGTGTATTCTGCTGCTTTGGGATGGAATGTCTATATATCTAGTAAGCCCATCTGGTTTAATATTTCATTTAAGGGCAATGTTTCCATATTGATTTTCTTTCTGGTCTAGCCATCAATGTAAGTATAGTATTAAATTCCCCTACTGTTATTGTATTGCTTTCAAATTCTCCCATTATGTCTGTCAATATTTGCCTTATATATGTAGGTGCTCCTATATTATGTGCATAAATATTTACAAATCTTATGTTTTCTTGTTGGATTGACCCCATTATTCTGTAATGCCTGTCTTTGTTTGTTGTTGTTGTTGTTGTTACAGTGTTTGTTTTAAAGTATATTTGTCTGGGGCGCCTGGGTGGCGCAGTCGGTTAAGGGTCCGACTTCAGCCAGGTCACGATCTCGCGGTCCGTGAGTTTGAGCCCCGCGTCAGGCTCTGGGCTGATGGCTCGGAGCCTGGAGCCTGTTTCCGATTCTGTGCCTCCCTCTCTCTCTGCCCCTCCCCCATTCATGCTCTGTGTCTCTCTGTCCCAAAAATAAATAAACATTGAAAAAAAAAATTAAAAAAAAAAATAAAGTATATTTGTCTGATGTAAGTATAGCTACCCCAGCTTTCTGTTGGTTTCCATTTGCCTGAAGCATCTTTTTACTTTGTCTCTGTGTGAACTTAAATCTGAAGTCTCTTGTAGGCTACATAGAGATGGATTTTGTATTTTTATCCATTCAGCCACTGAATGTCTTTTGATTTAAGAATTTCGTTCATTTACATTTAAGGTAATTATCAATAGGTATGTACTTAGTGCCATTTTGTTCATTGTTTTCTGACTATTTTGTACTTCCTCTCTGTTCCTTTCTTCTGCTTTCTTCCCTTGTGATTTGATGACTTTCTTTAGTGTTATGCTTAGATTCTTTCTCATTATCTTTTGTGTATCTACTATAGGTTTTTTGCTTTCTGGTTACCATGAAGCTCACATTTAACAGTCTATGTATATAACAATCTATTTTAAGTTGGTAGCAAGTTAAGTTTGAATGCATTCTATCTCTTTGCTTTTACTCAACCCCATTTATGATTTTGTTACATCTCTTCATTTTGTGTTCTCCTTAACTATTGCAGTTATTTTTACTAGTTTTGTCCTTTAACCTTCAATTTAGCTTTATAAGTGATTAATCCACTGTCTTTACTATATATTTATCTTTACCAGTGAGATTTTTACTTTTATATGTTTTCTTGTTACTAATTAGTGCCCTTTCTTTTCAGTTTAAAGAAGGCCTTGTAAAGCTGGATTAGTGGTGAATTCCTTTAGCTTTTGCTTGTCTGGAAAACTCTCTTCATCCATCCTTCAGTTCTGAATGATAATTCTTGGTTAGAAGTTTTTTCCTTTTAGCACTTTGAATATATCATAGTACTCCCTTCTGGCCTGCAAAGTTCCCGCCAAAGAATGTACTGATAATCTTCTGGGGATTCTCTTGTATGTAACAAGTTGTTTTTCTCTTGCTGCTCTTAAGATTCTTGTTTTATCTTTTACTTTTCACACTTTAATTATAATGTGCCTTGTTGTGGATCTTTTTGGGTTCTTCTGTTTCAGAACTCTCTGGACTTCCTGGATCTCCATGTCTGTTTCCTTCCTCAAGTTAGAGAAGTTTTTGGCCATTATTTCTCTAAATAAGTTTCTGCCCCTATCTTCTTCTGGGACTCTTGCAATGTGAATGTTATTCTGCTTAATGTTGTTCCATGGGTCCTTTGGCTGTCGTCTTTACTTTTTCATTCTTTTTTCTTTTAGCTCCTCTGAGTGAGTTCTACTCTGTCTTCTAGATCATTGATCCTTTCTTCTGCTTCATCTCTAGTCTGCTGTTGAGCACCTCTAGTATATTTTTCAGGTTTTTTTACTGTATTCTTCAGCTCTGTGACTTCTGTTTGCTACTTTTTTATATTTTCTATCACTATTGAAGTTCTCACTGTGTTCCTACATTCTTCAAGTTCAGTGAGCACTTTTATAACCATTATTTTGAACTCTTTATTAGGTAAATTATTTTCATTTCACTAAGTTTTTTCCTCAGATTTTAGCTTCTTTTTTATCTTGAACACATTTCTCAGTTTCTTCCTTTTGCTTGACTCTCTGTGTCTATGTAATAGGCCAAATAGCTGTCTCTCCTAGTCTTGAAGGAATGGCCTCATATAGGAGATGAACCTTATCACTGAATCTTAGCATTTAATTTTGCCCTAGCTCTTGGTTCTCTCGAATATTTATGATTGTCTTATCCTGATTTATTCTTGTTAGGTCCCAGTTGTTGAGAGTATGCCAATACCTATCAGTGTTCCAGAGGGAGGCATCTCAGTCAGCAGCTAGTTTCAGGTTGATTGGAAGCCAGACCCTCAGTCAGCAGCTTTTAAAGTATGCAAGTGTATACATTTGGTGGCACAACAATAGTAAACCTTACTGGCTTCCAGACCAGGTAACCTAGAGGTGTCCCCTTACAGCTGGAAAAAAATTAGGGCTCCAGAAAAGTTATGAGCTCTTTTCCAAGAGGTACTGGTGAGCTTATAGCAAGGCCAAAGGAGAGTGCAAGGATGGTGTCTCTAACCCACATTGCCTGAGAGCATTTCAGTAGCTTCTGGATGTGTGGTATACTTGATGACTGCCTCTCAGGCTGAAGCTGTAGGACGAGTAAATAGGCTTTTTTCATAGGAAGACTGGTGGGATGTTTCATTCTGCTGCCTGTGTAGAGCTTTGTTCTTGGGTGTGATAGCCTCCCAAGAACTGTTTTCAGTTGTTTCAGACCCATGGGGTCCAGAAACACAAGCACCCGCAGCCACCAGAGCCATGTGCTCATGTGGTATCCCCTCTGTGGACTCCCTGTGCCTGCTGACTTTAGCAGGGCTGAGGGTGAACTTGGGGATGAGGTGCACCTACTGCTTTTGGGGGCCACTGGTGAGTGTGGGGCAAGGCACGCCCGCTGGTGCTAGCAAGGTATAGTAGTCCTTCCTCATCCATGGTTGCTTTTCATGGTTTCAGTACACGTGGTCAGCTGTGGTTGAAAGCAGATGTTCCTTCTGATGTGTTGTCAGAATGTCAGTAGTCTGACACTGCATCACAAATGCCTATGTATTCATCTCACTTCAGCTCATAGGCATTTTGTCATTTCACACCATGATAAGAGGAAGGATGAGACAGTAGAAGATATTTTGAGAGAGACCACATTCACATACATACCTTTATTACAACATATTGCTGTAATTGTTCTGCTTTATTATTAGCAATTGTTAGTCACTTACTATGCCTAGTTTATAAAATTAACCTTTATCAATGGTATGTATTATAGGGAAAAATATAGTGTGTGTGTGTGTGTGTGTGTGTGTGTGTGTGTGTGTAGTGTTTGCTGTCTGCAGTTTTTTTTTTTTAATGTTTATTATTGAGAGACAGAGAGACACAGAGTGTGAGCAGGGGAGGGGTAGAGAGAGGGGGAGACATAGAATCTGAAATGGGCACCAGGCTCTGAGCTGTCAGCACAGAGCCCGACACGGGGCTCGAACTCACAAACTGTGAGATCATGACCTGAGCCAAAGTAGGTCGCTTAACCAACTGAGCCACCCAGGTGCCCCATTGCTGTCTGCAGTTTTGCACATCTACTGGGAGTTTTGGAATGTATCCCCTCTGGGTAAGGGGTAACTACCATAGAGGGATATTGTGAAAATGCACCCAGCAGCACCTTTTTCCCTGGAGAGCTTCAACAAGCTTCTTGCCCCTCTGGCAGACATTTTAAGATTAGCAAATGAGTCTCCTTCATATATATGATCTAGGTGCTTTTCAAACTTCTGCTTTTGTACCGGGTCCTGAGGTGAATGAGTCTGTGTGTGGGCCCTTTAAGAGTGGAATCTCTATTTCTTTCAGCCCTGTGCGTTTTCAAAGCAAAATGTTTTGGGGGCTCGTCATTTCTATGCAGGTACAAGGGTTGTGGTGCTTGATGTGGATCATGAACTCATTGCTCAAGGAGACACTGTATTTGTGAGATCCCTCCCAGTTGTTAGTCACTGCACCAGGGGTGGGGTTTGGGGCAAGTTTGCATCTCTGCCTCTCCTACCCATCTCGATGTGGCCTTTTTATCCTTTTTTTGTGGAGGAGCTGTTTAGCTAGTTTTAAGGTCTTTTTCAGAAGGAATTGTTCCATATGTAGTTGTATATTAGGTTTGTCCATCAGAGAAGTTAAGGATCTCCCTACACAGCTGTCTTGAACTGTCTCTCTCTCTAGTGGTGTTGAGTGTATCTCATTGTATAGCTTATTTCATAGTTACTGTAGGTATGATAATACTGTAGGTATGTCCGTGTGTGTGTGTGTGTGTGTGTGTGTGTGTGTGTGTGTTTGTGTGTGTGTGTCTGTCTATCTGTATAGACACATAGACATATATATTATCATGCTACTGGGTTACCATTTTACCAGTTCAGGTGAAATATTGAAACCTAACTCTCTTTACATCCCTTTATCCTACCCTACATGTAATATAATTGTTTTAAGCATTTCTTTCTACACGCCTGCCAAACCACATCAGACAGTGTTACAATTTTTTATTGAGCTGCCAACATGATTCAGAAAGCTCAACAGAAGGTTGATTGTATTTACCCATGTATTTGTGTAACTTGCTGTTTATTTCTAATATTCCAAGATTCCCTCTTTTCGTGTTTGCTTTCTATTTAGAGAACTTTTGTTAGCCTGTTTTTTAGGGTAGATCTGTTGGCAAATTCTCTAGCTTTTTTGTTTGTTTTGTTTTTCATCTGAGAATGTTTAGGTTTTCCTGTCATTCCTGAAGGATTTTTGCTAGATATAAGATTCTGGGTTGACAATTCTTTTATTTCAGCAGTTGGATAGTATTGTACCAATTTTAGTTCCAATAAAATCCAGTTAGAATATAATTATTCTGGAATACTATATCTTACATGAGCCTAGACCCTGGCCACCTTTCTTTTTAATTTTTTTTTTATTTGTTTTTGAGAGAGAGAGAGAGTGTGAGTGGGAGTGAGGCAGAGACAGACAGACACAGAATCCAAAGCAGGCTGCAGGCTCTGAGCTGCCAACACAGAGCCTGACGCAGGGCTCAAACTCACAAACCATGAGATCAGAACCCTAGCCGAAGTCCACCACTTAACCAACTGAGCCACCCAGGCATCCCCTGGCCACCTTTCTTAAGCTTCTCTGCTCCTGATTAATATTGTTCTAGTTACATTAGCCTTCTTTTAGATCCTGAAATTCTAGTACTTTTGGATCAGATACACTTACTGCCTGAAAGCTCCTCTTCTTGAGTTTTACATATCAACCTTCTAATCCTGTAGGTTTCAGCCTAAGGGAGACCTTTTTGAAAGAAGACTTCTCCAAGTAAAACCACTGTTCTTTTTGACCACACACTGTTTCCTTTTTAAAAAGTGCTGATTATCACACTGTAATTGTTTGCTTTCTTTAGTTTACAAATCCATGTGGAAAATGAAATTATTTACTAAATTAGAAATTTTGTAATGTGTAAATAAAAACCTAATAATTATAATTTTTGGCAGTCTGATATTTTAAAAATATAGTTGGGATCAGACATGGTTTGAATGTCCCATTTGATGGGCACATTTAGACAGCTTTTATTTAATATAGTTATCAATATTGTTGGTTTAAATCTAACATCTTGCTATTTAACATTTGCCCCACCTGTTTGTTCTTTTTGCTTTTACTGACTTCTTTTGCAGTAACTGAGTATTTTTTGTGATTCCATTTTATCTCCAACTATTGGCTTATTAGCTGTACTTTTTTGCTTTATTGTTTTAGTTGTTACAGGCCCTAGAATCTAAGATTCACAAAATTCATCTTTAAGTTATCATAGTTTACTTTCAAATATTATACCACTTGTTAAGATCTTACAACAGTACACTTCCAGTTCCCTCTCCTTTCCTTTGTGCTACTATTATACATTTTACTTCTGCATACATTATAAGCCCTGTAAACCATTGTTTATTATTTTTTTCTTTAAGCATAACATTATCTTTTTCTTTTTAAATTAATAGACACAATATTATAGAGTAGTTTGGCTTTACAGAAAAATTGAGAAGTTAAGAGAGTTATAGTTAATGAGCCAGTATTGAGTATTAAAGCCCATAGTTTATATTGGGGTTCACTCTTTATGCTGTGTATTCTGTGGGTTTCGAAAATGTATAATGACATGTGTCTACCATTGTATTACCACACAGAATAGTTTTGTTACCCAAAAAATCACCAGTGCTCTGCCTATTGATCTCTCCCTGCCCCCTGCACGTCGGGCAACTACTGATCTTTTTTTCTGCCTTCATAGTTTTTTCTTTTCCAAATATCTTCCAGTTGGAATTCTACAAAATACAGCATTTTCAATTTGTTTTCTTTCATTTAGTAATATGGATTTAAGCTTTCTCTATGTCTTTTCATGTCTTGATGATGGCACATTTCTTTTTATTGGTGAAAAAGATTCCATTGTATGGATGTATCATAGTTTATTTATCAATTCATCCCTGCAAAGACATCTTGGTTGCTTCTAAGTTTTGACAGTAATGAATAAAGCTGCTACATCCATATGTAGCTTTTGTGTGTATATAAGTTTTTAAATTGTTTGGGTACATACCAAGGTGTGTGATTGCTGGATTGTATGCTGAGTATGTTTAACTTTGTAAGAAACTGCCAGACTGTCTTTGAAACTGGTTGTACCATTTTGCATTCCCACCAGCAATGAATGAGAGTTCCTGTTACTCCACATTCCTTGTCAGCATTTGATGTTCTGGTTTTTTGTTCATTTAGTGTGCTGTAGTTATCTTGTATTTTACAATTCCCTAATGATGTATGTTGTTGAGAATCTTTTCATATGCCATTTTGCCATCTGTATGTATTCTTTGGTAAGTGTTTATTCAGATCTTTTGCCCATTTTTCATTGTTTTTGTTTTCATTATATTGAATTTTAAGAATTTGTGTATTTTGGTTATTAGTCCTTTATCAGTAAGTGTTTTGCACATATTTTCTCCCAGTCTGTGTCTTGTCTTTTCATTATATGAACAGTGTCTTTTGCAAGAGCAGAAGTTTTTAATATTACTGAAGTCCAACTTAGCAATTTTTTCTTTCATAAATCATGCTTTTGGTATATCTGAAGAGTTACTGTAGAGGCAAGGACACATAGATTTTCTCTTATGTTTTTTTCTAGAAGTTGAGTTTTACAATATTACCTTCTAAAGAAATTTAAAAATCAAGAATAAAGTGTTTAATATTCACTCAGATATTTACCATTTTTTATGATCTTTATTGTATTCTGTAGATCATCTGGTTCTTTTTCATCATGAAGAACTTTAACATTTCTTGCAATGCACTTCTTTTTTTTTTTTTTTTTTTAATTTTTTTTTTTTTCAACGTTTATTTATTTTTGGGACAGAGAGAGACAGAGCATGAACGGGGGAGGGGCAGAGAGAGAGGGAGACACAGAATCGGAAACAGGCTCCAGGCTCCGAGCCATCAGCCCAGAGCCTGACGCGGGGCTCGAACTCACGGACCGCGAGATCGTGACCTGGCTGAAGTCGGACGCTTAACCGACTGCGCCACCCAGGCGCCCCGCAATGCACTTCTTTATTGATGAATTCTCTTAGCTTTTGTTTACCTGGAAAAGTACTTTGCGTTTATTTTTGTATGATATTTTTGGGGTGCCTGGGTAGCTCAGTCAGTTAAGTGATGACTTCGGCTCAGGTTATGATCTCATGGTCCATGAGTTCGAGCCCCACATCGGGCTCTGTGCTGACAGCTCAGAGCCTGCTTCAGATCCTCTGTCTCCCTCTCTCTCTGCCCCTCCCCCACTCCTCGCTCGCGCTCTCTCTCCCTCTCTCTCTCTCAAAAATAAAATAAATATTTAAAAAAATTGATATTTTTGATGAATATAAAATTCTAGGTTGACAATTTTTCCCCCCAAATACCTTAAAGACTTTACTTGCAGTGTTTCTGATAAGAATTCTGCTGTGGTTCTGATCTGGTTGCTTTAACTCTTTTTGACAGGTTTTTAGTAATTTGATTATCATGTCTTGGTATGGGTATGTAGGGTTTTGTTTGTGCGTGTGCTCTCTATTTGGGATTTCCTAAGCCCTTTGGAGCAGTGCGTTTTATAGTTTTATAAAATTTGGAAAATTTTTGCCTATTTTAAAAAACAACTTTTTTCCCACTGCTTTCATCTCATTTCTCTCCTGGGATTTCAATTACATGTTTGTTAAATTGCTTGATATGTTTTACAGTTCACTGTGGCCATATTTATTTTTATTTGTTTTAATTTTTCTCTCTGTCCTCCAGCATAGGTCATTTCTATTGTTGTGACTTCAAGTTCACTCATTCTTGGCATTTGTTGTTAATCTCATCTGATGGATTTTTTTTTTTAATGTTTATTTATTTTTGAGAGAGAAAGAGAGACAGAGTATGAGTGGAGGAGGGGCAGAGAGAGACAGAGACACAGAATCCAAAGCAGGCTCCAGGCTCTGAGTTGTCAGCACAACACAGGGCTCAAGCCCACAGACCATGAGATCATGACCTGAGCTGAAGTCAAACACTTAACCGACTGAGCCACTCAGGCACCCGTTGGCCAATGCTTTTAAAGACTATCAAAGTCATAGAAGACTAGGAAAGACAGAAAATTTCACAAATTAAAGGAGACTGGGGTGATCATGACCTGAGCTGAAGTCCGATGCTGAACTGATTGAGCTACTCAGGCGCCCCTGGATTTTTCATTTCTTACATTGTGTTTTTCATCACTAGAATTTCCATTTGCTACATTTTTTTATTGCTTGTGTTTGTGTCATGTTGATTTTTTTTTTTTTTTTAATTTGGGAGATAGAGCTGAGAGAGAGAGAGAGAGAGAGCGAGAGAGCGTGAGCATAAGCCAGGGAGAGGAGCAGAGGGAGGGAGAGAGAGAATTCCAAGCAGGCTCCATGCTTGATTTCATGACCCCAGGATCGTGACCTGAGCCAGCTGAAATCAAGAGTCAGACTCTCAACCAATTGAGCCACCCCAGGCGCCCCCATTATGTTGATTTTTTTAAAAATCCTTTAACATGTATATAATTTTATAAAAGTGTTTCAAGTTTTTGTCTGCTAAGTCCATCATTTGGCATTTCTAGATATGTTCCTATGGACTGATTTTCTTCCTGTGATGGGTCACAGTTTTATGTTGCTTTGCATGTGCCATTGGGTGCCAGACATTGTGAATGTTGTTGACTGTTGCTGAATGTTGTTTTCTGTAAGGTACCAGGTTTTTTTGTCAGGTTTTTTTGTTAAATCTCTTGCAGATAAGGTTGATTTTTTTTTAATAGTTCTTTTTAGGCTTTTTTTTTTTTTTTTTTTTAATAGAGTGTGTTGAGGGAGGGGCAGAGAGAGGGAGACAGAGGATGTGAAGCTGGCTTCATGCTGTCAGTGCAGGGCCTGATGCAGGACTCAAACCCTCAAACCGTGAAATTATGACCTGAGCTGAAGGCAGACACTTAACCAACTGAGCTACCCAGGAGACCCACTTTTTTAAGGCTTTTTAAAGTTGGGTCTCCAGTAGCCTTTTTTAAATATTCTGTCTTGAAAGTTCCAACTGCTTCACAATACCTGAAAACCAGTCTTAATCTCTTTTATTCAGTGAGATGGCTATGTTTGTTTGGGTTTCCTCATTGTGTGCCAGTTTCCCAGATTTGCCTCCTGGCAGAAAGCCAGAAAGAAAATAGAGCTCAACCTCATTTTTTTTTTTTTTTCCTCTCAGATATCACAATCCTGCATTCTGCTTGTCCCAGTGTCTAGAAACTGTCATAGCACATTTTTTTTTTTTTCCTAGTTTTATAGTTGTTTAAGGCAGGAGGGCAAGTTCTTTCTGTACCAGTTACTCCTTTGTGGCCTGACACATCTTTTCTTTTTCAGGAGCTATTTCTTGTCACAATAGATTTAAGATGGATTGCTCTGGAATATGAACTACTATTTTTGTAGTTTCCTTTAAGAAAAAATAATATTCTGTATCTTACCACTTTTAATATTTTGGTATATTCTAGTCTTTTTTTATGTGCATATTTAACCTCTTATACACATAATCCAGGGCTGAGCACATGCAAACATATGATCCTCTTTGTTCCTCCAATTTGTAATTATTTTTCCTTTTAGAAAGTTAAGGTTAGATGTGCTTTCCATTTTTTACATTTTTAAAAAATATATTTGTCTCTTGTGTCTGTTTGTGTGTATTATAATGGCAGTTAAAGATTTCATCACAGGAATGTGCAATCATTTATTCAGATAGTATGGGACTGATTATGATTAAACATCTATTGTTTCTAAAAGTAAGAACTTTAGTCACTAAAGACTGTACTCCTAAATTTCATCTTTTATACTAAATTCATCTTTTCTTCATCTATTACTTGTGATATTTTGTCCTTGTTTCATCTATTCCCTCCTTTCTGAGAAAAGTATTCTATGTAGACATTTTGGACTCATTTTGATTTGAGAAGTGTGCATTTCTTAGTTGGATAATCTAGGTTTGTAAGCCTATCGAATCACATAGGGAGCTTGTTAAAAGTAAAGATTGTTGGTTTTGAATTAGACTGAATACCTGGAAATTTTATTCAAATAGCTCATCATTTGGGAATCACTGTTCAAAACCTGATCTCTGGCATTCTAGGATTCTTAAAGACCTGTGTTGATTGGTTCAGAAGCACATACGGAGGACATATGCTGGGACTCATCAGCCCTGAGCCAGAGTCTCACTGCTTTTATCTGTTTTGTTTTTTGGGGACATCCACCTAAGCTACAGTTTCAAAGAAGTTTTATGCTAAAAAGCAAATATGCTTGCTGCAGATATAGCTTATCAGAGTGGTGTTTCTGATATGTGATAGACTTATCTCTTTAAATACAGAGAAGCCTCTGCACTGCTTAAGATAGGAGTTATGGATTGTTAAAGCTTATATAAAACTTTTAAAATGGTTTATGTGAATTTGATGTTTCTCAAATGATATACTCTAAGGTATAGTTTTTGTTTTATGAGTATACTCAACAAATTTTTAATAAGTTTTTAAATCTGATTTTTAAAAATCTTTGAATAGAAGAAATTGAAGAATGATAGTTGCTACCTTTACATGGTAGTTCTTTCAATCCATGGACATAGAGTGTATTTATTTAAATTTTTAGTTTACATTAATGTTTTATAATTTTCAGTGTATGAGTCTTGCAGTTTTACTATGTTTTTTCCTAAGTATTCTATGCTTTTTGATGGTAATATGAATGAAATTACTATTCTTAATTTCAAATTGTTCATTGTTTGTACATAGAGTTACAATTTATTTTTGTAGGTTGCTCTTGAATCCTATATCCTTACTAAACTTGTTTATGAGTTCTAAGAGGTTTTTGTTGTTTGTGGATGCCTTAGGATTTTCTACATGTAGGGTCATACCATTTGCAAATAAAGGCAGTTTTATTTCTTCCTTTCAAATATGGATGCCTTTAATTTTTCTTGTCTGATTGCACTGGCTGGAACTACAGTACAGTTTTGAACAGGAGTGCCTAAATTGTATGTTCTTTCCTTGTTTTTGATCTTAAGGAGAAAGCACTCAATCTTTCACCATGGAGTCTGGTGTTAGATATATTATAGGTCTTTTGTAAGTGCCTTTTGTCAGTTGAGGAATTTTCTTTATTTTCCAAGTTTTTTGAGAATTTTTATCATGAATGGATGTTGGATTTTGTCACCTTTTTTTTTTTTATGTCTGTTGGCATACCTGGCAGTTTTTAAGTAGAGTCAGATGCTTAACTGAGCCACCCAGGTGCCCCTCCATGATTCTAATTTTTTTTTTTTATTTAAGTATATAGCTATAAAGCTAAGTAAGAAAGCCCAGTTCAACTTTTTCTAAAATAATAGCTGTTTTTTTTTGTTGTTGTTGCCTTGAGCAGTATCCTTAGCAGAGCTCCTACACATACTCTTCTTGAATTCAGACTGGGGTATTTGAGATGGTGCTAGGTTTCCTTTTAGAACTCCATTATAAGTAATAGCCATATGCACAAAGCAAATTGTTTGCACTAGTTTGGAGGTGCTCCTACAATTCCACTATGTTAGTCTCTGTTTTGGCCATGGACACTGAGGTTTCATGGTACAATTTGCAGCGTACAGATTTGCCCCATTACTTGAAATTGTATGTAGTCACAGTTTAATTTGTTCATTTCTGCTAATTGGCTGTCTTCAACTGTGAAAGCAGTTGAAATTCTATGGTTAGTTGAAATCAGTCAGAGTAGTACAATTTGCTCACGAGCAAATACAGTATTTGATTTGACATTAGTTTTTTCATTATTCAACATTTTGACAGAGTTGCATTTTAGTATCCTTAATAACAGCAAAATGTATTTAGTCAGGTTTATAGTACTTTTGCTAAGTTAACATTTTAAGCCTACTTAGAAATGTCCGCATTATCTTGGGCTACTGTTTGCCAGAAAAAATTGATGGCAAATTCATAGGTTATGATGTTCTTGCTTTCCTACTATTTAAAAAAGAAAGCAGGAAACCAATTTGACAATAAATTTCATATATTAAAAATAAATAAATAAATAAATAAATAAATAAATAAATAAGAAAGCAAATAAGCAAAACCCCAGCATTAATTCTTTATGTGATTTAAGAAAAATAATGTTTCTCTAACTCCAGTAACCATTTGAATCCCATATAACCCACTTATAGCATTGTGATCTAACTGCATTTTCTTTAATGTACAAAATAGGAGCTTCTCTTTAATGTACAAAATAGGAGTTTCTAATGTTGAAATTATCAGTGAATGTTCAGTGATTCTTCATGTATGAGTCATTACCATAGAAACTCAGATGTTACATCAACTAGTTATAATCTATAACTACTTACATAGGATTAAGATGATGCAACAAATTAATACATGTAAAGCAGTTGAAAGAGTCCTGGCAAATAGTGCCATATCTTAGCAGATATTGCTGTTGTTTTATTGTCGTTTTTTGGCAAGCATGAAAATTAAACTCAAGTACTCTTTAAGATTTAAAGTTTTAGATTTCAGATGTAGCATCTCTTCGTAGGTATTATAATTGTTCATTAAAAAAAAAAAAAAAAGAGGCTAGTACTGTCCTTAGCGGTAGGTTGATCTGTCTTAATGCTTTCAAAGTAAGAGGAATGGGGGACTGTGACATGTCAAAACCATCTGGGGGTCTGAAAAAAATGCACATCTCTGATCATTTAAGGATTGCTGGTCTACAAATTTAGCTTCTTTATGGACTTAATAAGAAAAAATATTTAGCCCAACCCAGCTGAATGGTATTAACTTAATAACTCAACATTTTTTAATAACTGGAGTTTATATATAATTGGAGATTTTGGTGACTAAATAAATAATCTCATTTTTCACAATACTGAACTCTGATATTTTGTTAATATGCTAGGTAAAAGAGTTTGTTTGGGGGTGCCTGGCTGGCTCAGTCAGAAGAGCATGCAACTCTTCAACGTAAGTTGAAGACCCACGTTGGGTATAGAGATTACTTAAAAAGAAAAAAAAAAACTAAAAATATTCTTGAGTTTTTTAACCCCTCACCCCCCCCTTTTTTTTAATCTTTATTTACCTTTGAGAGAGAGAGAAAGCGAGTGAGCACACGCAGGGGAGGGAGAGAGAGAGAGAGGGAGACACAGAATCCATAGCAGGCTCCAGGACCTGAGCTGTCAGCACAGAGCCTGATGCGGGGCTTCGAACCTATGAACCATGAAATCATGACCTGAGCCGAAGTCAGACGCTTAACCAACTGAGCCACCCAGGGGCCCCCCCGCCACACCCCTTTTTATAAGATTTTAAATGAAAATGAAATCTTAAGCATGGAACCGTAATATGTTTAAGTAGCATTTTATTACCATGTAATCAGATTTATAGCGTTTATTATTAAATGTAAACAGCAAGGCAGTTCTGAATAATGCATACATTTCAGTATTATTAGACTCAGCATCTATTGTTTTTCTAATTTTGTTACACAGTATTGAGAAAACCCCGTCTTATTTTTTTTTTTTTGAGAAAACCCCATCTTAAACTGATAAGTAATTGATAGCTGTTTTAAAACTTACCTTATAGACTTACATTGTCATGTTAGCAGCTAGACAGAGTAGTAAGGATTTTGAATTTTAAAGTTGACTTACTAAATAACCATTACTTTCATGTAGTAATTGTTGAAAATGGGGTTTGGAGTCAGACATGATTTTCTTTTCTGCTAGCTCTGATACCTTGGATAAATTATTTAACCTCTTTAAGCTTTGGACTCCTTATTTTCCTTATGCACATTATGATAGTTTTTACTTCATAAGGTATTTGGAGTAAATAAGTTAAATGCATGTGTTAAAAGTCTGATTTTCAAAAACAAAGTCATTGCTCTTAGGCAAATATAAAATAAACGTGTCACAAATTATATTTCACTCATTTATTAATGAGGAAACCAGTAAGATGTTAAACCAGCCCTGAGTGCATTTGTGAATCTAGGTATTTATAGACAATGTTGACATAAAATTGCTAAGTTAGATTAAGTCACTGGTTAAAGTCCAATAAGACCATGGACTTCAATCTTCGTGGTTACCTTTTACTGGGCAAAAATTATTTACTTCTCTACTGGATAAAAATCTACAAGTAAACATATAACTTCACTAAATCTTAGATTTTTAGTCAATAGCAAATAGTGAATTGAAGTACATTCCCCTAAATCAGGATTTGTTAACTTCAGCACCATTGAAACTTTGAGTTATGTAATTCTTTGCTGTGGGGTGCTATCCTATGCATTGTAGAACTTTCAGTAGCCTGGCTTCTACCCACTAGATACCAGTAGATCCACCTTCCTTCAGTTGTGGCAACAAAATATGTCTCCAGAATTGTCAGATGCCCATGGGCCGCAAAACTGTCTCTGATTGAGAATCATTGTCCTGGATAATTTTAAGTGGCCTTTGCTCCCATGTAACACTGAAAGAATATACACGTATCTTTTCCCTCTTTTACATGTTTTTGATAAATTTTCTTACACATGTAAAGCACTTTACACAATTTTTGACAAGTAGTAGTTAATTATTAAATGATAACTGCTATTAATAACAAGGATGACACTATTTATTATTACTAATAATAGCAATTTCCTTGGACCGTTATCTGTCAGGTTTACACAGTGTTTCAGAATGGTCAAAATTATATTTTGCATGTTGAGACCCAAATTCACATTTCTCACGTTCTCTTTGCAGTGTTAAGTATGGTAAAATTTGACCTAGAATATATAAATTGAACTCATTCATTTTATTTGAAAATCAAGTAAGAACCACTCATAAATTCTTAGTAATTATTGAAACAGTTATAACATTATTATGGCTAAGTATATTACATGTTCACATTTATGTGCAGCCAACTCTTTAAGCCAAACCATATTAAGAGCATAGATGGGGGTGCCTGGGTGGCTCAGTCGGTTAAGCGTTGGACTTGGGCTCAGGTCATGATCTCACAGTTCGTGGGTTCAAGCCCCGCGTCAGGCTCTGTGCTGACAGCTCAGAGCCTGGAGCCTGTTTCAGATTCTGTGTCTCCCTCTCTCTCTGCCCCTCCCCTGTTCACGCTCTGTCTCTGTCTCAAGAATAAATAAACGTTAAAAAAAATTAAAAAAAAAAAAAGAGCATAGATAGATAGATGTGTTTAAACTTAGCCAGGCATTTTATGTAATGAGACATGCTAAAACAATGTACTGCTTATATAATTTTAGGTGACCAAATGTGCACAGGACTGAATTTTTATGGAGGCCCAGTGCAGAACTATAAATACATGATCCAATGAGCCAGTTCTCACATGTGCACAAAATTAAAGAAGTTGTATTTTGACATCTACCAAGTTTAGGTTGGTAGTATAAGGAAAAAATTGTTATGGATAAATACCAATACTAAAACTTGTACATTTGTGCTTGTGGGTTTTTTTTTTAAACAGAATGAAAATTATAAAATGAAAGATATCAGTGAGGGGCCCCTGAAACACTGTAGTAAAATATCCTGAGAATTACAACTTGACAATTATAGTTCTGGTTAATAAATGTGTCTTTAAATATTGACAGTTGACCCTTGAACATTGTGGGGTTTAGGGGGGGTTGCAGGCACTGCCACGTAGTCAAAAGTCTGCATATAACTTTTTTTTAATGTTTATTTATTTTTGAAAGAGAGAGAGAGAAAGAGAGACAAAGTGTGAGCAGGGGAGGGCCAGAGAGAGGGAGACACAGAATCCAAAGCAGGCTTCAGGCTGTGAGCTGTCAGCACAGTGCCTGACATGGGTATCAAACTCACGAACCATGAGATCATGATCTGAGCCGAAGTCGGACACTTAACTGACTGAGCCACCCAGTGCCCCAAAAATCTGCATATAACTTTCGATTTCCCAAAGACTTAATAGCTACTTTGACTGGAAGCCTTATCGATTGTGTGAACAATCAGTTAACACATATTTTGTATGCTATATGAAATATATACTGTATTATTTCAATAAAGTAAGCTAGAGAAAAAAATGTTCTTTTTTTTTTATTTTTTAAATATTTTTTTTTCAACGTTTATTTTTATTTTTGGGACAGAGAGAGACAGAGCATGAACGGGGGAGGGGCAGAGAGAGAGGGAGACACAGAATCGGAAACAGGCTCCAGGCTCCGAGCCATCAGCCCAGAGCCTGACGCGGGGCTCGAACTCACGGACCGCGAGATCGTGACCTGGCTGAAGTCGGACGCTTAACCGACTGCGCCACCCAGGCGCCCCGAGAAAAAAATGTTCTTGAGGAAATATGTTTACAGTAGCATACTGTAAAAAAAAAACCCTTGTGTAAGTAGACTTGGACAGTTCAAACCTGTGTTGTTCAGGAGTCAACTGTAGTCTTCTAAAGAGCACAGTTTACTTTTTCTTGCCCTAGTTATATTTGATGCTTGACATTTCATTTAAATTTCACAAAATTCATGTAATTTGCAACTGTTTACTTATTGGGGTCCTTAGAAAGGAGAACTATCCATTTTCTATATTGTTTTAGAAATTTAACCTAGTTTAATCTCCCTCTTTTTCATGTCCTTATAAAATGGTTTAAGTAGGAATGGGACAGAATAGGGACTTCTTTACAAAGTTAGAATTAAAAATATCTTTGCTAGGTTATCAGTGAGTGATAAGGGAGTTTGTCTTGTATTTGGCCTACTGTCTCTGGGACATAGCAAAATTTACCTTTCCACAAAAAGCATATTTTATTAACTTAGAGAAGGTCTTTGAGGTCAAATATATGAATTGATAAATTTAGTTTTATAAAATTCAACAGTCTTCATTAGCAGTTACCCTGGTCACTTCCTAACTGCAGTATACATATAGTCCTTAGAAAGCCCTAAATAGGGGCGCCTGGGTGGCGCAGTCGGTTAAGCGTCGACTTCAGCCAGGTCACGATCTCGCGGTCCGGGAGTTCGAGCCCCGCGTCAGGCTCTGGGCTGATGGCTCAGAGCCTGGAGCCTGTTTCCGATTCTGTGTCTCCCTCTCTCTCTGCCCCTCCCCCGTTCATGCTCTGTCTCTCTCTGTCCCAAAAATAAATAAACGTTGAAAAAAAAAAAAAAAGAAAGCCCTAAATATAATGGAAAAAAATAATTATAACATAGATGAAGCAGTAGTATTCCCTTCACTGTTAATCCAGCTTTTTGCTGTCATTCATTAATACAACTTCTAAATTTAAATACATATTGCCCGTTATAATTTTAATAAAGCTCTGGCATAAAATGTAACACGTGTAAGAGTTTATTTTACTTTTATTATTATTATTTTTTTAAATGTTTATTCATTTTTGAGAGGCAGAGAGAGACATGGCATGAGCAGGGGAGGGGCAGAGAGAGAGAAAGACACAATCCGAAGCAAGCTCCAGGCTCTGAGCTGTCAGCACAGAGCCCAACATGGGGCTGGAACCCACGAACCATGAGATCATGACCTGAGCTGAAGTCGGACGCTCAACTGACTGAGCCACCCTGGAGCCCCTCCGTGTAAGGTTTTAAATACGAAATACTGTAAGAATGACATTTTCACAGTGTTTTATTTGTTGCTTTGGGTGTAAATTGGTAATTATTCTTTTCTGCTAATGGGTTGATTAAAAAGCCAAAATAAGAAAATAGTCTTTGGAAGACCAAATAAATCCATGACGTATAAGTGAATTAAATTTCTTGATCTTTTGCCTTTAACTTTTCTTTTTTGTTTTAATTTTTTTTTTTAACATTTATTTATTTTTGAGACAGAGAGAGACAGAGTATGAGCAGGGGAGAGGCCGAGAGAGAGGGAGACACAGAATTTGAAGCAGGCTGCAGGCTCTGAGCTGTCAGCACAGAGCCCAATGCGGGTCCTGAACTCACAAACTGCAAGATCATGACCTGATCCAAGATCATGACTGAACCGCCCAGGCACTCCATTGCCCTTAACCTTTCTACATGATGTGACTGTACATCAAATTGGTTCAGTCACATTTCCCCAAATATTGTTATTTTGATATGTTAAACAATATTTTTATCTCACTAAACATTCTTACGCTGTGAGTTGAATTCTGTTTAATTTTGCCAGGTAATTGATTTTTTTGGTTGTTGCTGGAATGGTTTAGAGAGAGGAATCAAACTACAAAATATAAGTGATCAGATGCTCTTTTTACCATTAAATTATATTTTAAATTAGCCTACAGTGTTTAGTGTTTAAGTAAGAAAGGATCATGTACAATAAGCTCTGGGCTTCTCTCTTATGGAACTATGTAGTAGTGAGTCCCTTGCTGCAACATCTTGCCCCTCCTCCAAAGCAGCTAGCATATATTTGAGCATGGTGGTTCTGCTCATGTTGTGTCTTATTCACATGGAGGAGATAGCAATGCTTACACTGTAGCAGGTGGAGCTCCCATGCCGAATCCAATCCTGGATTAAATCTTAAGGATATTAGCACGGCTTTGGGCCCTTACAAAGTGGTGCTGAATGAGTACTTTCATTTTGGGAATTTGATTATAATTTTATTGAAAGAGCATAATTATATAAGAAAAAGAAACAGCATCTTAATTCCATTCATAATATGCTGACTGGATCTCTGCTGTGGGGGTGGAAACAGTTAAAGAATGCAACATTTATTTATTTATTTATTTATGTTTTTAAATTTTTTTTAACATTTATTTATTTTTGAGACAGAGAGAACATGAACAGGGGAGGGTCAGAGAAAGAGGGAGACACAGAATCCGAAACAGGCTCCAGGCTCTGAGCTGTCAGCATAGAGCCCGACGCGGGGCTCGAACCCCTGGACCTCGAGATCATGACCTGAGCCAAAGTCGGATGCTTAACCGACTGAGCCACCCAGGCGCCCCAAGAATGCAACATTTAATATAAATCCCTTTAAAAGAGTGCTTTGTATCTAGATTAAACGTTCAAGACAGTCAGCAAGCAACACTTACCAAGGTGTATTTTCTGGAATTTCAATCTTGGATTGATTGAAGTGTTCATGGTCTGAAAAAAATGTCTCCAGCATCAAAAGCTTGGCTTGTTTTTCTCTGACGTCATGCCACCGTAAAGTAGCATGTGCCAACAGCACAATATCCTTAATGTTTGGATGTAAGGTGGGTTTAAATACTTCTAAAAAGGCTTAGTTTTAAAATCCAGTAGTATTTCGGCAGAGAAATAATTATGATTCAAATTAGGTGGCTTGATTGACTTTCTTTCATGGCATATAATTCCCTGTCATTTGTGTGTCTGACACAAGTAAAGAATTGGTTTTTGTACAGTGAAAGTAATGGAAAAAGGTCTGATTTTTATGAAATCTGCATGTAAAATGTCATCATTCTCCATTAATGAAGATTAATTACTGACTTGGTTTTTGTTTGCTACTGTGGAGATTAAATATACAGGAAACAACATTGATAGGCAGGACTGGAAATGCCTTCAAATACCACTTTGATGGAAAAAAATGTTGGTGGCAGGTTTTATGTTTATAAACTAGGCCATTGGCTTTGTGAATTGGTACTAACTCAAGAGTTGGTGTTTGGAAACTAGAGGGAAAAAAAGCGCGCGCGCGTGTGTGTATGTGTGTAAGTTTATTTATTTAAATAGAGAGAGAGCAGGAGGGATAGAGAGTCCCAAGCAGGCTCTGCACTTCTCACCATCAGTACAGAGCCCGATGTGGGGCTCGAACTCATGGATTGTGGGATCATGACCTGAGCTGAAACCAAGAGTCAGATGCTTAACCACCTGACTCATCCAGGAGCCCTGCGGGGGGAAAAAGCTTTTAAACAAAACAAACAAAATAAGAGAAATATGACCTACCCATCCTCTATAAGTGAAACAGTGGTTGTTAATTAGTGATGTGACCTAAGTGAAGGAAATAAATGTAAAGTTTGCCTTACAGATAAGTGGTTTCTTTAAATTATTAATGTCATAAAGAAGTGATGTATTTTTTTTTACCTGATTTCTGCAAAAAAACAAAAACAAAAACCATATGATTTAAAACCAAGTTCTAAGTGGGAAGAACTTTCTAATGAGTTTAGTATTTGGAGAATAATTACTTATCCTAAAGTGTTGTTTTCTTAATTTTTGTAGGACTGAAACTTTGCAATTGGTAATATATATGAAGAGGTCTCCAAATTGCTAGTTAATTAAATAAATTATACTGAAACAATGTTTTACTCCTTTATTAAAGAATATCTTCCTTTTCCAGGGTTCCTGGTTGGCTCAGTCGGTTAAGCATCCAGCTCTTGATTTTGGCTCAGGTCATATATCATGGTTCATGAGTTCAAGCCCCAAGTCGGGTTCTGTGCTGGCAGTGAGAAGCCTGCTTGGGATTCTCTCTCACCTTTTCTCTTTCTCCTCCCCTGCTTGTGCTTCTCTCTCTCTCTTACAATAAATAAACATTAAAAAAAGGAATATATTCCTAAGTTCCCTCCCCTCCTACCCCGCTATGAACTCTTTGCAGTGTCAGCAAATTCTTATTTTCCTAGTGGTATTTCAGAAAATTTCTGCACCTGGAAATGGTTGCACAAGAAAAATATGCTGCTTATAGAAGCAAATTTTTACTAATTTGTTTCAACATTTGTATTGGTCATTTAACTGTCAGATGGTGTAAAATTCTCATGTACAATTGAAATTAACTCAAGCTACATTTTTGCTTCCCCCTGAACATTAAGCTTACTTTTTCATGTGATACGTACAACAGGATGTTTTTGGAAAAGAGTGTAAATTTTTTTAAATAATATTTTTAAAAAGTTAACCACACTAAAATTTTCCCTCTTTTCGTATTTAGGAACATTAAACACCTTGCAAAGTATTATAAGATGTTAAGAATGCTGTCTTTATCATAAAATCAGTTTTAAGAAAATACATTACCCTTGCATGTAATTAATGTAATAATTTCTATGAACTTAGAATCTTTTCCACCTCCACCCCTTGAACCACTTTAGAGTTTGTATTCATCACAAAGTACTGTTTAAGGTTCTTGGTTGCCCCCTGGTGGGAAAATTGAGAAAATATTTTATTGAAAGCTGTGGCCCTCCCTGGCAAGCAATCAAAGGTATTTAAAAGGTCATCTACTTATCTCCTTAGGAATTCATTAGATAATTTGGGTAGTAAAAAGAATGTTTTTTCTTTGCTTCAGCTTTTGTGGATAGAATTTTTAAAGACTTTTTCCAGAATGTTTAAATTTTACAGGAAGTAGCATTGACAAAAGACTTTGCAGAATAAGACTACAGGTGTCCTAGTTATAGTTTTCATTAATGTATTTTTGTATAATCAGAATTCATCATTAAAACTTTGTATTTAAATTAAACCAAATTTAAGTTAAAAATGTTAATACGCAGGGGCATCTGGGTGGCTCAGTTGGTTAAGCATCTGACTCTTGGTTTCAGTTCAGGTCATGATCTCATGGTTTGTGGGATTGGTTCGTGGGATCAAGTCCCACATCAGGCTTCAACACTGAGAGCATGGAGCCTGCTTGTGATTCTCTCTTTCTTCTCTGTCTGCTTTCCCCCGCTCTTGCACATGCTCTCTCTCAAAATAAATAAACTTAAAAAATATTAATATGCAGTCAAAGCAGGACATTTTGGGGGGCAAGGGCAGTTATTAACAAAAAGGGGAAATTGCAACTTCTGGTTGATACCATTTTAGAAATAGCTTGAAATATTAAGGGTAAACAAATGTTTTTTTCCTAGTGCATAAACAGAATACCAGGACTGTATATATGCCGGAGGTTTTTTTTTTTTTTTTTTTTTTTTGATGCTTATTTATTTTGAGAGAGAGTAAGCTTGTGTGTGTGTGTGTGTGTGTGTGTGTGTGTGTGTGGTGTGTGCGCGCGCGCTTACGAATGGGAGAGGGGCAGAGAGAGACTCCCAAACAGGCTCCAAGCTGTCAGCACAGAGGCTGACACAGGGCTCGACCTCACAAACTGTGAGATCATGACCTGAGCTGAAATCAAGAGTTGGACCCTTAACGAACTGAGCCACCCAGGTGTCCTGCAAGAGATTTATTTTCTAATACCACTGGTACTTTGATACCAATTACAGATTTTTTGTTTCCTTAATTTATAGGTAAACTGCAAGTAATCTACCTATGTAAAGTCCAAATCATATTTTAAAATATAGTGTTTTCATATATGTCTGTGAACTTTTGAAAAGTAATAAAAGCACCACCTTTTATTGTTGTACATGAAGTGTCTTTTTGAAAACTCAGATTTCTCTGTGAGTGGAGCTTACCTTTAACTGTACTATTGCTTACTAGACATTCATCCAAGACCGTTACATTAATAGGATGTCATGAGGAAGCAATCATCTGTTTATACAGTCAACCTTTGAATAGCATGGGACTTAGGGGCACCAACCCCTCTCCCCACACAGACGAAAATCCACATAATAACTTTTGAATCCTCCAAAACCTAACTACTTATAACCTCCAATTGACCAGTAACTTTACAGATAACATAAATGGTCAGTAAACACATATTTGTACACTACATGTGTTATATACTATATTCTTAGAATAAAGTAAGCTAGAGAAAAGAAAATGTTAAGGAAATTGTGAGGAAAACATACTTAGAATACTGTCTTGTATTTAATGAAGAAAACTCATAAGTGGCTCACGTAGCTTAAATTTGTGCTGTTCAAGGGCCAACTGTAATCTTAAAGCCTCTGCGTGCGTGCGTGCGTGCGTGTGTGTGTGTGTGTGTGTGTGTGTAGAGGTAGATAGGTAGGTAGAGCAGTATCACTAAAGAATGAATGAATTTCTAGGGTCAGTCTTAAGAAAGAGGCTTATCTCTCAGCTGTACTATTAGAACTGAGAGAAAAGACCCTTGGAAATGTAGGAAGAATGCCGAGGGTACTCACATTCCTAATCTAGCAATTACAAAGCTGTCTAGGGTGCAGTTCTCTGAGGGGTAGGTATTAACAGAAATGAGCAAATCTGAAGTGCTTCTACGGTATGCCAACTCTTTAGGTTAGAATTAATGATTTCAAAATAGTAGGTGCAATGAGACCATAGCCTGAGATTCTTTGGGAGGAAATAGCGGTGTTAGGATCAGAAACCTGTATTTTATAAAAGAAGTTATGTTTATTTTGTTCTTCTGTAATATACTTTTAAGAGTATAAGCTCTTACTTTAACTGTCCCTGAGGGAAGCCATCATAAAGCTCTTTGTAATAGAGCATTAAAATGTATTTGGTGGCAGCAATTATGAAAGTGAGAGAATCCCAGAGAGAAGGCAACACACCTGGTAAAAAGTCAGGGATATTTAAAAAAATAAAAAATAATTAAAAAAAAAAAAGGGGGGCACCTGGGTGGCGCAGTCGGTTGAGCGTCCGACTTCAGCCAGGTCACGATCTCGCGGTCCATGAGTTCGAGCCCTGCGTCAGGCTCTGGGCTGATGGCTCAGAGCCTGGAGCCTGTTTCCGATTTTGTGTCTCCCTCTCTCTCTGCCCCTCCCCCGTTCATGCTCTGTCTCTCTCTGTCCCAAAAATAAATAAACGTTGAAAAAAAAATTAAAAAAAAAAAAAAGGGATATTTTTGTGTCTTCTCACAGGGTGACAATGTAAGGTGCTATAAACCTTGGTGATTGTATTTTGTTAGAAGAGGTACAATTCCCATACAGCCCCGATTCTTAGCCTGGGATACAACTAGGTTTTAGGTACAAATATGGCATAACAGTGGATACCAAAAAGTTATCCTATAACAGATTTTTCTTGAATGTATTTTTAAATAAAAAGAATCTTTAAAATCTAATTTTCCTGTGAAACTTGTGGTATATCATTTGAATAGGGTAATATGTGATTTGTATGGACAGTTTATATAAGTGTAATTATATATGTGGGATTCATATAAAAGCTTCTGTTATCAAGAAATATTGTGCATGTAGCTATGTCTCCTTGCTGTCTCCTCATATCATTAAAGTAATGATTTGTTTTTTTGCTGTCAGAAGACATTTGGTGGAAAAGTTTGAGAAGCACTGTTTTATAGTTATATAATTGCTCTCCCCTTCTCACTCCTCCCTTGGGGCAAAAAGTCTTACAGCATAGATTTGAACAGTATGGCCCATTTACTTCAGTTAGTTCACTCATCCTTGCTTCGGCAGTGCACATACTTAGTTCACTCATGCTTAAGATTGTATTTGCAAATAATTAAATACAAATTAACAATGGCTTTGAACAAGTGGGCCTTTATTTTTTCCTAATTATAATCAGCTTGGAAGTATGCAGCTGCTACAGCTGCTGACATCTCTGCCTTTCTCTTGGCTTTTGCCTCATTGGAGCTCTAGCCCTAAAAGAGGAGGAGGTGGTGAAGGGGAGAGGGGTGTGGCTTATAAAACTAGAAGGCATCTACTTTGGTTTCACTGATTAGAACTGTGTCACATGGACTTCCATGATAGTACGAGAGAGTAGGAAACCTAGTATTTAGTTTTTTTAGCTTCTTTAATAGAGAAAAACAAGGAAAACAGATTGTAGTGTTAGGTTTAGTGTTAGGTGAAGCAACCTACAGTAGTGCATAAGTGCAGTATTTTTTTACTGAAATCTGATTAATTTCAGAGATGCAAATTGATAGTGCTGATCAAGTGGTATATCTTAGCTGAAGTAAAGCAGTAAAGTTGAATTGAGGCTCTCTTTCCAATTTCACTTTGCTCCAACCTTCAGAAGCAAAACTAAACACTGCAAAAAGCTACCGTTGGATTAGTTCCACACACACTGAAGTGTGAGGAGCATGTCCCATTAGCCTTAGGTTATGGTATGTAGTATCTTTAAGGCTTCCTTCAAACCAGTTTTACTAAGCATTAATGGGTGACTTAACTATATGCTTAAACAAGAATGTTTTTCAAAATAGTTTTCAAATTATTCTATAATGAATAATGACTAGTAGCACGCTGCTCATTCTAATTGGATTAGAATAATTTTAACAGTAATTAAAGTTAAATGTCTTCTTATGCTAAAGCACATGTTTCCTTTAATATCTTCCTCCTTGTTCTAAGATTAAATGTACTTTCTCTTGGCTGTGTTGCCAAACTTTGACATCGAACTGATATCTTTAGTGTACTGTTCTATTTTGGAAAACTTTTTCATTGATTCCACGGTTTCTTCAAAGGAGAAAAATTACTCTTCAGTGACTCTGGGGCTCCAACTAACTCCTCAGTCTTTTGGGATGCTGTGTTAAGCTTCTTCCTTAAAGTGAATGGATCAAATCATTCTTCCATGTATTGGTAAATAGTTTCTAGTAGTACTTTGCTGGTAGTAATGGGCCCATAATGTCTGCAACCAGAAATAGTTACTTGTTTGTTGCTCTCTGGTATCCATTTAGGACTATACACTGTGAGATATTAATGATTAATTTTTTAGTTTCTTTATTTAAAAATCTGTTGCTTTGGAATGTAGTTTTTCTCATGTTCCTTTAAGAATATGTTTATGAAATTTTGTTTTTCACAACTGAGTTACAAACGGAAAACTTGACAATAAGTTTTGAAAAGAATATTTCACTTTCAAACAAATACCACTCATTTGAATATATAACATTGAAACAGGAAATCATTTCAGGAAATTAAAACAAGGTATACGTATTCCTTATTGTTACAAAGAAAATCATAGTCATTCATTGATTAACTCATTCAGGCAGTCTCTCATCACACATTCAGTAATTATTGAGCATCTGTGTGCTGGGGATATACCAGTGAACAAAAGAAATCCTCGTGGAGTTTATATACTAACCATATTTCCTGTCGTAACTTTTCTTCTTTCTAACTCGTAATTTAGAGATTCTGTCAGTGAGAATGTTGGAATAAAAACTCAGGAAGAACTTGGGGCACCTGGGTGGCTTGGTTGGTTAAGCATCGACTTTTGATTTCCAATCAGGTCATGATCTCTCAGCTCCTGAGATCGGAACCTGCTTGGGATTCTCTCTTTCCCTCTCTTTCTGCCCCTCCCCTGCTCTTTTTCTCTTACACAGTCACAATAAATAAATTTTTAAAAACTCAGGAAAAACTCTACCATGTGCATAACTAGTGATTGCTTTAAAAAAATTTTTTTTAATGTTTGTTTTTGAGCGAGAGAGAGCGCAAGCCAGGGAGGGGCAGAGAGAGGGAGACAGGGAATCTGAAGCAGACTCCATCCACCCTGTTAGGGCAGAGCCCACGTGGTGCCCAAACCCACGAACTGTGAGATCATGACCTGAGCCACAGTCAGACAGTCAACCGAGTCACCCAGGTGTATCCTAGGGATTGCTTTTTTTAAAGTATTTTTTTTTTCAACGTTTATTTTTATTTTTGGGACAGAGAGAGACAGAGCATGAATGGGGGAGGGGCAGAGAGAGAGGGAGACACAGAATCGGAAACAGGCTCCAGGCTCTGAGCCATCAGCCCAGAACCTGACGCGGGGCTCGAACTCACAGACCGCGAGATCGTGACCTGGCTGAAGTCGGACGCTTAACCGACTGCGCCACCCAGGCGCCCCGGGATTGCTTTTTAAGCTCTGTATTAGTTTGCTAGGCCTGCCATAACAAAATGCCACAGACTTGAGTGGTTTAAACAACAAAAATTTATTTTTCTCTTTATTCTGAGAGGCTGGAAGTCCATAATCAAGGAGCTGGCAGAGTTGATTTCTCCCCAGTCTCTCTTAGCTTGCAGATGGCATCCTCTTGCCACTTTTTCTGCTGCTTTCTCTGTGAACAGGTGCTCCCTCTATCTCTCAGTCATATTTCCTCTTATAAGGACACCGGTCAAATTGGATTATCATACCCTTAATGGACTCATTTTAACTTAATCACATCTCTAAAGGCCCTGTTTCCTAATACAGTCACATTCTGACGTACTGAGACTTAGGGCTTCCACATACGAATTTGGGGAGACAGTTCCGCCAAAAACAATGTTTTTATTAAGGAAGAATTTAGGACTTCAAAGTTCCACAAGTATGTGAGGGAAGTTTAGAATGTAAAATTTTTATGACATATCACATTCTTAGGAAACATTTTATTATAAAGTTTACTGAGCAATCATAAACTTGATTTGAACATATTCTATCAGTGGGAATTGACAAATGAATAAATAAGGTTGCTCTGATTTAAGAATATACGATTTACAAATTACTTGAATTTTCAGATTAAGCAAGTCAGTGTAGCCTCTGCTGCTTAATTTGGCCACCCTGTGCTTATTTGCTGCTACCAAAGAAGAACAAATATCTTGAGCATGTATTTGAGGATAGAAGGTAGGGAAGAAGACAGAATATTTTGGTTATTTGAATCTTACTTTCAAAACTGTATTATCTGAACATGTGTATGTATGTGTATATATGTGTTTGGTGGTCACCTATGTTTGAATTAATATATGCCTCTGGTACATTGTGTTAAGTGAACTTTTTATGGCTTGGCTTTGGGAATCGAATCATAATTTAAAAATTTTGTTATTTCAAGTTGTTTCAAACAATCAAAAAGTACTGATCTTGGGAATACAACCTATTCATTAATTGGGAACTTGCTCTATAAAAAATATTAGGCTGCAACAGAAGTTGTAGTTCCTGATTACTTATTAATCTTACAGAAGTAGAAAATATCAACCTTTTGTTTCATAGTATGTCTTGAGGAGCAAAGCAAATTGGCTGTGTTTTTCTGGACTTTAGGTCCAGGAACTGGTTTGTTTGACAGTACAGCTGTGTATTTTGTTTGTTTTTAAGATCTATTTTAAATTATCCTTGGCATTTGCTGGAGTAAAATAAATCTTCCTTTGTATTTCATAACCATTAAGAGGTACAATACACAGACCACTAGGAGCTCCTAGCAGAATTTTTAAAGGGGATGCTTGGTTGGTTTTAGAAAAAAATAGTAATGCAATTTTGACAGATTTTACAAATTTGAAATGTTAAATTATGATGGTCATAAATTCCGTTATATTTTTTTCATCAAAGTCATTTTTATAAATAATTTGCAGAGTAATAAAGGAATAATGAAAAAACCTTCATTAGAAATTTTAATTAGATTTTAAGCATAGTAAACTCAAGTTTTATTTTTATTTTTTTTTTTTAATTTTTTTTTCAACGTTTTTTTATTTATTTTTGGGACAGAGAGAGACAGAGCATGAATGGGGGAGGGGCAGAGAGAGAGGGAGACACAGAATCGGAAACAAGCTCCAGGCTCTGAGCCATCAGCCCAGAGCCCGACGCGGGGCTCGAACTCACGGTCCGCGAGATCGTGACCTGGCTGAAGTCGGACACTTAACTGACTGTGCCACCCAGGCGCCCCGTAAACTCAAGTTTTAAAATCAGCTTTATGGAGATAAAATTGTCATATAATAAACTGTACATATTAAGAGGGTACAGTTTTACAAGTTTTGATGTATGTATACATTTGTGAAACCATCACTGCAATCAAGACAGTGAATATAATCATCATTCCCATATGTTTCTTCAAACTTCTTTTTAATGCTTCCTTCTCGTTGTCCTCCACCTGCTCTTCTCCCAGGCAACTAGTGGTTTGATTTCTCATATTATACAGTAGATTAGTTGGGATTTTCTTGAGTTTTATATAAATAAAATTAAAAGTGCGTTCTATTTTATAGATTTATTTTTTGGATTCTTTCAAATTAATTATTTTGAGATTCATCTGAAATATTATAGCCTGTATCAGTAGCTCATTGATTGTAGTTGCTGAGTAGTATTCCATTATGTGTATATAAGACATTTGGTTTTGAACATACTTCTATTCAAAATGTTCACTATAACTAACCACTTATCAACTAACATACATGAACATGTAATATATATCCATTTGGTGCATATGGATTCCCGATATCAAATAGGTCTGGTTTTTCACCTGATATTAAAACAGCATACTTTTGTAGACTTTGATGGCTCATAATTTTGTAATAAAGAGGACATTCATGTGTCTTTGGTCCATAATTGCAAAGCATTTCATTTTTAGAATTATAAGTACCAATTAGAATGATCAGTCTAGAATGAATTATTTTATTTTTGCATCATCTGTTTCCTTCTATTCCCCTGTGTGTGTGTGTGTGTGTGTGTGTGTGTGTGTGTGTGTGTGTGTGTATAGCTACTTTTAACGGTTGTCTTCTTACAAACTGCCTGAAGCAAATCTTAGTACATAAATCTAAAAAATGAGAGAGTACTATCACACGTCCTTTTAGACTGCTGGGCTGGTCCAAGTTCTTGTCACAAAATGTTGCATGTTAAAGTCCTTGACTAAGTGGATGAAAATGCCATATTTTCTTATCATCCTCAGGTTTTCCCTCATCTCTTCTTGAATTTGAGAAAATACATTTAGAATATTGTTTTCTGAAGACATACAGTCTCAGGTTTCATTTATACAACCAAATTCACTATGATGATTAATCTACTGTGTTACGTTCATCTTCTGATCGGCTAGGAATTGTAAAATGTATTTGTCAGTTTCTTTTAAGTATTCATGGTGTGCAGAAAAGAGTTAACATAACCTAAATTGCTCTTTGTGAAAAGGTCTCCTTGCAAAGTTGGCCCTTGGCTGATATCTAGGAACTTCCATTTCTTTTTTTTTTTTTTCCTTTGAACTTAGATTTCAAGAGATGCTGACCCCTAACCAATAAGAGTGGTTCACTGTGCCTACTGTTTGTGCAAACAAAATGGTTTATGCTGAACACTTCCTTCTGGGAGTCTGGAATTTGGGCTCACACTAGACAGAGGCCTCACCCATGTGGCCAGCCCTCGATGAATACCCTGGGCTCCGAGTCTCTCACAGTTTTTCCTGGTTGGCAGCATGTGTTATCACAGCGTATAGCTAGGAAAATTAAGGGCATCCTGTGTTATTCCACTGGGACAGGATTCTAGAAGTTTCCTCCTGGTTTCCCTCAACTTTGCCTCATGGGCAGTTTCCCCTTACTGATTTTTACCTTGTATCATTTCACTATAATCATAGCTGTGCATATAATGTATAATCGATATCATGAATCCTCCTTAAAAATCATTCATTGGACCTGGGGGGTGATCTTGGAGATCTTTCAACATATACAGGCAGAAAGTTAAAAATTATGAATTCCTGACTATATTATAAACAATGATACCTTAGAAAAGATGATATCTGAAGGATGATGCAATCCATCATAAGGACTTATTTCAAGATAGAATGAATTTTATTCTATATATAAAAAAGTAAATTTCTTCTTTGTTATATGGAAGATCTTAAGAACAAAAATTATAAAAAGCCAATCCTTACCAATAGAATTGCTTAATCCACACACACACACAAACCTAGACTGTGTTGTCATTGAACTCTGATTGTCTACCAACGGTTTAGTAAAGTGTGTTTTCTTAGCCATTTGTGTGCTATATAAAATTTGCATTTATTAAATATTGAGTAAATACAAAATAATATGTAAGAAGCATATTTTAGATGTAAAGAATCTCTACATAACATTAAAAATAACCAAAGGATATTGCAGGCATCCTTTGTTTTATTGTGCTTTGCTTTGTTGCATTTTTTTCTTTTTTAAACAAATTGAAGCTTTGTGGCAACCCTGCATCTAGCAAGTCTTGGCACCATTTTTTCCAACAACATTTGCTCACTTTGTGTCACTGCATCACATTTTGGTAATTCTCACAATACTTCAAACTTTTTTCTTATATTTGTTACAATGATCTGTTATCAGTGATTATGACTCTGAAAGCTCAGATCATGGTTAGCATTTTTTAGCAATAAAGTATTTTTAAATTAAGGTATGTACATTGTTTTTAAGACATAATGTTACACACTTAATAGACTACAATATGGTATAAACATAACTTTTATATGCACTGAGAAACCAAAAAATTCATTTGACTCGCTTTATTGAGATACTTAATTGTGGTGGTCTGGAACTGAACCCACAGTATGTATATATGTGTGTATATATACATACATACATACATACATATATATATATATATATATATATATATATATATATATATATATCTCCAAGGTATACTTGTATCTCGTCCTTCAGAAGTCCCCTATTTACTCCCCTCAGATTCCATCTTTTCTTTTTCTATTCAGTAATCATAATTTTGAATTCTATATTAGTAAGTCTTTTCTTTATAATTTCTAAATGATAAATTGTATGGTTTTGTACACTTTTGAACCAGTGGGTGATGATATGCCTGTTAATTTCTTTTTCTTACCTTTCTGTTTTTTCACTTTTCTTTTCCTGTTTTTTGGAGGTTCTTAAAATATATTCTTGGTATAAATATTTTGTTGGTTACAAGGGTTAGAAATACCTTCTCCCATTTAATGGTTCAGCTGTTTTTGTTATCTTTTGATGATTAGAAACACATAATTTTAATGTCAGACTACCAGTTTTTTTAAGGCTTATGCATTTTGTGTATTGTTTTGAATATTCTTTCAGAGCCAGAAGTCATAAAGGGATTTCCTATATAGTGTTCTTCAAGTTTTATAGTTTGAATTTTCACAACTGCTAGAACTTAATTTTTGTTTTTGTATGTAGGAGTCCCGTTTCATTTTTTTCTCATGGTTACCCAGTTGTCCCAGTGCCATTTATTGACGAATCCTTTCCATTTACCCCGTGATCTGTACTGTGTCGTAAATTCTCATACATGAATCTGTTTTTAGATTCTTTCTTTTGTTCCACACATCAGTTTGCTTAACCCTATGCTGATACACATTTTAGCCACCACAGCTTTAAAGTAATACCAGTTGTAACTGTTGATTTATATCATTTTAGATCTTCTATACAAACAGTAATATCCTTTGTGAATGATGACGGTTTTGCTGCTATCATAAGAAAAGAAATGGGTTATGTGTGTTTTACATTTTGATGAAAGTAGTGTTAAATTGCTGACAAGAAAAAGCTATTCTCATTTACATTCCCACTTGGATGTTAGAGTTTCTGTTTTTCCATACCCTTATCAACATTAGATATTGGCCCTTTTATAATATAATAATGTTCTCACCCCTTCCACCAACCAGCTAGAGTTTTCAAGTTGGTGAGTAGAAGTTTTAAGCTTTATTCAAATTTATTAGTCCCTTTTATTTTGTAGATATTCTTTCTTCCTTAGATTTCACCATTCCAAGAATATGAATAAAGTGACCCATGTTTTGTTTAAGTGTTTGGCTCAATTCTTCATATTTAGATCTGTGATCTTTTTTTTTTTTTTTTTTTTAGTTTAAATTATGCTCTAGGATTCGTGAATTGTTTTTCCAGATGTCTGTTACCAAACACTATTGATTCAGTAATCCATCATTGTCCCACTAATTTAAAATACTATTTTATATTATTAAATTCCCATATGTATTTGGTTCTGTTGTTGGATTCTGTCCTGTTCAATAGATTTATTTATGTTTCTGCTGCTGTCAAGCTTTTAAACACTCTTTATACTTGATAGAATCAGTTGTTCTCATGAGTTTTTAATTCAGAATTTTCTTGGCCTTTTACATGCTGGGTGTTTTTTAAAATTATTTTTATGGCTATTTATTTATTTTTTAAGAGAGAGAGAACAAGCCAGGGAGGGGGAGAGAGAGAGAGCTAGAGAGAAATCCCAAGCAGGCCCTGTGCTGTCAGCACACAGCCTGATGTGGGGCTTAAACCCAAGAACTGGGAGATCATGAGCCGAAAGCAAGAGTCAGAAGCTCAACTGGCTGAGCCACCCAGGTGCCCCTACATGCTGCTTTTTTAAATGATGGTTACTAGTATCCTGTCAAGCCCTCTGGCCCACCCAGTTAAAACTATATTAATATTTTAACTGCAAACACATTGAGTTTATAGATTACTTTCTTAGAAAATTCAAGCTATTAAAATATTGGATGCTTATCCAAGAACAACTGTGTTCTTCATTTATTCAGTATTCCTTTATCGCCTTCAGAAAATTGTGAAGTTTTCTTCATTAGAGATTGAGTCCTTTAACTCAAGTTTTCTGTTCATTGTTGCTACTGGGAATATGGTCTTTTCCAACAGACACACAGAAATTTACTACTTTTATTCATTTTCATTGAGGTATAATTTTTGTTCAATAAACTGCATCCATGTAAAATGTGCAATTTAATTAGTTTTGACAGCTCTAAACCCTTGTGAAACCACTGCTACAATCAAGTTACATAATATTTGCCTCCCTCAAAAGGGTTCTTTGTGCTCCTTTGAGTTCCAGTCAACCTTTCACTCCCTACCAGATACCTACCACTAATCGGTTTTTGTCATTATAAATTGTTTTTACATTTTCAGAAATTTTATATAAATGGATTAATACAGTAAATACTCTTTTGTGTGTGTCTTCCTTTTTTTTTTTTTAATTTTTTTTTTCAACGTTTATTTATTTTTGGGACAGAGAGAGACAGAGCATGAACGGGGGAGGGGCAGAGAGAGAGGGAGACACAGAATCAGAAACAGGCTCCAGGCTCTGAGCCATCAGCCCAGAGCCTGACGCGGGGCTCGAACTCATGGACCGCGAGATCGTGACCTGGCTGAAGTCGGACGCTTAACCGACTGCGCCACCCAGGCGCCCCTTGTGTGTGTCTTCTTTAACTCAGCATAATGCTTTTGAAAGTCACTGAAGTTGTTGTTTATGTCAGCAGTTTGCTTTTTTTTTTAACTGCAGAGTTATATTCCACTATATGGGTATATTACCTTTTGTTTATTCATACATGTTGATAGACATTTGGATTGTTGACAGTTTTTGGCTGTTGTGACTAAAGATGCTATGAATTTAAATGTACACGTTTGTGTGTGGACATATGTTTTTAATTTCTTTTAGATAAGTATCCAGTGGTTTTCATACCATAGATGTAAGAATGGTTGTTTTAATATCCCAGCAGTGTGTGAGTCCCAGTCTCAGCTCCACATTGTCACCAAAACTTATCTTAAAAACAAAAACAGTTATCTTAGTAGGCATGCAGTAGTATTTTATTGTGGGTTATTTTTTTTAATGTTTATTTATTTTTGAGAGAGAGAGAGAGAGAGAGAGAGAGAGAGCGAGCTCGAGAGGGAAAGGGCCAGAGAGAGAGGGAGACACCCTGTGTCTCTGTGTCCGAAGCAGGCTCCAGGCTCTGAGCTGTCAGCACAGAGCCCAATGCGGGTCTCAAACTCACAAACTGTGAGATCATGACCTGAGCTGAAGTTGGATGTGGATGCTTAACCGACTGAGCCACCCAGGTGCCCCCTTTTATTGTGGTTTTTATTTTGCATTTCCTTGATGGCTTGTGATATTGATTATCTTTACATGTTTAACATTAGTATCTCTTCCTTTGAGAAGTATTATGGGTTTGTGCCCCCCCCCCACCCCTTCCCCCAAATAAAAATATGTTGGAGTCCTAACCCCTAGTACTTTAGACTGTGACCTTATTTAGAGATAGGGTCTCTGCAGAGGTAATCAAGCTGAAATGAAGTCATTAGGGTGGGTGCTAATCCACATGACGTGCTTATAATAAGGGAAATTTGGACAAAGAGCACACACACACACTGCACAGCAAGAACACCATGTGAAGATGAAGGCAGAGACATAAAGATGAAGGCAGAGACAAGCCAAGGAATGCCAAGAGAGTGCCAACAAGCCACCAGAAGCAGGACAAAGACATGGGATAGATTCTTCCTCACAGCCCTCAGAAGGATTCTACTCTGCTGATAATCTTGATCTCAGACTTCTAGCCTCCATAACTAGCCTCCATAACTGTGAGATATTAAATTTATGTTGTTTAAGCCACCCAATTTGTCGTACTTAGTTACAATAGCTTTAGCAAATTGATACGTGAAATATAAATTTATTCCCAATTTTTAAAAAAAGTGGATTGTTTGTCTTCCTGTTACTAAGTTAAAAAAAGATCTTTATGGGGCACCTGGGTGTCTCAGTCCCTTAAGCATCCGACTTCAGCTCAGGTCACAATCTCCTGCATTTGTGAGTTCCAGCACTGCATGGGGCTTTGTGCTTTGTGCTGACAGCTCAGAGCCTGGAGCCTGGAGCCTGGAGCCTGCTCCAGATTCTTTGTCTCCCTCTCTCTGCCCCTCCCCCACTCCCAGTCTGTGTTTCTCTCTCTCAAGAAAAAAAAATAAAAAAAAATGATCTTTATATATTCAGATATGAGTTCTTTGTCAGATTTACTTATTGCAAATATTTTCTCTCATTTTGTGCTTTGCCTTTTACTTTCCTTAGTGGTAATTTTAAAGAGCAGAAGTTTTCACAAAGCCTACTTTGGCAAAATTTATCATCATTTTGCTTTTTGCATTCTATATCTTTTCCTACCACAATCTTTTTTTCTTAGATTTTCTTCTAGAAGCTTATAGCTTTGGATGTTAAACTTAGGTCTGCAGTCTGTTTCAGATTAATTCTGTATATGTGAGGTAAGGGTCAACATTAATGTTTTTCCTTATGAATGTTCAGTGGTTCCAGCACCATTGGTTGAAAAGTCTTTTCCTTTGGACATCATTGAATTACTATTGCACTTCATCAAAAATCATTTGGCAGTATGTGTGTGAATTTTTTTCTGAATGCTTTATTCTTTCCCATTGATGTAGTCCATCTTTTGGGCCAGTATCACACTGTCTTGACATCAGGTAATATAAGTCTTCCAACTTCGTTCTTTTTAAAATTTGGTTTGGCTGTTCTAGGTCAAATTATTGTTAGGATTGCATCAAATTTATAAACCACTTGAAGAAAATGGACATCTTAAGAATATTGAGTCTTCCAATCCACAAACACATTATGTCTTTCTTTAGATCTTATTTCTTTTAGCACTATTCTGTGAAACATTTTCAGTGAAAACATCATGAACATCTTTTGTAAAAATTTATCCCTGAAGTTTTTATGTTTTGGAATTTGTGTAAATGGAATTTTTGGAAAGTTTTTGTTTTTAGTTATTTGCTATTGGTATTAGAAAATATAATTTGACTAACCTTGTATCCTGTCACCTTACTGAAGTCAACTATTACTAGTTTGGGTCGTTTTATAAATTCCTTGGAACTTTCAGTGTAAACAATTGTGTCATTTGTTAGTAGAGATAATTTTACTTTTTTACTGATTTTTATGCTTTTTATTTCTTTTACTTACCTTGCAGTCATGGAGGGAAATGAGAAGGATGAGGGACGCCTGGGTTGCTCAGTCAGTTGAGTGTTTGACTCTTGATTTTGGCTTAGATCATGATCTCATGTTTTGTGAGATCAAGACCCTCATTGGCCTCTGTGCTGACAGAGTAGAGCCTGCTTGGAATTCTCTTTCTCCCTCTCTCTCTCTGCCCCTCGCCTGCTCACGCGTGCACTCTCTCTCAAAATAAACATTTTTTAAAAAGAAAGAAATGAGAAGAATAAGAATCTTTGCTTTATTCCCTTATCTTAACGGGGAGAATGTTCAACATTTCACTGTTTGGTGTGTTATCTGTAGGGTTTTGTGGATGCCCTTTATCAGATTGAGATTGTTCTGGATTTTTAGTTTGCTGAGAATTTTATCATGAATCCGTGTTAAAGAGGATCACATGTTTTATATATGCCTCTCAAACAGATCATATGGTTATTTTTCTGTATTCTTTTAATATGGAGAATTGTGCTGATTTTCACCCAGATGTTAACTAACCCTGCCTTTCTACAGTAAACCTTAGTCATGTGTCATTCTTTTCACGTTCAATTTGTTAATTTTTAAATTTTTTTTAATGTTTATTTTTGAGAGAAAGAGAGAGAGAGAGAGAGACATGAGTAGGGGAGGGTCAGAGAGAGGGGAAGACACAGAATCCAAAGCAGGCTCCAGGCTCTGAGCTGGCAGCACAGAGACTGACATAAGGCCGGAACGCACGAACCTCAAGATCATGACCTGAGCCGAAGTCAGATGCTTAACCAACTGAGCCTCCCAGGCGCCCCTCAATTTGCTAATTTTTAAAAAGCATTCTTGCATGTGTTCATGAAGAATATTGGTTTATCATTTTCTTACTTTTGTAATGTCTTAGGGTTTAATACTAAAGTTATGCTGGTCTCATAGCTGGGAAAGGTGCTTTATTTTCTGAAAGAATTTGTGAAAAAATACTGCCTTTTTTTAAAGTTTGTTTGTTTATTTATTTTGAGAGAGAGAGAGAATACACCGTATGATTTCAGTCCCTTTAAATTTGTGACTTGCTTTATGGCCTAGCATATGGTTTATCTTGGCAAATGTATAATGTGCACCAAACAGAATGTATTTTCATTTGTTGAGTGCAGTGTACAATGTCAGTTAAGTTACAGTGGTTGACAGTTTGGCAAGATTGTCTGTTTTTACTGATAGTTGTACAGTTCTCTCAACCAAGGAGTTTAAATCTCTTTCTAAGATTATGGAATTGTATATTTCTCCATTTAATTATTTGTACTTTTGTGTATTTTAAGGCTCTGTCACTTAGGTGTACACATTTGTGGTTACATCTTTGTGGTGAATTAGATTTTTATTATTTTGAAATATTTCTTTCTTTAGGTAATACTCTTTGATGTCTGTTTTGTTAGATATTAATATAGCCACTCCAGCTTTCTTGCACTTAAAAGCTACAGGATATATCTTTTTTTTTTATTATATACTTTATCTCTTTTGTACATAAAGTTCATCTCTTGCTTTTTAATTCATTTCTGAAAATCTCAACCTTTTAATTATAGTGTCTCTTTTTAAAAAGAATTTATTTGGTTTTTCTTTGTTCCCTCTTGAGTTCCTTTCTTGTCCCTTCCTTGCCTTCTTTTGGATTATTTGAATATTTTTAAATATTTCGTTTTAACTATTGGCTTCTTAGCTATATGCCTCTTTGCATTTTTTTATTAGTTACTGTAAAGATTATAATATATATCCTTACCTTACAGCTATTTAATATTTTTATTTATTTATCTATTTATTTATTTAATATATGAAATTTATTGTCAAATTAGTTTCCATACAACACCCAGTGCTCATCCCAAAAGATGCCCTCTTCAATACCCATTACCTACCCTCCCCTACCTCCCACCCCCCATCAACCCTCAGTTTTCAGTTTTTAAGAGTCTCCTTATGCTTTGGCTCTCTCCCAGTTTAACCTCTTTTTTTTTTTCTCCTTCCCCTCCCCCATGGGTTTCTTTAAGTTTCTCAGGATCCACATAAGAGTGAAAACATATGGTATCTGTCTTTCTCTGTATGGCTTATTTCACTTAGCATCACACTCTCCAGTTCCATCCACGTTGCTACAAAGGGCCATATTTCATTCTTTCTCATTGCCACGTAGTACTCCATTGTGTATATAAACCACAATTTCTTTATCCATTCATCAGTTGATGGACATTTAGGCTCTTTCCACAATTTGGCTATTGTTGAGAGTGCTGCTATAAACATTGGGGTACAAGTGCCCCTATGCATCAGTAATCCTGTATCCCTTGCTAAATTCCTAGCAGTGCTATTGCTGGGTCATAGGGTAGGTCTATTTTTAATTTTTTGAGGAACCTCCACACTGTTCTCCAGAGAGGCTGCACCAATTTGCATTGCCACCAACAGTGCAAGAGGGTTCCCGTTTCTCCACATCCTCTCCAGCATCTATAGTCTCCTGATTTGTTCATTTTGGCCACTCTGACTGGCGTGAGGTGATATCTGAGTGTGGTTTTGATTTGTATTTCCCTGAGGAGGAGCGACATTGAGCATCTTTTCATGTGCCTGTTGGCCATCCGGATGTCTTCTTTAGAGAAGTGTCTATTCATGTTTTCTGCCCATTTCTTCACTGGGTTATTTGTTTTTCGGGTGTGGAGTTTGGTGAGCTCTTTATAGATTTTGGATACTAGCCCTTTGTCCGATACGTCATTTGCAAATATCTTTTCCCATTCTGTTGGTTGCCTTTTAGTTTTGTTGGTTGTTTCCTTTGCTGTGCAGAAGCTTTTTATCTTCATAAGGTCCCAGTAGTTCATGTTTGCTTTTAATTCCCTTGCCTTTGGGGATGTGTCAAGTAAGAAATTGTTGCAGCTGAGGTCAGAGAGGTTTTCTCCTGCTTTCTCCTCTAGGGTTTTGATGGTTTCCTGTCTCACATTCAGGTCCTTTATCCATTTTGAGTTTATTTTTGTGAATGGTGTCAGAAAGTGGTCTAGTTTCAATCTTCTGCATGTTGCTGTCCAGTTCTCCCAGCACCATTTGTTAAAGAGACTGTCTTTTTTCCATTGGATGTTCTTTCCTGCTTTGTCAAAGATGAGTTGGCCATACGTTTGTGGGTCTAGTTCTGGGGTTTCTATTCTATTCCATTGGTCTATGTGTCTGTTTTTGTGCCAGTACCATGCTGTCTTGATGATGACAGCTTTGTAGTAGAGGCTAAAGTCTGGGATTGTGATGTCTCCTGCTTTGGTCTTCTTCAAAATTACTTTGGCTATTCGGGGCCTTTTGTGGTTCCATATGAATTTTAGGATTGCTTGTTCTAGTTTTGAGAAGAATGCTGGTGCAATTTTGATTGGGATTGCATTGAATGTGTAGATAGCTTTGGGTAGTATTGACATTTTGACAATATTTATTCTTCCAATCCATGAGCACGGAATGTTTTTCCATTTCTTTGTATCTTCTTCAATTTCCTTTATAAGCTTTCTATACTTTTCAGCATACAGATCTTTTACATCTTTGGTTAGATTTATTCCTAGGTATTTTATGCTTCTTGGTGCAATTGTGAATGGGATCAGTTTCTTTATTTGTCTTTCTGTTGCTTCATTATTAGTGTATAAGAATGCAACTGATTTCTGTACATTGATTTTTGTATCCTGCGACTTTGCTGAATTCATGTATCAGTTCTAGCAGACTTTTGGTGGAGTCTATCAGATTTTCCATGTATAATATCATGTCATCTGCAAAAAGTGAAAACTTGACTTCATCTTTGCCAATTTTGATGCCTTTGATTTCCTTTTGTTGTCTGATTGCTGATGCTAGCACTTCCAACACTATGTTAAACAACAGCCATGAGAGTGGACATCCCTGTCCTGTTCCTGATCTCAGGGGGAAAGTTCTCAGTTTTTCCCCATTGAGGATGATATTAGCTGTGGGCTTTTCATAAATGGCTTTTATGATGTTTAAGTATGTTCCTTCTATCCCAACTTTCTTGAGGGTTTTTATTAAGAAAGGATGCTGAATTTTGTCAAATGCTTTTTCTGCATCGATTGACAGGATCATATGGTTCTTATATTTTCTTTTATTAATATGATGTATCATGTTGATTGATTTGCGAATGTTGAACCAGCCCTGCATCCCAGGAATGAATCCCACTTGATCATGGTAAATAATTCTTTTTATAAGCTGTTGAATTTGATTTGTTAGTATCTTATTGAGAATTTTTGCATCCACATTCATCAGGGATATTGGCCTGTAGTTCTCTTTTTTTACTGGGTCTCTGTCTGGTTTAGGAATCAAAGTAATACTGGCTTCATAGAATGAGTCTGGAAGTTTTCATTCCCTTTCTATTTTTTGGAATAGCTTGAGAAGGATAGGTATTATCTCTGCTTTAAATGTCTGGTAGAATTCCCCAGGGAAGCCATCTGGTCCTGGACTCCTATTTGTTGGGAGATTTTTGATAACTGATTCAATTTCTTTGCTGGTTATGGGTCTTTTCAAGCTTTCTATTTCCTCCTGATTGAGTTTTGGAAGTGTGTGGGTGTTTAGGAATTTATCCATTTCTTCCAGGTTGTCCAGTTTGTTGGCATATAATTTTTTATAGTATTCCCTGATAATTGCTTGTATTTCTGAGGGATTGGTTGTAATAATTCCATTTTCATTCATGATTTTATCTATTTGGGTTATCTCCCTTTTCTTTTTGAGAAGCCTGGCTAGAGGTTTATCAATTTTGTTTATTTTTTCAGAACACCAACTCTTGGTTTCATTGATCTGCTCTACAGTTTTTTTAGATTCTATATTGTTTATTTCTGCTCTGATCTTTATTATTTCTCTTATGCTGGGTTTGGGGTATCTTTGCTGTTCTGCTTCTATTTCCTTTAGATTTTGTATTTGGGATTTTTCTTGTTTCTTGAGATAGGCCTGGATTGCAATGTATTTTCCTCTCAGGACTGCCTTTGCTGCATCCCAAAGCGTTTGGATTGTTGTATTTTCATTTTCGTTTGTTTCCATATATTTTTTAATTTCTTCTCTAATTGCCTGGTTGACTCATTCATTCTTTAGTAGGGTGTTCTTTAACCTCCATGCTTTTGGAGGTTTTCCAGACTTTTTCCTATGGTTGATTTCAAGCTTCATAGCATTGCGGCCCAAAAGTATGCATGGTATGATCTCAATTCTTGTATACTTATGAAGGGCTGTTTTGTGACCCAGTATGTGATCTATCTTGGAGAATGTTCCATGTGCACTCGAGAAGAAAGTATATTCTGTTGCTTTGGGATGCAGAGTTCTAAATATATCTGTCAAGTCCATCTGATCCAATGTATCGTTCAGGGCCCTTGTTTCTTTATTGACCATGTGTCTAGATGATCTGTCCATTGTTGTAAGTGGGGTGTTAAAGTCCCCTGCAATTACCACATTCTTGTCAATAAGGTTGCTTATGTTTGTGAGTAATTGTTTTACATATTTGGAGGCTCCTGTATTCAGCGCATAGACATTTATAATTGTTAGTTCTTCTTGATGGGTAGACCCTGTAATTATTATATAATGCCCTTCTTCATCTCTTATTACAGCCTTTAATTTAAAGTCTAGTTTGTCTGATACAAGTATGGCTACTCCAGCTTTCTTTTGACTTCCAGTAGCATGAAAGATAGTTCTCCATCCCCTCACTTTCAATCTGAAGGTGCCTCAGGTCTAAAATGAGTCTCTTGTAGACAGCAAATAGATGGGTCTTGTTTTTTTATCCGTTCTGATACCCTATGTCTTTTGGTTGGCGCATTTAGTCCATTTACATTCAGTGTTATTGTAGAAAGATACGGGTTTAGAGTCATTGTGATGTCTGTAGGTTTCATGCTTGTAGAGATATCTCTGGTACTTTGTCTCACAGGATCCCCCTTAGGATCTCTTGTAGGGCTGGTTTAGTGGTGATGAATTCCTTCAGTTTTTGTTTGTTTGGGAAGACCTTTATCTCTCCTTCTATTCTAAATGACAGATTTGCTGGATAGAGGATTCTCGGCTGCATATTTTTTCTGTTGATCACATTGAAGATTTCCTGCCATTCCTTTCTGGCCTGCCAAGTTTCAGTAGAGAGATCCATCACTAGTCTTATCGGTCTCCCTTTATATGTTAGAGCACATTTATCCCTAGCTGCTTTCAGAATTTTCTCTTTATCCTTGTATTTTGCCAGTTTCACTATGATATGTCGTGCAGAAGATCAATTCAAGTTACGTCTGAAGGGAATTCTCTGTGCCTCTTGGATTTCAATGCCTTTTTCCTTCCCCAGATCAGGGAAGTTTTCAGCTATTATTTCTTCAGGTACACCTTCAGCACCTTTCCCTCTCTCTTCCTCCTCTGGAATGCCAATTATGTGTAGATTATTTCTCTTTAGTGCATCACTTCGTTCTCTAATTTTCCCCTCATACTCCTGGATTTTTTTATCTGTCTTTTCTCAGCTTCTTCTTTTTCCATAATTTTATCTTCTAGTTCACCTATTCTCTCCTCTGCCTCTTCAGTCCGAGCTGTGGTCGTCTCCATTTTATTTTGCAGCTCATTAATAGCACTTTTGGCTGTTCCTTAGTCCCTTGATCTCTGTAGCAATAGATTCTCTGCTGTCCTTTATACTGTTTTCAAGCCCAGCGATTAATTTTATGACTATTACTCTAAATTCACTTTCTGTTATATTGTTTAAATCGTTTTTGATCAGTTCGTTAGCTGTTGTTATTTCCTGGACATTTTTTTGAGGGGAATTCTTCTGTTTTGTCATTTTGGATAGTCCCTGGAGTGGTGCAGAACTGCGGGGCACTTCCCCTGTGCTGTCTTGAATAACTTGCGTTGGTGGGTGGGGCCACAGTCAGACCTGATGTCTGCCCCCAGCCTACTGCTGGGGCCACAGTCAGACTGGTGTGTACCTTCTCTTCCCCTCTCCTAGGGGTGGGATTCACTGTGGAGTGGCGTGGCCCGTCTGGGCTACTTGCACACTGCCAGGCTTGTGGTGCTGAGGATCTGGCATATTAGCTGGGGTGGATCGGCAAGGTGTACAGGGGCGGGAGGGGCAGGTTTAGCTCGCTAAACCGAAGCTCTGCTTCAGGAGGGGCTGCAGCACCGGGAGGTAGTCAGACCCGCCGGAGGGATGGATCCTCAGAAGCGTGTTGGGTGTTTGTGCAGTGCAAGCAAGTTCCCTGACAGGAACTGGTTCCCTTTGGGATTTTGGCTAGGGGATGGGCAAGGGAGATGGCGCTGGCAAGCGCCTTTGTTCCCCGCCAAGCTGCGCTCTGTTGTCCAGGGCTCAACAACTCTCCCTCCCGTTGTCCTGCAGCCTTCCCGCTCTCCGAGCATTCCCACTAGTAGTGCAAGAGGGTTCCCCTTTCTCCTCATCCTCGCCAACACCTGTTGTTCCTTGTGTTGTTAATTTTAGCCATTCTGACAAGTGTGAGGTGGTATCTCATTGAGATTTGACTTGTATTTCCCTGATGAGCGGTGTTGAGCATCTTTTCATGTGTCTGTTAGCCATCTGGCTCTCTTCTTTGGAAAAGTGTCTGTTCTTGTCTTCAGCCCATTTCTTAACTAGGTTATTTGTTTTTGGGTTTAGAGTCACAGATTTTTGGATACTAACCCGTTATCAGATGTGTCTCTTGCAAATATCTTCTCCCATTTTCTTGGCTGCCTTTTAGTTTTGTTGATTGTTTCCTTTGCTGTGCAGAAGCTTTTTATCTTGATGAATTCCCAGTAGTTCATGTTTGTTTGCTTTTGTTTCCATTGCCTTTGATGATGTGTCTAAAGGAAGTGGCTTGGGCTGAGGTCAGAGAGTTTGCTGCCTGTGTTCTCCTCTAGGATTTTGATGGTTTCCTATCTCACATTTAAGTCTTTCATCCATTTTGAGTTTATTTTTGGTGTGGTGTAAGAAAGTGTTCCAGTTTCATTCTTCTGCATGTCGCTGTCCAATTTTCCCAACAGCACGGATACTCTTTTTTGCTTTGTCGAAGATTAGTTGACCATACATTGTAGGTCCATTTCTGGGTTCTTTGTTCGCTTCCATTGATCTGTGTGTCTGTTTTTGTTCCAGTGCTATACTGTCTTGATGACTTTAGCTTTGTAATGTAGCTTGAAATCCAGAATTGTGATGCCTCTAGTTTTGTTTTTCTTTTTTGGGATGACTTTGGCTATTTGGAGTCTTTTGTGGTTTCCTACAAATCTTAGGGTTGTTTATTCTAGCGCTGTGAAAAATGCTGGTGGTATTTTGATAGGGATTGCATTAAATGTGTAGATTGCTTGGGTAGTATAGACATTTTAATGATGTTTGTCCTTCCAATTCATGAGCATTGAATGCTTTTCCATTTTTTGATCTCCTCTTCAGTTTCTTTCATAAGTGTGGCATAGTTTTCAGAGTACAGATCTTTGACCTCTTTGTTAGGTTTATTCCTAGGTATCTTGTTGTTTTTGGTGCACTTGCAAATGGGATCGATTCCTTGATTTCTTTTTCTGCTCCTTTGTTTTAGGTATATAGAAATGCAACAGATTTCTGCACATTGATTTTATATCCTACAACTTTGCTGAATTAATGTATTAGTTCTAGGAGTTTTTTGGTGGAATCTTTTGGGTTTTCTACATAGGGTGTCATGTTGTCTGCAAATAGTGAAAGTTTGACTTCTTCCTTGCTGATTTGGATGCCTTTTATTTCTTTTTGTTGTCTGCTGGGGCTAAGACTTCCAGTAGTATGTTAAATAGTAATGGTGAGAGTGGACATCTTTGCCTTATTCCTTACCGTAGGGGAAAGGCTTGCACTTTTTCCCCATTGAGGATGATATTAGCTGTGGGTCTTTCATATATGGGTCTTCATGATGTTGAGGTATGTTCCTTCTATCCCTGCTTTGTTAAGCATTTTTATAAAAAATGGATGAGTGTGGGAAAATCTTTTATCTTGGCTTGTCACAATTCTTTTCTTAAAATGCTTTGAGTTAATAATTCTATTCTTGGGCCTTAGCCTTTCAGCAGTTGCTGTCAGTGGTTTCAGGGATTTTAAATTTATTTGTTTTAACTAGGTGAATAGTTGGAAGAATTGTTTACTTAGAGATATTTATCAATTCTGCTACAAGTAATCAATTTTTGGCTAAATTTTTTCCCTTGGTTATATAGGTTGGTTTCTATTCATATGGGTTGAAAGCTAAGAATTGTTTAACAATAGGCAATAGTTTAATTGTATCTAACTTTTTCATCCCAGTTCTCAGTTAATGCATGTAATAGTTAATTTTATTAATGAACTGATGGAATAGGAAAAACCATATTGTAGATGCTATCCCAAACCAGCAGTTTTTTTACTAACAACATAGCCCCACTTTAAAACAGTTTGTCTGGAGCTGGCAGTAAGATGGTCTCAAAACAGCTTTTGTCATGGGCAAGAAAAATAAGCTCTAAACTAGTCTAATATTAGTGTTTATATTTAGATGATTCTTCTGTTTCTATTTCTGCAGTTTCATATTAAACCATTGTTAAGAAAAAAACCAGTAAGTGTTTTGGATGCAGTTTTGTATTGCTTTTATCTCATTGAAGATTGATAAATAGGAGAATGATGTTAATGTAATCTGGAAATCACTTTGGTCCATACTTAATTTTTCCTAAACTAGGAAATCCTGTGCCATAGGAATAGGATTATAATTTTAATTGGAGAGTAGAAAAGAAAGCCCTTGGCTCTTTTGCTACCCTGAAAGCAAGGAGTTCTTTGGATTGTATTTAAGAAAATTAAAGACAACCTGCAGCTGGGCCTTTTACCTAGCGATTTACTCCCAACCCAGCATGATTCTTTGCAGGTGATACATTCCATTGCCTTTTATGCCCATCTTAAAAGTAGCCCAACTGTATTTGGGGCTTTGACCTATACTGGTCTGACACCCACTGACCCTATTTTAATTGCAGTTGACCCTTGAACAACTTGGGGGTGGTTAGAAGTGCTATTACTCTGCACAGTTGAAAATTGTGTAACTTTTGACCCCCCCCCCATACTTAACTACTAATAGCTTACTTTTGACCTTACTGATAACATAAACAGTTTATTAACACGTTTTGTATATGTATTATATGTTGTATTCTTATAATCAAGTAAGCTAGAGAAAACTGTTAAAGAAATCTTAAGAGAAAATACAGTATTGTCCTGTATTTGTAAAAACAGAACAAAACAAAACTGTATATAAGTGGACCCATGCAGTTCAAACCTGTGCTGTTCAAGGGTCAACTGTATAGTGTTGCCAGTATTTTCAGTCCTTTGTGCTGTGGTTGTAGGCTGAGTGACAAAATTAAATGCCTATTTCTTTGTCTCTGAGGCCATTTATTTTGACCTTGAAACTTAAAAGTTTATTTTAACTCTTGAAAATAATTATTTTTAGCTGTTAAAGATGCAAAAAGTGAAAATAATGCTTTTTGAGAAGTATAAAACATTTCTGCAGTTTTAAATTAATGTATTTTATTGATTATAAGATACACTTTTTTCTAATTTTAACCTTTTCGAATTTCGGAGCATTTGTAGTTGATGCACTTCACAATTTTGTTCGGTTTTTTCTTTTAAAGGGGTACAAATAAGTGGGGTGCCTTATGATTGATGATGTATTGGATTGGATGAAATATGGTATTAGCTTGTAGATCAGTTTTAGAAGTTAAAATATCCTGGTTTTGATATTCTGGAAACCCTGTTTTTGAAAGGTCATACTATCATTTCTATGGAGTTTAGAACTGTGGTTTCCAAAAGTTCATAATATAGATTTTGGCAAAGTCTTCTAAATATTTTTTGAAATGGAGGTTTAGATCTTGTTATGAATAATAAGCTGTGAAACTACAAAATAGTTTCCTTTAAAACAAAAAATTTTAGGAGCATCTGGGTGGCTCAGTCAGTTGAGCATCTGACTTCAGGTCAGGTCATGATCTCATGATTCATGAGTTCAAGCCCTGTGTCAGGCTCTGTACTGACAGCTCAGAGCCTGGAGCCTGTTTCAGATTCTGTGTCTTCCTCTCTCTCTGCCCCTCCTCTGTTTCACACTCTGTCTCTTTCTCTCTCTCAAAAATAAGTAAACATCAAAATATTTTAAACAAAAAATTTAAGAAAAATACGCCTTTTTTCTATTATTTTGTTATAGAACCAATCATTTAAAAATTCAGGTTTCTGTTCTTTATAGTCCTAATTTAATAGAGCAAAGTGGAAGTTAGGACTAGAACTATGACTATTGGATTTTACCTTTTTGCCATTTGTAATACCTTGTATCATTACATAAGAATGACTGAATTTCTTATACACAGTATTACATACACATAATTTCTCTATCCCACCTTAAAGTCTTCTGTCATTTCTATAACATATCTAAAAGTGATTATTCTAGGTCATTTTGAAACCAGTACAGCAGTTCTTGGCCCTTACTCCCCTGCCCCTCCCAAACTTAAACTATCCCAAATTCTTTGAGAAACTAATTAAAACTCTGAACATCTCCTCTGGAAAAAATGCTCACACTCCTTTGAAATTGTTTTTACAATTTTAAGGGGTGGTTTTAGGCAGTTATATCTTTTTTTTATTTTGTTTTTTTGTTTTTTGCTTTTAGCTTATTATTTAGAAATGCTAGGAAGAAAAATGTGAAGAAATGATACTGCCTTGATTTTCACTTTATAGAAATGCTTTTAATGTTGCATCACTAAATATGATGATTGCTGGGCACCTGGGTGGCTCAGTTGGCTAGGCATCTGACTCTTGATTTCCACTCAGGTCATGATCACGGTTCATGGGATCAGGTCCTGTATGGGGCTTCATGCTGGCAGCACAGAGCCTGTTTGAGATTCTCTCTCTCAAAATAAATAAACTTAAAAAATATATATGATTGCTAGTAGATTTTTTTAATGTCTATATTAATAAGAGCTATTGCCCCCACTCCATTAGGAATGAGTTTAACATTGTGGCAGATACTTAGATGTTCTTTAAGCATCCACTGAGATGATCTCATGAACTTGGTTTTTCTTTGATCTATTCATATGGTTAAAAAAGCCATGAACCATCAATTGAACTTCCTTGTATTCTTTTTGGGCTACATTTCACTTCATGGTATTGTATTTAATTTGCTGTTTTTCCTTCCAGAACGTTTTTGTCTTCATATTTGAAGTAAGATTAGTTTCTTGTTTTTTAAGGTTCTATAATCTGATTGTCTAATGAATTTGGAAGCTTTTCATCGTCCTCAGGAATGCAAGAATGAGCTATTTTCTTGATAGAATTTCAATGTACTTATAATATGTTTACATTTATTGTGATCATTCATTTTTAATTTCTTTCATCTTATTTTGTATTTATCATAGTTTTCCTGCATGTATTTTAACTCTTTCCTGCCATTTCCTAATTTCTATTAGTTAAAAAATTTTTTCTTTCTTTTTTAAATTTCTTCTCTTTCCTAATGGTTTGTGAGTTCTCTTTCTATACAAGTCTTTACCATTGAATTTTAAGAAACATTTAAAATATTTATATCAACGTCTAAGTTTTATTTATCCCCATATTTATAGACACCCACAATACCATACCCAGACCTCTGTTTTTATTGAAATTTGGAAATTAGGTTCCAGACTGGCAGTGATTCTGTCTGTGCATTCCTCAACATACAATATTCACCTGTTTTAGAAATTCACATTAAACTGTACCACTGCTCTTAAGTTGATGTCTTATTTTATTGCTTTCTTACAACAAGTATGTTGGGAGTACGTGGAACAATGCTAGTAAAATGTATGTGGTGTAAAATATTTCTTTTTAGTTTATTACTGGAAGACCAAGTATTTATAGGTTGAGAGGTAGGTAAGGAGATATTTACAAACTGACAATTATGTTTAATTCTGGTCAACATTAATTTAAGGACTTTATGCTAGTAAAATAGTGTTTTACTTCACTATTCACTATTTACTTCATTTCTTCATTTCAACAATTGTCAATTTTCTAATCGATTTGAATATCTGCATGGTTTCCATTATCAGAAAACTTTATTAAGGAACAGTTCTGGAAAATACATAACTGCAGTGAAGTAGTAACATAGTTACATTGCAAATTAAAATAGCTTTTAAGTGACAGTTGTCAGTAATTAAAATAATGTTGCCAGTATTGTTAATCAAGATTAAGAGCAATGGAAGGTTTGATACTGAAGATACCAGCTTTAAAAACATAAAAAAGAATGAGGAAATTTCTAAATGGGTACTTAGAAATGTTCTTACTACAGTAATTTTTAAATCTTCTTCCTCCTTTATGCTCTTCTCATCCCCATTTTGTAATTCTTTTCTAGTACAAGTGTTAAGTTAGACTTGGACCACTTGGCTCAGTTTTATGCATTCTTCTGTATTAGCAAACTGGTTTTATATGAAATTTTAATGTTAAACATTTTTCGGTAATTGGTTGAGATCAATCTTTAGATAATAAGAAATACAGACGAATATTATACAATGTAATGGTGGGCTGGAAAGCTACTTGGAAATACTTTCTCAAGTAATAATTGTAACTCAAGGGTCCCTGTTTTCAATCATTAGTAAAAAATAGAATTCTCCTTTTGGTAGCTATATTTTGTTGTATTAAGCTTCTTTAAAAGGCAACTCTGAGAGGAAGAAGAGATTTTTACTGGCTAGAGATAAGAAGAGATATTTGCAGTGGATTAAAGCCAGTCAAATAGGTGTAATCCATCCATTTATAATAACATTTTATTTTAAAGCTTATATATTTTGAGAGACAGAGAGAGAGCAAGTGATAGAGGGGTGGAGAGAGAAGGAGAAAGAGAGAATTCCAAGCAGGCTCCGCACTGTCAGCGTGGAGCCTGATTGTGGGGCTCAAAATCACAAACCACAAGATCCTGACCAGAGGCGACGTCAGATGCTTAAATGACTGAGCCACCCAGGTGCCCCTGATGACATTTTAATAATAGTTTTAAAATTAATCTATTCACATACCGTAACATTCACCTCTTTAAAGTGTATAGTTTTGTGCACAAGGTTGTATAGCCATCATTACTAACTTCAGAACATTTTCATCACCGAAAAAAAAAACTCTGTACCTACCAGCAGTTGGTTCCTATTTCATCCTCTCCCAGTCTTTGAAAATCACTTATCAAGTTCTATGAACTTGCCTATTCTGAACGTCTCATATAAACGGAGTTATACAGCCTATGGCTTTTTGTTTCCAGCTTTTTTCACTTAGTGTACTTTCAAAGTTTCATGTTGTAGGATATGTAAATATGAATAATATTCCATTGTGTGAATATACCACATTTTGTTTATCCATTTATAAATTGATAGACATTTGGGTTGTTTCCACTTTGGGGCTGTTATGAATAATAATACTATGAATATTGGTGTACAAGTTTTTGTGTGGGTGCACCTTTTCAGTTCTCTTGGATAGTCTAGTAAGAGTGAAATTACTCAGTCACATGGTAACTCTTTTTACCTTTTGAGGAACTGCCAAACTGTTTTCTGGAATGGCTATACTATTTTATTCCTCCTCCCTCTCCCTGCCCAGCACTGAGGATTCTCATTTCTCCATATCCTCACCAAAATGTATTATATTTTCAGTCTTTTTTATTATGACCATCCTAGTTGATATGAAGTGATAACTCATTGTGGTTTTGGTTTGCATTTTTGTAATAACAAATGATGGTTGAGCTTTTTTTTGTGTGTACTTACTGGCTATTTATATATCTTAGAAGTGTCTGTTTAAATCCTTTGCCCATTTTAAAATTGAGTTGTCTTTTTATTGTTGAGCTGTAAGGATTCATTATGTATTCAGGAGACTTATCAGATACACTATGTATTCTAGATAGTGTTACCAAAAAATGATGTGCAAATATTTTCACCCATACTGTGGGTTTTCACTTTTTTGATAGTGCTCTTTGGTGAACAGAAGTTTTTCATTTATATTGAATCACATTTACCTGTTTTTTTTCCTTTGGTTTCTTGTGATTTAGATATTGTAAGTAGGAAACATTGCCGAATCCAAGGTTATAAAGATGTATACTTATGTTTTCTTCTAGGAGTTTTATGTTTTAGTTCTTATATTTAGGTCTTGATCCATTTTGAATTAGTTTTTGTACATAGTGTTAGAGGTCTTATTTAATTACTTTCCTTCCAGTTGTTTCAGCATCATTTGTTGAAACGACTGTTCTTTCCCTCATTAAATTCTCTTGGCACCCATGTTGACTATAAACATAGTGGTATGTTTCTCTACTTTTAATTCTGCTCCCTTGATACATGTCTATCCTTACACCAGTATCACCATCTTGACTAATATAGCTTTGTAGATTGTCTTGAAATGGGGATGCGTGGGTCCTCTACTTTGCTTTTCTGTGTAAAGATTGTTTTAACTATTCTGGGTCTTATGCAACCCCATCTGAATATTAGGATCAGCCTGTCATTTGCTGAAAAAAAGCCAAATGCGATTTTGACCAGTAGTGCATTCAATAATATCTAAAAACCTCTTCATTGCTTTAAGAGGGTGATAGGGAACCAGTTTTATTTTTTTTAATCTGTCTTTAAAACTGGTAAGTTCATGTGTGAACCATACTTAGGTAACTAAGTAGTAGGTGAAGGGAAATATTTTTTTATATATGTATACCATTTAATACATGAAGATGAAATAGTAGAATTAGATTGTTACCATTTTGCAGCCCCCAGTGAATGAATTGATTTAGGCATTGAACATCAAGGCCTGCTAACATCACAAAAAGACATAACCAGACATTATGTGCTTCTTTTTTTTTTTTTTTTTAAGTTTATTTATTTTTGAGACAGAGAGAGAGCATGAACGGGGGAGGGTCAGAGAGAGAGGGAGACACAGAATCGGAAGCAGGCTCCAGGCTCTGAGCCATCAGCCCAGAGCCCGACGCGGGGCTCGAACTCACGGACCGCGAGATCGTGACCTGAGCTGAAGTCGGACACTCAACCGACTGAGCCACCCAGGCGCCCCTATGTGCTTCTTAATAAGAGGACACAGTACCAACTGTATTCTTGCCCAAAGGATTAAACATGAGACTGATCAGGTTATTGCATTTAGCTGCCACTTTGCAGGAAATACAGAAGCCAGAGGACCACATTGAATGGTTCCATGAGTATAGAGTGATTTTTACTGGGAAACCCCAGTTTATTATTTTTTAATGTATTTTTTATTTTTAATATAATTTGTCAAATTGGCTAATATACAGTGTGTAAAGTGTGCTCTTGCTTTTGGGGGTAGATTCTTGTGGTTTATCGCTTATATACAACACCTAGTGCTCATCCCAACAAGTGCCCTCCTCAATGCCCATTACCCGTTTTCCTCTCTCCCCCACCTCCCCATCCACCCTCAGTTTGTTCTCTGTATTTAAGAGTCTCCTATGGTTTGCCTCCCTCCTTCTCTGTTTGTAACTGTGTTTTTTTTCAAACCCTTCCCTTCCCCCATGGTCTTCTGTTAAGTTTCTCAAGATCCACATATGAGTGAAAACATATGATACCTGTCTTTCTCTGACTTATTTTACTTAGCATAATCCCTTCCAGTTCTATACACATTGCTGCAAATGGCATGATGTCATTCTTTCTCATTGCCAAGTAGTATTCCATTGTATATATCAACCACATCTTCTTTATCCATTCGTCAGTTAATGGACATTTAGACTCTTTCCATAATTTGGCTATTATTGAAAGTGCTGCTATAAACATTGGTGTACATATGCCCTATGAATCAGCACTCCTGTATGCTTGGATAAATTCCTAGTAGTGCTGTTGCTGGGTCATAGGGTGGTTCTATTTTTAATTTTTTGAGGAACCTCCACAATGCTTTCCAGAGCAGCTGTAACCAGTTTGCATTGCCACCAACAGTGCAAGAGGGTTCCTGTGTCTCCACATCCTCACCAGCATCTGTTGTTTCCTAAGTTGTCAACTTTAGCCACTCTGACTGGTGTGAGGTGGTATCTCAGTGTGGTTTTGATTTGTGCTTCCCTGATAGTGAGTGATGTTGAGCATCTTTTCACATGTCTGTTGGCCATCTGGATGTCTTCTTTGGAAAAGTGTCTATTCATGTCTCTGCCCATTTCTTCACTGGATTATTTATTTTTTGGGTGTTGAGTTTGATAAGTTCTTTATAGATTTTTGGATACTAACCCTTTATCCAATATGTCATTTGCAAATATCTCCCATTCTGTCGGTTGCCTTTTAGTTTTGTTGATTGTTTCCTTTGCAGTGCAGAAGCTTTTTATTTTGATGAGGTCCCAGTAGTTCATTTTTGCTTTTAATTCCCTTGCCTTTGGAGATGTGTCGAGCAAGAAATTGCTGTGGCTGGGGTCAAAGAGATTGTTGCCTGATTTCTCCTCTAGGGTTTTGATGGTTTCCTGTCTCACGTTTAGGTCTTTCATCCATTTTATTTTTGTGTGTGATATAAGAAAGTGGTCTAGTTTCATTCTTCTGCATGTTGCTGTCCATTTCTCCCAGCATCATTTGCTAAAGAGACGGTCTTTTTTCCATTGGATACTCTTTCCTGCTTTGCCAGAGATTAGTTGGCCATACATTTGTGGGTCCAATTCTGAGTTCTCTATTCCATTGGTCTATGTGTCTGTTTTTGTGCCAATACCATGCTGTCTTGATTATTACAGCTTTGTAGTAGAAGCTAAAGTCTAGGATTGTGATGCCTCCCGCTTTGGTTTTCTTTTTCAATATTACTTTGGCTATTTGAGGTCTTTTGTGGTTCCATACAAATTTTAGGATTGTTTGTTCTAGCTTGGAGAAGAATGCTGGTGCAATTTTGATTGGGATTGCATTGAATGTGTAGATTGCTTTGGGTAGTATTGACATTTTAACAATATTTATTCTTCCAATCCGTGAGCATGGAATGTTTTTCTGTTTCTTTGTGTCTTCTTCAATTTCCTTCATAAGTTTTCTATAGTTTTCAGCATACAGATCTTTTATATCTTTGGTTAGGCTTATTCCTAGGTATTTTATGGTTCTTGGTGCAATTATAAATGGGATCAATTTCTTGATTTCTCTTTCTTTTGCTTCATTATTGATGTATAGAAATGCAACCGATTTCTGTACCTTGATTTTGTACCCTGCGACTTTGCTGAATTCTTGTATCAGTTCTAACAGACTTCTGGTGGAATCTTTCGGGTTTTCTGTGTAGAGTATCACGTCTTCTGCAAAAAGTGAAAGTTTAACTTCTTCTTGGCCAATTTTGATGCCTTTATTTCACTTTGTTGTCTGATTGCTGATGCTAGGACTTCCAACATTATGTTAAACAACAGCCAGCCATGAGAGTGGAAATCCCTGTTGTGTTCCTGATCTCGGGGAAACTTCTCAGTTTTTCCCCATTGAGGATGATACTAGCTATGGGCTCTTCATATATGACTTTTATGATGTTTAGGTATGTTCCTTCTATCCCAGCTTTCTTGAGGGTTTTTATTAAGAAGGGATGCTGTATTTTGTCAAATGCTTTTTCTACATCTATTGACGGGATCATATGATCCCGTCATATGATCTTTTGATCATATGATCCCGTCATATGATCTTTTGATCATATGATCATATGATCTTTTAACTTTGTTAAAGTATATTTATAACTTCAGCCTCACATTGATGTATCACATTGATTGGTTTGCGAATATCGACCCAGCCCTACAGCCCAGGAATGAATCCCACTTGATCATGGTGAATAATTATTTTAATATGTTGTTGAATTCAGTTTGCTAGTATCTTGTTGAGAATTTTTGCATCCATGTTCATCAGGGATATTGACCTGTAATTCTCCTTTTTTTGTGGGGTCTCTGTGTGGTTTGGGAATCAAGGTAATGCTGGCTTCATAGAATAAGTCAGGAAGTTTTCCTTCCATTTCTATTTTTTGGAACAGCTTGAGAAGGATAGATATTAACTCTGCTATAAATGTCTGGTAGAATTCCCCTGGGAAGCCATCCAGTCCAGGACTCTTGTTTGTTGGGAGATTTTTGGTAACTGATTCAATTTCTTCACTAGTGATAGGTCTGTTTAAATTTTCTGTTTCTTCCCTTTTGAGTTTTGATAGTGTGTACGTGTCTAGGAAAGTGTCCATTTCTTCCAGGTTGTCCAGTTTGTTGGCATGTAATTTTTCATAGTATTCTCTGATAATTGCTTGTATTTCTGAGGGACTGGTTGTAATAATTCCATGTTCATTCATGATTTTGTCTATTTGGGTCCTCTGTCTTTTCTTTTTGAGATGTCTGGCTAGGGGGTTATCAATTTTGTTTATTTTTTTTGAAAAACCAGCTCTTTGTTTCATTGATCTGTATGGGGTTTTTTGGTGTTTTTTTTTTTTTTATTCAATTTCTTCTTTAATTGCCTGTTGACTCATTCATTCTTTAGTAAGATGTTCTTTAACCTCCATGTATTTGGAGGTCTCCCAAACTTTTTCCTGTGGTTGATCAAGTTTCATAGCATTGTGATCTGAAAATGTGACACATGAAGATATATATATATATGTGTATATATATACACACACATATACACATTGCATATGCATATACATATGATTATATATACATACACATACATAAGTGTAGAATTGCTTTGCTTTAAAATGTTCATACTGTGTTTGTTAGCTTAAAACATGCTTTTCTCATTCATTAATCCATGTCTTCAGCTTTTCCTATTAAAATAAGTAGATTTTTACCCATTTTAATATCTACATAATTTTTGTAGAATGACTGTACCAATATTTATTTACCTTTTGTTGTTGTATTGATAAGAAGCTTGTTTCCAATTTTTCTTCATTCCAAACTATACTGTAGGGAACATCTTTCTGCGTGTACTCTCTCCCAAGTACATATTAAGTTTTGGAGTACCTGTAAAGTATGAAAAGATGATTATGAGGGAGAGCCTGGGGAGAAGGAAAAAAAAGAGAAGATGATAATCAAGTTTCCTTCCGTATAATTGTATCTCCTATTAAGATATAGAAGTACTTAGATTTTGTTTCTGCCCAATTGAGCATTTAAACTGTGTTGGGGTGCCTGGGTGGCTCAGTCAGTTAAGCGTCTGACTTTGGCTCAGGTCATGATCTTGCAGGTTGTGAGTTCGAGCCCTGCATTGGGCTCTGTGCTGACTGACAGCTGAGAGCCTGGACCTGCTTCAGAGTCTATGTCTCCTTTTCTCTCTGCCCTCCCCCCCCCCATTCTCTCTCTGTCTGTCAAAAATAAATAAATGTTAAAAAAAAATTTAAACACTGTTAAAATATGTTAAACTTTGTTAAAGTATATTTATAACTTCAGCCTTACTCAGGATAAAGTTAGAGAATTCTTTTCACTGGTTTTGAAAACAATTTGAGGTTTACATGTAAAAACATTTCTTCTATCATGTTAAATGAACTGGCAAATATTGATGTGAATCTGATTGTTTTCCATGTAATTACCATTTCATAGAAGGATGTTATTTAAAGTGGTGATGTTGGAGGTTGTGCAATAACTTTCAGCAGTCAAATTCATAGTTAAAGGGATTTTTTATATATTTTACAATGCACATGTTTGTGATTCACTGATGTTATATCTAAGATTAGTTTCTAGAAGTGGAATTACCGCTTGTACCGCTTGTTGAAAAGATGGTCTTTTCCCTATTGAATAGTCTTGGCACCCTTGTTGAAAATAATTTGATCATTTATGTGAAGGTTTATTTCTGGACTTTTATTCTGTTCCATTGGTCTGTATGTTTGTATTTATGCCAGTACCAAACTGTTTTGAATACTGTAGCTTCATAGTAAGTTTTGAAATGAGGAAGTGTGAGTCCTCCAGCTTTATTCTTTTTCATGATTATTTTGGCAGTTCAGGTTCCTTGAGATTCCACATGAATTTTAGAATGGGTTTTTCTCTTTCTGCAAAAAAAATGTCATTGGGATTTTGACAGAGATTGTAAATTGCTTTGGGTAATATTGACATCTTAATAATACTAAGTCTTCCAATCTATAAACACAGGATGTGTTTCCATTTTTTTCTGTCATCTTTAATTTCTTTCAGCAGTATTTTATAGTTTTCATTGTACAAGTAAAGTTTATTCCCAAGTATTTTATTCTTTTTGATGCTATTGTAAATGGAACTGTTTTTGTAATTTTCTTTTTAGATTATATATAGAAACGCAACTGAATTTTGTGTTGACTTTGTATCCAGCTACTTTGCTGAATTCATTAGCTCTAACAGCTTTTTTGCTGAGTCTTTAGGGTTTTCTACATATAACATTATATCATCTGCAGACAGAGATCATTTTACTTCTTCCTTTCCAATTTGGGTGCCTTTTATTTTTTTTTCTTGCCTAATTGCTCTGGGTGCAACTTCCAGTACTGTGATGAATTGAGGTGGTAAATTTGACCTAAATTAATCACAGTTTACCATCCCATGTTTTCCCCTGGTAGTTGCAAGCCTTCAACAGATTGCAGAGTTCCAGAATAGTTACATCAGACAGTTTCTGCATGTGTAATTGTTGTCTAAGTGGAAAGACAAATTCTTTGTGCTTCCTATTCACCCATCTTCCCAGAATCTGAATTATTTTTAATCAAATAATTTTATTAAAATTTGGAATGACTTTAAAATGGAGGCCTATTTCTCTCAGACTTTCTGCATTAAACCATACAGTACACTTTTCATACAGTTAAATATTATTGAGTATTTGGTTAGTTATGAAACCATGATTCAAATTGAACTCACTTTGCCTTTCAGGGCTTTTTCATATTTAATAATTTTTCTTACAGAAATACCGGTATCAGGATGAAGATACACCTCCTCAAGAGCACATATCCCCACAAATCACTAATGAGGTGATAGGTCCGGAATTAGTTCATGTCTCAGAGAAGAACCTGTCAGAAATTGAGAATGTCCATGGATTTGTTTCCCATTCTCATATTTCACCAATAAAGGTAAGATGATGACTTTATTTTGTTGCTATGAATTATATATTACTTTTGTTACTTGTATAGCTAATGCTCAGAAAGAACTATTCTTTTATGTAGAATTTTTACCTCTTATTTCTGGTTTCTTAGTTATAAGAATTTTATATTTATTAGCATTTTAAAAACACTTGTAAAGGTATATTTTATTAAAAGAATTTATTCAGTGATTCTAAGCCTAAAAATTCCCACAAAGGAAATAACTTATGTTTCAAATATTACACATTGGAATATTTTAAAAATTTGTTTTAAATGTTAATACTTATAGACAAAGAGCATTAATACTGGCATTAACTCCCCTCAGAAATAATCACAATCCTGGCTTCTTATAAAGCTCTACCACATATTTAGATTTCTAATCAATATATTGTTTATTTTGCCAATCTTAAATTTTATATAAGTAGCGTATACTGTATATAATCTCAACTTGACTTCTTTTGCTCAATATTATATTCCTAAGATTATTTTTACTGCTCTAGAGTTTTCTTTTATTAACATGCTATAAAAAACATAGGTTATGTATAAATATCTTCGTGGGTAACACCAGATTATTTTCCAAGTGGTTGTATACTTTACCTTTTCAGCAGCAATATTTGAGTTTTAAATGATCCATATTCTCATCAGTGCGTGGTGTTATTATTTTTGCCATATTTTGGGCTTGGAATAGTATCTCATTGTGACTTTAATGTTCATTTCCCTGTTTGATAATAAGGTTGAAAATATCGGTCATTTAGGTTTTCTCTTCTGTGATACATAAACTCTCAAGATTTTTGCTTATTTATATGGTCTTGGGTTGTCCTTTTTTCTGATTTGTGTAAGTTCTTTATATATTCTGGATACTAATCATTTTTTGATTTTATGTATTGTGAATAAGGATAATTTTTTTCCTAGTAAAAATCTTATGTTTTATAATTTTCTTTGAGGGATGATTTTGTATTACTGGTTAAAAATTTTAATCGTTGTAGTATCATTTAGATTTTCTATTGATAGTTTTGCTAGGTTATTTTTTTCTAGGAATTTATCCATTTCATATTTATTTCAAAATATTATTAATATCCTGTGAGGTTTTTTTTTTTTGTCTATAGCATATTTAAGTGTGGCCCCTTTTTCATTCCTAGTAATTATTTGTGCCTTGTTTTGTTTTTTTCCCCCTTGATCATTCTTGGCAAAAGATGGTCTTGTCAAAGATTCATCTCTTTTTAAAAAATCTTGTGTTCTTGGGGCACCTGGGTGGCTCATCGGTTAAGCCTCTGACTTCAGCTCAGGTCATGGTCTCACAGTTTGTGCATTCTAGCCCCACATTGGGCTCCTGTGCTGAGAGCTGCTTCATATTCTGTGTCTCCTTCTCTCTCTCTCTCTGCCCCTCCCCCACCTCTTAAAAATAAAATAAACATTAAAATCTTTTTAAATCTTGTATTCTTCCCCCATGTGCTGCTATCCCCACCCTCCTTGTTTTCACACACACATATACCTACATAATACACACGTTCATGTACATCTATAAATATAAATGTGTGGATAGCCTGCATATAAATTACAGATTTTGTTTGGTAAGGAGCAGTCTGATCTTCCCTTGGGAGACTAAATGAGAGATACAAAGAAGAAAAAATCGGTTGGCTATTAGTGACATAGACAATTCTCCTTTTATCTTTTCCCCTTTCTCTTCTTACCATGATTATTTTTTTCTCTTCTGCTTTCTTTGGGTTTATTTTTTTCTCCCTAGTTTCTTAAGTTGGTTGCTTATTGTTAATAGTATCAGTATTTGAGTTTGTAAATTTTCCTTTAAATATCACTTTAGCTGTATCCCACAAGTTTTAACATGTAATTTTTTTTTTATTCTAACATTTCCTTTATTTATTTATTTATTTATTTATTTACTTACTTACTTACTTATTTTTGCCCCATGAATTATTTAGAGGTATGTTGCTTAATTTTTAAACATACTGATACAGTCAGGGTGGTCCAAAAATCCAGAAGGGGGTTCCTGCAGGACCAGCCAAAAGGGTACTTGGCTTTGTGCAGGATAAAAATCAAACAGGAGCTGGAGAAAGTGAAAGCAGAGTTTACTGAGTAGCATAAGTGACAGGTAAAGAATAGCAGATGGAATGTCTGTGAGACTCCGAAAGGAAAGGAGAATGAGTGTCTTTGTTGCTTGGGGCCTGGGGTTTATATTGTAAAGGGGTCCAGGATATGTGTTCCTTCAGGAATCCAGCAGAGGGTCTAATCAGAGGCAAATGTCAGGTGAGTAATAGGTGTTGTTTTATAAATCATCAAAGGTAGAGGGTATTGATGCTAGCTAGTGTCAGCCAAGGCTTTAAAAGCTAACATCCTGGAACATGTTTCGGATCTGACTCTTCTTAGGTGTTATCAGGTGTTTGGGGGGCCTAGGACAAAACCCAGAGAATGGTGAACTTTCTTGTTTCCTCTTGGAGTGGGAACTTAGCGTCTCTGGTTTTTACTCAGGTGCAAAATATCGAACACGAGTAAATGGGGGCTCCAGTAGAAAAACAGCAGAAATGGAACCTTTCTAAAATGTAGTTCCTTCAGCTTCTCTATCTCAATAGGAGGCATTTATTCCTTTCATATCTTACATTAGGTTATATTTTCTCATGTCCAATTTCCATTTGTTTCTCTTCCTTTAATGGTTATCCTAGAAATTTTAATACACATTTTTAACTTACAAAAATCTCAAGTCAAGAAATCTCTTCTATCCTCATTCTGAATAACATAACTTTAGAACACTTGAATTGGAAGCACTGTGTCCTGCTTTATATGCTGTTCTTGTCAGTCTGTGCCTAGTTTCTGTTGCCTGAATTAATATAACCTATTACTTTAGTCAAAAAATTCTCCCAGGTAGGTATAATTCTTTGTTTCTGATATTTTGAATATCTGGTCATTCTGATTGTTATAAACTATGCAAAGCCAGTTTGCACACACTCAACTCCTCAGTCTTGGTAAGTGTTTTGGTAGTTACTTCTGTATATATGCAGAATCTGATAGAGGCATGGGCAGTGAGCGTCCCACCCCCTTTTTAAAAGTTAAATATAAACAAACTGATGAACATTAAAGAATACGTGGAAAGCCCTCACAGTTGACCCTGGGCATTGCTAAACTAAATATAAGATTGAGTGCACCTATAGCTAGTAGAGGATCTAGCAGAAGTGAACTTTCTCATTGACTATTGTGTAAATTTTTGAAAACTTTTAAATAAAGTTGATTATATGATTTTGGAAAAATATCACCTGCTAGAATATTAGTTTTGATTATTAAATAATACACGTTTAACATTTATTAAACATCTATGCTAGTAACTGTTAGATTTCAGTGATTAGTATTTTTTATAGAGAGATATAACAATATATAACATGAGAAAATAAAGAGAAAAACTAAATTTTTGGAGGTGTCTGAAAAAAGAAAATTGACTTTTGGATAAAGTGTTGAAGGGTGTGCACAAGATGCCAATTCAGAGGAGAAGGCAGTTACTGGGGAAAATAAGTACAGTAGCAGGGTGATAATCAGGGTAAAAATACAGGAAGGTTCATGATACTGTAGCTTAGGGAACTTATTCGGAAATGAGTGTAAGGTGTGAAGGGCCTCAATCCTGAGCTGATGAGTGGCCTTATGAGGGATTTGCCACCATAAAATGTGCTATGAAATAATCTATTAGGTTCTTGCAGTGCTGGTGCTGATTCTTATTACTGAAATAATGAATGAAATAAGATAGTGATTGAAAGTTACTTTATTCAGGCCTTATTTAACCTGAAGGTGATTATGATTTAAGACTCTGAAAGGGAAACTTTCTTGCCAGTCCTGGGCAGTATGAAGGAAGAAATTGTCAGTATAATGGTGAAAATGGAAGAAAAAGACATAGTGGATAAATTTTTGTGGTGTATAAGAATCTTTTTAAAAAGCTTACATTTTAAACAGTTATAAATATAACAGTATATCATAATAAGAACAGTGTCAAGATTCCTAAAACAGAAAATGAGCTGAGAATTAGGAAAAATGGTAAACAGTAAATTGAATAAATAAAAGTCCAGCCTGTTTCAAAATATATTTAAGTTGGGATGAAGTGACAAGGAGGGCAGTAGGTACATGGAGGCAGCTTGGTATGGGATGTTGCATTGATCATTGAGGGAATTATATTTGGCTTTGTTGTCAATGACCAGGAAACTTACGTTCAAATCAATATGTGCAAAAGTAAACATAGTTAAGCAGGACTTGAAACTGAAGATAGAACAGTGTGTTAACAGGTAATTATTTTAAATAAGTATATCTCCTAGCCTGGATACATTTCATCCAGTAGTACTGAGAACAGTATCAAATGAAATCACTAGCAGTAGTTGGTAGTTTTTCAAATGTGAGAAGTGAGGGTAACAGAAAAGATAGTCATAAGCAAATATATGCCTATTAAACTAGTACAGGAATAGAATCTTTCCCATTTTGAGTATATTATGCATACCTTTTGAAATGAGTTTTGTTTTCACATCTCTGGAATATATTAAAATGTTGTTGAATTTTATCTTCTCTTTTTTGGATGGCCCTGATGTATTAAGGTAAGCTTATGGTTTGCATACAGTTTGACCACAAGATGGTGCTCAGACAGAAGGTATTGGTATATGATCAGAGTTTTTCTAAGCAAATAACCCATCTGTGTCATCAGTTTTCTCAGCTTAGTCTTGTCCTAGAAGAAAACATAGGCAGTAATCTCCTTGACATAGGTCTCAGTGATGATTTTTTGAAAATGACACCATAAGCAAAAGAAACAAAAGCAAAAATAAACTAAATGGGATTACATCAAGCTAAAAAGCTTTCTGCTCAGCAAAGGAAGCCATGCCACCAAGATGAAAAGGCATACTACTGAATGGGAGAAAATAATGGCAAATCATGGATAATTAATGGATAAGGAGCCATATCCAAAATACATAAGGAACTCCTACAACTCAATAGCAAAAAAAAAAAAAAAAAAAAAATCTGATTAAAAAATGCCAGAAGATCTGAATATTCATTTTTTCCAAAGAAGACCTCGGATAGCCAACAGGTACATGAAAACATAGATACACAACATCATTAATCATCAGGGAAATGCAAGTCAAAACCACAGTGAGATATTACCTCACACCTTTTAGAATGACTGTTAACAAAAGGACAAGAAATAATAAGTGTTGGCAAGAAACCCTCATGTACTGTTGGTGGGAATGCAAATTGGTGAAACCATTATAGAAAATAGTATGGAAGTTCGTCAGAAAATTAAAAATAAAACTACCATATGATTCAGCAGATCTGCATCTGTGTATTTATTTGAAGAAAATGAAAACACTAATTCAAAAAGATACATGCACCCCCATGTTCATTGCAGCATTATTTATGGTAGCCAAGATATGGAAACAACCTAAGTATCCATCAGTGGAAGAATGGTTGAAGAAAACATTGTACATGTGGTCAAAGAGAATGAAATTTTGCCTTTTGTGACAACATGGTTTGACTTTGAGGGCACTATGCTAATAAGTCAGAGAAAGACAAATACCAGTGATCTCTGTTATAATATGGACAAAAGATTGGTGGCTATAAGACACAGGGAAATGGGAGAAGTAGGTGAACTGTGTGTTTTTTGTTTTGTTTAAAAAATTATTTAAAGTCTTCTCTTAGTACAGTTGTACATTTTGAAATTTAATAGGCCAGATCATAAAGATAAAAGTGTAAGGAAAATACCTATTATGTTGCATTTACAGTATATTAGCTTTGCAGTTACTTAGTAATTTATTTATTTATTTATTTATTTAGTATTTTAGAGTTTTAATATTGTTTTTCCTCTCAACCTCTTACATTTTTTACTGAGATTATTTAATCCTTGCCTTTGTTACTATACCTGAAGACTTGTGAGTTTATTTTTTGAACTTGGAATGGTGAGCAAATTGAGGGCCTACTTATTCTGTATATATTTCTGAATGGTCCTTACTTTCATTTCATGTTATGAAATAAATTTCTCACAGTCATAAGTTTTTCAAAATCGTATTTTAGGTTATGTAATAATCCGCTAAGTGGATATATTCAGTTTACTTAAGCTTTATTGTTTAGAGTTCTATTATAGTTAATATTATCATCATTTTTTGACTAAAAGTAAACTGTACAGAAAAAAGAATGTTAAAATCATATTTAAATGTTAATAGTTATTCAGTGATTTTGACATTGTGTATTTTTTTAATTCATTATTTTATTTTTTTAATTTTTTTTTCAATGTTTTTTTATTTATTTTTGGGACAGAGAGAGACAGAGCATGAACGGGGGAGGGGCAGAGAGAGAGGGAGACACAGAATCGGAAACAGGCTCCAGGCTCCGAGCCATCAGCCCAGAGCCTGACGCGGGGCTCGAACCCACGGACCGCGAGATCGTGACCTGGCTGAAGTCGGACGCTTAACCGACTGCGCCACCCAGGCGCCCCTAATTCATTATTTTAAATAGACTTTCCAGGTTCCCTAATGATTGCTTAAATTTTGTTTTAATGGAATAGAGTTTATTTTCAACTCTGCTATATGAGTAGGGCTATTCTAAAGCAGAAATCAGTGAGGAATTGGTCACCTTTGATCTCCCAATCAAATCCTATGAAATCAGTTGTGATTTAGGTACACATAGGTTTTGTATGCATGTATTGACTACTGGGCAATGGATGAGATGATCCTAGATTTTTGTAGCTTAGATAACAGGCCAGTTTCATAAAGAAGCCCTTCCAAATCTCATAGTTGCTTTGTTAATATCAATGGATTTGAAAATCCATGCATTGAAAAGTACTTTTCCCAGTACTTAGAGGATATGTGAGATGGAATGCGTGACCTATCAGCTTTAGATTATTTTTGAGCTGTTTGGCTCCCTAGGATAGGAATTCTATGTACACAAATGGCTTACTGTTCATTGTATTATAATTGTTTGCACTGTAAGTAGGAAATTTATATTAAGCATTTGTGTACAAAATCCTATCCAGCGGCGCCTGGGTGGCTCAGTCAGTTAAGCGTCCAACTCTTGATTTCACCTCAGGTCATGATTTCATGTTTCATGAGTTCAAGCCACTCATCGGGCTTTGTGCTGACAGTGCAGAGCCTGCTTGGGATTCTCTCTCTCTCTCTCTCTCTCTCTCTCTACCTCTCTTACCTCTTTCTACCTCTCCCATGTTCTTGCGTGAGTGCACGTGTTTTCTCTCTCTCTCAAAATAAATAAATAAACTTAAAAAAAAAAATCCTTATCCATGCCAATCCAGAATAACAGAATCTACATCAATTCTAGTGCTTCCCTCCCCATCTCAGGTTTTTATCAGACCTGGATCATCATGGCACATAATTTAGGGCCAAACCAGTTACTGGAGCATTCGTTGAAATCATACTAACTAGTTGTTAATTAAGTACCTGGTCAATATTACTACTATTTTTTTGTTATTTTTCTGGTTTTTTTCTTAAGGAAGTTTTACTTTTTTCCTACACTTAGTTCTCTGTTTACTCTTAGTGTTTTCCTCTCTTCCCCTACCCCCAAATGGTTAGAACCATTCTGTCTAGGGCCACAAAATTGCCAGCTACTATCTGCAGAGTCCTTGGGAAGAAGACCAAACTTTGTGCTATAATCTCTGTCACAAAGCATCTTAAGTCTCAAAAGTCCCACATGACTCTCAACCCTTATTGGGCATGTATCTGTATTTTTGGAGATGGAATTGTAGAGTATTAGTATCTTTGCTTGCTGAATTAGGGTTTGCAATGGATCTGGAGGTTATAGTTTGCCAATACTACTTTCTATTAGGCTGCATTTAGTTGGTGCTGGTAAGCACACAGTAAGCAAGATTTTGTCAGTCCACATCTGAAAAAGTGTATGGCTGAGGTTAGGACTTGTGATGAGTTTATAGCAACCTAAAAAGTAAATTACTCTATCATTAGTATATTATCAAGCAGTACTTTTATTCATATATTGTTTTTAAATGACCACATATTACATACTAATATAGCAGTGTTAGAAGGACAGACTTAGGAGCCTGTGGTTCTCAAACTTCATGTTGCTTAAAAGTCACTTAGGGGGCTTTTGGAGCCTCGGTCTCTTGCCTCGTATTTACTGGTTGTAAGAATGGGTGTTGTGTCAGTGACACAGGCCGGGAAGCTGAGGTTCACAGAAGTACAGCGGCTGGCCCAGGATTGGTCAAATGAATTAGGGCAAAAGTAGAACTAGACATGAGGAAACTGAGGCTCAGAGAGGTTAAGTGACTTGGCCGAGGTCAAACAGCTAGTAAGTGGTGGAGCCAGGATTCAAACCCAGGTCTGTCTGATTCCCACAAGGAAGAGCTATTTCCCTGCTACCTTCTACTCCATCCCATCACCTAATCAAACTAACCGAATAACTAAAACCAAATACATCTGAAAGCTGGATTCACCTGGCCCTTTACCTCAGTCTAGGAGCCATATCCACCTTGTTTCCCTCACTCCCTCACTCTTCCCCTGTGTGACTGAGACACTGTGGTTTAATCTGGATTGACCCTGCGTGGAGGAGACAGAGCTGCAGCAGCAAGAACAACAGCATCAGGCCTGGCTCCAGAGCATTGCAGAGAAAGACAATCTGGTACCTATCAGCAAGCCGGCCTCAGAGCACTATGACGACGAGGAAGAGGAGGATGAAGATGAGGAGGGTAGTGAAGAGGACTCAGAGGTTGATGAGGACATGCAGGACATGGATGAGATGAATAACTACAATGAGTCACCTGATGATGGAGAGGTCAGTGAGGTGGAATAGAAGGCAATGAACAGGATCAGGACCAGTGGATGATCTAGGTAGACCAGGCAGGGTGGCCTCAGGGAAATTCCAGGCCATGCCAATTTACCCTGCACCCCCTGCAGAACCAGCTGATTGCCCCAGTGCCTGAAAGCTCACCCTTGGGTATCTCTTCAGCTGCTGCCAAGAACTGGTTGGTCTCCTTGGCCCCTCCTAGACCATCACTTTGCCCTTGAATCTCCAGAGCCTGAGCCCACCCCACCTTTCTGCCCATTACCTCACCCCTTGGTTGCCGAGTATAGTCTCTTTCTAACTCCCATTAATAAAGACACAGGATTGATTTAAAAAAAAAAAAAAGTCACTTAGGGGGCTTTTTTAAAATGAAAATTTCCATATCCCTCTTACCCCAAAAAATTCTGGTGGGGAGGGGATACCAGTCGGCATTTTTAACCAGCATCCTAAGTGATTCTGAGGTGGACTACTCTGTTGAGAAAGAGACCTGGTGGGGCGCCTGGGTGGCTCAGTCTGTTGAGTGTCCGACTTTGGCTCAGGTCGTGATCTCACTGTGCGTGAGTTCAAGCCCCGCGTCGGGCTCCGTGCTGACAGCTCAGAGCCTACTTCAGATTCTGTGTCTCCCTCTCTCTCTGCCCCTCCCCTGCTCATGCTCTGTCTGTCTCTCTGTCAAAGATAAATAAACATTAAAAAAAATTAAAAAAGGAAAGAAAGAGACCTAGTATTAGATGTTAGAAAATGACTATTTAGGGGCACCTGGGTAGCTCAGTCAGTTAAGCCACTCTTGATTTTCAGTTCAGGCTGTGATCCCAGGCTCGTGGGATCTAACCTTAGCGTTAGTCTCCATGCTTAGCATGGAGCCTGCTTAAGATATTCTCCCTTCCTCCCTCCCTCCCTGTCTGTCTGTCTGTTTCTCTCTCTCTCTCTCTCCCCCCCCCGCCCCATTCCACCCTAAAAATTTTTTAGAAAAAAGGAAAATGACTACTTAGGAATCAGACAATGTTATTTAGTGAACCAGAGTATTATTTATGTAGTGTTGGATAAAACATGCTTCACTGGTTATAAAACAAAAAATTTACTTTTAGTTTTTTTGCATTTTTAAAAGTTCATAACTTTTTAATCAGTTTTTATGATATATAAGCGAGGTTAGGCTAATCATTTAACAGTTTATTTTTTAACACAAAAATTCCAGAAGCCACATATTTATTTTGCTAATTAATTTGTTTCTATCTCCAGACTCAATTATCAAAGCATTAAGAGCCAATACATTACATAAAATAATCATGCCACATTACAAATGGAGTTTTCTCTATCATTATTAGATGCTTAGAGTTGAATGTAGACAGTACCTTTAAAAAACTTAGAATCTAATTAAGGTGAGCTCCTTCCTGATGTGGAAATTTATGTGAATGACAGAGTCTCCTTTAGTAAAATTATTTAAACAATCAGAACTGTTGGCAAGAGAATCCTTTTGTATTTTAAATTCAGTTCATACTTACAATTTGAGCAGTGAAGATGCCATTGGATTTTACTACAGACTGAGATTGAAACTTGCTAATCCAGGGTTTCTCCACCCTGTGCATTAAATCAGGCAGCCCCAAAGGGTCTTGGTAGTCCAGTGTTTATAACATCCTTCTTTACCTGCTAATTGACCTCACTTCCTGGATTTCATTCCGTCTAGTTATCAGCTAACAAAAGAACAGCTTTTGGTTCCTGCAGACGCTGGTGAAAAAATAATCATGAGAAAGACATCAACCTTATGCCGTCTTTTTTGTCTGCAAATATAAACTCAGCCATCATACAACTAACAGGTACAGAGGAAAGATACAAGCTCTTTCATGGGAAGAAATTACAGAGAAAATGAGCATCATTTCTCAAGGTTTTTATTTTCCCTGATCTCCAAGTGATGCTGCTGTAATTCTAGCTGCAGTTTTTACCGATCATTCACCACTCAGCAGCTGGTAGAGAAGTAAGACTGCTTGGCAACCACCTGCAGGGCTGCAGAGATGAATTACATTTTCGGGAACAACACACTTCTATACTCTCGCGCCAGTCGAGGAGGCAATACTAGCTCTAGCCATGGCTCAGTAGGCCCAAAGCAGAAACACTGGGCAAAAAAGGGTTCATCAGATGAACTGCAAGCAGAGCCAGAACCTTCACGCTGGCAGCAGATAGTTGCATTTTTCACTCGAAGACACAGCTTTATTGACTGCATCTCGGTAGCCACCAGCTCCACCCAGGTAACATACCACTTGTTGAAATTATTTTCAGTATATTTCGGTTTACGTTTACTTTGCAAATGTGTTAGTATAAATTTCTTGTTATTAAAAATACAGTCTTCTGCACTGAAACCTTGGATACGCAGAAATGTATGTTTTCAGTCCATCTATGTAGGTCTTTAGCATGAAAGAGGAAACAAAAAATATTTTCTCTTTTGCTCTTATGTAATACCAAACAAAACAGTCTCTGATTCTGTTGAGGGACTTCTCTAAAAATACAAACCATTGATACATAAATTAAAGTGTAAATTAATAATGCTTGTCTCCTTATTTTTAGACTTAAATCCTGTAAACTATGATGTCTAACCAAAGAAAATACCCATTTGTTTAGCTTTTGTATGTCATAAGATAAGCTGGGGAGATTGTTATGGTACAGAAACAGAAGATAATTTGAAATATTTTTATTTTCTAGTGTTTTGAGAATAAATGGAGTAGTTGGCTATTGCTATATATACTTATATCTTAAAAAGTTATATTAAATTATGGTTTATTCAAATAACTTAATTAAATATATATTTGTATAAATATACATTCTATAATATACATTACATAAATAGACATTATCTAGGGTTAATTTAAAAGCATTAAACTTGTGAAATTACACAATTGTAGGAATATTTTTTCAAATAGTCAATTGACAGTTTTTAAAGAGATGACCAAGCACTAAAAATCTTCCAAATTAAAAAAAAAAAACAAAACACATAAAACCAAATCTTTTTGAGGAAATGAGTTTTGAAAATAGTGGGAAAATAGAAAATTAATAATAATTTAGGTGAAATATTTATTTGGCATTAAAGGAGGTTGAGAGCTATTTATATTTTAAAATACTTTAATAGATACTCATTCAACTTTAGTAAAAATGAAAAGATAAGAAATAGTCATATAAACATAAGGAGAATGCTTTTGTCATTTGACATCAGTAATACTTAATAAAATTCATACACATATCCCAGTGCTTTTTAAAAATACATTTCTTTAAAGCCATCTCTTTTTTTATTAGAAGCAGCACAATAAATATAAACTGTCAACAGCTTCTTTGTTGCTTTTGATTACTTGAATTGTCTTTCAGTAGTTTTAATTTTAAAATAATGTCATATTTCTTACATGATAAATTGTACTTATTTTGCTTACATGTGTGAAAGAAATGGAATTACTGGATTAGGGAGTCATAATTGTTTTTAGGTACTGATATTAGTTATAATCAAAACTTCTTCAGAGGCAACAATATGATTTAACTCTTAGGTTGACTACTGCCCAAAGAATTTAACTAACTTGATTTTTACTACAGTTGCACATACCAAAAAGAGATGCAAAGACTAAGGCTTGGTGTTGTTATTCATTATAGATTAATCTTAAATGAATATTTTTTCCATTGTCAGTAAAAAAAGATAGACTTAAAACTTACATGTAGTTTATATAAATAAACAGTACTGTATATGTATACATACACATACATGCTACCACGGATACATAATTCATCTTATTAGGGGCATACAAATGAAAAGACAAGCAAAATAGTTCACATATAAAACTATTGAAACCACAGAATTATTACAGTTAGGAGTTGGAGAAAAAGTTGCTATTGCACTAAAATAGAAATAAATACAATAGTTTTCAATAAAAACACTATTTGCAATTAATCCTACAAAGCCATTTAAAATTTTATTTTTCTCCCATTTGTTTCAGGTCATTTGTGTATACTGATACATGACTTAGTTTTTATTTCTTTCACATCTCTTTTTGTTACTTTTTCGTTATCTTTGTATTTCATCTCTAGAAATGTAGACATGAGGTCAGAGGTTTTAGCTTTTATTTCTCCTGCTCTAGCATGCCATCATATCATTTTTCATTCTATGGGTTTTTCTAACTAATGAGTTAGGTATTTTGTGTATCCAAGTCTTTTCTTATAACTCACTGGAATTCATTTTACTGGATAAAATACAATAGGACTGAGATAGAACGTTAGACATATTTTGGTCTTGGTTGATGCTAGAATACATTTTTCTGTTTCATCTACTGACCCATGGCTTGCAGTTTTATTTTGTAGCACCAGAAGGATTTACATATTGTTATAAGCAAAGTAGATTAATGAAATTTCATAATATATTGAGCATATGCTACATATCTTTGAAGATAGTACATGATAGTGTTTTGTTCTGCAACTGATAAATAATAGCAGTGATTACCAGGTCTCCTGTTTCACTGTTGTTAGAAATATTTTTTCTAAGATTTGATAGCAAGATTAACTTTGAATCTAATTCCTTATAACTATGCAGCATGATATTTTTAGCAGTTTGGAGAGTTGCTATTAAACGAAGTTTTATTAATTTGAAAGTCATTACTCTGATTTAATATCCCCCCAAATATCCTTTATAAATAAAAAGAAAATTTATTTACTTTAAAAATTCATTTAAATTGCTTGTGTGATGGAAATACTCACGTTAATAACTCAGATTATATGCCAGGTTCTACTGTAATATCTGGAACTTAGTATGAAGTCATTAATGTCTTTTTAAATGATAAGGAAGCTAAGTGGTTATAAACTTTGGCAAGACCCCCAGCTTCTAGGATAGGGCATGGCATATATTTGGTGCTCCATAAATGTTTATGGAATTATTTTCCATTTCAGTTACCAAGAACCTTTTTAGTTTGTGGCCTTCCAGAATACAGCACCTAATCCAAAACCTCCTGGGTACCTATCTTTATTTTCCTTCCCTCACAAGTGCCTTTAGTTCTTCACAGTAGCCTATTTCTTTCTGTATTTCCCTTTTCTTCCCTTCCATTCTTAGTATTTCCTTGAAGCCACACAAATCCCCCATGTACCTGATTTCCTCACCCCTTTGAATCTCTACCCAATGATGATAACTATACAGCTTACAAACTATTTCTCATTTTTGTCATTTGATTATATCCCAGAAGTTTACATTGGATTTGTTTTGTTTTGTTTTAATGTTAAATTAAGATGAGTTTCTAATTATTTTACTCTGGTTTAAGTTTTTTCTATTTTGTGCTTCATTCTACTTAAGTTCTTAATTTTGAATAATACAGAAAAACAGTGCTTCAAATGCTCATTTCCTTACCTCAGAATTCCCTCTATTCTTCCTGTTAGGATCACTTAATGCCAACCTTCCCCGACTTATATAGTGCACTCAGCTCACTTCCAGTCTAGGACCAATTTATATATTTATGAGGGTTTTAAAGAACTCCAGCACAGTATTTCTAGTCTTTGCTATACTTGATTAGCTCCTAGGTAAAAAGTTTTGCCTATTGGGTGATACTAGTGTTTATTAATGAGTATAGTAGTTATATAAACTTTGAACAGCTGTGAAGTGGTAGGTCACTTTGAATGTGTGTTTAGCAACTGTTCCTATATTTTGGACTACTTGAAAATCCCTAACATGGATCAGTGTAAATAATCAAACAGGATTCCACCCTCCCCCAGACAAATGACATGCCTAATGAAGCAGAAAACAACACAGTTCTTTTCTTGGGAGTGAATGGAACAGACATGATGACTTGTCATAACTGAAGAAGAACAATAAAATTTTAGTAAGAGTTGAATAGTATACTTTTTAAGAGGAAAAATCCTGTCCTACATTAACATACAGGAAAACACTTTTCAGATACCCATGTGGGAAAATATATAGGCTAATTTGTATTAAAAGAGTATTATTTGTCCTAAGCAGATGCATTCTAGATTATAAAAGGCTTAATTTGTAGAGTTGTGCATTGGACATACTGTCCAAAAAATGAAGATAATATTATCAACCTCATTAAGTTAATTGTTATTAAGTGATTTAATATATGTATCATACTTAGTGCCTAGTAGCTATTATTTTATTACATTATTATATTGCTTAACTTTGATAATCCATGGACAAATTCACATGTAGGTAATTAGGAGTTGCAGCACCTAGAGTAGTGTATTTTTTATTCATTTAGTAAATAGTGTTGATGGAATAAGTTAGCTGTAAGTACAAGCCATGCACTTTTTTAAGAACCCCAGACCTCAACATCTTTAACTGTAGGATGTAAGGAAGGGGCTCCAAAGAGCACCTCAGTTCTTGGGTGAGACCACCAACTCCTTTATTTTGCCTTTCCCAACATTCCCTTAGACAGATTGCCAAACCAGTCACAAATAAACAACTAAATTTAATTGATTATTCACCTTTACCAAGCTTTCCTAAGCATACCTTCAGAACTAATTTTCTACCCTATATCCCTTTTGAACTTAATCACCACAAAAAGTACAAATATTCCTGATCATTCTCATTCATTTTCTTATCTCTGAGTGATTCAGGTATATCTCTAATCTGTTTTAAACTCCCCATTTCTCTCTACCCTCCCAAGCCCTTTTAGTCTGCCCTTTAGAACTCCTAATTTGTCATCACCAAAATTTCCTTTACCCTACAGCTCTTCTCTGTTGGTTCATCTCATTCTTTTTTCGCTCATAGACGCCTGGCATTTCTCTGAGGATACTGGGTTGTTTTTTTTTTTCTATAGTCCTCTGGAAAAGTGGAGCTTTTATCTGTCACATCTCATGCACCATGGGACCAGCAAGTGGAGTTGATGTCTTCCTTGCTTCCATTGTGCTTCCAATGTGCTTCCATTGATATTTATGGATGGTTGTACCTCCTCTCTCTTTGAAAAAAAAATGTAGGTGCCATCAGACAGTATTTTCTGCTTCCCCTCCTTTTCTAGTCATCTACATTTCTCTCAGTCACTCCCACTCATTAATGATTTGAACAACTGGTTTACTGTCTTTTCTTGCCCACTAATCCTGTAATTTTTCTAAGTGAGTTTCAGTATCCTTGTGTAATTTATCCAAAATCTTGACTTCTCAATTCTTTGATCTCCTTACCTCTAGGAATCTTGTTTTTTCTTTCACTTGAGTGACACACTTAAATAGTTATATTTAGGACCTCAGTACCATTGACTGTAGCACTTACAAAATCTCAGTTGCAAGCATTTCAGACTATCTGACTAGCACTTTCTTTCTTTTTAGCTCACTTCCCCTACTACAATGATTTTCTTTTTTTATCTTCTGAAGACCTTCAGCTCAACTTTTTATTATCTATCACTCCTTTCATGCTCTAACTTCTCTCCTTGCCTTGTTCATTTTCCTTGGTCCATGACTATAAATACTGCCTTTCATTATCTCAACTTTCTTGCCCCTCTGTCACTTCATTGATAAGATTCAACCTTTGTTAATTGCAACTCTGCCTCCTTCACACTGGCTCCAAAGCTGCACATTAAATTTCCAATACCCATTTCCTGGCCCTCATTTTTAGTTGATGATCTTACTCTGTATGCTGGGCCTGTTAAAATAAATGATCTATCTGTGTTCTTAAAGCTCATCCTTTACTTCTGCTCTGTATCTTAGTCCCTTTAACTATTATTTAGGGACTTCTGAAATTCTCTGTTCTTCACTACATTATCTGTCGTTCCCCCTATACTGAATTTTCTCATCAGCATATGTGCCTTTTATAATACCTCACATTAGAACAACCAACCAGGGGCACCCAGGTGCCTCAGTTGGGTATGCATCCGACTTCGGCTCAGGTCACGATCTCATGGTTTGTAGGTTTGAGCCCCGCGTCAGGCTCTGTGCTGACAGCTTGGAGCCTGGAGCTTGCTTCAGATTCTGTGTCTCCCTCTGTCTCTGCCCCTCCCCTGCTCGTGCTCTCTGTTTCTCAAAAATAAACAAACGTTAAAAAAAATTTTTTTTTTGAAAACAACCAACCAGAAACTCTCTTTTGGAGTAGGTTTTCAAATCCAGTGATCAGTTCACAGTTTTTGTTTTACTTGAAGCCATAACAACTTTTACACAATTGACTATTCCCTCCTTTAAATTCTTTTCTCATTTGACTTTTGAACACCACCCTTCTGATACTCTCCCAACCTCATTTTCTTTGGCAGTATCCTCCTCCTCTTCCTACTGCTAACCAAGTGCCTGGGGACTCAGTCCTTGAACTTCTCTCTTTTTATATTCACATTTCAGGTGATCTCATCCAGTCTTGTGCCTTTAAATAACATCAGTATTTGTTTTAGCCCACAGCGAATCCTTGTACATTAGACTTGTATATCTTCTTACTCAGTATCTCTACTTGAATTAAGTTTCTGAAGGCTAACAAGTCAAAAACAATCTCTAGTTTTATTGTTCTCCCCATCTTCTTTCATCATCACCCACTGAGATGCTGGAGACAGAAACTCTAATCATTTTCTATTATTTTTTTCCTTTGGTCCACATTCGGTCTAACAGCAAATCCTATTGGCTCTATATCCAGGTTATATTTATGATCTGACCACTTTTTGCCATTTCTAAAACTACTAAATTCAAATTATTTTTTTCCTGAACTACTGCAGTAGCCCTCTAACTGGTTCCCCATCTTCATTCTTTGGAGAATAAACTGTTAAGAGCAACAGTCTGTTCACTCATCAACCAGCATCCTCGTTTCACAGTGTCAATACCTTGTTTTTAACCCTTCCATGGCTTTCAGTCCAATTTATAATAAAAGCCTAAATCCTTATTTACCATGGACCAAAAGTCCATGACAGTACCTCCAATCCTACTTCATACTGCTCCCTCACTTATTCTACTGGGTATACTGGCCTTGTTCCTGTTCCTCAAATATATCAAATGAGGCCATCTCAGAGCCTTTATCTTGATGTTCTCTTCTCTCTGCCTGTAACATTCTTTCTCCTAGATATTCTCATGGTTTATTCCCTCATCACCTTCAGATATCTGCTTATCTATTGCCTTCTCACAGGGCCTTCCAAGATTCTTATCCAAGGTTGCAGGTACTCATTCACTCCAGACATTATTCTCTCTTCTTACCTTTAAAAAATTTTTTTCTTTGTAGCGTTTAATACTACCTGTTTCTTTTTTACTGTAAATTTTTCATTTGTCTGAATTCTCCCTTAGACCTTCTGGGAAACACATTACACTTTATCTAGTGTTATCCTGATCCTCTAGCTGATGATTCTCTTCTTAGTTACCCGTTTGGGAAGAAATACACAAGAGGAGGTGAGGCAGGGAGAGAAGAGGGAAACCATTCAATTTCCTTATAATTAGGAGACTGTGTAACTCATCAATCAAACGGGAGTACTTTTGATGGAAAGAAAGAACTATTAATAATTAAAGTGGGACAACAGGCATAAAAACAGACTTACCAGGCAAACAGAGGCATATGGTACATCATTTATAGCCATTTATCTGCTGGTTTTTCGCACCAGGCAGCAAGTTTAAATAGTCACACCAAGACATCTCCACCTTGGACCATTCTGGATTGGCCTAATCTTTCGAAATACATGTTTCACGCATTTAGACTCATGCCTAATGATAGTTGTATTTTGAGGTGATCAAATTTATATATTTTTCTTCATCTCTAAGGAATAAACTTGGTTACATTCAATAATATACTGCCTTTATATTAAACTAGAACATGTAGAGAGTAGACCGTCCTCTTAAAATACTTTGGAAATGCGAACTCTGATAGGATAGTTTCTAGGAGAATAGTTAAGAATGGGTTAGGATAGGGGTACCTGGATGGCTCAGTCTGTTAAGCGTTGGACTTCAGCTCAGGTCATGATCTCGCAGTTCATGGGTTTGAGCTCCATGTTAGGCTCTGTGCTGACAGCTCAGAGCCTGGAGCCTGCTTCAGATTCTGTGTCTCCCTCTCTCTCTGCCCCTCCCCTGCCCACGCTCTGTCTCTTTCTCAAAAATAATAAACATTAAGAAAAAAATTTTAATAGGTTAGAATAAAAACTATTATACTGGTTGTGAGATGCTGCCTCTTGGCAAAGTTTAATTGCCCATTCAAAAGGTCATTAAGGAAAAAAAAAAACAAACAAAAGGTCATTAAGTCCAAATGGTAAGATTGATACCATGACTCAGATTTAGAAGTTAATTGTTCTCCTTTTCAACTGAAGAACGTTACGGAATTTCTTACAGGGAACCTATATGTACCCACTAAAAATTTGTTCAAGTGATGTTTAATACCCAGTCATTTGTACAATAGAATACTTGAGAAAAGTATAGAGATGAAGATTAAACAAAAAATAGTTTACAATGGTTATAGAAGCCTTTAAAAGATACCAAATTTGACTAAACAGTCCAGCATTTGCACTCCTTGGTATTTATCTAAATGAGTTGAAGACTTATGTCCACATGAAAACCTGCATACACGTTTATAGCACCTTTATTTATAATTGCTAGAATTTGGAAGCAACCAAAATGTCCTTTTGTAGGTGAATGGATAAATTCACCAGTAGGTGAATGGATAAATAAACTGTGGTACATCCAGATAGAGGAATTTATTTAGCACTAAAAAGAAATGAAAAGACATGGAGGGACCTTAAATGCATTTTACCAAGTGAATGAAGCCAATCTGAAAAGGCTATATACCCTGTCCTTCAACTATTTGACATTCTGGAAAAGGCAAAACTATGGAGACAGTACAAAGATCGGTGGTTGCCTAGGGTTAGGGAAGAGGTAAGGATGAAAAGGTAGAACAAAGAGAATTTTTGGAACAGTGATACTGTTCTGTATATTGGTAGATAGATGTCATGAATTTGCTAAAACCCAAAGAATGTCCACTAAGAAGTGTCCACTAAGAGTGAACTGTGAACTTAGGGTAATTGTGATGTATCAATGTAGGTTCATCATTTGTACAAATGTACCACTGTGGTGGAAAATGTTGATAATGGGGAATTATGCATGTGTGGGGGCATAGGTTATATGGGAATTCTGTACTTTATGCTCGATTTTACTTTGAACCTAGAAACTGCTTTAAAAATTAAAGCCTATTGGGGCTCCTGGGTGGCTCAATTGGTTAAGCGTCTGACTTCGGCTCAGGTCAGGATCTTGTTCAAGCCCGGCTGAACTCTGAGCCTGGAGCCTGCTGCAGAGTCTGTGTCTACCCCCCTCTCTCTGCCTTTCCCCTGCTCACACTCTGTCTTTGTCTCTCTCAAAAATAAGCATAAAAAAAAACCTTAATAAAAAATAAAGCCTATTAAAAATTAATATCTTAATGAATATTAGATTGGCTATAGCTTAAAGAACTAAATAAATGAAATTTGTTTTTATATAACCTTTTTATAAATAGGTGTGTTGCATTCATCTTTGTAGCTTCTGTATAGTGTCATGATTGATAATATTAGATAGCCCTTTTGTCAAGGACAAATAGGTAGAAAGAGAAATTTCACAAGCTGCAACTTACATGTTTTTAATATATTCAAACAATTTTTAAAGTTAACCTTTAAAATTATGTTTTACTAACAGTGCTAAAAAATTACCCACATGCTCAGGATAAGAGAGTCAGCCTTTCTAACATTTTTGCCCTATTTTCAAGCAGTGTTTGTTTTCATGAGATTCGTACTTCATACCTCTTATCACAACTTATCACAACTGTTTATTTCAGTAATCAGTTGGGTAATGATTCATTTAATATTAGCTGCTGAGTGCTTGCTTTTGGCAGCACACATACTAAAATTGGAACGATGCAGAGTACCACGGCCCCTGTACAAGGATAACACGCAAGTTCGTGAAGCTTCCATATTTTTAAAAAATAGTTTCAAACAGAGAGGAAGGCAAACCATAAGAAACTCTTAAATACAGAAAACAAACTGAGGTTTTGGTGGGGGGGTGAGAGGGGGGAAAATGGGTGATGAGGATTGAAGAGGGCATTTGTTGGGATGAGCACTGGGTGTTGTCTGTAAGTGATGAATCATGGGAATCTACTCCTGAAGCCAAGAGCACACTGTATACACTACGTTAGCTAATTTGACAGTAAATTATTTTTTTTAAAAAAAGAATATTTTGAAACAAAAGATAGAATCATAGGAGAGAGAGAGGAAAAAGAATTGGTTAATGGGCTGCAGGTACAAATAGATATAGGGATTGGGATATTTATTTTAATGCCAAGTTAAAGGGTGTAGAAAGAGGCTGCTTCATTTGATGTTTTATTTTGTTTTTTGGCCTTAGATTAGGAGATATTTCTGCCATCTTCACACTGTTTCTTTTCACCAGTGAGGCCTTTTCTCCTCCTTTCTATTCTTTTAAGATAAAGCATCTCTATAAATGTTTCTTGATTCCATAATTAAAATTATTCTCTCCTTACATTGTAAACTTTTTTCCTTTCTTATAGTACGGTAGAATCTTGTGTTTATCTGATTTTTGTACCCTAAAATATCTGACTCATCTAGGGGCGCCTGGGTAGCTCGATCAGTTGTGTCCGACTCTTGATTTTAGCTCAGGTCATAATCTCATGGTTGTAAGATCGAGCCCCACACAATGACCATGGAGCATGCTTAAGATTCTCTCCCTCTCTCTCTCTCCTTCTGCCCCTCTGCTCCTTGTGCTCTCTGTCTCTCTCTCTCTCTCTCTCAAAAAATAAAATTAAATATTAGCTGCTGAACCAGAAGCTTCACAAGAGCTGGTAATACAAGATGTATGTTTTCTTGTATCGCCAAAGTCTAGCACAATGAATGCACTTGATAAATGTTTGTTGAATGAATAAACAAATGTTATATACTTGTTTATTTTCACTTAATCTGATGCTGGCTACAAGGAAATTTGGACCTTCTAAATATGGTTTGACCACTGTAAATTTCTCAAGCCATTTTTATGTAGAACTATGACTTAAATTTTTTTCAATTTTTTTTAATTTAAAAAAGTCTACAAGATTTTGTAAACATCATGTGTATTTCAAAAGCAATTCAAAGCTGTCTGAAAAATTTGAGACATATATATATTCTTATACATATGAAGAATTTAAATTCTTACTGTTAAAATTTGACTTAGATTCATTTTCTTTAAAGATTTTTTTCCATGTTATTCTTTGTACTTCCTGGCCCTATTATTTAGATAACATTTCAGTCCTCCATTTTATATCAAAATTTAGAATTTTTATAAAGGTAAAAATAGTTGTTCAGACCATGTGGGAACAGTAGCCTACAATTATCACCTTATTTAACAAACTTTAAATAAGCCAACTGATGTAATAATTTTACAGGCATATGCAAGTCAATCAAAAAAGACTGGACCTTTTTTGTGCAAGTATAAACCAACTGGCAATGACATCTGGAAGCAGTGGAATTTTAGGAAAGCCTAAACACAATTTCTTCTTCCTCTAGATATATGTATTTAGAAGATTTTTTTCCCTTATGTCTTAAAAGGAGCCCTGTCTATTAGTTCTTTATCCTTCAATAAACCCCAATTTAGTCCCATTTCTGAACAATATTTTTAGTATTTGTGAAATCTAAACAGTGGCTATTGACTGAGCCAGCTCTGGAATGGGAAGCAGTTATTGTTAACGACAGAATGAGACAAATTGGTTGTCTTGCAGATTTTTTATTGGTCCTGAAGGAATATTAAGAGATACTCTCTGAGATTTGGATCAAAACAGATCCCAGCCTGGTTTTTCTTTATTTAACTCTGACTAATCTTGGTGGAACCATCTAATGCCTCAAAGCATTATAAATTTGAATAAGAAATCCATTTGAAAGTATTTGGAAAGCGAGAAGGAAAAAAATCCAAAATGCATACCAATCTTAGGAGTTAATTGCTTCAGCTATACTAAATACCATAGCAAGATTTTGGAGGAGTGTGGGAGTGGGAAGCAGACCAAAAATGTCATTTTAATCACTCTTCCTAAACTGAAAGGCTGCATACAGTAAAGATTTTTTTTTTTTTGATAATTCTTTCAATGCTAAGAACACTGCTTTATTATATAGGCCTTTTAAAAAAATATATTTTGGGGCGCCTGGGTGGCGCAGTCGGTTAAGTGTCCGACTTCAGCCAGGTCACGATCTCGCGGTCGGTGAGTTCGAGCCCCGCGTCGGGCTCTGTGCTGACAGCTCAGCGCCTGGAGCCCGTTTCAGATTCTGTGTCTCCCTCTCTCTCTGCCCCTCCCCTGTTCATGCTCTGTCTCTCTCTGTCTCAAAAATAAATAAACATTAAAAAAAAAATTAAAAATATATTTTAAAGAACTATAGATGAAATTTGAAATTTCCATATGTATTTTTTTTTAAATTTTCTACTTCCATATTTTTAGGGGAGGAGTTGCTTATTTATCATAGAGTAAGCATTGCAGCAGAATTAAAACAACTGTAGTTAGTAAAAACTAGCCTAGGTATCTTGAAGTCTTTTTCTGGTTTTTTTCCATCAATCTAATCAGCCTTTTTTTCTGTTTTTAAATCACGAAAATGGGAGTCAGCACAAATCCAGCCTGCCACCTGTTATTGTAAATAAAGTTTCATTGGAACACATCTATGCCTATTTGTGTATTGCCAATGGCTACTTTCAAGCTACTACAGCACAGTTGAGTAGTTGTAACAGAAATTGCATGGTCCATAAGGTCTAAAATATGTATTACCTGGCCCTTTTTAGAAAATGTTTGCCAGTCCTTGAGCTAAGGATTGATGAAGTATTTTGTTTCTTTTCTATGATATTATATATTGTCTTTGCAGTAAAATATGATAGTAACATAACTCCTTCTGAAGTATTTTAAAGACACAGTGTAGGGGCGCCTGGGTGGCACAGTCGGTTAAGCGTCCGACTTCAGCCAGGTCACGATCTCGCGGTCCGTGGGTTCGAGCCCCGCATCAGGCTCTGGGCTGATGGCTCGGAGCCTGGAGCCTGTTTCCGATTCTGTGTCTCCCTCTCTCTCTGCCCCTCCCCCGTTCATGCTCTGTCTCTCTCTGTCCCAAAAATAAATAAAAAACGTTGAAAAAAAAAAAAAAAAAAAAGACAGTGTAGTATACTGGTTGAGCAAACTGTCTCTAGAAGATGGTAGCCTGAGTTTTAAATCTCTGTTCTGCCATTTACTACCCATGGCACCTTGAACAAATACACCTGAATTCTCAGAGTCTGTTTCCTCCACCTGTAGAAAGTAGGGATGAAAATGTTTCCTGCATTAAGAGTTAGTGAGAATTAAATGAGACAGTATAAGCAAAACCCTTATAATACCTGATCTCATCATCATTACCATCTTTATCACCACCATTATCATTAGTTCCACAAAATATTCTGGTTTTTTAAGTGAGGAATCTGGAGATAGGAGAAACAACCTAATATAGAGTGATAAAGAATTACGTATGTTTGGGGCGCCTGGGTGGCGCAGTCGGTTAAGCGTCCGACTTCAGCCAGGTCACGATCTCGCGGTCCGTGAGTTCGAGCCCCGCGTCAGGCTCTGGGCTGATGGCTTGGAGCCTGGAGCCTGTTTCTGATTCTGTGTCTCCCTCTCTCTCTGCCCCTCCCCTGTTCATGCTCTGTCTCTCTCTGTCCCAAAAATAAATAAACGTTGAAAAAAATTAAAAAAAAAAAAAAAAAAGAATTATGTATGTTTTAGCCAGAGTATTAGTAACCTTGACAAGGGTCCAGCCAGGAAAACAGGAGCTATAGCAAGTATTTTAACAGAATGTAATATGGGGGGGGGGGGGTAGTTAAAAAAGAATTGGAGAACTGAAAAGGAAAAATGAAAACACCAAAGTAAAACAGAGATAGTAACCACAGGAAGCAGCTACCACATGTGGTAGGGGCCTAGGGGCAAGATGATATTAGTAGAACCTAGAAGTTTGGAACATGAGCACCACAGGTTTTAAATGTGAGCTGTCAATGAGAAATACTTCCTAAAACAGTTTTAAAAAGAAAGAAAGAGATGAAGGACTCCTAGCCAGGAGTCAGAAGAGCTCAGTCAGAAGAGCATGTAACTCTTGATGTTATAGTTGTGAGTTCCAACCCTACATTGGGTGTAGAGATTACTTAAAAATAAAATATTAGAAAGAGAGAGAGAGAGATGCAAATCTACTGAACAAATGTACTTGAGCAAGACATGTTTATTTTCAAATAGGACATTATTAGGCAATTAGCTATTGCTAGATAAAGGACAACATTAAATTGGCAATATTTTGACTTTTTTATATCTTGAAACTTCTAAGTTCATCAATGATAGAACATCTTGTTGAACACCTTCTGATTGTAGTGGCTACCCAAGCACACAAAAAGTCTTTTAGCAGTATCTGCTATATATATTTGATATTTGAATTAAGTCATGAAAGAAGTAATAGAATTGAGCCATGTGAATATCTGGGGCAAGAGCATTGTAGGCAGTGGAATAGTAAATGAAAGTCTTGACACCAGAACATGTTTAGGATATTTGGGGAACAGGAGGGAGGTCAGTATGGCTGAAACACTAAGTGGTAGGAGAATGGAAGAAAGGCAGCAGGGGCTGGAATCGTTAGGGGTTTATAGAAGAATGAATAGAATAGGGTAAATGCATGATTATTATTAAGGATTGAGAGCCCATTTTTTGTTTCAATCATGAAAGTCCATGGTTGTGCAGGTTTCTCTAACCATATTCTGATAAAAAATCGGGTTAAAAAAAGTATATTGCAGTTGGTAGTTTCATACCTATGTATTAAATTAAGTAATCATATCTTTAAATCCAACTTTAAAGTCTCTGTTTACTTTAAATTTTTAGTGGTTGTTAACTCATCCTTCTACCAGTACGGAGTGACCAGCTGAATGCTGATAGAATGCCATTTTCTCATAATAAAAGGATGATAAACTTTAACTCAGTATCCTGAATCTTGTAAGCAGAAATAGATTCATGAATCAGGTAATCTGTCTGTGTAAAGTAACAGATTTTTACCCATGTTTCTGTAATAGGATTATTAATCATTAGGTCTATTTTCCTATCTCCCCTTTGCTATTTTAAAATCAAAACTTTGTAATTTAACACCTTAGTGATTTGTTTTAAAATGTATCTAGTTTATTGACATTTGCTTCTGAGATAATTATGACATGGATGTCCCATACAGCTTGTTCAAATAACATTTTTTTTCCACTGCACCAATTTATATTGAAGGTGTCCACAGTAACTGTGGCAAAAAAAGTCATTTGAATCAAAAAGAATCAGATTTAAATAATGAAAAACACCTTTATTCTGAAGATACTGGACTCCTGTTGAGTACAGTGATTCCCAAGCAGAGTTTTGATAAATCTACTGTACTGTATTTTATCTTTACATTAACATGCAAAAAAAACTTGCCAGGTTTTTTGTGTTTTGTTTTGTTTTCTGCCCTCCCCCCTCTTCTAAGATAGCTTCTTTGACATTACATCAGAGAAACATATCTCATTGTGGCATAGTGGATCTCTAAACAAAGGAATTTGGATTAAGAATATTATCTATGCCATATAAAAACAAAATATAAGGTACTTACTAACACAACTGGCACAAGAGTAATTACTTTTCCTTGTTGTGTAAGATATCGATAACAAAAGATTTGCTAATTCATATATTTCATTTTCCCTAAGTGTGGTGTAAATCTTTGTGAGTATTCTAAGCTCGGTTTACCTCATTCATGTAACATGTTAGTGTAAGATATAAACAATTGTAAATTATCTTGTAGTGTGGGTTCAGTTAACTTTCTTCAGAGTTTCATCTTATGCTATGAAAGTAATTTTAATAAATAATTTAGTGAGAAAACATTTGAAAATGTATTCAGAGAGCCTTGCAAGTCTTTTACACTTGGGTCTAACTATAATGGAAAAGATCATTTTTAGTGGCCATTGTGGGTGTTATTCTTAATAGTCCTTCCTCACTCCTTACTTCCCATTAGTTACCAGATAATACCAGTTGTACATTCAAAATCTATCTTGATTTGACTACTCATCCCCATTTTCACTATCACTACCATTTGGTTTAAGCCACTGATGACCTCTCAGGTGGATTATCACAGCATTCTCCTAATTATCCTTTCTGTCTCTTCTTGTATCAGTCAGGATTCATATGCACATATAAGAACTGTTTTAACTATTTTAAGCATAATGCAATTTAGTAAAGGTAGGCTCACTCATTCATTCCTGAATTGATTCCTGAGTGTATACTGAATTGGTTATTACAGCTCTATTGGTTATCAGCTGTGGCTAGGAAATTGTGTATTGATATGTCATTTGTTTTTGAAGACTTTCTCAGCAGGATTTACCTTCTTAAAGAAGAGGCAGGGACATTTGTTACTGAATGAATGTCAGTGAAAGAGGGTAGTGCATGGTCATAACTGTTGATGTGCAGTACACTTTATGCACGTGGCTATACCTAAATTAGGCTTCAGACTACTTTTATGAAAATCAGTTACATTTCAAAAGCTGTTTTCATCATTTTAAGATCTTACATTAAAATGTAAAACTATGAAGAAATTTCTCTAAAAATGATTGTGAAACACTTTTTCATAAGCTGTCAGTTTGATACTGGCATAGAAAAAGCACTTTTAAAATATGTGCAATCCAATTATTTTACAGGAATTTATAATTTTCTGCAGTGTTCTTTGAGATACTGTTAATATTATAGCCTCTGTTGTCATGGAAACAAGTCTCTGAAGGCAGCCTCAGAGACTAATGATTCTATGGTGTTGCTATGGATAGAAACAACTGAGACTGTTGTTAGTCACATGGTCATGATTAAAAAAAACAAACAAAACAAAACTCTTTGGAGCTGATCTTATTGAGTGATACAAATGGAGCAGGAAAAGGATGATGGTATATCATAGTCACCATTGTCTAATGAAACATGTATATAAGAGCTTTCAAGTTTAAAATGCTTATGTTGAATTCCTCCTTTTCTCTAACAACCCAAATATAATGGTTAGTGTATTTTGCTATCTCATTATTTATTTGAGAATCTTAAGCATGACATTTCCAATTTAGAATCTTCTACAACTCCCCAGAATTCTACCCTGTTCTCATTTGTGCCCTTAAAATATCCTCTTACCTCTTCATTTCACAGTGTTACTGGATATAACATCTGTGCTCTTCCTCATTACTCAACCTTCATTTGATTATCTATTATTTGTTTAGGGCTGTATTTTTGTTTCAGATGAACTAAATGAATTATTTTGTTGTTCTGTAATTCTTTGTTACCTGAAGTTGTTATGAGCTAAGGCTAGGAAATTTTATATATTGATATGTCATTTGTTTTTGAAGGCTTTTCTCAGAAGGGTTTGCTTCTCTTAAGAAACTGGCAGAGGCATATGTTCTTTTCAAAGTACTTGCCCTATACAGAAGAGGGGGGGAGGGTGGATTCAGATAGTATAAGTTGTTTTAAGATTTTTTAAAAAATGGTATTTAGATCCTTATTTAAAGGAGATAGATTTTTTAAAGACACTTAGAGCCAGTTTGAATGTAATATTAAAGGATTTATAGTTTATCATAAAGGGTTTTAGAGAGCTACTGCCCAGTGGAGGAAATTTTCATGCTTGACCTTAAAAGTTGACATAAGCATTTAGCTTTGCCTTATTTTAATATTAAAATAGATCATTAATCAACTAATATCTGACCCTATTAAAGAGGCATAAGGAAACTTTGAGAGGTGATAGATATGTCTGCTACCTTAATTGTGGTGATGGTTTCACAGATAATGCATATGTTTACACTCTACAAGTTGTATACATTAAATATGTGCAGTTTTTTGTATATCATTATACCTCAACAAAGCTGCTAAAAAAAATAAAACTGAAATTACAAAAAAATAATGATAAACTTTAGACTTTTTTTCTTTGATACTTTGGATGACTAAAGCCAGTTATTTTGTAGTGTATCAGATGTTCAGTGATTAGATTCAGGTTATGCATCTTCGATTGGAATTTCTCAGAAGTGATATGCTCTTATTATAGCCTATCAGCATGATTTTGATTTGTGCCATCCCTGGTGATGTTAACTCTGATTAAGATAGTATCTGTTAGAGAAGCACCTGGGTGGCTCAGTCGGTTAAGGGTCCAACTCTTGGTTTCAGCTCAGGTCATGATTTCAAGGCTTTGTGGATTCAAGCCCCGCATCGGGATTGCTTGGAATTCTCTGTCTCTGCCTCTCGCCCACTTGTGCTGTGTCTGCCTCTCTCAAAATAAAGAAATAAACTTTAAAAAAAAAAAAAAAGATAGTACCTACTAGATTTCTTTACTGTAATTAATAAAAGCTTTTAAGAGAGATAACTTGTGTGCATCCATGTGTCCTTTTTAAATTTTTTTTTTTCAACGTTTATTTATTTTTGGGACAGAGAGAGACAGAGCATGAACGGGGGAGGGGCAGAGAGAGAGGGAGACACAGAATCAGAAACAGGCTCCAGGCTCCGAGCCATCAGCCCAGAGCCTGACACGGGGCTCGAACTCACGGACCGCGAGATCGTGACCTGGCTGAAGTCGGACGCTTAACCGACTGCGCCACCCAGGCGCCCCCCATGTGTCCTTTTTAAATTTTCATCTGCTGGAATGAAATAGAAGGTTCCTTCAGCAGCAGTGGAATTTTTGCATCTATTGATGTATGTATTATTACTATGTAATACATAGTAATTAATATATTATTACTGTGATGGTTGCCAAATGATTTTGTAATTCCATAATTCCTTATACATTTTTTAGTTGGCATTCTACTCTAAGGAAATGCTCTCTCTTCTGTTCATGTGTTCTTGTAATTATTAAATCAGTATGGACTCTTGGAATCCTGTTTTTATATAGTGGATTGTATGCTATTGTTATCTTTATTTTGATTCTCAAATTGTTCCTGGTCTGACTGATGAAAACCCTTCAAGCTAACTTCTGTGTCTTTTGTCATGCCTTCATTATTCCTTGAGCAGTTCTATATTTTCTGGCACAACAAGATGTTTTAGATTCATATTATACTTGGCTAAGTTTTAGCACTGGACTCAGCCATTTCTCCAAAGACTCCTATATTGTTTGTTGTTTTTTTTTTATTTCAGAATATATATTTAGAAACCATAATCTGAGTGATAGGTGTGTTCAGGCTATTGGAGTGTTACTGCCCCTAGATATTCTCTATGGACAGAACAAGGGAATATATGTACATATAAACACACACATTTATGTCTGTATTCCTGTGTTCGTCTATATATATTGAAAACCATGCATTCATGCTAACCTCCAGTTCTATTCTAACTTCCAGTTCTATTCTAAAACCATAGGTATCATGCTAATTTTTTCCCTTTCCATATTTTAACTCCCTTCTCTGACATGAGGAATCTTGCTCCCATTATCTTATTTATTGGATCAAAATCTCCTGTATGTAAGCAATCTCCCATTGACAACCTCCTTACTCTGCTCAAGCTCCAACAAACCCCCTTTTTACTCCATTGAGGCTCCTACACTTCATACCAGACTACTGCTACTGCCACATAGATAATGTCTTTGTCACATTTGGTTTCCAGAAAAACATCAGGCTCCTGGCACCACTCTGCCCATATCCTGCTCAAGCTCCAAGCACCCTGTGCTAGACTGCTGCCACCCCTCTACTCCCTGCATTCAGATGCTGTCTTCACCTGCTTGGTTTCAACAATCTGTACCTTCCTGTTAAAGAAGTCTCTGCCTACACCAACCAAAGTCATGATGATATTCTATCATTATTATCTTCTAGAAATCTAATTTTCATACTTCCCAATTATGTCAGCAAACAATCTGCAATTAATTATAAGTATTGTGTAAGCAGAGATGGGATTCATTTCATTTTCTGTGTTTATACCTAGGTGATCAAGTGACAGCTCTTTTAAAACTATCTTTTTCTTATACTTCGTTATAAATTTGGAGTCAGAACCTCTGGGTTTTCAAACATTTTTAAAAAGTCATATAAGTATTCCACTGAAAATTGATTAGCATTTAAGTTATTCATTTTAAACTTATAATATGGAATTTGAAGATTTTTTTTGTATGGAAACAATATATAATTGGTGACTGGAGTCCCAAGCCAGACCTACAGGGGCTTTATTGACATACAGACTGTTCTTACAGATGATTTTTAATTGTTGTATAATATTTAATCTTACATAATTATCATTATTTGTAAATGTAACCATTCCATTCCAGCACCTTTGGATATTTAGGGTATTCCATATTTCCCCAAGTATAAACAATGGTCAGTAGAATGTAATAAGACTATTAGAACATTTGTTTTTTAAATTATTCATTTAGGATAGATTGCCAGAATTAAGTCTAAGCGTTTAGACGTTTTTAAGGCTATAGATAATTGCTGCTAAATTGCTTTCCTTAAAGTTTGTATGAATTTATATTTCCAACAGCAGTGGGAAGGGACCTGTTTCCATGCATTAAAAATTTTATTTTGAGGGGCGCCTGGGTCGCTCAGTCGGTTAAGCATCTGACTTCCGCTCAGGTCATGATCTCATGGTTCATGGATTCGAGCCCATGTCAGGCTCTATATGGATGGCTCAGAGCTTGGAGCCTACTTCGGATTCTGTGTCTCCCTCTCTCTCTGTCCTTCCCCACTGGCACTCTTTGTCTCTCTCTCTCAAAAATAAATAAACATTAAAAAAATTTTAATTTATTTTGAGGTTTTTTATTGTGGTAAAAGATATAACAAAATTTTTCATTTTAACCTTTTTAACTGTATAATTCTTTGGCATTAATTGCATTCACGTTGTCGCATCCATCACCATTATCTATCTCCAAAACCTTTTTATCACCTCTCACAGACTCTGTACCATTTAAGCAATAACTTCCATGCTTCTCTCTCCTAACTTCTCTCTCTGGTAACTTCTTTCTATCTCTATGAATATACCTACTCTAAACATTTCATGTAAGTGGAATCCTACAATATTGTCTTTTGTGTCTGGTTAATTTCACCTGAAAACATAATGTTTTCAAAATACATCCATGTTGTAGCATGGGTCAGAATTTCATTCCTCTTTATGACTGAATAATATTCATTATATGTATATACCACATTTTGTTTATCCATTCATCTGTTGATGGATTTCTACCATGAACAATGATGTAAAGTATCCACGGGGCGCGTAGTTGGCTCAGTCAGTTGAGCGTCCAACTCTATTTCGGCTCAGGTCATGATCTCACGGTCATATCATCAGGCTCCACTCTGGGCATGGAGCCTGCTTGGTATTCTTTCCCTCTCTTTCTCAATAAATAAATAAACTTCAAAAAAAAAAAAGTATCCAAGTCCCTGTTTTTAGTTCTTTTGAGTACATACACCTAGGAGTAGAATTGCTGGGTTATGTGGTAATACTATGTATGGTTAGCTTTTTTTGAGGAACCACCAAACTGTTTTCCACAGCAGCTTACACCATTTTCCATTCCTACCAGCAGTTTTTGAGGATTTCAGTTTCGGCACATCCTCACCAACACTTGTTTCTTTCTATTTTTGTTTTCCTTTTTTTATTACAGCCTCCTAGTAAGTGTGAAGTGATATATTCTAATTTTGATGTGCATTTCTCTAATTAATAATTTGTTGAGTATCTTTTCATGTGCTTATTGGCCAATTGTTTATCTCCTTTGGAGAAATGTCTGTTCAAGTCCTTGCCCATTTTTTAATTGTGTTTTTATCTTTTTGTTGTTGGATTTTTATAACCCTCATCAAATGTATGACTTAGAAACATTTTCTCCTATTTTGTAAGTTGTCTTTTCACTTTCTTGATAATGTCCTTTAATGCACAAAAGGTTATAATTTTGATGAAGTCTAATTCATTTATTCTTGTCACTTACGCTTTTGATATGATACTTAAGAATCCACTGCAAAATCCGAGGTCATGAAGATTTTACCCCTATGTTTTCTGGTTTTATGAATATGGTTTTAGTGTTTCTATTTTGGTCATTGATTAATTTCTCATTAGTTTTTGTATATGATGCAAGAGTGCTTTGATTTCAATTTTTTTGCATGTGGATATCCAGTTGTCCCAGCACTATTGTTGGAGAATTCATACATTTTTGATAAATTTTAACTGATTGATTTGATAAACGAGAAAGTCAGCATTATAATTTTATTTTGTATTTCTTTGTTAGAAAAAGCATAGTTCTTCAGCAGATTTGTTCTTCTTGTTTTAAGTTTCTTTTAATGCACAGTGTCCTGTTATCAATTTGGTTTTAATGTTTTTCTTATATATGTAAGAAAATAACATATCTGTATATGTTATTGGTATAGCAAATGTTTATGAATTCAGTTTACAGGGATTAGGACTTGATACAAAACACCTCTTCTGTGTTCCATTTACATCTTTGTAAAATGAATTGAATCAATCCAGATAAAGTAATTGAGTGTAAAGAAAAATTCCGTTTAAATTATGTCACTAAAGTTCTTACTTTTTAAATTTTTTCCAGAAAATGTCTGGCATATAATAGTTACTCAGTGAATGGTAGTTGAATTAATGACTTTAAAGGCAATTTTAAGGCAGGTTATTACAGTTCTCTTGTAGAGGTCAATAGCATAGATATAAAAAAATGATATAGATTCAGTTTTTAAGTCCTTTGACTGTTTTGTGAATTTCTAAGCCCCAACTGCCTGCCTGTCTGATGGGCTAATAAAATTACATTTTACACCTTGAATTCAAGGAGGAAAGCAGTCAGATAGCTTCTGAATGCTGGAAAAATGTTTTGTAGTCTATAAAGTGAGTGTTTTGTCTCCTAGAAGAGGAATATATTCTAGGTCACTAGCTTTTATTATTTTCATTTAAACATCTAGAAAGTAGTCACCCATTTTAATTATAGTTATTAAAATTATTAGTAGTCATATAATGATTTCTAAAGTAATTTCTGGAGAGCATTTTCTCAATTAAAGTTACATATTAATATTTTACTTATTTCTCAGTTATTTCTGAAAACTATACTTTATGACAAACTTTGTTATGTGTTTTTCTTTTATTTTGGTATTTTTCCTGATTTTTTGTCGTTGATGATTTTTAGCCAACAGAAGCTGTACCTCCCTCTTCTCCCACTGTCCCTGTGATCCCTGTCCTGCCAGTCCCTGCTGAGAATACTGTCATCCTACCCACCATACCACAGGTTTTTATTAGTTTCTTTTTTCTTTATAAAAATTTCATTTGCTTTTAATGTTTCATTTATATTCTTTTCAAATTGTTTTAACTGTTTCTTTGTTAGACTTAGTAATTCACTTTGGGGTTCAGTTGGTGTTTTTAGGGAATTAAATATTTGGATTTAATATAAAATGGGTTCAATACTTGCCATATTTTTAGGTTAACTACGAAATAGGACACATTCTGAACTTCATAATATTAAACTTCCTTAGATTCGTTATCATGCCTTTTGTACTTGTAAATTGTTTAAACCGGTTTTTATTTGCTTTAGGAATTTTAGTTTCTAAAGATAATAAAAGTCGTCATCCTCATATTATAGTGGATGTGTCATTTTATATAGCTTTTTTTTCCCGATATATATTTATCTTCTTTGGAAATATTTTTCTATCATTTGGTTAGGTAACATTCACATTTATTAGTTAAAAATAAGAACTCATATATGTAAAGTATGTGGGAACTCTTCTATCTTTGCAACTTTTCTGTAAATTTAAAATTATTCTAAAATAAAATTTTCTTTTTAAAAAGGTAACATACGACAGTCAAAAAATAAAATGAAATAATAGCCAAATGTCAGAGAATCTGAACTTTTTTAGCTTAGGAGCTTTAGTAGTTTTAAAACATTAACAACGTCATTCAAAGTCAAAATAATGATAGTATTATTCTGTTGTGAACAATCTCAATCTCATACAAAGTACAAATAAATGCATCTTTAGCTATTTTTACTATTACTGATCTGTAGCATAAAATCGAGATAAAAATAGTATGTTTATTGTGTAAACACCGTTTTTTCGGATTTTGGAGGGGGAGAGTGCAGGTGGGGGAAGGGCAGAGAGAGGGGGACACAGGACCTGAAGCAGTCTGCGCTGACAGGCTGACAGCTGTGAGCCCAATTTGGGGCTCGAACTCAGGGACCATGAGATCATGACCTGAGCCGAAGTCAGACGGCTGAGGTTCCCCTATTGTGTAAACAGTTTTGAAGTAAATTCCCTGTTGGGAGTAAAAATGGGATCTCAATTGTGATTACTTATCTCAGTGCCCTTACCCTCCTAAAAATGAAAATAAATAGGAACAAAATGGGATTCTAGGGGAAATTACAGATACTACACTAAGACTGTAGTCTTTGTATTATGTTTGTATTATGTTACTTCTTCTACATAATCTTTCACCCTTTATGAAAATCATTAAAAATTAAATCATTGTAAAGCCACCAAGAATTTAACAGATAAGTCCAAATGGATTTTTTCCTCTCTGTTGAACAGAGGAATTGAATTTATAAGTAAAATACAATTCTAAGTAAGCAGCCTATGTGTTATTGTAATAGTGTAACATCTCTTCAAGCATCTAAGATTTAGTAGTATAATATATTTTTTTAAGTAGGGGATTTGAAAGTTTATTTTACTCTTGTCACTTCATCTTTTGATGTTGAGTTTCCTCGAATCCTTTGAAATTTTATAGTAGTTTTTGTTCTTACATTCCATGAGGAACTTGTCCTTTCCTGCTCAGAGACCTCTGATTTATTTACTCCAAGTGTCCCTGACAGCATCACACTACATTTGGAAATTGTGGAGATGTTGCATAGCCTTGTGGTTATAAAGGAGAGGTCTTACAGTCAGATTGATCTAGTTTAGAATTCCAGTCCTACCACTTTACCAGCTGTATAACTCTGAGCAGTTTGCTTAACCACACCGTTTACTCATCTGTAACACTGAAGATGATTGTAATACTAACTTGAGATGTTTTACAGTGATTGGAAGAATAATAATGTATGTGCAACTAGCACATGATCTTGGCTATTCATATTATTAGTGTTATTTCATATTTCTTTGAGACAGTAAACCAGGGAACAAGTTAGAAAAACAAATGAGGGTACCTGCACAAGAGAAAGCCTTATTTGTTCTCCTTAGCCTCATTTTAGGTTTTAAATACACTACGAAAGTGCATGTAGATTAATAATTTATGTTGTATAATGTGAGAAGCCTATAGGGTGTGCCTCACTTTCCACAATCAGTAAGCCTTTTCCTGATTAATCAAGTATAACATGTACATTTTAAAATTAGTATAACTGGTTAAAATGTCCTCAAATTTGAAAGTCTTACTTAATAGATAACCTAATTTTAACATTTTTTAATGTTTATTTATTTTTGAGAGAGAAAGTGAGCAGAGGAGGGACAGAGAGAGGGGCCATCAGAGGATCCAAAGCAGGCTCTGTGCTAACAGCAGAGAGCTCAATGCAGAAGCTCAAATTCACAAACTCAAGAACCATGAGATCATGACCTGAGCTGAAGTCAGATGCTTATTAACTGGTTGACCCACCCAGGCACCCCCCTTATTTTACCATTTTAAATGGAAATAGTTTTTCTTCTAAAGATCTACTACTTTACATTTTAGATACATCAGGATGTCATAGAAATAGAAGAAGACGCAAGATTTGGAGTCTAGTCCTACCTGTGCAATTCAAACAAGTTACTTAACCTCTACATTTTATACTCCCTTCATCTGTTAAAATGGGGAATAATGCCTCCCTGAGTAATTTAAAATGAGTTTGAGGAGGGGCGCCTGGGTGGCTCAGTTGGTTAATAAGCACCTGACTCTTGATTTCAGCTCAGGTCATGATCTCATGGTTCATGAGTTCAAGCCCCGCATTGGTCTTAAGGCTGACAGTGTGGAGCCTGCTTGGGATTCTCTTTCCCTCTCCCTCTCTCTCTACCCCTCCCCTGCTCACTCTCTCTGTCTCTCAAAAAAAAAATTAAAAAAAAATTTTTTTAATGAATTTGAGGATTAAGCAAATTAGATAGCTATACATAGATATAGATAGCCTTATTACAGACTCTGTATCTATCTATCTATCTATCTATCTATCTATCTATCTATCTATCGGTATCTCTATATCTATCTACCGATAAATAGATAGATAGATAGATAGATAGATAGATAGATATAGTCTAATTATTTGTAGAATTTTTATGCTTTTCAGATTATTTTTATATTGATCACGTCATTTACATTTTATGAAAGCCCTCCACATAGTGGTATGGAGAAAGGCATAACGAATTGCTGCTGAAGATGCATGAAGAGCATGGACTTCATAGTGAGACTTGACTACCACTTCCTGGCGTCACCCCTTTCTGGCTGTGTGATAGTGGGGAAACTACTCAGTTTCTTGTAGCTCCAGTACTCCACATAGATACTGACCGATTAAATGTCTTTTTCTACCCCAGAGGAAATACTCTGATTTAAAACCAGATGCTTTATGGGGCGCCTAGGTGGTTCAGTCGGTTAAGCTTCCAACTTCAGCTCAGGTCATGATCTCACGGTCCTTGAGTTCGAGCCCCGCGTCGGGCTCTGTGCTGACAGCTCAGAGCCTGGAGCCCGTTTCAGATTCTGTGTCTCCCTCTCTCTCTGCCCCTCCCCTGTTCATGCTTTGTCTCTCTATGTCTCAAAAATAAATAAACGTTAAAAAAAATAAATAAATAAAACCAGATGCTTTAGACCTCTATTTCAACCTGTTGTGGGGATCTGTCGTGCAACTAAGGTATAGTTGAAAATGCTTTATGGCTAATTTGTGTGTGTAAAATTTTTTGTACACACTCAAATATGTGTTTTGGAGGGATTGATGTTCATTCAATTTTTTTGTTTATTGTTCCAGTCCTGTAGCTACTAAGATATAAATATAACATTGGCCTTGTTCTCTAGGAGCCTACTGTCTGTGCAAGGGACAAGTTTACAACTCTAACATGACATGAGAGTAGTTACATTACAGATATATCCAGTGCAGACCATTTTTTATCACTTTTGGATCATACAGCTTTCACAAAACATTTGAGTATTGAGTCTTAGCTAATTTGATCTTTAGTATAATCTAAAGTATGACCTAATACATTTTCATTTTATTGGTAATCCTAAATAGGAAAGCATGCTTCAAGTTACCTTGATGAGCCTTTTTAACTACACACTAATAACTGACTACAGTGCCCTTATTCTGCTTATATTTGGGGTTTTTTATTAAATTTGTTTTATATTATTTTCATATCACTTCAGACTTAAGAAAATTGTATTCATAGTGCAATGAGGGGCACCTAGGTGGCTCAGTTAGTTAAGTCAGTAAAGTTTGGCTGAGGTCATCATCTGTCTCATGGTTCGTGAGTTCATCCTCACGTCAGGCTCTGTGCTGACAGCTCAGAGCCTGGAGCCTGCTTCAGATTCTGTGTCTCCCTCTCTCTGCCCCTCCCCTGCTCACACTCTGTTCCTCTCTGTCAGAAATAAACATTAAAAAACATTTTTTTTCCAGGGCACCTGGTTGGCTCAGTCGGTTGAGCATCCAACTTTGGCTCAGGTCATGATCTCGCAGTTTGTGAGTTCAAGCCCTGTGTCGGGTTCTGTGCTGACAGCTCAGAGCCTGGAGCCTGCTTCAGATTCTGTCTCCCTCTCTCTGCCCCTTCCCCGCTCATGCTCTGTCTCTGTCTCTCAAAAATGAATAAATGTTAAAAAAAAATTTTTTTTTAAATAGTGCAGTGAAATCCCACATACCTTTACCTAGCTCCCCTAATTCTTAATATTTTTACCTACCATATTTGCTTTATCATTTCTCTTCCTATATAATTAAAATATTTTTTATGAATCATTTCAAAGGAAGTTTCTCTCATGCCCCTTTTACCTCTAAATACAAATATTTTATAACACTAAATATTTTTTCATAAGAACAAAAGTATTACCATAGTACAGTGAGCTATATTAGAAAATGAACATTAATATAAAACTAGTATCAGATTAATCTATAGACCTTAATTATATTTTGCCAGTTGCCCCAATAATATTCTTTATAGGAGAAACAAAAATAGATCCTTTGGCCAGTCTAAGATTACACATTGCCTTCATGACACTGTAGTCTCCTTTAACCTGGAGTAGCCCCCACTGTATGTCTTCCATGAATGTGGCATTTTAGAAGAAAACTAGCTAGTTATTTTGTAGACTATATTTCTTTTTTTTTTTCATTTTTAAAATATTTATTTCAAAGCTTTTAAGCTCATAAGGGTGGATGTTTCCCAAAATTCTAACTTTTATTTTATTTTATTTTATTTTATTTTATTTTATTTTATTTTATTTTTTTTAATATATGAAATTTATTGTCAAATTGGTTTCCATACAACACCCAGTGCTCATCCCAAAAGGTGCCCTCCTCAATACCCATCACCCACCCTCCCCTCCCTCCCACCCCCCATCAACCCTCAGTTTGTTCTCAGTTTTTTTTGTTTTGTTTTTTTTTCAACGTTTATTTTATTTTTGGGACAGAGAGAGACAGAGCATAAACGGGGGAGGGGCAGAGAGAGAGGGAGACACAGAATCGGAAACAGGCTCCAGGCTCTGAGCCATCAGCCCAGAGCCCGACGCGGGGCTCGAACTCACGGACCGCGAGATCGTGACCTGGCTGAAGTCGGACGCTTAACCGACTGCGCCACCCAGGCGCCCCTGTTCTCAGTTTTTAAGTCTCTTATGCTTTGGCTCTCTCCCACTCTAACCTCTTTTTTTTTTTTTTTCCTTCCCCTCCCCCATGGGTTCCCGTTGAGTTTCTCAGGATCCACATAAGAGTGAAACCATATGGTATCTGTCTTTCTCTGTATGGCTTATTTCACTTAGCATCACACTCTCCAGTTCCATCCACGTTGCTACAAAAGGCTATATTTCATTTTTTCTCATTGCCACGTAGTATTCCATTGTGTATATAAACCACAATTTCTTTATCCATTCATCAGTTGATGGACATTTAGGCTCTTTCCATAATTTGGCTATTGTTGAGAGTGCTGCTATGAACATTGGGGTACAAGTGCCCCTATGCATCAGTACTCCTGTATCCCTTGGGTAAATTCCTAGCAGTGCTATTGCTGGGTCATAGGGTAGGTCTATTTTTAATTTTCTGAGGAACCTCCACACTGCTTTCCAGAGCGGCTGCACCAATTTGCATTCCCACCAACAGTGCAAGAGGGTTCCCGTTTCTCCACATCCTCTCCAGCATCTATAGTCTCCTGATTTGTTCATTTTGGCCACTCTGACTGGCGTGAGGTGATACCTGAGTGTGGTTTTGATTTGTATTTCCCTGATAAGGAGTGACGCTGAACATCTTTTCATGTGCCTGTTGGCCATCCGGATGTCTTCTTTAGAGATGTGTCTATTCATGTTTTCTGCCCATTTCTTCACTGGGTTATTTGTTTTTCGGGTGTGGAGTTTGGTGAGCTCTTTATAGATTTTGGATACTAGCCCTTTGTCCGATATGTCATTTGCAAATATCTTTTCCCATTCCGTTGGTTGCCTTTTAGTTTTGTTGGTTGTTTCCTTTGCTGTGTAGACTATATTTCTTTTTTTTTTTTTTAATTTTTTTTCAACGTTTATTTATTTTTGGGACAGAGAGAGACAGAGCATGAACGGGCGAGGGGCAGAGAGAGAGGGAGACACAGAATCGGAAACAGGCTCCAGGCTCTGAGCCATCAGCCCAGAGCCTGACGCGGGGCTCGAACTCCCGGACCGCGAGATCGTGACCTGGCTGAAGTCGGACGCTTAACCGACTGCGCCACCCAGGCGCCCCTGTAGACTATATTTCAATTTGTGTTTGATACATTTTCATAATTAGTTTGAGGTCATATATTTTTCCAAATTTTTAGTTGTGGTAAGATACACATAATGTAAAAATTTACCATCTTAAAACCATTTTTAAGTTTATATTATCATTGGTAGTAAGTACATTCATTTTTGTGCAACCATCACTGTCATTCATCTACAGAACTCTTTTCATCTTTCCCTTGTGAAAAACCCACTGCAGACATTGTACTCAGTGGTGAAAGACTGAAAGTATATCCTCTAAGAATATGTAGAAAATAAAAAGCACTGTGACAATAATATTTGCTTTTATAACTGCCCTTATAGTTATCTTTACTGAGATCTTTATTGCTTCAAACACCTTGAGTTACACTCTGGTGTCCTGTCATTTCCACCTGCAAGACTCTCATTAGCATTTGTTTTTGGTTTTCTATTTTTTTCAGGACAGCTCTACTGGTAATGATCTCCTTCAGCTTTTGTTTATCTGGGAATATTTTAATTCCTCCCTCACATTTGAAGGACAGTTTTACCAGAGATAGGGTTCTTGGTTGACAAGGGGTTTCTTTTAGTACTTTAAATATATATATCAGCCCACTGCCTTCTCACCTCGAGTTTCTGATGAGAAATTTGTTGATAATCTTATTTCAAGATCCCTTGTATGTAATAAGTCACTTTTTTCTTGCTGCTCTCAAAATTCTTTTTGTCTTTCAACAATTTTTTTTTTAAGTTTATTTTGAGAGAGACAGAGATGGCACAAGTTGGGGGAAGGGCAGAGAGAGAGGAGGAGAGAGAATCCCAAGCAGGTTCTACCATGCCAGCACAGAGCCCAACACAGGGCTCGAATCCACAAAGCTGAGAGATCATGAGCTGAAACCAAGAGTTGGATGCTTAACCAAATGAACCACCCAGGCACCCCTGTCTTTCAACAATTTGATTATAATATGTCTCGATGTGACTCATCCTACCATGAGTTTGTGGAGCTTCTTGGATGTTTGTACTCAGGTGGTGATGGTGTTGTTTTTATCATATTTGCGAATGTTTTGGCCATTATTTCTTCAGATATTTTTTCTGTTCCTTGATCTCTCCTCTTCTGAGACAGACCTCCATGAGGTGTGTGTTGGTCCTCTTCATGGTGGCCCTAGGTCCCTTAGAATCTGGTCATTTTTCTTTAGTTTTTTTTTTTTTTTTTTCTCTGTTCTCAGACTTAATTTCCACTGTCCTATCTTCAGGTTTGTTAATTCTTCTGCCTGCTCGCATCTGCCTTTGAATTACTCTATTGAATTTTTCATTTCTATTGTTGAACTTTTCAACCCCAGAATTTCCTTTTAACTTTTTTATTTTTTATAGATTTTTCCATTTTACCTATTATAAATTTCCCCATATTTCATTTTGTCTACTTTCCCTTTTAGTTCCTTAAACATATTTAATATGGTTGTTTCAAAGTCTTTGTCTAGTAGGTCTGCCACCAGGTTTTTTTAAAGGCAGTTTATCTTTTCTTTCTTTCATTCTTTCTTTTTCTCCTTTGAATGGGCCACTCTTTACTGTTTCTTGGCATGCCTTTGGTTTCTTTGCTGAAAACTGGACATTTGACTCCTATGATGCTTTAACTCTGGAAATCAGGTTCTCCTGTTTCCTAAGGTTTGCTGTTTTTTGTTTTTATTTTTGTTATTGTTGTTATTGTTTTAATTGTTGTAGGCTAGCTCTGTGCCAAGAAATCAGGCTGCAGTACAAACTTAAGGTCTTCCTTAGGTCTTTTCTTTGCCTAAACCTTCCCTGGACAGGTACAGTGGCTTTCTAATTTCCCTTATATATGTGACTACTTTTGAATATCCTAGGTGTCTGTGTCTGACTCTCAAAAGGGGAAAAATAGAAAAATGAAATGGTGGGAGGAGATGTTTGCCCTTTAAATCCTCTGGATGTCACTTGAACCAGAGGGGGAGGGGCTTGTATCAATGGGAAGACAACAATAATGGCCATGCTTCTTTGTCTGCACCTCTGTGATCAGAAGCAGCAGTTAGCAATCAGAGCACAGATCCCCTATATTTGGAGAGTAGGTTTTTTTGTCCCTCCTAGTTTGTGCAAGTTTTGTGCCAGCAACTCCAAGAACACTTGCACAGCTAACTGTTACAGGGCAGAGGGGTGGGAGTTGGACAGCTGCTACTGTGCTAAGAGCTGAGATGATTGAATTAACCACAATTTACCATCCAGTACTTCCCCTGAAGTTGCAAGCCTCCTATAGCCTATTCTGGGATTCAGTAGAATTTCAAAATAGATATATCAGATAGACTCTGCCAGTGCAGTTGTTGTCTAGGTGACAAATTTGTGTTGCTTCCTATTTTGCCATCTTCTCAGAATCCATCCTATTTATTTTTACGTTCACTCTAACTTAAATTGATCACCTAAGTGATAGCATTTAACTTTTTTAATGCAATGTCTCAAATTAGAATCCAAGATGTGTTCTGGGATTTGTGAGTTCTTCATATGAAAAAACACTTTTTTTATAATTTAGTAGGAGAGAAGGAGACTGTCATTAAGCAAATAACATAATGAAACTTTGATAAATAGTAAGAAGGAGAAATACAATGCACAGCATAAACACATTTTCTAAACTCCTAATTTTGGCCTGTTTTAAATAATGGGATTTTAGAATTATTTTAACAGTTTGTTTTTTTTAATGTAATACTGCTTTCTGAAGTTGTGTAAGAATGCTGCATTGTGTTACAGCAGCAATCCCTATGAGGCCCATTATTAATGAGATAGAATAGTAAAAATTTGGATGAGCAAAATTATGTTTGAGTCTTGTTATTGATACTTGGGTCAAATTCTCAGGGGTTTGTTAGTTCCTCTTTTTGGAATATCCTTCCCCCTTTAGTAAATCTCTAAGTGAATTGTAGGACTTCATTATTGTCCTAGTTGAAACATACACAATGGTATATGTTGTTATATATACTATATACAACGGTATATGTTGGTTTCTATGGTTGACAACAAATTTTCCTTTACTATTTGCTGAATCCTCACACAGTCCTCTTGGGTAAAGACATGTGTTGCTGTCCCTTTATAGATGGAGAAAATGAGTTTCAAGAACACTTATGACTTACCTATACAGTCAGAGTTACTGAATAGTAGAGTGAGATAGAAACATCATTAGAACCAAGTCTTTTGATGTCATTTGAAGTGAGGTGCAGGGAAGAGTTTTTCTTCATTTGAAATAATTTTCAAATAGATTCTTCGTAAGTTTTTTTGTTTGACTCCTAAGCAGAGCTGATAATTTCATGTCACCTGTTCTGCTACCCACTATCCCGTTTACAGATCCCAAGGTCTTAAGCTAACCAGATTTGCTACCGTTTCTGATTTTAGTGTTCTTTCTACCTCAGCTGTTTGAAAGTATGTACTTTCTGTGGCCAAGTTTTTCTGCATCTCTCCCTTCAGAAGTAACCTGTTCTTTAGCTTTTTGTTGCTAAGGTATTGTGCCTTTCTGCATTGTTTATCATACCCTTCAAACACATTAAAATTGTGCTACCCGTTTAATTTTCATTCCTACCTCCTTGAGAGCTTTGGAGGATTGCTTTGTCAGATACTATTTCTGTATTTTGTGATACAAGAATTTAGAAAATCTCAAGTGATTAAGTAAGAGTATAGTGTATTCCAAATTAAATGTTTTAATTCTCTACCTTCTAACACAGTCTTAAATATTTTTTCTTTATTTTAGGCAGTTAAACTTGAGGCAGTCAGATCATGCCTCTTGTGCTTCATTTATTATAGACTCTATTTGAGACCATCTTTTATGATCTTTTTAAATGGCTAGGTTTTCTTATCCTGATAGTACTTTTGGTTGAAATTCTTGCCTAATCCTCAATGTGAACATTCCTGGTTTTTGTCCAGTTTCATGTTATTAGCATCATTTCCCTTCAAATATGATCATTCCCACGTTAATTATAAGATACATATAAAAATAACTTTATTATATATTACTATGTTCTTTAAGTCAAAATTACAGATTATTCCACTCATCTATATTTTTTATTTTGAACTGAACTTTAAAGTTGAAATCAGCTTTATGATGTGAATGCTAATATCTTAATAGCAACTCTAACCTATAGTATTTCACAACTGTCTTAGTTATTCACATCTCACAACTGAATAGTTGTCTCAATATAATTTTTTTGCTTTACTTTTTACTATGAAAAATTTCAACATGTAGAAAATGTAAATGAAATGTAAAGAAATGTAATGAAATGTAAAGAAATTTCAAAAGTCCTTACATGTAGAGGCAGTAGTAATACGGTGAATTCCCATGTATACTCATCACTAAACTCCAGCAATCATCAACTCATGTGCACTCATATGATCCATAGTCCCTCTCATTCCTGACCTCTCATTGTCATTATTTTATTTGAAGTATATTTAACGCATTGTATCATTCAATATCAGATAGACTTTTTATATGACTAGAATCAGAAGATAACTTCTATGCAATGATGATGATAACAGACTTTTTTCATTGTATGTTTGTTAATAAATGGGCAGAGGGAACCAAAAGGCTTTGTTGCCTTAATTTTTGAAGAATGTAACTTCTTTTGTGACTTTTTTTTGTGTACCCTTTTCTTTCTTGCTATCCTCTGTAATTGCTTGAGCAAAATAAGGTAAAGTTGTGCCCTTAATTTTTTTAATGAAGTGAAATATTATGAATTTGAGGAATCTCAATGGGTCACTGGGAGATGAATAATTTCAGATACTCATAAAATCTCAAATGTCTGTAAGTTGACTAGTTTTACCTAATAATCTTATATAACTAGTATTTGTACTTCATAGATTTGGTTTTCACTAAGTCATCTGAAAATAGATTATTACATTCAAAGGTAGAACTGCATGTAAAGTATATTTAATTTTTATATATAATATTTTTATAATATATAATTTTATATATAATAAAATATTCTCATTTTTAATCTGCTTCATGTAGCCCAGTTGCATATTATATGGTTGTTTAACCATGCAACTGTGTTGTCTTTAAGCGTTTTATCGCATTATCATCCAGATGTAGTACTTTGCTGAAAATGGCCTAAAACATTTGAACTCTGAACACTTACCTCTTAGAAATGCCCATATACTTGGAAGAAGATGGTTATTTTGTGTATAATGTTTCTTTCATATAGGTTTTATGTATAATTCTTTAGTTAATTGGGATAGCAGAACTGTTAATGTTTATAAACATATCCTAAAATTTGTTTAAAGGATAGTTGTCTTTTTGAATATATGTAAATGTCATTTGATATGGTACATTTATACTCATATAGAAGAAAGATAATTTTGAGGGGGGATCACATACGTTTCTGGTATGTATGTCTGGATATGTTTTTCATTTGGTGTTTATTGCATTTTATTCTTTGAATTTTATTTCATCTACATAATAATTACTTTCCAGCTTACCCAGAAAACCATGCCTTTTTCAATCCATACATAATTAGAGATATGTTATTCTACTTGTTTTTTTGTTTGTTTTGCTCTTGAATTTTTGACCATTGTTATTCGGTGAGTTGTCTAGAATAACGGGTGGAAAGCGATAATTACAACTGAAAATAGAGATTTTTTTTTTCTGGGTGATAAAAGATTGGAATCTTCGTGGTATCCTTGGGAATAGAAAAACTAATGATTTCTGACAACTCAGGAAGAGTTCTTTTTTTTTTCTCTTTCTATGGCAATAAATAACTTTATTAAAATAATTTTATTAGAAAGTTTATTAGAAAGTTTAAATAGGAAGGGACAAACTGGCAGCATTTTTGAGAAATAAAGAGAGGGTGTACACTTTTCAAATGACAGAGAAGATTATTTCAAATAGCAAAGTTTTAGGCCTAAGAAATTACTAACTTCATTAAAGCAGCAATGTTATATGTCATATTTTCTGGGAACTGTGATATGATAGTAGAACCCTTAAATTTAAGTGTAAAGAACAAGTAAAATGTAACTAAACGCTTATTATATTTTTTAAATATTTTTTTAATTTAAAAAATTTTTAATTTATATCCAAGTTAGCATATGGTGGATATTTTACTTTTAAATTTTATTTAATTAATTAATTAATTTATTTATTTATTTTTAAATTTACATCCAAATTAGCATATAGTGCAACAATGATTTCAGGAGTAGATTCCTTAGTGCCCCTTACCCATTTAGCCCATCCCCCCCCCCACATCTCCTCTTGTATCCCTCTGTTTGTTCTCCGTATTTATGAGTCTCTTTTACCCCCCTTCCTGTTTTTATATTATTTTTGTTTCCCTTCTCTTATGTTCATCTGTTTTGTCTCTTAAGGTCCTCATATGAGTGAAGTCATAAGATTTTTGTCTTTCTCTGACTAATTTCACTTAGCATAATACCCTCCAGTTCCATCCACGTAGTTGCAAATGGCAAGATTTCATTCTTTTTGATTGCCAAGTAATACTCCTGTGTGTGTGTGTGTGTGTGTGTGTGTGTGTATTAGGTATAAGATTATTATATATATATATATATACACACACACACACACACACACACACACACCACATCTTCTTTATCCATTCATCCATCGATGGACATTTGGGCTCTTTCCATACTTTAGCTATTGTTGATAGTGCTGCTATAAACATGGGGGTGCATGTGTCCCTTCAAAACAGCACACCTGTATCCCATGGATAAATGCCTAGTAGTGCAATTGCTGGGTCGTAGGGTAGTTCTATTTTTAGTTTTTTGAGGAACCTCCATACTGTTTTCCAGAGTGGCTACACCAGCTTGCATTACCAAGGAAGAGTTCTTATACAAAGAATATTTGTGGGGTTTTTTTTAGAAGGCTGGTTAACTTTCTCACAGATCTTAAGAAAATTATGTCTGTTTTAGCAGAAATAATTTATTTCTCAAAAGCAAATCAAATTTAACTGTTTATACTTAATTCTTTTCATCTTCTGGTGCTGGAAACTGGCTCATTGATTAACATATGAAAAGCTCATATAAAATTAAAATTTAAGAAATAGCAAATCTTTCATATGCTTCTAACATTTATGGACATTAGTAATTAATGTGTCAATTTTCCTGTTAAGCTAACACATTTACAATTCTTTCTTTAAGGCAAACCCTCCTCCAGTACTGGTCAACACAGATAGCTTGGAAACATCGAGTTATGTAAGTTCAATTTCCTCCACACATTTAAATAATTCTGCTTTACCTGTTCAGTTTTTGATACATATACAAAGGTAACATCTTCATTTTCTTTAATACATTGGACTTGTGATGTTCTGTCACTAAGCTGTAGTTGTTAAAGTCAGTGAAGCAATACTGTCCTTCTTTGGTTTTTTTCCCCATACTTATGCAAAGCAGAAATGTTGAAATAGAAATTTATGGTTTATTTTTTTTAATGACTAATTTTCACTAGAGGCTATATCTCTGACTAGTAGTCACTTAAACAGTGCCATATATTCAGAGTCATTTTAGAAATCTATTTGAGTGACTAGATTTTTAGTACCCAGGCATATATGTATATGTTCACATGTTAAAATAGTTATAACTTTGTATTAAATTGATTAGTGCTTCTCTGTAAACTTACTTTGTTAAAAAGCCCTTAAAGATAAATAACCAGAACAGCAGAATCTAATCTAACGTTTTTTTACTCCAAAGGAAAATGTCTTCAGAGATGTTTAAGTAGAAGTAGTTCCTGTGCTTTTTTTTTTTTAATCAAATGGTACATAATTTTATAGACTGTAAGTCCTTTTTTCCCTGTTTTTGGACTATAGTTGATTGCAGTCTGTATTTTAAAACACTGCCTAATCCAAAATCATGAGGACACTTAGGTTTTCCTCTAAGAGTTTCATAGTTTTAGCTCTTACATCTAGATCTTTGATCCATTTTGAATTACTTTTATATATTGTGGAGGTAAGAGTACAGCCTCATTCTTTTACATGTGGGTGTCCAGTTGTACCATCACCATTTGTTGAAAAGCCTATTCTTTCTACATTGAATGGTCTTCGCACCCTTGTAGGAAATCAGTTATTAATATATGGGTTTATTCTGGATTCTTAATTCTCTACTATTGATCTTTATGTGTATCCTTATGCCAATACCACATAGTCCTGATTACTGTAGCTTTGTAATAAGATTGGAAATCAGAAGGTATAAGTCCTTCAACTTTTTAAGCTTGTTTTGGCTACTCTGGGTTCTTTCCATTTCTGTATAAATTTTAGGATCAGCTTGTCAATTTCTGCACGCAACAAAAGGGCAACTAGGATTTTGGTAGGGATTGGTTTGACTGTAGGTAAATGGGGGCAGTATTGCCATCTTATCAATATTATATCTTCTAATCTGTGAACACAGAATGGCTTTCCATTTGTTTACAACTTTAATTGTTCTCGAAATGTTTTAATTTTCACTGTACGAGTCCTACACTTCTTTTGTTTAATATTTATTCCTGAGTCTTTTTCTCTTTTAATGCTATTATAAATGGAATTGTTTTTCTTAATTTCATTTATGGATTTTTCATTGCTAGTGTATTAGAGTATAATGGAATTTTAGGAATTCATTTAGAAACGTAATAGATTTTGATCTTACATCCTGCAACCTTACTGAACTCATTCATTAGTTTTTTAGTGTGTAGATTCATTTGGATTTTTTATATAAGATCATGTCATCTGCAAATTGCGATAGTTTTACTTCATCCTTTACAATCAGAATGTATGTATGTATGTATGTATTTATTTAGCCTAATTGCCCTGGCTAGAACCTCCATTATTTCAGTGTTTAATAGAAGTGGCAAGAGCAAATATCCTTGTCTTATTCCTGATCCTTGGGAGAAAGCTTTCAGTCTTTTACCATTAAGTATGCTGTATTATACTCGATTTTCAGTATTAATTGATATAATTTTATCGGCATTGAGGTTGATTCTGTCTCTGTGCATTCCTATTCTTTTTTAAATAGTAAAAAAATGTTAGGGGAAGGCAAAGTTAAGGACAAAAATTCTCAGTTCTTACTGATTTCAGTAATAAGATGGAAATGAAGTAATTTGTTGAAATAATTTCCATCTGTTTGTCTTTTTTTTCCTTAAGATATACCACAAATAGTGAAGGTTACAAAAATTCATTTGATTGGACTTTGGTAGTTTTCTTATATACTAAAAGCTTCACTTTTTCGATATATATTGTGTAATTGATAACTGTAATATTTTTAAATCAGCCTAAATGCTGCTCTTCATTATTTAGTAAAATCTTAATGTAAATTCTTTTGGGGTTAATACTTTGTATTTAGTTATGTTAATTCTTCATTAGGAAGAACATTTTCTTCTTCCCAATACATTCTTATTTTTAGATTCTTACCTTGTAATAGTTTAGACTTTGAAGTTTTTAATTGAAATTACATATTAATAGGAACTATGAGTCACATGAATACTGATAGATAAAATCTTGACTTTCAGTATCTTATAGTTAGAAAGGAATTACTGAGTTGAACCTACACAACAAGGAATTAGTAAATTAAGCCTCCTTTTAAATCTTCCTTTGGAGAACTCTTATACTGACTATGTAACAGGATTTGTCTGTCCTGTTTGGATATATCGGTGTAGGCTGATGAGAAAATTAAAATCTTTGGGTCTGTAAGGGACTGAGGATATCTGTGTTACAATTTTTCCTCTGCCTCTTTATGGCATATATGTACCCATAATTAAAGCAAATTATATTAAAAAGAAAAAAATTATACAACTTAATTAATAAGTGCTATTCCAATATACTAGCAGTAACTAGTTGGAAATGAGTCCATTAACTCTGTCAATAAAATATGAAATACCTAACAATCAGCTTAACAGGAAATTATAGAGCTTGTAGTAAGAAAACTATAAAACTTTGCTGATGGCATAAAAGAATACCTAGGTAAACAGAGAATAGCTCTTATTGCTGAGCAGGAAGATAACACAGAGATCATCATTTTCCCCAGATGAATCGGTAAATTTGATACAGTACCAGTAATAGTTCCCAAAATGAGAGTGTGTTCGAGTGCGGGGAAGGAGGTGGGAAAGGAAGGGAGAAGGGGTGAGAGAAAAAGAAAGGAAGAACTTTAAAATTTAGTTTCTCTGTTGCACTAACCACATTTTAAGTTCTTAGTAACTATATGTGGGTAGTAACTACTGTATTGGACAAGGCAGATTATAAAATATTTTATCACAGAAACTGGACAGTGCTGATGTATAGAAAAGTAAAAACTCAAAAATAGCCAAGTAAAATTTAAAATAAAAGTAACTGTGAGAGATTTCCCTACCAAATAATAAAACATTATAAAACACCATTAATTAAAGCAGCATTGTTCTGGTCCAAAACCAGATAGATCAATGGAATACAATTTGCCTTTGATATATGTTGTATAATCTTATTTTTCTTTTGTGGCCAGGTTTTTTTTTTAGATTAGTTGCTCTTGATTACAGCTCTGTAGGATTTTTTTTTTCCATATATGTTAGAATTTTTTTTTTAATATTTAGGAATTTACCAGCTGTTCTTAAATGTCTTTGCTATTTGTGCCTTCCAACCAGACTGCTGCCATAATTTGTTCACCAGTTTACTTTTCTCCATTTGCTCTCCATTTTTATTTTATACTACCATATTTCCTTTTCTGGAAAATCTGTTAAACCTACTTGATGCTCAGAAACTTGAAAGAATATTTCTCATTGCTTAGTACAGCGTTCAAGACCTTTCACAGTCAGACCCCGGTCGACTTCTAGTTTCTGCTCCAGCTTTGACCACCTACGGAAGCCCATTTTGTTGATAAGAATAAATTCAAAACCTAGAAAATATTAGCAATGACAGTTCTCAGGAACTATTCTAAGTCTACTCTTATATTTTTAAAGAAGAAAAAAAACTATTTTGTTAATAATATATTTACTTTGCCTGAAGATTGATCTCTCTCATTTTGTTCCCATGTTACCTCTCACCCTATCCTGTTAATTGAGAGTAATAGACCTTATATAATAATATAAATATTAGGCAAGCATTTCTTTCCTATTGGAAAAGAGGAAATTTTACCTTTTGTAAAATTACAAAAAAGAAGGCTAAGCAAACCAACCATTTTGTAGTTTTGCTGGAAAACATATTGCTGTTGAAAATATTAGACCACCATTGTGTTTTTTACTTTTATTGCCAATGAGGTGGTACTTACAAAGTAATTTTTGGCTTTGGTAATGTACTCGGCATTTTGAAGCCCAGTTTGAATATGTGTAATGTTGTATCGAATTGTCTCTATATATGAAATAGCAGTTTTAAGTTATTGAGGCTTTAGAAATAAAGTCATTTGGGGTCCATATTGTCTAGTCACTTTTCACCTTTTTATGATCACTCTTATCTAGCTAGAATCCTCACTAGATATCAATGACTTAGCATTAAATTAAGCACGAAGTACATTTACCATATGTTTACCTTTTGAGAAGGCTTAATGGTAAAAATACCAAATTTCTTAAAGCAGAAATCATAAGGTCACAATATAGGAATTTTACTTACTGACATCAAAAGGGCCATATAAGCACACTTATGTTGAAATGTTTTCCAGAATAAAATTTCAGAGTATTTAGAAATAAATGAACAAAAATAGAGCTCATTGTAGCAGTGCTGGGATTTGGCCAAAGCCGTATGCTGAGGAAAATGTATTACCTTTAATGGATGAGTTGGGGCACCTGGATGGCTCAGTCAGTTGAGCAGCTGGCTTCGGCTCAGGTCATGATCTCATGGTTGGTGGTTTTGAGCCCCGTGTCGGGCTCTGTGCTGACAGCTCAGAGCCTGGTGCCTGCTTTGGATTCTGTGTCTCCCTCTCTCTGTTCCTCCCCTGCTTGCACTCTCTCTCTCTCTAAAATAAATATTAAAAATAGAAGAGTAATCAGCATAAATGAAATAGCATTCAGCTCAAGAAGCTTTAAAGAAAGAATAAAGAATTGATAAAAAAAAGTAATAGCATAGAATGTGATAGATTAATCAGTAATATTAAAGCCTCTTTGATAAAGACTGAGACTTTTAGCAAGAAAATAAAGACTATACAGATAACCTCTAGAGTAAGAAAATGGTGTAGCTGCAAATACGAGTTTTTTTTGTTTGCTTGTTTTTTACTCATAAAAAAGGACTTCCGGAGCACCTGGGTGGCTCTGTTGGTTGAGCGTCAGGCTGCACACTGAGCATGGTGCCTGCTTAAGATTTTCTGTCTCCCTCTCTCTCTGCCCCCTCCCTCATGCTTTCTCTCTCTCTAAGATAGATAGATAGAATGAACTTCTAGTCAAGTTGGTAGGATATGTATATGTATATGTATATGTATATGTATATGTATATGTATATGTATATGTATAAACCTCCTGCATTCTAGATGCCTAGAAATCTGTTAGGAGTCGGGGGTGGGAGGCCAGTAAACTATCCCCTAAACTGAGAAGGCACTTTGAGACCAAAAAATGAAGCAGACCACTCCTTAGACTTTACACAGTTTTTTATTTGCATGGCTGTCGGGTGGTCAACAGTCTATGGCAGCTGCATGGCTATTCTCTGCAATGTCTGGACCTTAGTTCACAGATTTTATAGAGCAATGGGACTTGCAGAAGGGCATTGTAGTGGGACACCTGGCTGCCTCAGTTGGAAGAGGATACAACTCTTGATCTCGAGGTTGTGAGTTCAAGCCTCACATTGGGTGTAGAGATTATTTAAATCAATAAACTTTTTAAAAAATGGCTTAAAGAAAGAAGGGCATTGCAGTGAGATCAGAGGAGGGTTCACATGCACCTAATTGACTACAAACTTTAATTAGATTTTGTGGTGCCACCTGTGCATCAGGGAGGGGAAAGACTATATTATCTCAATAGATTCGTGGGAGGCCAAAGCAAGCCTCATCCTGGCCTTGGCAGGCATTCCTAAGGTATGTCTTAATTTCCAAAGGGTCCAGAACTCATGACACTGAGAGGTCCTCAAGTGAACACGAACAAGATGGTGGGCCAAAGGTGGAGGCAGTATTGTCAGCACTCTGACAAAATCTGAGATTAAAAAAAAAAATTATATGTGTAACATATAACATAATCTCATAAACATAATCTCAAAAACAAGAAGAAAAACTCTTTAGGTGAGAAAAAGAGGAAACAGTAGCAATTGGGCTTGAATCCATTATAGCCATGAGAACCCAAAAAGGTAGAAGAGATGAGTTTCAAAAGCCCTCAAGAAAAAAACTCCTAGGACCTAAACTGGACCTGAATTAAGTGTTACTTTCTTACAGTATGGTGAAGAAAACAAAGCAGTTTACAAAAGACTTCATTATTCTGTTGTTTCATTATTCTATTGCTGTTTAACAAGCCACCCTGAAACTTAGTGGCTAAAAAATAATTCATCATTTCTTATGAATTTCTGGGTTAACTGGAAGGTTCTTCCACTTTATATTGGTTGGGGTACTGGAAAAGGCTGGAAGATCCAAAATAGTCTCATTCACATGACTGGCAGTTGATGCTTGTTACTAGTTAGGAGTGCAGCTGGGGCTTTTGGCCAAGGGCCTCAATTCTCCTTCATTTGAATCTTTTCATATGCTATTTGAGCTTCCTCACATAATAGCTCCTGAGTTCTAAGCAAGTGCATTCTAAGACAAAGGTAAATATTACACAGCATCATTTGTGCCATATTCTTTATAACAAAGCTCATCTAGGAACTGCCTAGGTTGAATGGAAGGAGAACTAGATGACACCTCTTGATGGTAGGATGGTTTAGTCATGTTGCAAAAGAGGATGGAGGATGGGAGGCATCTAGAGAAATGCAGTTTATCACAATCCCTATTTGACTTGCTCAGGTATTTTGCGCAGCCTCATCCCATCAGAAATGTTAGAACAAGGCTTGAACCAAAATTAATCTGATTACAAGGACCATTCACCCTTCACCAGTGACCCTCTCTCTGTGGAAATTCTTCCTGGAAGGAGTAGGGAATAAATTGGAAGGAATAAGACAAAGTGCTTGGTCTATAAGATGTAAGCAAGAACGCTTGGGTGGCTCAGTCAGTTGAGCATCCAACTTCAGCTCAGGTCATGATCTCACATTTCATGGGTTCGAGCCCTGTGTCAGGCTCTGTGCTGATGGCTCAGAGCCTGGAGCCTGCTTCAGATTCTGTGTCTACCTCTGTCTCTCTCTGCCTCTCCCCTGCTTGTTTGTTCTTTCTTCTCCTTCTTCCCCTTCTCCTCCTTCTCCTTCTCCTCCTCCTCCTCCTCCTCCTCCTCCTCCCTCCCTCTCTCTCTCTCTCTCAAAAATAATAATAATAATATTTAAAAAAGATATAAACAAGGACTTGAATGGGACATCAAATTTAGACATGAAATACATAAGTGAAATTTGTGACAACACTAAAGTAACAGATGCAGAGGTGGGAACTTGCAAGATATATAAAGGAAAGAGTAATAAGTTTTTCAAATTTGATGGTATGTAATGCTCATGAAGAGGTGAGTTATGTATATTAGGAATGAAGCTAAATGATAGATTGGGGTCACTTCATACAGAGCCTTGTATTTGAGTTTCTGAAAGTTTTAGAGGGAGTATGTTACTAGACATGGGCTCCGAAAAGATCCAAAAAACACATTAGAATGATTTGGGGAGTGGAGAATACTAATCCAAGAGACTGGGTAGATTACACTGGCAGTAATCCAGAAGAAATTAACAAAGGCTTGTACCAAGGTAGTAGAGATGACAATGAAGAGGTGATTGTTTTCAGAAAAATTGAAGTGAATGAGTAAGAATTAGTAGCTGATTAGATGTGTGGATCAAGGCAGTGAAAAGAGTTGGAGTTCATAATACTAAAAGCTGTACCTACCCTTTCAGTATTTGAAGTTATAATATCATAAATGTCAACTTATTAATCACATTTGTACTCTTCCAGTCTTTGAAATTTTTACCTAAAATCATTACAGTAAAGCCAAATTATTTGATTACTATCATATTTAACAGGTTTGCATTAATAAATCATGCAAAAATTATGTCTTGACATTTCCAACTTTATACTCTAAATTTCTGTGCTACTTCTTTTTCCTCATTAGGTTAATGGCACTGATGCAGATTATGAATATGAAGAAATCACACTTGAAAGGGTAAAAACTTAATTATCTTAAGTTTCTTATGCATAAATCTGTTGCTTTAAGGAATTCTTTAAATATACTGCTCTTTCATATAGAATTAAAAGGAAAAGATCTTTTAAAAACAGAACTGTGTAATATTAGTTTCTTTTATAAATTCACGTATTATTAAATTAGCCATGGTGTTTTTAGAACATGTTGCCTTTTTTTAATAACCTTTTTTTAAAAAAATAAGCTTTTTATTTAAAATAGTTTTAGATTTACAGAAAAGTTATATCAAGAGTTTCCATTTATCCAGGCCTCAGTTATGCCTATTGTTAATGTCTTACATTACTAAAATACATTTGCTTCAAGTAATGAGTCATATTGATACATTATTATTAACTAAAGTCTATATTTGGATTTCCTTAGTTTTTATGTTTTTCTGATTCAGAATCCCTTCCAGAATACCACATTACATTTAGTTATCATGTCTCCTTTAGGCTCCTCTAGTCTAACAGTTTCTCAGATGTTTCTGTTTCTAAATTTTACATTTATTTATTTTTCATATAAAACATTGTTGATTTTAAGTATTTAGCATCCTAGTAATGTGGTTGTTATCAGTTTTCTTTTTTAGCAAAAAGAAAAAATAGCCATAGTTCTAATGGACAAGATCCTATCGAAAGTTTATGAACTCTCCCAGTCAGAAAATAACTTAAGGTTATGAGTTAGATGTGTAAATTTTCTTGAAACATTTACTCCTTAGCAGTATCTGCAGTCAAGGGGTGCCTGGGTGGCTCAGTCGGTTAAGCGTCCAACTTAGTGGAGGCGAGGTGATCTTGCAGTTTGTAAGTTTGAGCCTTGCATCGGGTTCTGTGCTGACAGCTCAGATCCTGGAACCTGCTTTGGATTCTGTGTCTCCCTCTCTCTCTGCCCCTTCCCTCTTTTGCGTTGTCTCTCTCACGCGCACACTTCCTCTCTTCTCTCTCTCTCTCTCTCACACACACACACACACACACACACACACACACACAAAGATAAACATTAAGAAAAAGGAGATCTTCAGTTAATTGATGGCTATATTTTAGTAATACCACCTTGTCTGACCAGCATTTTGGGGAAATAAAGTGTTTTACAAAAGTAAATTTCCTAAGTAGCTGAGTGTCTGTATATTTCAAACTAAAATCCTAGATAATTTGATTTGCTTATTTCAAGCCAGAGTGAAAACACTCTGAGTGCAAATAGACCTAAAAGGGTCTTTTTACATGTGTACTAGATTACAGGTACCACTACCTGAATTTGGATTACCTGTTCAAGTAAGATGGATGAGTAACTCTCCAGTAAGCATAGTATTAATGTATTATACATATTTTAATATGGTATTTATTTGGTGTTTTTCCACCTTACTTGAGATATAATTGACACATAAATCTAACTTTTTTATCTTACTCATTTTCCATCCTTTCCCGTGCCTTTTAAATTTAGTTAGGACTGTACTTTGTTTTTTCACTCACTAAAACACTTGAGTACCAGGAATTGGAGAGGTGTTATTAAAAGATACAAACTTGCAAATAGAAGATGAATTAAGTTCTGGAGATCTCATGCACAGCATAGTGATTATAGTCAATAAGACTGTATTGCGTACTTAAAAATTGCTAAGAGACTAGACCGTAAATGTTCTTATTACAGAAAGAAATGACCGTTAAGTGGCATGACAGAGATGTTAGTTAAAGCAATGGTTATAATCATATTGCGGTATATAAATAAGTCAGATCAACACATTTTACACCTTAAATTTACACAATGTTATGTGTAAATTATACCTGTTTTTGAAAAAGCAAATTAAAAAAAAAGAACTTGATTACCTGGGTGACTTGATAACCTCATACAACCTATTGATACTATTATTGATATTCTAGCAACTCTTAAAGAGTTTACACTGAAAAAAATATTAAAACAGAATTGTAGGACACATAATAGAAGGTATGTTTAAGCTCTTCAATATTAACGGTTAAGTAATCAGTTCAGATATATCTGCGTGTTTGAGTTGCCTGAAAGCCAGAGTTAGAACATTAAAAAGCAAAAACAAAAAAACATTTTTTAAATACCACTGCTTAGAACAATTGTCCTTTAAGACTTTTTGGTAGCAGTAGAAACTTTTCTTCAAAGAAATTATTCAGAAATATAGTATGTAAAACAAGTAAAAAACCCTGCTTTGGCAAAATTGACTTTGTTGTCAGGAAAGCTCACCCATTTGATTTCTCATGCTGGGCTTTCAGTATTAAAAAATATCTTTTGCTATTTGTGTGTCTTGGCTAAACATGTCAGGGATGGGGGAGTGGGACATGTCAAGGATGATGACTTAGCAGATACAGTTTGGTCATTTTAAAATAAGCTGATGGCAAGGTTAGCAGAAGAAAAACACCATTCCCTGCCCCATTTTTTTAAAGCTGAAATAATGTTAGTTTTACCTATCCAGAAATAATTGCAGCAGCAAGATCACATCAGTTTTTTACTCTTAGAGAAATTTGCCTTACCAAGCATGAGTGGATACATTCTAAAAGAAAGAGACCTAATAGCAATACCTCTGCAGAAGGGTGACTTATCCTAGTACAAATTGCCCGCACTTTTAAAGAAAGAACCATAGACTAGACTCCAAAAGTACTCAGTACGTACTTAGAAGTAATACCTTTGAATTCTTTTTTTTTTTTTTTAATGTTTATTTTTTGAGAGACAGAAACAGAGCATGAGCAGGTGAGGGGCAGAGAGAGAGAGACACAGAATCCGAAGCAGGCTCCAGGCTCTGAGCTGTCAGCACAGAGCCCGACACGGGGCTCAAACCCACAAACCGTGAGATCATGACCTGAGCTGAAGTTGGATGTTTAACCGACTGAGCCACGTAGGTGCCCCTACCTTTGAATTCTTCGTAGAGACAAAGGAGTTTTACTTATATTTCTTAATTTAGAATCTTCATATTCTCTGCTTATATACTTTTATGTGTGTTCCTTGTGTCGGTACAGTTTCTAGGTCCTATAATGACAGGAACCTACCAATAAAGGTAATTCTTATTCAGGCTCAATTTTTTTTTTTTCCTTTATCCCCAGGGAAATTCAGGGCTTGGTTTCAGCATTGCAGGAGGTACGGACAACCCACACATTGGAGATGACTCAAGTATTTTCATTACCAAAATTATTGCAGGGGGAGCAGCTGCCCAAGATGGAAGATTACGGTATGTTTTGCATTTTATGTTGTGATGCTGAACATACTTTGTATATTTTTCTTAAAGCAAATTGAACAAGGCATCAATACAAATAAACACTATCATAATAACCAATATAAGGTAGATGCTCAAATAACAAATGAATGAGATGATTGTACTCTAACCATTGTTTCCCTCTTTTCATTCAGGAATTTAGTTTCTCTGATATTATAACACTTTGAATAATAAATTTGATGGTTTTAAATGTGAACAAATTCATAGAAATTGTAGAATTCCTTTTGTATTTTTATTTTTTATTACTTTTTTAATGTTTGTTTATTTTTGAGAGGGAGGGAGACAGAGTGTAAGTGGGGGAGGGGCAGAGAAAGAGGGAGACAGAATCTGAAGCAGGCTCCAGCCTCCGAGCCATCAGCACACAGCCCAGCGCAGGGCTCGAACCCACACACCGTGAGATCATGACCTCAGCTGAAGTTAGACACTTAACCAACTGAGCCATCGAGGCACCCCATTCCCTTCGTATTTTTAAATACATTCACAAACTGTTTTCCATTATTTTCTGGTGGGAAATATGTATATAAACTTAGTTAGGATACAAGAGATGATATATACCTGAGTTTGTATCCCATACCACAAAAAGTAAAGATTATGCAAGTTTTAAGTATCTTAATATGTTTTCTTAATTGAATGAATGAAAGTAATATTGGGTAATATAGGGTGCTTGTTTGAATTTGTTTAAATTTAGTGTTCCATTGTAGAAGATATCTTTAGCATATTTTGTTATTTCCTTAGGCCATAGATTATGGCACTTTTCGTATTCCCTTGTTTGTTGGTTTTTATTTATATGGTGACAGTCTGAAGTTTTAGGACTAAGGATTTTATATGATCTGTTAAAAACATGTTTTTGGGGGTGCTTTGGTGACTCAGTTGAGTGTGTGACTTTTGATTTAGGCTCAAGTCATAATCCCAGGGTTGTGAGATGGAGCCCCAGGCTCAGTACACGGAGCTTGCTTAAAATTCGTTCCTGTGTGTGTATGTGCACATACGTGCTCTCTTTCTGTCTCTTTCTTTCTCTCAAGAAAAAAACCAAAAAACAAACAAAAAAATTCATTTAAGGCTGTTGGTACCTTATGCACCTCTTGTTTCTTAACTTCTCGCTGGATACAACAGGTGATGTATTAATGAAATTAGTTAGATATAAAATTAATAATTTGACCATTCATGTAAACATAAACATTTATTTCCCAATTCTGTTATTGGCCTTTTGTTTGTGCTTTTATGAAAATTAATATGTCCCATTTGTTTCACTAAAGAACATCCCTTTAATACTAACTCTAACCTGTCGCTGTCTTTGCATACAAAATTTCTTTACTCTGAAGAAAGCTAATTACATAGATTTTCAGGATCAATTTTAGTATTTCAGTTGTGTTTTGTTCTCCTTCTCTGCCCAATTTCAGATGATTTTTTTCCCCTAATGGAATGCTATACAATTTAAACTGAGACCAGAGCTGGGGGGAAAAGTTAGAATTAGAAACAAATCAAACTTTAAAGAAATATATTACTGTGTCAAATTAAAATAAATTATTTATATGAGAACCTTTTAATTAAATGGTATAGTCTTTAGCTTCACAATAAATTTCAAGAAATAACTTTTTTTTAAATGCAGTGTCTAGGTTGACAAAGCAATCAAAAATTATTTTTTGAGGGGCGCCTGGGTGGCGCAGTCGGTTGGGCGTCCGACTTCAGCCAGGTCACGATCTCGCGGTCCGGGAGTTCGAGCCCCGCGTCAGGCTCTGGGCTGATGGCTCAGAGCCTGGAGCCTGTTTCCGGTTCTGTGTCTCCCTCTCTCTCTGCCCCCCCACCCCCGTTCATGCTCTGTCTCTCTCTGTCCCAAAAATAAATAAACGTTGAAAAAAAAAAAATTAAAAAAAAAATTATTTTTTGATAAATCAGGGAATTGATCTCAGTTTTGCCACCACTGTCTTTTTGATCTTAAACTATTCAGTCTGAACCTCAGTTTTCTTTTGAGTCACAGCTGTCTCAGTCATTTTCTAGGTGACCTTGGAAAAATTATTTAAACTCTTTGTGCCTCAGTTTCTCCGTCTGTGAAGTGGAGATACAAATATGTATCTACCTTACAGGTTGTAGTAAGGGTTAAAACACTACAAGTACCTGGCACCAGCTTAGTTCTAAATAAATATTTGGCTGTTTTTGTAAAGTATCTTAATTTTTACACTTAATAAGCATACAAGAACCACACAGATTGCAGCTGTCATTATAATATTTTTGTATGGTAATCTCTTATTTGCACTGTTTCTTTTGTTGGCCCTTGGAAAGTATTTATGTGAGTGTTTGATACAGTGGAATCTAACATGCAGTTTATTCATATATTTTTTCTCTAGTAAATAATTCTCTTTACCTTAAAAATTAAAATAACAAAAATTATTGAAGTTAAAATTTGATATTTTAATATTATTTATCTTTAATATTTTGGGTTTTTTTCTCAGGGTCAATGACTGTATATTGCGAGTGAATGAAGTAGATGTTCGTGATGTGACACATAGCAAAGCAGTTGAAGCATTGAAAGAAGCAGGGTCTATTGTACGCTTGTACGTGAAACGACGGAAACCAGTATCAGAAAAAATAATGGAAATAAAGCTCATTAAAGGTCCTAAAGGTATGAAATAACCAAACGTAGATTATTAAGTAAGAAATCTCTGAGATAAATGTAACTAAGAAGTTATTTGTGACACCCATTCTAAGATTAACAGAACTGGTAATTTACAGAATGTGTGTGAATTTGCAGAATTTCTGTATTATTTCTGCTGATTTTTGTCTTAAGTAGAATTCTACTTAAACACTTGGAAGTCCTGTATAGTGTTGGTATTAACTTGTAATCTTCAATCTACAAAGTATATTAAATGCAGATACACAGGCTAAATTAAAAGAAGAAACTATATATCATTAGCTGTTTTGTCTGCAATGAGGACGGTTATATGTGATTTCTGAGTTTTGAAAACATTGATGGGATTGAGGAAAAATGAAATACGGATTCTAATTTGTAGCTTTGTGGAAGAAGTGGTATTCCAAAAAATGAAAAAAGGAATAGAAAGCTACAAATTTGTCTGGTATTAAAGCTATGGATGGGATTTATGAATTACAGATATTCTTTATCTAAAATTAATTCATAGAATATTGGAAAAAGAACAAAATTATCCACATTTCTGGAGCTTATTCGTTCTGCCCACCACAATTTTATTATTTTTCTCAATTGTTTTAATCTTGTGAAGGTATTAAAAATGTTAGAAGCACAATCATGATGGGAACAAAAGGAAATAATTTTGTAGTGCCTTTTTGAACTAACAAACAAATGCATTTATGAAAAGATTTTAAGAAGTAACAGGAGTGGGTGGACTAAAAAACTTATTTATAACTGTAGGAACACCTATATATATAATTGTCCCCTGACTACAAAGCAAATACGTAGGATTTTAAAAGTACACAAGTAGATTCTTTTGTGTTTAAAAAAAAAAAAAGAAAAATTAGTGTGATGAGATTATCCTCGTCTAGTTTTCAGCCATTTCTTTCTGGACTTAAATTCACATTAAATGATGAAATTTCAAAACTAGTATTTTTCAAACAGGTCTTGGGTTCAGCATTGCTGGAGGTGTTGGAAATCAACATATTCCTGGGGATAATAGCATCTATGTAACCAAAATCATTGAAGGAGGTGCAGCACATAAAGATGGTAAACTTCAGATTGGAGATAAACTTTTAGCAGTGAGTATAAGAAATCTGTTACTTTAAAAATAATTTTGATGTCAATAAGGTAAAAACAGAGGGAGACACCCCATAAGAGACTCTTAAATACAGAGAACAAACTGAGGGTTGCTTGTGGGGTGTTGGGTGGGGGGGATGGGCTAAATGTGTGATGGGCATTAATTAAGGAGGACACTTGCTGGGATGAGCACTGGGTATCATATGTTAAGTGATGAATCACTAAACTCTATGCCTGAAATCATTATTACATTATATGTTAACTAGCTTGGATTTAAATTTTTAAAAATAATAATCATTTTGATGTCTTTTTTTGGGAGGGGGTGGGGGCAGATCAGAATTTCTACTTGCCAAAATGTTTAAACAAATTTTTACTCTCATTTTTTCACTCATATTTAAATGAGTGAATACTGATCTTGCTTTAATCAAAACCTGAAAAATGATTCTTGGTATTATCCTTATTTACCATTTCATTTTTCTCTACCAGCTTCCTTCTCTTTTTCTTTTATTATTTTTTTTTTTCTCATTTCCTTCTCTTTTTTTGTTAAAGGGTTAGGGACTTGAATGCACAGAATTTCTTAAACACAGTGTCATCCCTCATGTGTGACTTTCCTTTTTCCCTTTTAACTTATTTTATTTATAGTATAATGAAAACTGTTAACGTCATTACCCAGCCCAAAACTACAATACCAACAATTTGTGTGTCTCATTCCTTTGCTTTTTAAAAATTGTTTAATCATATACATATGCCTAAAGATTTTAATACGAGTTTGTTCTGAAAAAAAATTTTAAGGCTATTGTGCTGTATGCAGTCTTTTAATACTTTTTTTACTCACCATTGGTTTACTGAGACTTATCCATATTATTGCCTGGAGATAAAATTTGTTAATTTCACCTCTATATAATACTCTTTTCTGGGACTATGCTACAGTCTATTTCTCTGATCTTCTTCAATAAATGTCCCATGTTCCCTAGAAAAACAAAACCTGAAGAAAAGCTGCGTGCTTAGGTTTTTGGGAGAGGCGTAATCAAAGCTAGAGTGAATCAAAATGAAAGGTGAGGCAGGGAATGAGGGAAAGTCAATACAAGACACTATGTTTCTGAGCTGTCCATAAATTCGTAAGAAAATGTAGCTAATTGCTTATCATGCAGGACAGTCTTTCAGGCAGGTGTTGTGGGACTATTAAACCTTAGATCCAGCCATCCAGGGAAAAGAAAGGATTTATCTCCTGTCTCTTGTTAGGTACAGTCTACCCGATGGGTGGTAACTATCCCAAATTTCTGGACTGTTACTCACCTCCTGTGGGCAAGTGCTTGGGAAGCCAGCTCCCATACTCTCCATAGCATAGTACTTCCTCTGAACCCAGAAGGGGTGGAAAAAACCAGAGCCTCAGTGATCTAGACAGATCGGACACAGGATTTTGACATGTTACAGCTCTCTATGAACACATCAGCCATGCCCATACCCAAGTCCAAGTGCAGCCCTTACTCTAGAAGAGATTGAAAGAGCTGGTAATGGCAGGAGATGAGGTGAGAATAGCAGTAACCAGGACTCTCCAGTAAGCACATGGCCAAGGCCTAGTGGGCAGGTAGCTCAGGCGAATCTGAAAAAGACACATAAACTAGGTCTGGTATAGTGGTGAGTTAGGTTATTTCCTTTTTGTGTGTGTGTGTGTGTGTTATGGATAATTCTCCTAGGGAAAGCTGCTGTGTGTTCTGGTGAACATGTACATATAAGAGTTTTCACTTAACTGTTTACCTAAGCATGGAATTTAATGGTCACGGGATATCGTCTTAGTAACACTATAGCAAAAACATATCGTTTTCCAAAGTGGTTATAAAAATATACACTTCTGGGACACCTAGCTGGCTCAGTTGACACCTCTTGATTGTGGGGTTGTGAGTTCAAGCCCCATGTTGGGTGTAGAGATGACTTAAATAAATGAATCTTTTTGAAAAAATTTAATATTCCTAAGCAATATATAAATGATTCTTTTGCTGTACATGCTGTCCTGTACTGCTTATTGCTGCAGCAGAGAGATAGACTGATTGTTTTCAAGTTTATTTTTTTTGTTGGTTTTTTTTGTTTTTTTGTTGTTGTTGTTGTTGTTTTTGAAGTTTATAATGGGGAAGAGGAAAGAGCTCACTTTGAACTACTCTTCTGCACACACACACACCAGTTCAAAACAGCCTGCTTTCTCCACTGAGTTTCTCATTTATGCTTTTTAATTTCTTAAGTATTGTGTTTTCCTTTATGGTTTTTCCAGAATCAGTTTTGGTGATTGAGAAGGCAGCAATTTATGTGGACTTAGCATTTAGCCAGGTTTTGGTTGTCATAATTCCACTAAATTATCAAATTCTTAGTTCTCATTTTAATTGACATTAGACACACCTTCCTCCTTCTTCAGACACTTTTTCCATTGTGCTTAACAGTTACCCTCTTTCATGGTATTCCTCTTATCTCACTGGTCACTCCTCCTCATTCTCCCTTTTGGTGCATCTTCTCCCTAAACGTCGAAGTGTCCTTGTACATTTTTTCTTCCTATTGATAGGTGGTCAAATAACTTACTGAGTCTCATTGCACATGGTAGGGATAAGTATTGTTTTCTGAGCTTCAGTTTTCTTTTTATACACATGCACTTAAATTTTGTGCTTGGCTGAAATAAAAAAAATTTTTTTAACAGTGGTTCTTGGCTAAACAGTTCAAAAGCTCTAAGAGATGTCATCTAGTCTCTTTGTATGTCTCAAGAGTCATCTCAAATTTAATGTATCTAAGAATGAACTTCTGAGTTTCATCCTATACACCACCCTCCACCCCTAAATCCTGTTCTTGCACATTCTTCACATCTGTTGAAATAGGAACTTTATCCTTCTATTTGCCCAGGTCTAAAACTTCAGGATCATTCTCCTTTCATACTCCATCTTGAATCCCTTAGCAAATCTTGTCAGCTCTTTTATCAGTTATCTAATGTTGCTTAGGAAACACAAAAATTAGTGGCTAAAATAACAACAATAATTATTTATTTGCTTACACTTCTATAATTTGAGAAGGGTTTAGCCAGGACAGTCTGTCTCTGTTCCACATAATGTCTCCTGTCAACTAGGGCCAGGAATGCACTTCCAAGTTCACTCACATATGGCAGACAAGTTGGTGTTGGCTGTCATCTGGGAGCTCATCTGGGACTATTAGCCAGTGGCCTCTCCACATGGCTAAATTGGGCTTCTCACAGGATAGTGATCAGGTTCCAAGATGGATGTACCAAAAAGACAAACTCCGGTGTATGGCATTCATCAATCCTCTCTTGGCATCTCAACTATTAATGTCTCATTGACTAAAGCTAGTTACATGGCCAAGCAAGGTTCACTGTAGGAAGGGATTTTACAAGGGTGTGAATACCAAGATATGTGGCTCATTGCAGGCCACCAAAAGAACAGCATACCATAGCTGTATATTTCAAAATGCAGGCAATCTTTCTTCACTGTACATGGTAGTGTGGGACTATAAAAATGACCATGTGGCTGAAACCCTGCAAAGCCATATTAATAATCTGTGGCAAAAGTTAATGATATGTGATCTTGAAAATTTTTTCTTAAAACATTAAGAACTGTCCTATCAATTATACAGGTACAAATTAGGGAAATGAAAAATATATGAAAATGAGTATTTGTTTAGTACATTATAATTTTAAAACATTGGAAACAGTGTTTTTCTTTGCAAAAACAAAAAACAAAAACAAAAAAACCCCACAAAATTACCAAAAAGAAGAGCAGTCTAAACCTAAAGCTAGCGGAAGGAAGGAAAAAATAAAGATTAGAGCCAGAGTTAATGAAATAGGGAATAGGAAAACCAGAGAGAAGATAAAACCAAAACTCAGTTGTTTGGAAAGGTGAACAAAATTGACAAACCTTAGACTGATCAAGAAAAAAAAGAAGACTCAAATTTCCAAGAGTAGGAATAAAAGAGGGGACTTGAGGAAATACTCTTATTTATAAACATTTGTATGCCAACATATTAAATACCTTAGATGAAATGGACAAATGTATAGAAAGACACAAGTACCACTTTTAGTCAGACTGTACTGAAGAGTCTAACCAGGGAAATAAAAAGACATTCAGATTGGGAAGGAGAAAGTAAAACTATATTTGTAGATTACCTATGTAGAAAATCCTGGGGCACCTGCATGGCTCAGTTGGTTAAGGGTCCAACTTAGGCTTGGGTCATGATCTCACTATTCGTGAGTTTGAGCGCCACATGGGCTCTCTGCCCCTCCACCACTCATGCGTACTCTGTGTCTCTCAAAAATAAATAAACATTTAAAAAATTGTAAGGAACCTACTGATAGAACTAATAAGTTTAGCAAGGTTGCAGGATATACCTCACTACTTAAAAATCAATTCTGTTTCCTAAAAATCAGTTGTTTTGGAATGCCTGGGTGGCTCAGTTCGTTAAGCGTCTGACTTTGGCTCAAGTCATGATCTCTCAGTTTATGGGTTCAAGCCCCCTGTCGGGCTCTGTGCTGACAGCTCAGAGCCTGGACCCAGCTTCAGATTCTGTCTGTCTGTCTGTCTCTGCCCTTCCTCCACTTGCACGCTGTCTCTCTCTCAAAAGTAAACAAACATTAAAAAAAAATTAAATCAGTTCTGTTTCTATAACAGAAGATAGATGAATGCTTAATAAATAAATGAAAAAAATCAACTTGACTATTAAACAGTGGAAGTGAAAATTTAAATAATGATGTAAAAATTGATGTTTTTATTTAGTTTTGAGAGAGAGAGACAGAATCCAAAGCAGGCTCCAGGCTCCGAGCTGTCAGTACAGAGCCCGATGCAGGGCTCAAACTCAAGTACCATGAGATCATGACCTGAGCTGAAGTCAGACACTCAACCAGCTGAGCCACCCAGGCACGCCAAAACATGCTTTTTTATAAATTGATACTGTTTAATGTTGGCAAAGGCCTGAGTAGATGGGCATGACATTTTCATATTCTGTGGTAGTGGTATAAATTTACTAAATCCATTTATTTAGAACAGTTTAAAATATCTGTTAATACTGGGATGGCTTAATAAATTATGATACAACCAACAATGGTATAATGTGCAGCATTTTTTTTATTTTTTTTTTAAATTTTTTTTTTTCAACGTTTATTTATTTTTGGGACAGCGAGAGACAGAGCATGAACGGGGGAGGGGCAGAGAGAGAGGGAGACACAGAATCGGAAACAGGCTCCAGGCTCCGAGCCATCAGCCCAGAGCCTGACGCGGGGCTCGAACTCACGGACCGCGAGATCGTGACCTGGGTGAAGTCGGACGCTTAACCGACTGCGCCACCCAGGCGCCCCTGTGCAGCATTTTTTTTAAATGAGGCAATTCTGTGTGTCCTAACATGGAAAGATCTCTAAGATACCTTATATTAAAAATCCAGTTGCAGAATAAAAACTTTAATATAGTCTCATTTTCTTTAAAAAAAAAAAAATCTAAAATATACCCCCATATGTTCACAAATACCTAACAGTAAAAAGTAGATTAGGTTCGGGGATTGGGAGGAATAGGGGCTGGAATTAAGATTGGCTATTCCATTAACATACATAAACAATTTCCTGATATGATAGACAAAAATATATAGGTTTTCTTTTCACAGACCTTTCTATTCCTTAAATCACTCTTGCTTTGTATTTTGGTATAATTGTTTATAACCAAAATGCAGAAAGCAAGTGAAAATGTCCTAAAACAAATATCTTTTGGGATTTTCTTTTAGGTGAATAGTGTGTGTTTAGAAGAAGTTACTCATGAAGAAGCAGTAACTGCCTTAAAGAACACATCTGATTTTGTCTATTTGAAAGTGGCAAAACCCACAAGTATGTATATGAATGATGGTTATGCACCACCTGATATCACCAACTGTAAGTCTGCTTAAATCTATCTTATTTCCCTATGTTTAAATATTTTAAAGGAACTATATTAAGCATTTAACCTAACAGTCTGTAAAAAATCAATTTTAGGGGTTCCTGGGTGGCTCAGTTGCTTAAGCATCTGACGCTTCATTTCAGCTCAGGTCGTGATCTCATGGTTCATGAGATTAAGCCTACTGTTGGGCTCTGCACTCTGAGCGTAGAGCCCACTTGAGATTCTCTCTCTTCCTCTCTCTCTCTCTCTGCCCTTCCCTCGCTTATGGATGCATTCTCTCTCTCTCTCAAAATAAAAATAAACATTTTAAAAAATCATTTTTAAATCAGAATCTTGATAGTAAGAAGGGAGGCAGCCTTTTTCAAAGCTATATGTAAATAATAGTCAACAAAGGTATTGCACATTCTTTTTTCTAATAGTTGTGGGATATAGCAGAGAAACATACTTTAACAAGCAGTTCTTTTAACAACCAGGGTAATTCTGATGCTTCTGGTGGACTAACTCATGGACTACACTTTGAGAAATACTAACTTTAAATATTTCTAAACTTGGGCTATTCAGGGCACCTGGGTCGCTCAGTCAGTTAAGTGTCTGACTCTTGATTTTGGCTCAGGTCGTGAGCTCATGGTTTATGAAATCAAGCCCTGTGACAGGCTGCGCACTGACATTGAGGAGATTGCTTGGGATTCTCTCTCTCCCTCTCTCTTTGCCCCTCCCTGCTTGTACTGTCTCTCTCTCTCATTATCTCTCAAAATAAATAAATTTTAAAACTTGGGCTTTTCTATATTCTCAATTATATGAGCACAGATACTCTTTCTGTACAAGTTCCTCGTATATTACCTAACTATATTTGTATATAGTACAGTTGTGTTGCCTAGAAATGAATTGTTATGATAGTACTAATAAAATTTTAAGTTTCCTGTTTGATTTTCAGTTTTTTTAATGTAAAAGCTAAGGTAAGACTTAAATAACGTGTTTGTGTTTCTTGAAAAATGAAAGTTTTATTTCTTTGGTGCATTAGTTGATATCCAAAGCACTCATGTAGTAAAGATCTTAAATGTACTCTCTGCAGTCTGCCTTTCCAAATTTTCCTCACTTAAATTGTAGAATTTTAGAGATATTTGTGGTTTTATAAGTGGCAATGTCTTCAGTTTTAGAACTCTCAAAGGCCATTACTGTCACTAATCATTATAAATTTAATGTAAATTATACTTTGAAATGAATGTACTGTCTTCCAATGATACATCTTCATTATCTGCCCATTGATTTATTAATTACTCAGGTATAACTGAACTTCTTGAAAAAATTTTTTTCAATGTTTATTTTTGAGAGACAGAAGCAGAGGGCAAGTAGGGGAGGGGTAGAGAGAAAGGAAGACACAGAATCCGAAGCAGGCTCCAGGCTCTGAGCTGTCAGCACAGAGCCCGAAATGGGGCTAGAACTCATGAACCGTGAGATCATGACCTGAGCCAAAGTCAGACGCTTAACCAACTGAGCCATCCAGGATCCCCAAATATAACTGAACTTTTTAAAATAGTATTCAGTCTCTTTCATGGACAGGAATGATGTCTGTTGTTGTTTTGTTGTTTTTTTTCAATACTTCATTTGTGTCAGAACAGAACTTTATTACTTATTAAAAATTCTTACAGTTGGTATCACACACAAACTTTATATAAAGGCTTTATGTATTTTTATTTGTAATTAGAGATGCAAATTCACTAATAAGGTATTTTATGCACCAATGTAAGTATCAGTCTTATTTATTTATTATGCTGCCTTATCTGTTCAAGACAGCAATGCACATTTGTAACAGTTGCTCTACAAACTGAGAATTGGTGTTCTGATTACAGCCAAATATACGAATAGTCAGGCTGCTTCTTACAAATACATTACACTGGGAAAAAAATGTTATTTTAAACTGAATTATCCCTTTTTATGTGACCAAAAACTGGGAGACCTAGCCCTAAAGAGTAATAACTAAATAATGATTGCTTGATTTTCCTGTAGATAGAGGTAGAATCTATTTTTTACATCTATTGAACTAATAGAACATTGTGAAAAAGCTGAAGTTTGCTCTTGCTAGTTCAGCTCTTTGCTAAGACTCTATTTCCATTCCCCTCATTCAGTAGGTGATTGCAATTATGAATTTTATTATATACTTCCAGTCCATGTTCATACTATATATGCTATTCATAAATGATAGTCTTTTAAATGACCTTTCCTGGATTTCACTGTGCAAATCAGTTAATGTGAAACTCCTTTTTAGTTCTATTTTCTCAAGAGAAACCAGATGGAATAAGTTTGCTTACTGATCTGAATATCTAAACTAGTTTTTATCTGGAAACTTGAGCTTGTCTAATTTTTTTACCTGATAAATAAGTCTTTTCTACCAACTTACATAAATAAGTGGATATGAATTACATATTACCTAAGCTTGAAATTGATAATTCACAAATAAGTGCTGAATGGTTTGTTTCATTTGAAGTGTTTTTTACTGTCTTCATTTTTAAGCTTCTTCTCAACCTGTTGATAACCATGTTAGCCCATCTTCCTACTTGGGCCACACACCAGCATCACCAGCCAGATACTCACCTGTTTCAAAAGCAGTGCTTGGAGATGATGAAATTACAAGGTAAGGAAGTGAACATTCATCTTTCTTAAATAAAGTTGACTGTTAGATGGAATTACAATCAACCGAATAAGACAGCCACAATTTTCAGGACTAAAAAATTTTGTCAATAGATAATGAACTTAAACCTTAATTTTTGTCATTGGAGGGCTCATGAAGAGGCTGAAATATAAAAATATTTTATATTCCAAATAAGTTACTGCCCTTTTAAATTTTTTTTTTTTTTTTCAACGTTTATTTATTTTTGGGACAGAGAGAGACAGAGCATGAATGGGGGAGGGGCAGAGAGAGAGGGAGACACAGAATCAGAAACAGGCTCCAGGCTCTGAGCCATCAGCCCAGAGCCCGACGCGGGGCTCGAACTCACGGACCGCGAGATCGTGACCTGGCTGAAGTCGGACGCTTAACCAACTGCGCCACCCAGGCGCCCCAGTTACTGCCCTTTTAAAATAAATACTTTTTTTCAGGAATGGTAAGTTGTGCTTAGAAATTAGCATAGGTAAAACTAAGTTAGGAATATATTTATATTTAAAACTAACTTTTCACATATTCCTATCTAGTGTACATCATAAAATTTCATTATGGCAGTTATGTGATTCATGTTTAGAATTCAAGTGATATTTTCTTTGCTTGGTATATATCCTTGATATCCTTACTCTTAAAGTTTATTTTGATCTAATTTTAACTGCTTTTTATTCCCAAAGAACTCTTAACTAGGTGAGAAATAATAAGCGAAAAGTATTTTAAATCTTTTTCATATTGTGCAATATAGTATTAAGACATCATGTCAGACATATTGCTTTATAATTTGCACAAGTATTTCACTTAAGATTAAATATCTGTAAATTAATGTCTTTTATGTTTTTATTAATTGCATTGTTGTTGGCATTAGTATTTTTGAGCTTTCATACTTGTAATTATTCCTGTCAGACTCCTGGCTCTAGGCAATGATCTCTTTAAGGTCCCATAGGAAGGAATTTTCATCTGTGTCCTCTTTTTCAATAGTTAGCAGTATTGAAAAGTTAATTAATAATAAGTACACAGTAATTGTGTTTGGAGTGAAAATTAGCAAAAAGAACAGTGTTTGTGGTTATTTCTTTGTTTTTTGTTTTTTTAATTTTTTTTTAAATTATTTTTTGAATGTTTCTTTATTTTTGAGAGAGAGAGCATGAGATGGGAGGGGCAGAGAGAGAGGGAGACACAGAATACAAAGCAGGCTCCATGATGGGGCTTGAACTAAGAATCGCAAGACCATGACCTGAGTTGAAGTCCGAAGGTTAACTGACTGAGTCACCCAGGCACCCCTGTGGTTATTTCTTTGTGATAAGAATTTTCAAGGCTGTAAGTCTTTAAGGCTGTGCTCCTATATTGATCTGTCATGGCTTTGTAGTTGTTTTCTAATAGTGCCTTTTTATAGAAGTAAAGAGGAAAGGGTTAGTATCCAAAATCTATAAAAAACTTATCAAACACAACACCCAAAAAACAAATAATCCAGTGAAGAAATGGACAAAAGACATGAATAGACACTTCTCCAAAGAAGACATCCAGAGGGCCAACTGACACATGAAAAAATGCTCAACATCACTCATCATCAGGGAAATACAAATCAAAACCACGATGAGATACCACCTTACACCTGTCAGAATAGGTAACATTAACAACTCAGGCAACAACAGATGTTGGTAAGGATGCAGAGAAAGAGGATCTCTTTTGCATTATTGGAGGGAATGCAAGCTGGTGCAGCCATTCTGGAAAACAGCATGGAGGTTCCTCAAAAAACTAAAAATAGAACTACTCTATGAGCCAGCAATTGCACTACTAGGCATTTATCCACGGGATACAGGTGTGCTATTTCGAAGGGACACATGCACCCCCCGTGTTTACAGCAGCACTATCAACGATAGCCAAAGTGTGGAAAGAGCCCAAATGTCCATTGATGGATGAATGGATAAAGAAGATGTGGTGTGTGTGTGTGTGTGTGTGTGTGTGTGTGTGTGTGTACACACACACACACACACACACACACATACATACATATACATACATACAATGGAGTATTACTCAGCAATCAAAAAGAATGAAATCTGGCCATTTACAACCAATGTGGATGGAACTGGAGGGTATTATGCTAAGTGAAATTAGAGAAAGACAAAAATCATATGACTTCACTCATTTAAGGACCTTAAGAGACAAAACAGATGAACATAAGGGAAGGCAAGCAAAATAATATAAACACAGGGAGGGGGACAAAACAGAAGAGACTCATAAATATGGAGAACAAACTGAGGGTTACTGGAGGGGTTGTGGGAGGGGTGATGGGCTAAATGGGCAAGGGGCACTAAGGAATCTACTCCTGAAATCATTGTGGCACTATATGCTAACTAATTTGGATGAAATTTAAAAAAAAAAAAAAATTCCAAACCACAAAATCAGAACTGAATTCATGAGGGTTAGGTATGGGGGTTAAAAGACTCTTCCTATGCATACTTGCATTTACATTATCTATAACAAAGCAACAGACTCTCGAGAATCTTAATATTGAGGAGGATAAGTATCTTGAAAGATTATAAATGAAAATTATTTGGATTTGTTTTATTTTAATAAACAAAATATATAGGGTTTAATAAAAAGTAAAGAGGAAAATAGTTAATGGCTTGTCTAATCTCTAATCTCTGCATATTTTTCTTTTTTTCTGCATATTTTTCAAACTAAAAAATATATTAGCATCTCGATTGCTGTTCCCCATCGTTTTTCATTATATATCTTTTGTCTAGAATATTGTATTGGACTTTGTAGTATTACACAACAGGTCTACCTGTTTTCTTTACTTTTCTTTGAAAATCTGGTGGTTGATGACTGCAGTAACTAAAATGTGTGTTTTATCACTCTTGATAATTACACTATTTTGTCCAGATAATGAGGTACAAAAATCTTTGCACTCATATTAGAAGTTCTCCACAATTTGACCCTAAGTAATCTTTCAGAGGTTATCTCACATTACCAATTTAAAAAAGGAAAAGAAAAGAAATCCCAACATACAGAAAATTGATGATTCTGAAGTTCTTTTTTTAACAGGTTCATTGAGATATGATCCACATATCATACATGTCACCCATTTAAAATGTACAACTCAGCAATTTTTAGTATATTACATTATTAATTTTTTTATGTGTGATTCAGTAGCATTAATTGCATTCAGTGTTATGCAGTCATTGTCACTATTTCCAGAACCTTTTTATCACCTCAGATAAACTCTAACCATTAAGCAGTAATTCCATTTCCTTGTCCTCCCAGTCCATGGTAACCTATTGTCTAGTCTACTTTCTGTGTGCTATGAAATTTGCTTATTCTAGATTGTTTGTATAAGTGTAATCTTACAATTCTTTTGTGTCTGACTTCTTTCATTTAGCTAATGTTTTTAAGATTCATCCATGTTGTAGCATATATCAGAACTTAATTCCTTATTGCCGAATAATATCCCATTATTTGTATATACCACATTTATTTATCCATTTCATCTCTTGATGGACACTTCGGTGGTTCCCACCTTTTGGGTATTAAGAATAATGCTGTGACAAACATTGGCATGCAAGTATCTGCTCGCATCCTTACTTTCACTTCCTTTAGATATATACTGAGGAGTGGAATTGCTAAGTAATATGGTAAATGTATGTTTGTTTATGTTTATGAGGAACCATTTGTTTTCTGTAGCAGCCACACCATTTTACATTCCCACCATCAATTTATGAGGGTTCCAGTTTCTCTACATCCTCACCAATACTTGTTTTTTCTGTTCTATTTCATAGCCATTGTAGTAAGTGGGACATATCTCGTGATTCGCATGCATTTCTCTAATAACTAATGATGCTGAACATCTTACAATATTTGAAAAATCTGAATTTATTTTCCTCTGAAATACTGTTGGATTTTAGCAGAGTATTTTTAATGTATTGTTTGCTAATGTAAAACTATAATTCATATATGGTTTGTTATTTTTTGCTTCATATATATATATATATATATATATTCAAGTTTTAATTTAAATTCCAGTTAACACACAGTGTAATATTAGTTTCAGGTGTAGAATTTAGTGATCACTTACATACAACACCCAGTGCTCATCACAAGTGCCCTCTTTAATACCCATCAGTCATTTAACCCATCCCTCCACCCCCCAACCCCATATATATGATTTAAAGCATAGCAGAAACCTTAAACTATGAGTCTGTCACCTAACAACGAAATAAAACATCACCAATATAGTGAAACCTATTTTGTGCCCTAATCCTCCCTTGCTTCTCCTACACTGCCTTACCAACTTAAATTCTTTTCCTGGATTTGGTTTTATTATTCCATTTTTTCTTTCACATATGTATATATTTGTTTAATATTTCCTAAACAATATATTGTTTGGTTTTACAATAATAATTTTGTTAAGTGAACTGGCAGAGCTGATTAATGATGAAATGAATGACTAGAAAATGCCTGTTTCAAGTTTTTAATGAATACTTAAGATTAATTCCACATTATATGGAAGGATCCCTAAAATTCATTCTTAAAGAATACTTACTTCTGTTATGCCTTTTGTTACCAGTAGCTTTTTTGCAATGTTCTAGAAAAATCTGCTTACATTTTTAAAATACTTACCAAATGATACATTCTAATTCCAAATGATATTCTGCATTTCATCATGTCTAAAATAATCTCCTAGAATTTTCATGGTCTTACCAGAAGGTATAAATGGTATTCACACAACTATGTATATAATTGGCAGCAAATGTGAAACATTAGTAGTGGTAAGATGTATTCTGATTTCAAAGATTTTAAATGAAGGTGGAGGAAAAGGCTCATCTTAGAATGAATGAATAGCAGAGAGAGGTAGAGGGATATGACTTAAGAAGTAAAGGTATTTAATTATTTTATATAAAAAGTTTGGAGATGGACAGTTCTAGCATTTGTGTAGCAATCCTTAGGTGCATAGTATCTCTAGGATTCTTCTGGTCTTACCTTCATGACTATAATATATCCAAACCAGTAATGTGATTTTATTGTTCATTTTTTGTGTGGGTGTTATTTTGGTAGGGAAGGAAACAAATGTGCTTTCTAAGGGGACAAAATGTGCTTTGTTTTTGTTAGGGTCTGTCTTTCTTTGGGAAATGTCAATAAAATTTAGCTTTATTTATTTCTCAGAGGCCAGAATAGGGTCATAGCCTCAACTTAGCAAAGAGGAATGGGATTGCTATGACTGGCTTAAGTTAGTCAGGATTCATTCTTTCAAGACTGTGAAAAGGGCCTGCCTTTTCTAAGACGAAGGCTTATCTGCCTTTTATAACATCTAGGAAGTAGGGGCAGTGACTGGTTCATAGGCAATAAAATGTGTGCAACATCAACTTTTCTAAAGTGTATATTTCTTGAGTATATTTCTAAAGTGTATATTTCTTGAGTAGGGCTTTTTTTTTTTTTTTATACTTCAAATATATTTTATTAAATAATTACAGTGTTCATATTACAAGTCTGTTAATAATCGGTCAGAGGCAATGAGACCAACCAGGAAGCATCTGGATGTAAATGTGGTAAATTATTTGATTATTTTATACCAAGAAGTGCCCAGCATCAGTTGGCTTTGGAATCAATTCTTTGTTCAAATTCCCATTTATCATGTATCAGCTAAATAATCTTGGGCAAATTATGTAACTTCTCAAGGAGAACATCTTTAAAGTAGGAATAATACATCCTTACTTCACGGTATTGTTGAGAAGGATTATTTGAAAACACAAATATAAAGAGTTAAGCAATTTACCCAGAGTAAACAGTTAGATTTTCTATTCATCAACAGGCTTAGAGTTATATCTGAAAGTAAAATAAGTAAAAACATAAATCCTGACTATAAGACTATTAAAATAACAAAGTGAACTCTAAAGGACCTTGTAAAATATCCTTCTGTGAATATCTTCCCAAAATAGATAAAACTGTTTCTCGAATAGGCTATGAATTGAGTAGGGCTCTTTAAGTCATTTTTATTACCACATTGTTTTCTCTTTTTGTTTTAGTTTCATGTTTGTTTTTTAACAAAAATTATGGGTTTTTAACATGGGTTTTCAGCTTTTATATACAATTTGGATTTTTCCGGGGCACCGGGGTGGCTCAGTGGTTAAGCGTCTGACTTTGGCTCAGGTCATGATCTCGCGGCTTGTGGGTTTGAGCCCTGTGTCGGGCTCTGTGCTGACAGCTCAGAGCCTGGAGCCTGCTTCAGATTCTGTGTCTCCCTCTCTCTCTGCCCCTCCCCTGTTCATACTCTGTCTCTCTCTGTCTCTCAAAAATAAATAAATGTAAAAAAAAAATTAAAATAAAAAAAAAACAATTTGGATTTTTCCTTTCACTTTCTAACCTTAATTTCTAGTCTTAGAATCTCTACCCCATTGTTTTGAAAACATTTTTAACTTTCATCTAGCTTTCTTTATAGTTTGATAACATAAGATTTATCAATAGGGAAATCTCACTGATAGAATGTCAAGTTCTATATAAAATTTCTAAGGTGTTCAATATTTTTCTAATTTTTAGGGAACCTAGAAAAGTTGTTCTTCATCGTGGCTCAACAGGCCTTGGTTTCAACATTGTAGGAGGTGAAGATGGAGAAGGCATATTTATTTCCTTTATCTTGGCTGGAGGACCTGCTGATCTTAGTGGAGAGCTCAGAAAAGGAGATCGTATTATATCGGTAGGAGATGTTAATCAAAATAATGTTTTTATTATTTTAACTATGACCTATTAATTATTAAAAGTTTTGTTTTTCATATCCTAAAGTTGTGGGAGATATTTCAGTTATTTTCTTACATTTTACAACTTAATTGTAAGATTGCAGGGATGTCAGAGAACATGTTGTGTACAATAGATTTTCTTTCGTTATTTGACTTACCTATAAGGGATCAGTCTGTATAAATATGCTTGAAGAAAGTATGTATTCTCTATTTATTGACTGCAATGTTATCTGTATGTTTATTAACCTTGTTACTTATGTTGTGCAGATCTTTATACTTTAATCTCTTGTCTACTTGATCTATTATTAAAAGAAATTTTTTAAGCTGTTTGAATGTGATGGTGGGTTCAGCAATTAAGTTAGTTTGTCCTTGCAGTGATTTTTATTTTTATATCTCCGAAACCATGTTATTAGATGCATCTAAATTTAGAATCATTATTCCTTCCTGGTGGTTATTACTCAATTCATAATAATTTTTTTGTTATTGTGTAATAATCCTCTTTATTTATAATAATAGTTTTTACCTGGGGTGCCTGGGTGGCTCAGTCAAACATTCATTCAACTTCGCTCAGGTCACGATCTCACAGTTCATGAGTTCAAGCCCCACATCAAGCTCTGTGCTGATAGCTCAGAGCCTGTAGCCTGCTTCACATTCTGTGTCTCTCTCTGCCTCTCTGCAACTAGCGTGTGTGTGCATGCTCTCTCTCTCCAAAATAAACATTAAAAGATTTGGGACGCCTGGGTGGCTCAATCGATTAAGCCTCTGACTTCAGCTCAGGTCATGATCTCACGGTTCATGGGTTCAAGCCCTGTATTGGGCTCTGTGCTGACAGCTCAGAGCCTGGAGCCTGCTTCGGATTCTGTGCCTTCCTCTCTCTGCCCCTCCCCTGTGTGCGCGTGCTCGCTCGCTCTCTTTCAAAAATAGAGACTAAAAAAATTTTTTTTTAAAAAGATAATAGTGTTTAACATAGAAGCTATATTGTCTGATATTAATGTGGCTCTTTTTTGCTTGATATTTTTTAAAAAAGCTTTTTTTAAAAAAGATAATAGTGTTTAACCTAGAAGTTACATTGTCTGATATTAATGTGGCTCTTTTTTGCTTGATATTTGCCTCATCTTTTCTCCAGTTTATACTTTCAGTTTTTGTGTTTATGTGGTTATTACCTGTAGAATTTTAGGCTAAAACTGATCAAATTCAACTCTTCTCCCTAATGACACATTGACTTTGGGAACCTTAAACCTTTGTGCTGTTTCTAGTATTTGACTTCTGTTTTATTTATTTATTTATTTTTTAATATTTATTTTTGAGAGAGAGAGACAGAACATGAGCGGGGGAGGAGCAGGCTCCAGGCTCTGAGCTGTCAACACAGAGCCCAACGCATGGCTCAAACTCACGAACCGTGAGATTATGACCTGAGCTGAAATTGGATGCTTAACCAACTAAGCCACCGAGGTGCCCCTGTTTTATTTTTATATACCCCAAACTTAGTCATTTTGATTTTTGTGTTTTAACAATCCATATGTTCTATAATTTTTGTTGCTGTTGTTCATCATCTCTTCTATTTATCTCGCTTCTTCTGTATTTTTCAGTGGACCTCTAACAGCATTGGGATTGAATTTGTTGTGTAGGACTGTTTGGTTCATTGCAGAAAATTTAGCTTTTCTAGCCCCCATCCTTTACATGCTAATAAAATTTCCTGGTCATTTAAAAAACATTTTTTTTTAATGTTTTTATTTATTTTTGAGACAGAGAGAGACAGAGCATGAGCAGGGGAGAGGCAGAGAGAGAGGGAGACACAGAATCTGAAGCAGGCTCCAGGCTCTGAGCTGTCAGCACAGAGCCCAACGTGGGGCTCGAACCCACAAGCTACGAGATCATGACCTGAACCGAAGTCAGATACTTAACTGACAGAGCCACCCAGGCACCCCTAAAGATTTTTTTTAATAACTTTTTTTTAATGATTATTTATTTTTGAGAGAGAGAGTACAAGTGGGGGAGGGACAGAGAGAGAGGAACACAGAATCTGAAGCAGGCTCCAGGCTCTGAGCTGTCAGCACAGAGTCTGACACGGGGCTCAAACTCACGGACTATGAGATCATGACCTGAGCTGAAGTCGGGCGCTTAACTGACTGAGCCACCCAGGCGCTCTCCTGGTCATTTTTAAAAGCTAAAATATTTTTTAAATACCCAAATGTACCTTATTGGGAGTCTTTAGATTGTTCATTCAGCAATAATTTCTTAATGATAAATAATCATAGAGTTTGTCTGAAAATATCTTTACTTCATCCTCACTTGTGTATATAATTCAGTCTAATGTGCTGGAGTGACAGCTGTTGTCTCTCAATACTTTGAAGATACTGTTGTATGCTATCAAGCTTCTTTTTTTGTATTTAACAAAAAAGATCTGCACTATGTCTTATTTATTTGTAAGTGATTTGGTTTTTCTTTTTTTACTTATTTAAAAAAAATTTTTTTTAACGTGTATTTATTATTGAGAGACAGAGAGAGACAGAGCATGAGCATGAGAGGGGCAGAGAGAGGAGGAAACACAGAATCCGAAGCAGGCTCCAGGCTCTGAGCTGTCAGCACAGAGCCTGATGCAGGGCTCAAACCCACAAACCATGAAATCATGACCTAAGCCAAAGTCGGACACTTAACCGACTGAGCCACCCAGGCGCCCCTCACTTACTGTTTTTTTTAAAGTCTCTTACTTTTTGGTGTACTACAGTTTAATTAAAATATGATTATGTCTAGCTTATTATTTTTTCTGTTTAAGATTTGTTGAGCTTCCTGGATCAGAGAAGTTCTGTCTTTAATCAGTTCTGGAATCTTAGCCAGTATTTTTTCAAATTTTGCCTTTCCCACATCGTATAGATTCTCTCCTTCTTCAGTTCCTGTAAGAGGAGGATATCATCCTGTCCTGCATGTCTTTTAATCCCAGTGTCATATTTATTAACTCGTCTTCTTGTACTTAATTTCAGTCAGATCTGTTTTCTAGTTCATAAATTTTCTTCATCTATGTCTAATCTGCTCTTTAAGCCAAAACTAATTTTTTTTAATGTTTGTTTATTTTTGAGAGAGAGTGAGATACAAAGAGAGAGACAGAGCGTGAGTGGAGGAGAGGCAGAGAGATGGAGACACACAATCTGAAGTAGGCTCCAGGCTTTGAGCTGTCAGCACAGAGCCCAACGCGGGGCTCAAACCCACAAGCCATGAGATCATGACCTGAGCTGAAGTTGGACACTTAACCAACTAAGCCACCCAGGTGCCCCAGCCAAAACAACAGGGAACCCAACATGGGGCTCGATCTTATGGCTGTGGGATCTTGACCTGACCCAGAATCAAGAGTTGAACACTTAACCAACTGAGCCCTCCAGGTGCCCTAAAAATTAATTCTACATGGATTATAAATCTAAATGTACAGCCCAAACCATAATCCTCCTAGAGAAAACTTATAGGAGGATATCTTTGCAACGGTACATAAAATACTAACCATAAAAAATGTGCATTAAGAGCCAAATTGGCAAGCCACAGAGAAGGAAAAACCATTCTTAGTACATATATCTGATAAAGGACTTGTATCCAGAATACATAAACATCTCTCACAAATTAACAATAGAAAGATGAGTAACCCAGTTTTAAAAATGAGCAAAAGAGTTAAACATATATTTCACAAGATATGTGAATGGCCTATAAACACATGAAAAGGTACTTAACGTTAGGCATCAGGGCAGTGCAACAACAACAAAAAAAAACCCAAAACCCACAATGAATAAAAGCATTTGGAAGAATCTGGGTGGGAGTGATGTCAATTTTCTGTATCTGATTGTGACAGTATCTACTCAACATAGGCAGTTGTCAAAACTCTTTTAACTGTAAACTAAAAAGATTATTGAATATAAATTATGCCTAACTAAAATGAGATAGGGGTTATCCTTGAACAACAGGGGGGTTAAACTGCACACGTCCACTTATATATAGATTTTTTTGATAAATACAGTATAGTATGGTAAATGTATTTTCCTTGTGCTTTTCTTAATAACGTTTTCTATAGTTTATTATAAAAATATAGTATATAATACGTATAGCATACAAATGGTAAGGCTTCTAGTCAACAATAGGCTATTAAGATTTTGGAGAGTCAAGAGTTATGTGTGGATTTTTAACTTTAGGAGTGGGAGTTGTAACGTATCCCATATCCCACCCAGTTGAATGGCTAAAGATGGAAAAAAAAAAAAAAAAAAAAGGACAAACATTGGTGAGGATGTGGAGGACTGATAGCTCTCATTACTGGTGGGCATATTATACAACCACTACAAGATCACCCAGATTTTACCCAAGAAATCATGTCTACAGAAGCACTTAAACAGAAATGTTCATAACAGCCTTATTGATAATCATTCAGATCTGGAAATGACTCAAGTGTCCATCAATAGCAAAATAGCTAAATAACTTGGAGTGCATTTAAACAAAGTAACAAACTGACACCCACAACAACATACATAACACTAAAAAACATCACATTGAGTAAAATAAAACATACCACAAAAACACAGACAGTATGAATCCAGTTAAATGATAATCATGAGCAGACAATAATTTCTACTGATAGAAGTCAGAAAGTAGTTGTGATTGTACTGATTTTAAAGTGGCACAATGGAAATTTCTGAGTTGAATGATGGAAAGGGAGGGTATATATCTTGTTTGGAATTGTTTCATGGGTGTATACAGTTGTTGAAAATTCTTCCAACTGAAGTGTTCTAATTTGTATATTTTATTGCTTTTACTTTTATACTGGAACTTAAATTTTTTAAAATAAGTTATAGTATGATAAGGACAAATTGGTGGTAAAGAATGAATTTGTTAAAAATAAATATTGGACAAATTAGCTAGTTGTTTAGGGGAGTAAAATTAGCTTAGAGCCTCACTTCACACCTTGTGTCAAAATAAATTTTCAGTTGGCTTAGAGTTAGGTGTAAAAAATTCAAAGCAAAAATAGATGTTTTTGAATTGTCCATATGGAACAACTTTATATGGGTCACTGACACACTGCTAGAGTATGTTAGACTGACCAACATAACCTGGTTGACCCAGAACTTTTCCAGTTCTAGCACTTAAAGCCCCATGTCTGGAAATCCCTTTAGTCTCAGTTTTAAAACTGAAAATCCCAGACAGTCTAGGCAGGCCACTTGGTTACCCTAATGTGAGTGTAAGTTACATACAGCCTTTTGAGGCTGTATGCATCAGTAGCCTTAAAATTTTTAATGCTTACTAAGCTTCTCTAGGCAAATACCCTGAGAGCAATAAGAAAAACCTCAGGAGCAAGAGAAAAAAACTAAAAACCCTGTTAGGAACAAACTAAATACCTCATTAGACAAAGTTTAGCTGTTTTCAATTTTCACCTTGAATCACGATCACCTTAAAGCCTTGTTAAAAAACATTCTTAGGGGCATGTGCTCTCTCTCACTCTGTCTCTCAAAAATAAACATTTAAAAAAAACATATTAAAAAACAAAAACAAAGCACTCTTAGACCCCATCCCCAAAGCTTCCAACTCAGTATGACTTGGGTAGCTTCTTTTTTTTTTTTTTAAACAGATTTTTAAAATCTTTTTTATCTTTTTTTAATGTTTATTATTTATTTATTTTTGAGAGAGTGAGAGCTGGAGAGGGTTAGAGAGAGAGGGAAACACAGAATCTGAAACAGGTTCCAGGCTCTGAGCCATCAGCACAGAGCCCGATACAGGCTTCAAACTCACAAACTGTGAGATCATGACTTGAGCCGAAGTCAGATGCCCAACCGACTGAGCCACCCAGGTGCCCCTAACTTGGGTAGATTCTAAAATTTTGTATTCCTAACAAGTTTCCATGAGATACTGATGTTGCTGCTCCTGGGACCAAACTTTGTGAATTACTGTTCTAAAGACCATCCCTCTTACTGATGTTGTTTTGTTTTTTTGTTTTTTATTTTATATTTCAAAGAGCATGAGCAGGGGAGGGGCAGAGACAAAGGCAGAATTCTGAAGCTGGCTCCAGGCTCCGAGCTGTCGGTACAGAGCCTAACGTGGGGCTCAAACCCACAAGTAGTGTGAGATCATGACCTGTGCCGAAGTCAGATGCTCAACCTACTGAGCCACCCAGGCATCTCTTGATGTTCCTTTTCTTTTTTTTTTTTTTGTTTTTGTTTTTGCTTTTGTTTTGCTTAATTTATTTTCTTGAGAGACAGACAGTGCAAGCATGGGTGGAGCAGAGAGAGGGAGAGACAGAATCTGAAGCAGACTCCAGGCTCTGAACTGTCAGCACAGATCCCAACGCAGGGCTCGAACTCACAAACCATGAGATCACGACCTGAGCTAAAGTTGGACACTTAACCAGCTGAGCCACCCAGACACCCCTTGATGTTCTCAATGATAACCCACATCATTGAGAAAAATATAAATAAATTAGTTGGGAAGGCATGGAGATAAATCATAGGTTTTATAAAATATTCTTTTTGATATATTTAATTTTGTTGAAGAAAGAAGCTTTGAAACCAAGATTCATTACATATAGGAACACCTGGGTGGCTCAATCGGTTAAGCACCCAACTTCAATTCAAGTTATGATCTCATGGTTCGTGGGTTCGAGCCCCGTGTCAAGGCTCTGTGCTGACAGCTGGAGCCTTGGAGCCTGCTTCAGATTCTGTGTCTCCCTCTCTGCCCTCCCTTGCTCATGCTCCATCTCTCTTTCTGTCTCCCTCTCTCTCTCTCTCTCTCTCAAAAATAAATAAACATTAAAAAATATTTTAAAAATTCATTACATATATAGAACACTACATTTTTCAATATGGTATAAATGAGGTATTACTGTTATTTCCAATGATGACAAGTATGGTGGAGAATATAATTTATATTTGCTGAAAATCTAGACTCCTAGAATCTTAGAATCACAAGTGACCCAAAAGACTTCAACAAAAATTCCCTCTTCTATAAAGGCAGTGAGAAAAGTGGACACAATTGTCAGAATAAAGTCGTTCAGAACTCTGGAAATTAACCAAAGGCTTGCAGCAATTCAGGAAGTGTTTATTCAAAATAAAAGAAGCAGAGGACTGAACCTTCATAAGAGTGAGCTTAGGGGGTTTTAACTTACCTAAGTCCCATCGCCTGTCCTCCAGCATCACAGTAACCTTGAAAAATAGTCCACATTTACAGTGAAAACCAGTGCGTCACAGCCACTAGAGAGCAGAATGGAGGTAGAACTTTCAGAGCCTCTTTCCCAGAGAGTTGTCATAATTTGACCTGTTTGGTGGTTCTTTAAAACCCCTTTGGAAGGCTCTCTGTATTAACCTGATTCAAAAGCCTTTTTCTCTGGGCTAGTTGTCAAAACAATTATAGGCACATTATGGCTGCCTGAGACATTGGATAATAGTTGAGGCAATCAGTAAGTTAATCAAAAGCTTAAAAGGAAAAAGTGGGGAATGAGCTCTCCATTAGGGCCTTTGAAAAACTATGACATATTCCTTGGAACCTAGGAAGACACATGTAGGTCCTGGACTGTGTACATACTCAGGAAAGGTCCTAAACTCACACCTCTGGCCGACTGTGATGCTCTAGGCAGACAGGAAGTGATAGTTAAGTCAGAGTTATCAGTTGCCTAGCTGCATGTTGAAAACATCACACAGCATACACACAGAGCCCTTCAGCAAAGAGGCCAGGCATTTAACGAAATCTCTTTCCAGTCATTAACTGACCACTAAGCTAACAAGGCAGAGACTTCATTGGCACACACATCACAAAATACAAACTTCATAGAATTCAGAAGTCACCAAAAATGACTATAATCAGCAACAATAACAAGCCCTGGGCAGAAAGACATATCTGATTTCCACAGTTGCACATTGTATTATTTTAAATGTCTAGTTTTCCACAAAAAACCATGAGACATGCAGAAAAACAAGAAAATAAGGCCTGTACACAGGAAAAAAGCAGTCAATAGAAACTGCCCCTAAGGGAGCCCAACATTGGACTTACTAAACCAAGACTTCAAATCAGATATTTTAAATATGTTCAAAGAACTAAAGAATGAAAGGGAAAAATAAACGAACAATATCTCAACAAGAAGAGAATTCAATAAAGAGATTTCTATTAGAAAAAAGAACCGAGTCGCCTGGGTGGCTCAATTGGTTAAGCCTCCGACTTTGGCTCAAGTCATGATCTCACAGTTGCGTGAGTTGGAGCACTGCATCAGGCTCTATGCTGACAAACTCAAAGCCTGGAGTCTGCTTTGGATTCTGTGTCTCTGTCTCTCTGCCCCTCCCCCACTCATGCTCTCTCTCAAAAATAAACATCAAAAAAACTTTAATAAATAGATAAAAGAAAAAAGAACCAAATAGAAATTCTGCAGGTAAGGGGCGCCTGGGTGGCGCAGTCAGTTAAGTGTCCGACTTCAGCCAGGTCATGATCTCGCAGTCCGTGAGTTCGAGCCCCGCGTCAGGCTCTGGGCTGATGGCTCGGAGCCTGGAGCCTGTTTCCGATTCTGTGTCTCCCTCTCTCTCTGCCCCTCCCCCGTTCATGCTCTGTCTCTCTCTGTCCCAAAAATAAATAAACGTTGAAAAAAAAAATTTAATAAAAAAAAAAAAATTCTGCAGGTAAGAAATACAGTAACTAAAATTCAAAAATACTCTAGACAAACTCAACAGATATGAGCTAGCAGAAGAAAAAGCAAACTTGAAGATATGTCTAGTGATATTATCCACACTGAAGAACAGAAAGAAAAAAGAATGAAGAAAAATTAACAGAGCCTCTGTGGGATATCATCAAATGTACAACATATACATAATGTATATTTATATGTAGTCACAGAATGACAAGAAAGATAGGAAGGGGCAGAAAGAATATTGAGTAAATAATGACTGAAAACCTTAAAATGTGGTGAGAAACATTGTACACATCCGAGAAGCTTAATGAACTACAAGTAGAATAAACGTGAAGAGATCCAAACCATGCACATATCATAATCAAACTATCAAAAGACAAAGATTGAACCTTGAAAGTAGAGAAAAATGATTCATTACATACAGGAGATCTTCAATAAGATTAGCATCTAATATGTTATCAAACACAGTGTAAGCCAGAAAGCAATAGGATGACCTATTCAAAGTTCTGAAAGAAAAATGGTATTAACCAAGGATTCTATATCCAGGAGCAAAATTGTCCTTCAGAAGCAAAGAACAAATCAAGACATTTCCAAGTAAGCAAAAGCTGAGGAAGTTCATCTCTAGTAGATCTGTTCTATAAGAAATACTAAAGGGAATCCTTCAGACTAAAATGAAAGGACACTGGAGAGTAACCTAAATCCATATGAAGAAATAAAGACTGTTATTAAACGGAACTACATAGGTAAATACAAAACAGAAACATATAAGTGTATTTTTTTATTTGTAGCTCTTTTTTTTTTTTACTATCTGATTTAAAAGACAGCTGAATAAAGCAATAACTTTAATCTGTGTTGATGGGTGCACACTTTATAAAGATGTAATTTATCACAAGGCAGGGTATAGGAGCAGAGCTTTTATATGCCATTGAAATTAAGTTGGTATTTAATCTAAAGTAGATCATTAGGTTAATTATAATCCAGAGAAACCACTAGGCTAATAACTGAAAATATATATAATAAACAAGGGAATTAAAACGGTACAATAGAAAGTATCTGTTTAACAAAAGAAGGTAGAAATGGAGGAATAGAGGAACAAAAAATATATCCGGCATGAAGAATACAGCAAACTAGACGACAAATCTTTTTCAACTACATTAAATGTAAATGAATTAAACACTCCAGTTAAAAGATATTGACAGGGTAGATTAAACAACGGGATCCAACTATATGCTGTCTGTAACAGACACACTTTAGATTCAAAGACAGTGGTTTATTTTTAACAAAGATTAAAAAGTTGGAAAAGATACACTATGCAAGCAGTAACCAAGAAACACTGAAGAGTGGCTATACTAATATCAGACAAAGAAAAGATAAAAATTGTTAGTGAAGACAAAGTATATTTTATAATGTATGTAAGTGTTGATAAATTTCTAGAAAGACATAAACTATTGAAACTGACTCAAAAAGAAATAGAAAATCTGTATAGACCTGTAACAATTAAGAAGACTGAATTGATAATCAAAATGTTTCACAAAGGTAAAAGCCCAGGACCAGATGGTTTTCACTGGTATGGTCTACCAAACATTTAAAGAAGAATTAACACCAGTCATTCACAAACTTCCCAAAAAAGGAATAGGCATGAAGAGCACTTCCCAACCCATTCTATGAAGCCATGCATTGTTCTTTTATCAAACCAACAAAGACATCATAGGAAGAAAAAACAAGAAACCAATATTCCTTATGTATATAGATGAAAAAATCCTTAACAGAATTGCAAACTGGATCCAGCAGGATAAAAAAAGATTATACACCAGCATAAAAAGGGAACTTTACACCATAATCAAGTGTAATTTATGGGATTAAGGAATGAATAGTTGGTTCAACATAAGAAAACCAATCAAACTAAGACACTATATTAATAAAGGACATAAATGATACAGTCATCTCAATAGTCACAGAAAACACTTCTCAAAAACCAACACCTTTACATCATAAAAACACTAAACAAATTAGGAATAGAACTTTCTCAACCTGCTAAAGGGTCTCTATGAAGAACCAATAGCTTACATCATACTAAATGCTAAAAAATGAAAGCTTTCCCTCTAAGATCACAAGACAAGCGTGTCCACTTCTGCTGCTCATTTTCAGTGCTGTACTGGAGTTTCTAGACAGGGCGGTTACAAGGAAAAAAAAAAAAGAGTCTTCCAGATTTAAAGGAAAACTATCTCTATTTGCAGATGCCATGATCTCTTATATATAGACAGTCTTAGAAAATCCAGCCACAACAAAAAAGCTACTAGAACTAATAAACAAGTTCAGCAATTTTGCAGGAGAGCAAATCACCGTACAAGAGACAGCTATGTTTCTGTTTACCAACCAGCATTAAACAACCTGAAAGTGGAACTAAGAAAACAATTTCACACATGACAATATTTAAAAGAGTAAAATACTGAGGAATAAAATTAACAATGTAGATAAAATGTAGAATGTAGAATAATACAATAGAGTATTATTCAGCCATAATAAGTAATGGAGCACTGATACATGCTACAAGGATGAACCATGAAAACATGCTAAGTGAAAGAAGCTGACACAATGGCTAAATATCATAGTATCAGTATCCCATTTATTTAAAATGTAGAAAACAGACATATCCATGGAGTCAGAAAGTAGGTTAGTAGTTGCCAGGAGCTGAGGGAAGAGGAGAATGGCTTATAATGGGTAGTGCGTTTCTTTTTGAGGTAATGAAAAAGTTTGGAATTAGATCATGGTGATAATTGCACATCCTTTTGAATGTTCTGAGAACCACTCAATTGTACACGTTGAAAGTGTGAATTTTATGTAAATTATATGTATAAAAAAGTGACTTAAGGCTATTTACATAAATATGTCTCTCAGTGCAAGGATTTCTTTTAAAATATCCTTGATACTGTATTTTCTGTTAAAATGTTCAGTAGATTTTGGACAGTTTTTAATTTGTAGTCTTGTTAACAAATTCTCTTTTGAATCTGTATAAGTTGTCTTCAGATCTCTTCTGTAACAGAAAGATTTGCTGCTCAGGAATAATTCATTAAGAATTACCTTTTCTACAACTATCTATGAAAATTTCTCTTCCTTTAAATTTCTTCCCTAGTTTATTCTTTAGGGAATTAGGAATTAGTTATACTTTATGCTCAGACTAGGTCTATTTAGGGGTGCCTGATTGGCTCAGTCAGTTAAGTGCCAGACTCTTGATTTCGGCTCATGTCGTGATCTCACTGTTCATGAGATCAAGCCCCACATCAGGCTCTGGGCTGACAGTGTGGAGACTGCTTGGTCCCTCTCTCTCTGCCACTCCCCTGTTCGTGCTCTCTCTCTCTCTCAAAAAAACATTTTTTTAAAAAAAAGCAGAACTACTTATATATTGTAGACTTTTTAATAGTCTTTAGCTAGAGATAATCTCTAATAAAACCACATTATGTTACATTTTTTTAGATTCAGATTTTTTTGGATCTTGATTTTCATTCAAGAACTACTAGGTATTTTCCCAAAGAATACAAAAATACTAATTCAAAGGAATATATGCATCCCAGTGTTTATAGCAGCATTATCTACAGTAGCCAAATATGGAAACAGTCCAAATGTCCATCAACTGATGAATGGATAAAGAAGATGTAGTGTGTGTATACACACACACACACACACACACACACACACACACACGAGAATATTAGCCATAAAAAAAGAATGAAATCTTGCCACTGCAACAACATAGCTCTATATGGAGCTGGAGAGTATTATGCTAAATGAAATAAGTCTGAGAAAGAAAAATATCATTTGTCTCATTTGTGGAATTTAAGAAACAAAACAAATGAACTAAGGGAAAGAGAGAGGCAAACCATGAAACAGTAACTATGGAGAACTCTCTGGTTACCAAGAGGGGAGGTGGCTGGGGGAATGGGTTAAATAGGTGATGGGGATTAAGGAGTGCCCTTGTAATGAGCACCAGGTGTTGTATGTAAGTGTTGAATCACTAAATTGTACAACTAAAACTAATATTACACTGTATACTAAGTGGAATTTAAATTACAACTTAAAAAAAAAAAAGTGGGTAGCTCAGTTGGTTGTCTGTCCAACTCTTGATTTCAGCTTGGGTCATGATCCCAGGGTCGTGGGATCGAACCCTGTGTCAGGCTCTGCACTGAGCATGGAACCTGATTAAGATTCTCCCTCTGCCCCTCTCCCCCACTCAAATGCTCACTCACTCCCTCTCTCTCTCTCAAAATAAAAAATAAAAATATATGTGTTTGTTTTAACTTAGCTGCATAATGACATCCTTTATACATAATATCAAATATCAGGTCTTTACATGGTTAAAATGTTTTTTATATAAATTTTATAATCCTAAGAATTTCTGGGCTTATAGTCATTTTTTCCAAAATTGGTATGTGAGCTTTAACAGGTTTGAGATTTGATGTCAACAAAACAGGCTTTCATATAAAAATTGCATGACAGTTCTTCTTCCTTTCCAGAAATATTTGATCAAGGTTTCAAGCATTACTATAGTCTATTTATTGCTGGTTCTTGGCGGGGTGGGGAGACAACTTAAGTATTTAAAGCTATTGTCATGTAAATATAATGCTTCCCTGAATGTCCATTTAATTTTTGCTAATAGTGGGAAAGGTATAGGCTCTTAAGATAGTGTGCTTGCAGCATATACTAGGTATCAGCAGCCTTTCAGAAATAGGAATTAAGTTGCTTATTCTGGAGTGGAATTGATCACCCCAGTAATTATTTTGGCCAGGGGAGGGCCCTGCGTACAAAACATTGTTCAAACAAATGCCTTGTTCATTTGATAACGTTTTCTCTCTTTAAATGTCAGCCCTTGAAATCTGAGCAATTTTAACACTTAAACAATTGCCTTTCTGTTACTCCAAAAGAACAGAGGCTTAGTTTGGGGAAGGAAGGAAGAAAATTGGAACTGAAATGAGTAATAGGAGTAAAAATATGGCAGGAGTTGAAAAGATGCTATATACAAAATGAACGTCCCTCTCATTGCTTGAGTTACTAAATGAACTATACAAAATAATGACACTTGTTGATATTTCAGGTTATCAAATTAAGCTATGTTTCCCAAAGGATTGGTGAACAACTTCCCAGAAAACTTGGGGAAAATTTTGGTTTTGCTCACTTGACTTGACGTTAAGCAGAGTATTTTTAGTGAGTAAAATTGTTTTCATTGATAGTAACATTCTGTTGAAATATATGATGTATTTTAGTAACTCGGAACAAGAAAATACTTTAATGATAAAGTAATTGCAAATTATTTTTTTTAACTGTGCCTACTCAAAGAACAGGCTATTGTGGTTTCTAATCAGTATGCATAATTTCTTTCAAATTTAAAATTCAATTTGATTTACAGGTAAACAGTGTTGACCTCAGAACTGCCAGCCATGAGCAGGCAGCAGCCGCTTTGAAAAATGCTGGCCAAGCTGTCACGATTGTTGCACAATATCGGCCTGAAGGTAGTAAAATTCTTGCTGTCTGTGTTTATTGTTTATTTCAGTTTTTAGAATTCTTCCTCTTACTGTTTAACTTTCCAAGCTTAACTTTTTTATGTTTTGGTCTCTTTTATTAATCTAGTGTTTGTTTAGTCTGAACCAAATTTACTATCCAGGTCAAAGTGTTTTCAATAGGATGTAGTAGTTTTATCTTCCAATTCCTTTGAGTATTTCATCATTATTTGGATTAATTGCCATGTGTTTATTATTTTTTTTAATCTGTCCTCAAACCAAATACATACCTTTACTAACTCAGGGATCCCAAAGGATCGTAAAAACTATATGCAATGATAGTAGCATTGCCAAAGAAAATTGGTCATCCCAATTTTTTCTGACTTTTGAAATTATATTTGTTAATATCAAGATTTAAGATACATTTTTAATAGCCTTTATTGGTGTTTAAAATAAATGGAAAAAATACAAGTTTGAAATGTAATGTGTTTCTAGATAGTGAAGTATCATGGACGTGACCTGACTGAGTTCCTAGGGGAAGAAGGTGGTAATGGAAAATTTGAGGTCATGCCATATTTAAACGTGTAAGACTCTAGTGTACATCAGCATAACCACTTCTCCAGTAAAACCTCAGTGGAATTTAAAAAGCTTAAGTACCCTGAAGGATATATAGCATACTGGTTAATGTTCATAAACAACAAGGTAAAGAAGGAAACAATGATGGAATTTATTTTTGTAACAAAACCTAATTTATTTATTTTATTTTATTTTTTTACTTGGTCAAAGTAGCATGTAGAGCTTTCCTTGCTATTTCATAGTACGTCCAGTTGTAAATCTTGGCATTTTAGGTCCAGTAAATGAACAGAGGTAAATTCATTTACATAATGGATAAACTCCAAATAAATTCACATTAACCAAACAGACTAATATATGAAGTCAGAATGCCAGTGTTTTAATGTTTATTTATTTATTGAGAGAGAGAGAATGCTTGCAAATGGGGGAAGGATCAAAAGAGAAGGAGAGAGGGAATCCTAAGCAGCCTCCACACTGTCAGTGCAGAGCCCAATTCAGGGCCTGATTTCACAAACTGTGAGATCATGACCTGAGCTGATATCAAGAGTCTGATGCTCAACTAACTTAGCCATTCAGGTGCCCCGAATGCCAATTTATTAATTCAGTGAGAAACAAAACCACCAGTGGGATTACGCATGCTTTTATCTTCTGACCAGCACATTCTTGCCCTGTAGGTATACTATATATACCTATATAGGCCAAGTTATCAGTATTTACTAAGATACTGGTTTCTTAGTATTATAGAAAGTCTCTCACTTATATGTTCCTAAGGAATATAGACTATTTAGGTATAATTAAAGATAAGTCAATATCTGACCTCCCAAGAAAACGCACAAAAGCCAACAAGGAAAATAAAACATACACACACTTACACCCACACAACTCCACCTCACATTAAGCAAAACTAAGATGACTGATACAAGACCTAGACAACATAACATAGTCAAAGCCTTGCTTACTCAGCTTCAGATCTGCACAGAAGAGAAGAGTGAAAACATGGAACGTTGAGAATTCTCAGTGGTGGCAGAACTTAGAATATGACCGAAAGTTGGTGAGGGCTTCTTTTTGTGGTATAAAAACATCATCTTTTATTTTTGACAAGCCTCATGGGAATTCAGGGAACATGCTAAAAAATAGAAGTCATCCTGGATGTGGTTTAGTTTAGGGAAGTAGTATTTGGATAAAGGAATCTGTCTTGATAGCCTCAGATAATGTGACAGTCTTTTGGTTTTAAAGGCCATGAAGGTAACCTGTGCTTCCATCCCCCCTGCACTCCCAAGCTTTCTGGTTCAGCCAAATAGCTTGTCCAGCAAATTCCAATTCATTCTGTAATAAGTAGGAAAAAAGTATGGCCTGGCATTCATACAAAGATATTGATAAGAAGAGATGGAAACAAACAGCAAACTTAGCAACAGATAAAAGTTTCTCTCTCTCTCTCTCTCTCTCTCTCTCTCTCTCTCTCTCTCTCTCACACACACACACACACACACACACACACACACACACATCATTGGCATAAATCAGCTGAAAACTTGATATTAATGTTTTTAACAATCCATGCATCCATTTCTTTGAAAGACCACTAAATACAGGTGTAAGAATTGTAAGGGAAAATGGCTTCACAACCCAAAGAGATTGATTTTGAGATAGCAGAACCCAGGAAAGAAGAAGAAAGCAAACAGTTTTTAAATTGAACCCAAAGACACAGACAGTGCAGAAAATTCAATAGAAGACATAGAAAATATAATAGGAAAAATAAATAAAATGAAACAGAATTTTAAGAGATTAGAGAGAAAATATTAGCAATGGAAGACAGGCAAGTATATATACCTAACATATACAAATTAGACTTTCTTTAAAAATTTTTTTAGGGGCACCTGGGTGGCTCAGTCGGTTGGGTGTCCGACTTCAGCTCAGGTCATGATCTCGCAGCTTGTGAGTTCGGGCCCCGTGTCAGGGTCTGTGCTGACAGCTCAGAGCCTGGGAGCTGCTTTGGATTCTGTGTCTCCCTCTCTCTTTGCCCCTACCCTGCTCACACTCTGTCTTTCTCTCTCTCTCAAAAACAAATAATAAAACATTAAAAATTTTTTTTAATTTAAAAAAAAGTTTTTTAAAGAAAAGAATAAATGTTTGAAATTATACATTCAAGAAAACTTTACTGAATTAAAAAGAAGTGAATATTTCTGTTAAAAGGATACAACAAGATAGAAAATTGAATGCTTAAAAATTCAGACATATTCTAGTTAATGTTTATCAAGAATCTTCTGAGACCCAGGTAAAAATATTGAGTTATATTTAATGAGGAGTTAAAAATTGATAGAAGGAAGAACTGCTGTAATACTTGGTAAGCATAGACCAGAACAAGGATAGTTAACTCTACCATTTTTGTATTTAGCTGCTTTTAACTAAGTGTAATGTACATCTCTGTGCACTAGATTTACTTGCCACTGATGGCAAGGTGGGAAAGGTGGGCTGCCATTTTCCTAGAATAGTTATTGAATGGGTCTCAAATTGCCCTTTGAGATTATCTTTTCTGGGCTTATACTGTGTTTCTCTTCTTTCTTGTTCTTTTTTGTTATTTTTGTACTTCTATATGAACCTTTCTGATTAATACTTTTTCTTTAGTTGTATTCAAATTTTAAACTGTTCTCTTGATGGAACCATTTTTTTATCAAGGAGAATTTGCATTCTACTTTGATTGTTCAAATAGCTATTATTTAGTAGCTATCTTCTCTGTTTCCAGATTACTTTTATATATGTATTTTTTTCCAAATGTTCCTGAGCACCAAACATATTATAGATCCTATTTGATATCACAAGCTGTATTTCTCCATAGTGTTTGCATCTGAGCATGTCTGAAACAATTATTTTACTGTTGAAGTAAATGACACCTCCATTGATTCTTAAGCCAGAAGCCTGAGTCATTCTTGACCACCCTCCCCTTTCTCAATCTCTGTATCACAGTCACTTCCCTAACCAAAGCCACCATCATCTCTTACCTAAACTATTCTAATAGCCTCTAACAAGAATACTTACTTCTTGCGTGATTTTCTCCAATCTGTTCTCTGTTCATCAAGCAAAATTATCTTTTTAAATACAAAGATTGCATTGTGTCCTTTCCCATTTAAAACATTTTTCATTAAACTCTGAATAAAATCTAAACCCTTTGATAGGACCTGTAAGGAAGGCCCTATGTGATTGAGCACAGCACAACATATGTGATCACTGTATGCCCTCTACTCCTTCCTTTGCTCCTTAGACTCTAACCATACCAGCCTTCTTTCAGACCCTTTGTTGCATCATATACTATCCTAATTCTCTGCTCATTCTGTTCTTGCTTATTCTTTTTCTTTACTCTTTGTGTGGCTAGCTCTTTCTCATGATTGCATATCTCCTAGCACTGTGATAGTTTTTTTCTTTATAACACTGAACACAGTTTATATGTTTATTTAGGTGCCTGTGTGTTTATTATTTATTTAAACCTTTCTCTAGAGCCTTATGAAATATGTAGCTATATTCCTACATACAGATGATGAAATAGGCTCAGATAACAAAGCTACTAATAGCTAGAATTCAGTCCCAGATCCTATTACCTTCAAAATCTAGATACTTTTCACTGGGAATATTTTAATGAGTGCCCAGTCTGGCAATGTTGATGTCTTTTACCATGGCTATGTTACCGTTGCCTAATAAAAACAAGGTAAGTACCAAAAAACACAGAAGACAGACTTTGCCTCAGGAATTCAAAAGGAAGTACGTTGCCTGGCATGAGAAAAGATACCATTGAGTAGGATTGGGGCTTAACTGGCAACCTAAAGAATGGATAGGATTTAGATGGGCAGAGAGAAGAAATGACATGGTAGGTTAAAAAAAAGAAGGAAAGAAAGAAAGAAGAGGGCAAAAAAAAAAAAAAAAAAAAAAAAAAAACCAAAAAACCGGAAGACCAAAAATAGGAGAGTTAAAATTTAAAATCATGTTTTAGGTATTTTGAAAACACCTGACCTCCTTGCTGTATTGCTACTTACCTTGTTTATAAGGCAATATATTTTGCTTTAATTATTTTTTTAACAAATGTATTTTTGTTATACAGCACTTTAAAAAAAAAACAAAACATATTCCACATCATCAGTGTGTAACTGCTTTGAGGGCCAAGGACATAAGTTGAAAGTTCAGATTTTGTTTCTCAATGAACTGGCCATTTTAAGAAGTATAGAAGGAATCACCTGACACTGATAATCAGTCATCTTTCTGCAGTTAGTATCTTCCTTTATTAATGATGAATCTTTTGGGATTCTCTGCTTCATTGATAATCTGACGTACATATATACATACAAACAGACAAAGAGCAAAGAGGTAAGCTTTTGGTAGGAGTAAGTTTTTATCTTTCAGGATCTATAGCTCTAATCAAACTTGGGCACTGGATGCTAGTTTTTGACTTTGTATTCAGAAATTACAAAATTTTAATAGTTCCTCATCCATATAGTTCAAGAACTTCCTATAGGTTGGGTAATAGAATATAATAGAAAAAATTGTGTGCTGGTTATGGTACTAACCATGTTACATTAACTTCTTTTATTCCCATAAAACCCTATAAAGTAGGCACTGTTATCTCCATTTGACATTACAGGTGAGTAAAGAAAGGCACAAAAAATTTAAGTAGTTTGCCAATTATACAGCTATTAAGTGGTTAAGATTTCTTCTAGCTCCCTTTTTAGAAGAGGAAAAACTTGCTAACCTTTCAGTGGCTGGGGCCTGTAACTTAAACTAGTAAAAGATAGACTCACAAGAGAAAAGGGTTTATATTATATGCATATGAGGAGCCAACAAAAGAAGTAGGACTCATTAATAACTTATATACCTAACTTCCTATGGGAAAAAGGGTGGAGAGAAAAACTTTCTATGGAAAAAATAAATAGGGTTCTTCAGGAAAGGCCAATGGGCTTTTAGGAAAAAGTTTGTGATAATGTTTGCTATATACATATGAATAGTCTTTCCATCTCAAAGCCATAATACTCCCCAGGAGAGGGGATTTATGATAGCCTTATTTCCTGAAAGTTGCTGCTTTTGGTCAGATAAGGGAAGCTCTGAGAAGGTTTCCCCCCTCCCCGCCCCCCCCCCCCCCCCCCCCCCGCATTTGTTGAATGTTGAATCTGCAGTGTCTTCAGCTTAAAATAATCTGAGGTTCCAAGTGGGCTCCACATCCTGAAAAGCCCTGATCTCAATAATTTTATCTCATTGTTCCTCAAGCACACTTTATCAACTTTCAGACCTTAAATTTATATTTTTGGTTCAAAAAATACTGATTATATTGCAAACTGCTGTACTATAAAGGAATGGAGATAAAAGAAAAAGAATTAAACCTAGATTAAACTTACTTTCTCTTTTCCATTGTTTGTCTTAAATTTGTGATTTTTTTCTTTACACAAGAAAAAAAATTCCTTGAAGTTTGTATTCTTATTCCGAAGTTGTTTGTTTGTTTTTTTTTAATGTTTATTACTTATTTTTGAGAGAGGGAGAGACAGAGTGCAAGTAGGGAGGAGCAGAGAGAGAGGGAGACACAGAATCCAAAGCAGGCTCCAGGCTCTGAGCTGTCAGCACAGAGCCCGATGTGGGGCTTGAACTCACAGACCGGGAGATCACAACCTGAGCCGAAGCCAGACGCTCAACCGACTGAGCCACCCAGGCGCCCCTCTTATTCCTAAATTTTAAGTGACTAAACTGAAATCTAGAAAAGTTGAAACATTTGGTCAGAGCCACCGAACTTGTCTGAGTTCCAGAGCTTTAATTTAAATCCCAGTTGCAGAGGTGGAGTTTAACCCCAGTCTCCTCATTTTATTTCTTTTATTTCTTGTAACAACCAAGGAGAAGAGAGGTAGAGACTAAATGGAGAGATTGTATTGGACTAGTGACATTTCTTTGCAGACAAGCATTTGTCATCTCTCATAGTGACTTTCTGTAGTAGGTTACTAATTAAGATTTGTTTTAGTCTCTTTCCTTGCTACATCTTTCTCCCCTTTCTTACTACTTAACCAACCTGCCTTCTTACTCAGAACATTTTCCTTTTTCTTCTCTAAACCAGTCATATCTGTTCTCTAAGATTTATTGCTCTCAGATGTTAAGTTCTACATTTAATTAACATATTTAATTAGAGTATAAATGAATTTTACTCTTCATAGTTAGGATTGTAGGTTTCAGAGAGATTGGGGGAGGTACAGTTTATCCCCAGTCTCTTCCCCTCCTTCCTTCCATCTTTTCAATTCTAGTGAGGCCAAAACAAGGATTAGAAGTTGAAAAGGGGAATAAAATGCAGAAAATCAGCTATTAAACATGTTCTCTCCTCTTACAAGAACACACATATTATTTGACTTATGGCCAGCAGTTCAGAGACTCCCTAAATATATTTCATGACAAGTTTGGAATTTCTGAAATGCTGAATGGAGAAAACTTTCTGTATAACATTTCAGCTCTCTCCCAGTGGTGCCTTTCCTGGAATGAGTTGTGATGTGATTTCTAGGAGAGGGATGTAAATGACTTAACTGAAAAAGAAATTAAACTCTCCCCTCAAAATAAAGTCTAAGAAAATATATATAGGATGGGTATATAGTGAAAATTGATAGATCTAAAAATATGAGTTGATTGGAGCAGACAGGAAAAAGAGGAATCTTAGCTAGGTAAATGAAATGGGAGGTTTAAAGGAAAAGTAAACAAAGTATTGAAGTATGTTCTGAACTGACAGATGGTTAGGAGGAATTGTTTGTTAATAGTAAGTAAAGACCATAAATATGAAAATCTGAATAGAGTAAACATAGTAAATGAGGCACAAATTTAAGAAATTAACAATAATTGACTTAGTTCTCCAGTATCTTAAATGTTGACTATCTGAGACTTTAACTGCTTTATAGTAACTTAGTTACCTCTTGGGAAAGAGAATTCTCCTTTACCATAAAAAATAATGTGTTCTTTTTACCGAATTTTTTTAAATTTCTAAATGTGTAACATTTTAACGTTTATTTTTGGGACAGAGAGAGACAGAGCATGAACGGGGGAGGGGCAGAGAGAGAGGGAGACACAGAATCGGAAACAGGCTCCAGGCTCTGAGCCATCAGCCCAGAGCCTGACGCGGGGCTCGAACTCACGGACCGCGAGATCGTGACCTGGGTGAAGTCGGACGCTTAACCGACTGCGCCACCCAGGCGCCCCTAAATGTGTAACATTTTAAATCACTAGGACTTCCATTGATTTGGCTGGCAAAATCACTGAAGACAACTAATAATGCTACATGAAATATAATGAATATTTTATTAAAGGCATCATAGAGCTGTTAAGGCAGTAAAGAATTATCAAAAAGTGAATGAAAACTAGGAACTCAGCTGAAGAAGCACAGACATTACTTTTGTATAAGAGCTGTGATGTAATGACTTACAAGAGCCAATTGTTGAATTTTCAGGAATTTTGCAAAGTAGTTGTTAAGCACAGCCATTATTAAACATAAAATTATGGGACTCCTGGCTGGCTCAGTCAGTGGAACATGGGACTCTTGATCTCAGGGTTGTAAGTTTGAGCCCCATGTTAGGTGTAGAGATTTTAAAAAATAAAATGTTTAAAATAAATAAATGAATAAATGTACAGGTAAGATATATTTAAAAGATTAAAATATTAAAAACAAGAGTAATAAATATCAAAAACTCAAAACTTCCTAATAATTTTCTAGGACAACCGCTAAAATAATATATTGATAGAGTAGTGGGACAAATAGAAAATTAAAAATAAGATAGCAGATTTAAAGTGAAATTGCCCAGAACAATCCCCCCTTACCAGAAAAAAAATTATGATAGCAAAACCAAAATTTAACAAAACTAGACCTTTAACAAAACTAGATGAAAAGGTATCCCATGAACCCCAAAATACAAGCAAGTATAAACAAGTTCTCAAGAACTATGAGACCCTGTAATACCAACATCTGTACAAGGGGAAGCCGCACAAGAAGCCCAAGAGCTAATGAATACTAACTAGAAAATACAGTGGCCAGTATAAGAACAGCACCTGCAACTGTAAGGGTTTTTGCACAATCTGCATGTTAAGCGCAGGGGATCTGCAGTAAGGTATGAAGGAGATGGAACAGTCTGTGCCCTCTGACACAACTAACCAGTGTTAGCTCCATTTCAGTTCAAAGCCACAGAGCAAAGGAAAACTACTGAGAATAAAATCCAAATTGAGTAGGATAGGATAATAGGGCCAAAGGAAATAGAAGGTCCAGACAAGTAGGGGGAAAGTAAACCACCAGGAGATCTCACAGTGTAGGAGATCATGTCTTTGAACACTTGACAGAAACAACAAAAGAGGGAGCTCCAGAGCTGTGAAGATAGAAAAGCTATCCTGACCCAATAGTCTTATCTGAAGTTCAGGGAAACTAATTTGACATAAAAGTGAACAGGGGCACCTGGGTGGCTCAGTCAGTTAAGCATCCATCTTTGGTTCAGGTCATGATCTCACAGTCTGTGAATTCAAGCCCTGTGTCAGGCTCTGTGCTGACAGCTTGGAGCCTGGAGCCTGCTTCAGATTCTGTGTCTCCCTCTCTGTCTGCCCCTCTCCTGCTCATTTTCTCTCTCTATCTCTCTCAAAAAATAAGCATTAAAAAAATTTTTAATGAACAACAGAAAAGGATCACTGTGGAATCCAATAGAAATCTATTTGGAAAATGAAAATAAGGATAAGAATAACATCTCCACAATGAAAGTATGCCAGAAAAACTTGCCTATGAAATAAATGAAAAGTGTACCTTCATATTTCAAAACAAGTTAAAGAAAAAATATGGAATGTAAGAAATAACATAAATGAATTGATAGAACTTAGAAAATTATTATAAATAAAGAAAAAATTTTTTTCAAAAGTTAAGTTTAACAAAGGAGCACGGTATTTCCTTAAAGCAAGTATGTAACAAAGAGGACTTTTTCAAAAACCAAAAATAAGAGCTCTTTACCTTCCATATCCTGATCAACTTAGTCCTAAGGTGGTTATCTGTATTGCAGGGCTAGGGAGGTTGGAGACAGTTATGGTGACCCATTAGGACTTAATTATGAAGAGAGGGCTTCCACATAAGGGAGTGTCCTGGTGTGAGGAATCAGAGTCTGAGCAGAATTAGGAGGGTAACACATGGTACTGGTGAGTCAAGAAAGTAGGTGGTAGTAGAGACAGAGGACTCCTTACATACAGAGAGATTGACCAAATGGATACATACATGCTAAGGTTAATGTTACCTATAATTTTCATTTTTAGAGTAGAAAGTAATAAATATGGAAAGGGAGAAAACTAAAATGTAAACCCTATAATATTAGGTTAGAATTGGAGAAATTGGTCTAAACATAAGGTTTTTAATTTATATAAACATAGTTATAAATGTGTATCTGTTTTACATATGGATATTAAATTTATATACAATTCTCTAGCTGTATCCACTGAGAGAGCCTGGGCCCAATAGCAGTGAGCACACCTAACACTTAGATCTTGGCCTCTAAATACTCTTCCCCACCAAAATTACCAAGGCTGTTTGGATTAATGGCTGTTTCCAGGTGTGGGGAAGGGAAAGTACTAGATTTTTCTGTAATATTCTGTGCTAGATGAAGGAAACGTGTCAAAAGGACAGAAAATCCAGTTTGAAAGGGTTCCCACTGGCTAAATTGAGAACAATTTGAGCATCAAATTGATGATGATAATACCAGCTTATACTGCACTGAATAAATTAGGAAATCATGAGTCAGGCTTGGCACTGAAAGCATGAAACCTACTTGGGAATCTCTCTCTGCCCCTCCCCCCACCGGGCACTCTGTCATCCACCCTCTTTCTCTCACAATAAATATTTAAAAAAAAAAAAAAAAAAGAACATAACATCTTTTCCGTGATACTCCTGCAAGATTTACATAACTGGAACCTAATCATGTGGAAACATCAGACAAACCTAAATTGAGAGATGTTCTATAAAATAATTGACCTGTAATGTTCAATAGTATCAACACTACAAAGTCGAGGGAAGAAAACTGAGAGACTGTTGTGACTGAAAGATACTAAAAAGATATGACAACTCATGATTTCAGTCTAGATCTTTGATCCCTTTGCTATAAAGGGCATTACTGGGGAAACTCAAGTAGGGTGTGAGCATTCGATGGTAGTAATGTATTAATTTTACTTTGATTTTGATGGTTTTGTTGTTGTATAAGAAAATATATTTAGGGGTACCTGGGTGGCTCAGTCAGTTAAGTGTCTGACTCTTGATTTCGACTCAGGTCATGATCCCAGGGTCATGGGATTGAGCCCCACGTAGGACACACAATGCCCCACGTTGAGCATGGAGCCTGCTTAAGATTCTGCTCTCTCCCTGCCCTTCTCCTCCCTCACACTTTCTCTAGAATAAATATATATATGTGTGTGTGTATGTGTATTTATATATTTGTAGTTTATTTACTTATTTATTTATAGGAAATATTCAACGGTGGTGCGACATCAAGGTAGCAAGTTACTCTCAAATGGTTCAGGAAAAACAGTTGGGGATTGCTTCAATCTTTGGAAAATATGTTAATAAAAAAAGAAAAAGAATAAAAAAGGATTTGAGAATGACAGATAAAGTAGACAAAGGATATTCAGCATACATGTGGGAGTCTCATAGGAAAAAAACAAAACAATGCATATAGAACATATTAAAAATACATAAACAAAACTTTTCTAAAATTAAAAAACTCAAAATATATATCAAAAAGACATTCTGTTTACCTAAGATTATAACTAGCACTGAGAAATATTCTCACAAAATTATTGGACTTAAAATTATTAAGATTAAAAGAAAAATACACACAGACACACCCTTCCCACCCCCAGCAAGCCCCTCAGCCTCCCTGCTCTCCCTTGCCTGGCTCCATTCCCCTGTGACCCCTCCCACCCCCCACTCCCAGGACTGGTCTGGCCTGTTCCATCTATTCAGAAAGACATTGAAACTGAAAACAAATTGAGAACAAACCAAAAAGTTGTATGGCAGTTTTAACTATCACTCATTTTTTTTTAATGTTTGTTTATTTTTGAGAGAGCATGACAGGGAGACAGAGGATCCAAAGCCACCTCTGCACTGATAAAAGTAAGCCCGTTATGGGGATTGAACTTGTGAGTTGTGAGATCATGACCTGAGCTGAAGTTGGATGCTTAACCAACTGAGCCACCCAGGTGCCCCTCTATCACTCATTTTTAACTTCATAAGTAAATGATAACAAAAACCTCAAAAAATAAAAGAAAAAGGGGCACCTGGGTGGCTCAGTCAGTTAAATGCCTGACTCTTGATTTTGGCTCAGGTCATGATCCCATGGTTTGTGGATTTGAACCCTGCTTTGGACTCCCTGCTGACAGAGAAACCTGCATGGGATTCTTTCCCTCTCTGCCCCTTCCCTGCTCCTGCACACACACTCCCTCTTTCTCTCTCAAAATAAATTAACTTAGGGGTGCCTGGGTGGCTCAGTCAGTTAAGCATCCGACTTCAGCTCAGGTCATGATCTCAAGGTTCATGAATTCAAGCCCCGCATCAGGCTCTGTGCTGACAGCTCAGAGCCTGGAGCCTGCTTCGGATTCTGTGTCTCCTTCTGTCTCTGTTCCTCCCCTACTTGTACTCTCTTCCTCTCTCTCTCAAAAATAAACAAAGATTAAAAAAATTTTTTTTGATTAAAAAAAAATTAGAAAAGAAAAAGAAAAATTCACTTGAATTCCAGGCCAAAGGAAAAACATTGCTCTTTAAATGAAAGAAATGAGGTAGTCATTAGAACTTCATTAGCAATGGTTTAAAGGAGACAGTGGAGTCAACATTTTCAAAGAATCAAGGAAAGAAACTGAATCAAATAGACTTTCACATATAAAGGCTGCAGTCAAATGTATCAACAACAGATTGGTATTCTGATGATACTGTTCATATAAACACTCTGAGAAGAGAGAACAAAGTTCAGACACTCAAAATGATGGGAGAGATACTGACATAAAGACTGATGCTAGCAATTAATTGCAATTAGTTACGATAGTTGTAAGGGGAGAGTGTATAATATGAAAAGACTGTATGCTCTGACAATTTGGATAAAGTATAATTATTAGAAAATGGGGAGTTTGAAGATGCTATGAAAATAGAATAAGCTTTGTGATTGCTTTAAAGTTTTTAACTGTACATAAAAGGATAATATTTCAGTTTGGCTCTGAAGTGATTGCTCATGGTGGAGGGGGCAAAAGCCAAACAAAAGGTTATCATTAGAACAAAAGAATAAACTGTACTAATTTTATATTTATATATTTATTTTTGAAAGTATATAAAACTTATTCTTTGTTTTAGGAATTTCATATGTATTTTTAAATTTAGGAAGGCTTGTCCTTGGTGTGTGGGTGTGTATGACCAAATAAAATAGACTGCACAGAGGAAGTGTGTTCCCATTACTGTTGCTTCATAACTACTCCAAAGCTTGGTGGATTGAAACAATAACCATTTTATGGATTCTGTAGATTAGGAATTCAGGCAGGATTTTGTCTGGATGGTCTTTGTAGCATAGACTAAGGTCACTTAATGGGATTCAGCTGGTCGGTGAAGGTCCACAATAGCTTTACTCCCCTTGTCTTGTGCCTTGGTGATACTGGCTGGAAGTTAGGGCTCAGAACACCATCACGTGACCTCTGCAGCATGGTTCTTTGAGGGTTGTCAGACTTCTTACATGGTATCTGACTTACCCCAGACAAGCATCCCTAAAGAAACAGGGAAAAGTTTTGTGGCCTCTTCTAATTTAACTTTGAAAGTCACATAGAATCATTTCTACCATATTTGCTTCCTTGTGAGTTATAAGACCAGCCCAAATTCAAGGAGAGAGTGATTAGAGTCTGCCCAATTAATGGGGGAATGGCAAGGTCACAGTACAAGAACATGTGGGATACAGGCATGTATCTTTGGAAAATATACCCTGACACAACTATTCGCACAGAAGCCTTGCCTACATATAAATAAGGTATAATATGAATAGAACGGAGATCAAACAACTTCAGTCATATCAAACGTTACCTTAGTTCAAAGAAAACAATTTTCAGATTTGCTGATAAGGCAGAATGTAACTCTTTCCAGTATTTTGTTGTAACAAAGAGATGAAGGTTAAAAGCAAAAGAACTATATAGCTATTAAAAAAGAATGAGGGACATCTGTCATGCTACTATACAGTGTTGTTGCTGTATCTTTTTAAAAGATAAATAAAATAAATTGGGCGCCTGGGTGATCAGTCATTAAGTGTCTGACTTCGGCTCAGGTGAGCTCGAGCCCTGCTTTTCTCTCTCTCTCTCTCTCTCAAAAATAAACAAATAAAATTAATTTATAAAAGTGGGCAATACATATATGTGTGTGAATATATATACATAATGTGTACATAATTATGTATTATATATATTAAAATACTCTAGAATAAGTATATGTAAATGTGTTTACATATATATGTGTATCTGCTTCTATTAAAAATGGAGGAATAAGCCTTTCTGTAAATGTTTATATATAATGTTTATATGTAAATGTTTATTATATTTATATTGGTGATTTATATATAATGACCGTATATATAAATGTTTAATATAATTTAGGGTAGGAGAGAGGACTAGAACCTAGACTTCTTTTTTAATATCCTTGTTTTACAGATATGACCTTGAAACTATTTTACCTACCTATTTAAAAAAATGAAACTCTTAAAAGCCACCCCTAAATGTCAAAATTGACAATAAAAAAGAACAAATGAACTTAAGTGTATAAGAAATGAGCCAACTGGATAGTTGGCAACATTAACACCTAAGGAGGAACTACTCCAAGTAATTTTAAAACAGCAATTAAACTATATATATATATATATATATTCATCCCTACTAGACCATGCTTTAAGGTTAAAAGGAAGTAGGGAAAGTAGTTAACTGTTTTCAAAAACGATGTCGTGGTCTTAGTTGTTGGTGTCGTTATTTCAAGGCTGTTGTAAATGTAATACTGGAAAAAATTAAAAAGTCCCCGTGTAATACTCTAATTCTGTTATTCCCAGTGTCGTGAGAACTAGGATTCATCTTATGCAAGAAAGCACATATAGATAGAAGATAGAAGACATTAATTACAAACTTAATGGTTTTAATTTTTAATTAGAAGAACCAATATAGGGCTGCCTGATGGGCTCAAAGGAGCATGTGATTCTTGATCTTGGTATCATGAGTTTGAGCCTCACGTTGAATGTATAAATTACTTAAATAAATAAAACTTTTAACAATAAGAGGAACCAGTATTTGTACCTCCATCCATCAGTCTATCTCTATTTTCACTGTGCCTTTGCAAATAAAAGTTTGCCATGAGTTGTTTTTGTTTTTCTTTCTTTTTTTCTTTAGAGTGAGAAAGGGAGAGGGACAGGGAGAGAGAGAGAGAATCTTAAGCAGGCTCCATGCTCAGCATGGATCCCACACAGGACTCAGTCCCACAGGGCTCTGGGGTCATGACCTGAGCCAAAATTAAGAGTTGGACACTTAACCAACTGAGTCACCCAGGCGCCTCAATGCCATGAACTGCTAATTGTTGAATTGTACTGGACACATTATTACTGTCTACTAACATTTGTATTTTAAATTTTCTGTTATATTTTTTTTAACATTTATTTATTTTTGAGACAGAGAGAGACAGAGCATGAATGGGGGAGGGTCAGAGAGAGGGAGACACAGAATCTGAAACAGGCTCCAGGCTCTGAGCTGTCAGCACAGAGCCCGACGTGGGGCTCGAACCCACAGACTGGGAGATCATGACCTGAGCCAAAGCCGGCTGCTTAACCGACTGAGCCACCCAGGCGCCCCTCTGTCATATTTTTACAGGATAGTAAAAGGGGCGCCTGGGTGGCTGAGTCGGTTGAGCATCCAACCTCGGCTCAGGTCATGGTCTCACGGTTCGTGAGTTCAAGCCCCACATTGGGCTCTGTGCTGTCAGTGCGGAGTCCACTTCATATCCTCTGTCCTCCTAGCTCTCTGCCCCTCCCCCACTTGTGCTCTCTCTTTCTCTCTCTCTCAAAAATAAGTATTTAAAAAAAGAACACTTTATTACTTACTAGTTTGAACTATTAAATGTTTTTGAGTTTTTTGATGAACTGTTGCTTCAATTAATCTTAGTATCCATAAAACAAACATGGTGTCTATGGTAAAAAGAATAACTCCACAATAATCATGTTTGCTCTTCCTCTGTCTTCTTAAACTATACAAACTCCCAAGCAAGATATTTGCTCTTGCTTTAAGACCGTTTGTATTTGTAAGAAAATCTGAGGAGATCTACCCTAATTTCTATAAAATAGTTTGTTATAGAGAAAAAGGTATAAAGGTGTGTAAATGTGTAATGCAGTGTATTTGAAAAAGTGCTTATGGTTTTATTAATAGATTTAGTGGTTTTTACTATATGATATAGTTTAAAATAATTCATCGTCAAAATCACACTTGCTTTATATAAAAATGATCTTAAAATGTTTATTCAAATTGTTTTGTATCTTATTTTGGTATTTTGAGAATTTACAAATCATAAAATGAGTTGAAGTAAATTTAATGTACAGTTTTTAAGGCATATTTTTCCTGTATTGTTGACTTTTGCCATATTATTGACTATACACAAGTTCTGTGTTTAAGCACATAAAAGTAACTGATTTCTTCAAGGGGAAAAATCAGTAAACAAAGTGTCTAGTATAAATCATTATAGGATTCTTTTTTTAAGTACAAAAATCAGAATAAATTCTGAATTTTAATCTTTAGAATTTACAGTTAGACAGTAATGTGAGGTTGATACCACTATTTGATGCATGAAAGTTGTCTTTTAATTGATTAAATGTAATATGAACTTTAAAATAGCATATGAGAAAATTCTAATTCAGCCAGTTCTAATTTATGGTACATTTGGAAAATTGTTGGTTTTTTGAAATTTGCATTTTGTCCAAAAATCTTACACAGATTACTCTTTCAAGGTTCTAACCTCATATAATTATTATAAGCCAGCTAATGTATTTAATACTTTATATTCAAGTAACTTATTTTTTTAGAGTGTAAAGTATAAATTTATTTTTTTCCCCATCAGAATACAGTCGTTTTGAAGCCAAAATACATGACTTACGGGAGCAGATGATGAATAGTAGCATTAGTTCAGGATCAGGTTCTCTTCGAACTAGCCAGAAGCGATCCCTCTATGTCAGGTAAATTTTTTTACTTCTAATTATGGCAGTCCTTATTTATGCATGCATGCAGAGTCCTTCACATTTTTTACTATGACTTAGTTTTACTGTAGAAGAATATATTGCAAAGAATATATTGCCACCTGTCTGGCTCAGTTGGTGGAGCATATGACTCCTGATCTCAGGATTATGAGTTCAATCCCCATGTTGGGTATAGAAATTACTTAAAAATAAAATATAAAAAAAAAAGAAAAAAGAAAAAATCTATTGTAAACCAAAGAAATGTTATTTTAGGATTGATTTCTTGACTGTCTTTCAAGAATTGGAATGTTACTATAATTGTATTAAAGTTGTACAACCCCTTGAATAATAATGGCATGATAAAGACAAAATAAATGTGGGAGAAAAAAATTTTTAAGTTATTTTCCTGAGTGACTGTATTGTAGCTTGGTATGTCACATCATCCAACACTTACTTATATTCTTTATAATAAACTGTTCTCTAACATTTAATTACTACAGTAATGTCCATAATAGCAAAGGGAGCATATGTAAATAATAGCTTAAAATGTGAGTAGCCTCAATAGAGAACACAGATTCAGGGAATTTCTACATGTATTTTTTGAATTTAAACTGTTCTTTTTTATTTCATTGGCTAATAAGACTTACACAGATGACCTATTTGTATTCTGTATACTCTTTTCAGCAGAGCCTTTACTCAGCACTTTATTGCACTATTAGTTTAACTTTAGTTGATGACTACAGGTAATCTGTACCATTCTTCATTAATTTTGTTCATTTCTTCTGATCTTACTGAGGAACATTTCCTAGTATGTTTTATTTATTCTTCTGATGAGAGATGATGTATCTTACATAAAATAGACATGTATCCCATATGTGTTTGTGCATATGTATAAAAAATTCTATGCAAAGAAGCATGTATTCTATACTTGTTTACATATGATATGACTTACTGTCTCAAATGTTATTCTGTGATACATAACAAAAGGAAACTGTTCTCACTTTCTTCACTTGTTCTTTTCCTACCCCTTTCATTCCTCCTGCCCTACCAATGATCTGGGAATCCTTAGTCTATCAGATTTTTCTCTTCTTCCACTAATTATTGTAATATTTATTAAATTTTATTTAGATTTATTATTTATTATTTCTATACATTATTTATTAAATTTTATTTATTAAATTATTCTGTTCCAAAGTGTTTTATGTGATACTGATATCTACAGAAAAAGGAAAAACAGATTTGTTTATACTCTCCTTTTTTCATTTTCTTCTTCTTGCCTATATTTTCTAATTTTAATATAATTAGGTGTTGCCTTTAATAGTGATTTATTAAAAACTTACAAAGGCATATAAATCAAGACATTACATTTGTTTCAGGCACCTTTAATGAGTCATCTTTACTTTTTGTTATTTTTTAAAGAAGTACCTTATTTTTGCAAGTTACATACTATCAAAAAAATGTAATGGGGGCTTCCAGGTGGCTCCGTCAGTTAAATGTCCACCTTTGGCTCAGGTCATGATCTCGCGGTTCACACGTTTGAGCCCCAGGTTGGGCTTGGTACTAACAGCTCAGAGCCTGGAGCCTGGTTCAGATTCTGTGTCTTGCTCTCTCTCTCTGCCCCTCCTCAACTCGTGCTCTGTCTCTCTCCTCTGAAAAATAAATAAACGTTGTAAAAAATAATAATAAAAAATATCTGTCACCTCCGAAAAATCCCTAATTTCATTCTGTGAAAACAGTCATCCTCCATTTTCTTAGCAAAGTCCCTTGTCTTTACCCCCAAATTTCTAAATAATGTGCATATACTGCTGTTTTCCAGTTTACCATTGTAGATAACTTTCTCTTTCATACCAAACTATTCTTCATCCTTTATCACTCAAACATAGTGTCATCACTGTTAATAAAATTAATAGCATTTAATCATGTGACTATTATAGTATCTGTCATTACTCAAGTAGTATATTATAACACCATCCTTCCTTTCTTCTGCAGCCCTTCATTTTTCCTAGGCATAATAATCATCTCATTTATATTTGCTTAATTGTTCATGTACTTATTACTAAGTATCTTTCTTTATCTTACAATAGACTCTAGACTCTAGAGTTTTTCACTTAAAGAAACATGTGGTTGTACATATGATCTTACACTTCAGATTTTTTCTAACTTTCTGTTCCAGTCTGGACTAGTTACTTTATAGACTTGCTGTGTAGATCTCATATGAGACTTGCCTTTGCCACTGTCCTATTCCTTTTATTTTTTTAAGTTTATTTATTTATTTTGAAAGAGAGAAAGCATGAGTGGAGGAGGGAGGGAGGAAGGGGCGGGGGGAGAGAGAGAGAGAGAGAGAGGGAATGAATATGAATCTCAAGTAGGCTCTCTGCTGACAGCACAGAGCCCAGTACAGGGCTTGATCTCAGGAAACCATGAGATCATGGCCTGAGCCAGATCAGGAGTCAGATGCTTAACCAGCTGAGCCACCAGGTGCCCCTGTCCTATGCCTTTTAGCACTCTGCTATGTCAGAGTCTGTTTTCTTCAGTGCCACATTTTCTTTCTCAATTTACTTTCCTTTAATAAAGCACATTCTCCAATAAATTCTTGAAAAAAGAGTATATGGGGGACATTTTTTGAGTGTTAGCATGTCTGAAAATGACTTTACTTTGCCTTCTCCTTCATAGAGTATTTGGGGTATGGAGGAAGGTATGATATCCTATTTTATTTTCTAAAAGCCTCTTCTTATTTGATCATTTTTTTGTCGTCTTTTTATTTCATGGACCTAATATCTTCTCATTTTCTCTAATGTTCTGCTTCTTGAATTCTGTGCATTCTCTGTATTTCTTTTTTTTCTAGTTTGCCTCTTTTCTTGTTTTTCATGTGTGAGATGATCTTTAAATATTTAGTGATCCTTATTTTCTATTCTTATGAATGGAGAATGAAGCTAGCTGGATTTAACTATAAAATACTTGGCTTTGTTCGTTGCCCTTTCCCACCCGAGGTCATTGTTTGGGGTCATTAAATATCTCTAGAAAAGAATCCTTAATCTCTTGCCTGCAGTATAAACAAGGTTGCTAGAATTTCCATTTTCAGTGTGCAGATTACTTTTTATCTCTTTAGCCCAGCACCACGTTCCCCATCAAGTTCCAGAGTACAGAACTTACCAAATTCAATTTCTTTAGAAACTAAACCTCTTGTCTTCTGGGTCTGGGAACAAGAGAAGGGATCTAGAGGTTCTAAGTGCTATATGAAGTGTTTTCACCAGTTCTTTTGTTTTCACTGCTGTAACTTACCTCTGCCTACCTGAATTCTGTACACTTCTACTTCCTGAGCATTTCTAGGATCTGGTGGAGTAAACCTTATTTCAGTAGCCCTCTCTTCAGACACCCCATTTAAGCTTCCTCCAATCTGCAATAATGAATAGGTCTACCTAAGATCCAGCAGTAGCACTACGAGGTATTTGCCTCAAGAATACAAAAATACTAATTCAGAGGGATAAATGTCCCCCCACCCATCTTTATAGCAGCCTTATCTGCAATAGCCAAATTAGGGAAACAGCCCAAGTGTCCATTGACTGCAGAATAGATAATGAAGTTGTGGTGTATACACATAGACACACACACACACAATGGAATATTACTCAGCCATAAAAAATGAATGAAATCTTGCCTTTTGCAACAGCATGGATGGAGCTAGAAAGTATTATTCTAAGTGAAATAAGTCAGAAAAAGACAAATGCCATATGATTTCACTCATATGTGGAATTCACAAAATAAAACAAATGAACATAGTGGGGAGAAAAGAGGGAGAGAGACAAACCAAGAAACAGACTCTTAACTATAAAGAACAAACTAATGGTTACCAGAAGGGAAGTGTGTGAGAAGATGGGTTAAATAGGTGATGAGGATTAAAGAGTGCACTTGTGATGAGCACCAGGTGATGTGTGGAAGTATTGAATGAGTATATTATACACCCAAAATTAATATTACATTGTTTATTAACTAACTGGAATTTAAATAAAATTTTTTTTAAAAAGAGAGATAGGTTTAAAAAATTGGGTAACACAGAAAGGAATATGATTTGTATCCTAATTTCCAGTTGCCAAATTAGAACTAAAGAATAAATAAATTGTATTATAAATGTAATTGCTGGGATTCTTTCCTTTACTTTTGAGAGAACTACTTTGGATGAGAATTTAAGTATTGTATATTAATAGAACACAGTATTTTTATCAAATTTTAAAAGATTCTTAACATTTTGCAATTACTATATTAATACAGTATTTTTTCCAAAATATTTAGCAGCTGTTAAAGGCCTGTATAGTTAGTTTTCATCATTGTTATTGACTCAGAAAATTCTGTTACTCTAGTTCTGTGAACAAATAGAAGGAATAATTAACTGACGCAATAGTCACTCTGTTAATCTAGTCTTACACTCTGCAACTAATGAATCAAATCTTTCAGGGAGTTTGTTTTCCCAAGTATGTGTAGCCAAAATAAAGAGAAGAGTATCTCTTAATATTTACTTTTTGTTTATTAATTTAGAGCAACTCTCTAGGTTTGTCTTCATTTTAGAATTCAATATGAGTTGCCAGTGGATTACACTAAAAGCATTTTTTTTTTTAATTTCTCGTCCAATATTGAAAGAAATAAGGTGGTACCTAATTTTAGAAAACTGTTAGCATAAGTCACTTTTACTGTTTCTTTTTTTGTCTGTCCTTCCGTATGTAGTGCAAATTTGAGCTTGGCATTATTTTGCCCACCATGGTATCTTGTTTAATTATTTACCTGGATTATATACACTTTCAGAATCCTGTGTTCATTTAATATTGGAATGAACATCATGACAAATAATCATAGACTTTTTTTTCTTCTTAATCTAGAGCGCTTTTTGATTACGACAAGACTAAAGACAGTGGCCTTCCCAGTCAGGGCTTGAACTTCAAATTTGGAGATATCCTCCATGTTATTAATGCTTCTGATGATGAATGGTGGCAAGCCAGGCAGGTTACACCAGATGGAGAGAGTGATGAAGTTGGAGTAATTCCCAGTAAACGCAGGTAAATATAAGTCTGGTACAGTCTTACCACTTGAAAGTAGGGCAACATAAATAATTGTTGATTTTTAAAATTATTTTACCAAGATGGTGATGCTTGGTTTTCCATATTGTGTTTCACAATCATTTGATTTTGTTCACCTTATGTTGTAACCAGTGACGTAATTAAAGAATATGATGCCCCCAAAGGTTTTTAAATAACTTTGCCATGTATCTATACCATTGGAGGGAGAGAGATTTAAAAGCCTTTGTAGTTTTCTCATGTAGGTGGTGATGGAATCTTAAACTTTACATTTTTGATTATATGAATTGCCTCCTTTAGACTTAAAAAATGGAAGTGTAAATAAATGTGAAATGTTTAGAACTATCTTGTTACTTGCTTCACATCTTTTTTCTTGATTAATTTAGAAGTATTGGTACATTCACTGGTCTTTCCTCTTTGCTTTTAACCACTTATTATCATGATTGATACTTACTGTCTACTGGAAAAGTGGTCAAGTATAGACATAGATAGGATGATCCCAGTATAGACAATCCTCTCTAAGGTCTACGAAATGCTGCTGAATGCCCCTACTTTCGTGAGAAATGGTATTAAGATGTCAGTTCGTAATTCCCCCGAAATAGCTTTTTTGTGAGATCTGATTTGTACAAATCATTGCCTAAAAGCCTCTTTAAGTTTTAAGATAGCCAGCCAAAATTGGTAAAGAGACATTAGTGTTTAGTGTAGCTAGTTAATTCACTTCAGGTCAAGCTTATGATGGAATACACTTGTTCTGTTCTAATGAGTTGGATTTATACTTATTTTGTTAAGAGCCTCTGTAATTGATAAGTATGCCAAATCATGTACCTATTTATAAACCTCTACCTGTATATATTTGTATAACTGCTTGTAGAAGTTGAAGAGTAGGAATATTAAAATATTACCTAGATTTGTATTTGTGGTTTGGGGATTTATGACTGTTCTATGCTAGATCCATATATTTAGCAAGCTCCAGCTATTTGGCTAGATCTTATAAAGAGGCAACTCCTCTTTTAGCAATGCAGCCCTCAGCATAACTTTTCTCCTAGAATAGAACATAGTCTGCTTTAAATTCAGAAATGCTTCCTCTGTGCCTTGTTGAGTCAGTAAAAATCTCACATCTTAAATATCAAAGTCAGAGTTCCTAAAAATTGTCTTATCCTTTGGTACCTCATATCTCTCATAGGCTTTATGTGTGCCTGCAACTAATAAGAAAACACTGGCTTTGATGAAAAGAGATTCTTTTTATTTTGTACAAAAATTCCATAAAGTTGAATTTTGTGGGATTTTTTTGTTTTTTTATGTTTATTCATTTATTTATATAATTTTTCTTCCATAAGCTATAGTATGAAACCACAACTAATTATGCCGTTTTGTTCTTGAATGTATTCAAAACTTCTGTTTTCTTAAAACAGAACTATCCCTTTCTTAGACCTCTGTACTTCTAATAATAGCACAAGGAATTGTAGTTACTACAGTTCTTAGTTTTCTTTCAGGAATAGTATTTACAGTTAAGCACAATTTAAATCAATCAACTATTTAGTGAACAAGATGATGCGAAAACAAAGCCATTTTGAGTTGTAAACGTTTACTCACTAAATGTTAGTTTTGCAGTGCCCTCAGTAAGTACCTAGGCAGAATTATAAATTAGTTAATCATCTCATGGACTCTCTAATCATGTCATGGACTGTTCTAGCACAATAAAAACAAGTTTCAAATCCTTGACTACTAAGGTTCTTCTGTATCCACGGTAAAACTGTATAGCTAGATAATGAAGGAAATACATTTATTCACAACCTGTTGTGGTAAGTTTTTCTGCTATATACTAACGTAATATCTATGTTGAAATTGAGGATTTATAAAAGCTTAATTTACAGGAAATTTTGCGAGGTTCATATTGGTATTACAATCTACATGAAACATTTGTTTTGATGTAGTTTTGTTGGCTTGCTTATTTTGAATACTTGGCACTTTAACAAGTTTCAGAATTCATAAGATCTAAAAGCTGTACAGGCTTCCTTATCTTAAGCTTGTTCCCTTGGCACCAATTTCACCTGTAGAGGGATAACTAAGATTACCAAGTCTTTGTATCTCCTTCCAAAGATACTTTAAAGTTTTTGAATACTGTAATTGGTTTCTTTCTATATTTACACAAGTGTATCACTGGAGCTAAATTTAATTTTTGTACTTCCCATTTTTTTATAAAAATGTCAGAGCTACAGAAAAATAAGTAACAAGAGGAAGAATAGTACAAGAAACAATAGTACAAGAAATCCACATATCCTTCACCTACTTTTACCAGTTGTTAACATTTTGCCTTATTTGTTCACTCTCTTACGCTTAATTTTTGGCATATGTGTATGCCCCGTGCTAAGCTAATATTTAAACAATAACAAAAAAAACAAAATCTGGCAAATTGCTCAATTCAGAAGTGGTTCCTCATAATAATTTTAATATAATTATGGAATTGAGTACATTTATAAGTACACATGTACTGTATTTTGATACTTCACAAGTGGTTTTGTTTCATAATAAAATGAGCCCTGTATTTCATTTTAGAAATTATAATTAATTTTGGGATGCAAACCTAGATGACTTCTGAAGACTTTAGAATATAAAAATGCCCTATATTAAAGTATCAGTTTTAATGATTTCTAGTTAGGCCCTTAGATATTTCAGTATACTTTAAAAATAGCATTCTATACTTTGACAGAGTTGAGAAGAAAGAACGAGCCCGGTTAAAAACAGTGAAATTTAATTCTAAAACAAGAGGAGATAAAGGGGTGAGTATATGAAATTTCATATTTCTAGATATTAGTAATTGAGGATAGTAGGTTTTTTCTTAATTCTTGCTGGAAATACATTATTAAAATTAGAAGGATTTTGCTGTAAGAGTTAACCATCAACAGGTGTTGCTATGGTGCTTTCGCATAGTAGATACTGAAGTAATTTAAGTATTACTGAAGTAATTTAATTTATTAAATTAAAGCAGTCATCTTACAGACATTTTTCAATTAAGTTATTTATTTTGAGAGAGAGAGAGCACGCATGAGAAGGGGGAGGGGCAGAGAGGGACAGAGAGAGAGAAAGAATCCCAGGCAGGCTCTGCACCATCAGCACAGAGGCCAGTGCGGGCCTCAAACTCACGAACTGTGAGATCATGACCTGAGCCAAAATTAAGAGTGGGACTAAGTCATCCAGGGACCCCTCGTTTCATATATTCTTAATATACTTTGGTGAGGTTATTTATACAAGTGAAATAAATTCAGCCTTCATTCAGATGTCCAGTTAGAAACTTGTATCATCAGTATTAATCATGCAGCTAATTTAATAATACATGTTCTGAGAAAATATGCCCCAAAATATTATTAACTAGGTCATAATGTAAGTTTACAGGTTTTTGTAAGTTAATTTGTGGAAATTTTTTATTGCCCTTCTTTGTGCCTAATATAATTTATTAAGGAAAACCCATGCTTTAAATATTTGAATCAATATGAATTTTTATTTTGAGGAAATAAAGAGACAGTCAAGAGGGGGAATTACAGATGGTCAAGAAATACTTGTAAACTCTTTCATATATAATTTTAAACGTGTTTTTGTTTTCATTGTTAAATTCTGCTTAAATATAATGGATGCCCATAGATGAAGGAGCTATTATAGGCTTTGTCCTGTACTATGTATGTAATTACTACAACAGAATATGGTAGCAATAAGCCTAAAGAAATAAGCTGAACATATATGTTGTCTTGAAATACTATTCATAGGAATGTTTTGTGTTTGGGTTTTTTTCTTTTTTGATCTAACACAAGTTTTATCATCTTTTGATCATATCTCAAATGAATGTGGGAAGTTAACTCAACAAATTTTAATTAACCCTGTCATTTGTGCTTCTCTGATAAAACTAAGCACATAAACTTAAAGCCTTTAAGATAAATATCCTTGATCAAAGAAATTAAATCTAAGTAAATTATATAATGTATTCAGTTATTTTAGAAATGATAAATTAGTTTAAAATTGTAGCTTTCAGAAAATAAAAAATTACATAGTGTGATCTGAAGCAATATGTAAAATAGAAATTTGGGAGAAGAAAAAAATCCCAAGTAAATGCTCAGGATTTGCTTTTTGTGCTTATTTTATATATGTCTTTAAAAATAACTTAGTAAAATACACTGTCAATGTATTGAAAAAGAGGTTGCATGTTGTAACTTTTCTTTCATACTGTAAGAAGTTAACTGAATTAACGACATATTTAAATCTTAGTCTTGTTTGTTGACTGTAACCAACTTTATACACAGTCACTGTGTTCTAACACAGCACCAAAAGTATGCATGATACTGAGTGGGGTAAAAATACGCTTGCCATTGATACAGAACTGCATTCCTTTCCGTAATACCATTTCCCATTCTAAGTTCTTTTCCTTTCCTTAAATGGTGGTTTATGGACTTATTTCCACTACAGACTTATAACATTTCAGTTTCTCATTAACATTTTTAACATTCATTTAGCTATTTTGGCAATACCACATATAGAAATTATGTATTTAATATATATATCATGAATTTGTGGTGGTATTTTATCAGTTCTTATATTTTTTACACTCTGTCTTTCCTGCAGTGTAGCATAAATAACAATAAGTAATTAAACAGTATTTTGTATTGAAAATGTAGAGAAACTGGAGGTAGTATGTTTCTTCAGTTTTATGTTTTCCCTACACATATTTGTCTTCTTTGCTTTGTGCTATTTTCACTTTTAATAAATTCTTCACCTGGAGGATGTTAAATGTAATACAATTAATTCTTTTCTTAACTAACAGCATTTCTTTCTGTTCTCTATTATGATATCTTTATGATATCTCATTTTGGCTAACTGCAAAGATACCAAAAATCAAAACATTTTAAACTTCATGTTTCTTTTGTTGTTTGCTGTGAAACTGACTCTGACCACTATATATGCAGTAAGAGGGACAAATAAATACCTTTTATTAAAAACATATCAGTTTTATGGGATACCATAAAAATTATTACTAGATTCAGTGATTGTCATGAACAAAAAGATTTAGTCCTTCCCTAAATTAGATTACCATGAATTTTTCTCTATTGAAACATAACTTTTCTTCTATTTTTTTTTTCTTAAAATTTGGATTCAAGAAAATATTTTTATTTAAATAATGCTACTTGACAGTTTATAAAAGTCCTTATTTCTTGACAGAATTGCTCTCATCAACTTAATTTTTAAATTCTGCTTAGAGTTATCAGAGCCTTCAATTTTTAGGATTGAAATTAAGACAGTCTGTTGAACTAATGAACTATGAGTTTATTAATCTTGAATTATTGATATGAAAAGGTAAAAATGAAAGTTTAATCTTTCCATTAAGATTTCTAACAAAATAAATTCTTTCAAGCAATAGAATTTGCGCAATAATTACTTTAATCTACCTCAGCATCTTAATCACCTAGCATCACATGCTTAAAAAATACAGGCATGCTAAAACATACTGCCTGGTGTGGATATACTTCAAAATAATGATAGCATTTTTAAGACATGGATTGAATCAAGAAAAGTCAGAACAAGATTTCCATCTTTTATATCATTCCTGCTTCAAAAAAGTAGCAATGGTTCCTAGTGTCATTGGTAGGTGAGGCCATGTCCTTCAAGACGTGGATGTCTGTGACAGAAATTACAAAAGAAATTATTCCTCTTTAATAGCATCATCTTTATGCTACATGGCTTTAAATCTGAAGGCACAAGTGGGGACATTGAAGAAGGGAAAAAAACCTATTTCCAACATCTGTGCAATAAGGGACATCAAATCAACTGTGCAACTCTTCCATTGTAGTTCTGTATAAACTATTAGAATCTTTTCTTTTAAACTATTAGAATCTTCTTTTTTTTTAATGTTTATTTTTGAAAGAAAGAGGGAGCATGAGTTGGGGAGGGACAGACAGACGGTTGGTGGGGGGGGGGGGGCGGCGGCACAGAGGATCTAAAGCAGGCTCTGCACTGAAAGCAGAGAACCTGATGCGGGGCTCTAACCGTGAGATCATGACCTGAGCCAAAGTTGGATGCTTAATGAATTGAGCCACCCAGGTTCCCCAAAACTATTAGAATCTTAATTGCCTTTTTGGCTTTTATATAGGCACCAAGCTTTTTATCCTCTATTCAGGATATGGTGCCAATTAATTAAATATGGTTCTAGTTTATTTATATATACTTTTTTTTTTTTAATTTTTTTTTTTCTCAACGTTTATTTATTTTTGGGACAGAGAGAGACAGAGCATGAACGGGGGAGGGGCAGAGAGAGAGGGAGACACAGAATTGGAAACAGGCTCCAGGCTCCGAGCCATCAGCCCAGAGCCTGACGCGGGGCTCGAACTCCCGGACCGTGAGATCGTGACCTGGCTGAAGTCGGACGCTTAACCGACTGCGCCACCCAGGCGCCCCTATATATATATACTTTTAAAAATAGATAAATATAGTAGAGCTTAAAGACAAATAAATCAGTTATGATGGCATTCAAGTTGACCAGGAAAGTTCTGACTCTTCTTTTTTGGTTAGATAGCATCAGTAAATCTTTTGCTGCATTCTGCGTGGTTGACGGACACCTCTTAGTTTTTTTCTCATTTCTGAATCATACCATAAACACTCAGTTATCTCTTTTTCTCTTCCAAAAAAAAAGATCACTTGTTTTTAAGTATTCAGCACTAGCAACCTTATCACTTGTTTTGGTTCTTTTTTTAATAGTGACTTTTTCTTAGTTCATTGGAGCCACAAAAAGGGGGAGGGGGAAAATATGCTCAAACCAAAGGAAAAGGAAGATTACTACTGCATAAAAAATATTTGAATAGCTAGAGTAACAATCTAAAATTACTTTTGCTATAGAGCACCTCATGCCTGGAAATCTAGAAAAATATGGATTGATAAGAACATATGTTAATTTGGGTCATACTGTAGTAGTAACTAATCTGAATTACTCTTCCCTTTCTTTATCAAGTAGCACTTATTCAGTATTTTTAGGTATTATTGAATTACACTGTAAATTTTTCAGTATTTTCAGTTGTGAAACATTAGAATTAGAGGAGTTAATACAAAATTAAAAATTCACTTTATTTGTGATTAAAGTAAAATTCATATACAAACTGCACACTGTGGTCACAAGAGTCAGCTTCCACAGAGCTGCTAGGCTGGGCCTTTGTACACACAGATAGTAGACATCCCTTTGTTTTGCCCCTCCTTCTCTTCTTCAGCAGTCATTCAATGACAAGCGTAAAAAGAACCTCTTTTCCCGAAAATTCCCCTTCTACAAGAACAAGGACCAGAGTGAGCAGGAAACAAGTGATGCTGACCGTAAGTATGTGGATCCAGTGGTCAACTGAAAATAAATGTAGAGGGACCTACTGCCCTGCAGTTGGTTGTTACCATGGAGACAGTTTCAAGAGCTGCAACAGGTTACTAATTGTCTTAACCAGGGGCAATCTTAACAGACATAAATTAACTTCTATACCAATCTTAACTTTTTCTGGTACCTTAGGAATTCATAATTTAAAGTAAATATTTTTTTTAAGTTATGTGTTTACAATAGAATCATTTGATGTAAGGGTTCTTGGAAGAAACAGTATACTTTAAAGAATATTTTAGAGAAAAACTATGGATACCTGAGAATCTACTTACTGATTTCTAGGTATAACATTGACAGTCTTTGGTAATAGATCTTCTGGAATTGTTCCATTTTATCCTACATCTTCATTATATGTAGACAATCTGAATTTTACTTTTAAAATATCAAGAAATGATTTCAAATTTTGCTTCTCTACCCTAATCAGCCTCTAAGCTAGAACTTCCATTCCTTTAGTAGGTTACATTCAGCTGCTAGCTTATTTCAAACTTTCAGAAATCTACAAAAATGCTCTAAAATATGTGCACCTGTAATGGTCTTGGAACTGTCTCTTATTGTAGCACCAATTTTATGCATTACTGACAACTATTTTCTTTGATTATCTTTTTATTGCTTGCTCTCTGGGAACTACTCTCTACAGGAGATCCCTGACGACATGGGATCAAAAGGCCTGAGTAAGTGATCAAAATACTCCCAAGTTAATTTTTAACCTCCATCTACAGATCTACCTTTTTCAGATACATTTTGAGATTCATGGTAGTGCCTTTCTGGCATGAGGAGGTATATGATTTAGATTGCTTTTAGACTTTTCATGTTAATGTGCTTGGGATTTTTACTTCTATAATACATACTTTTTGTTTTTCTAATGCTCCATTTTTCATATGTCATTTGAAAAACTGCTCATAACTACATTTTCCTTTTTTAATTTTCACAGTGATTACTTCTGCTAGGTTCTTTTTTTTTAATAAAAGACTTTTAAGCTTTTGAAAATAATACTACCTGCCCTCATTAGAATGTAGAAAATAATCTTCCTTGCAGTTTTATATCCGCCTGGTTTTTCTGTTAAAACAAGTTAAAATCACTTTGTTTCTGTGTTAGAAGAGCATTGCTATAACGTGAGACTATAAAATACAGTGGATCTTAATAGAGAAGAATATGGACCTCAAGTTGAAGTAGCAGTCTATGGGGGGGGGGGGGAAGGAACTTACACCTGTGTTTTTGGTTTGTTTTTTTTTTTAATGTTTATTTACTTTTGAGAGAGAGAGAGAGAGATAGAGCATGAGCAGGGGAGGGGCAGAGGGAGAGAGGGAGACACAGAATCTGAAGCAGGCTCCAGGCTCTGAGCTGTCAGCACAGAGCCTGATGTGGGGCTCGAACTCACGAACCGTGAGATCATGACCCAAGCTGAAGTCAGATGCTTAACTGACTGAGCCACCCAGGTGCCCCACATCTGTTTTTAAAGGAGATTATAAGTTATGAAAAGAATTACAAGAAATATTATCCTTTATTTTTCCTTTAACCAAGACGTTGGTGTTTTTGGTTTTTGTTGTGTTGTTCTTATTTAATTTTCTAACTAGTATTTAATTTTCATATAAAACTTGGTAGAGAGTCTGATATATAGGAGTCATTCAGTAAATATCGGAGCCAATGGATGAAACAAGGCATTTTTTAGCAAACAAAATTTTAAATTTAGGTGTTCTCAAATTGATTAAATATGAACGTTTACCAAATATTACTAAGTTATTTTAGGTGACAGTGACTCATAGAGGTAATATTTTGAGCTAAAGTTTCCTAGATAGTTCTTTCAATTTGGATTATTAAGCATTTTGAAGACTTATTTCTTTGTAACTCATTGGTCATTAAGGATATAACCAACATCTTTTAACTTTCTAAGATCTACATTAATAAACATTATATTTCGTAGAAGGTTTTTTCCCTGATTTATGCTAACTTTATACTGCAATTTTAATCTGAAGTGAAAGTACTCAACTTTTATTTCAAACTTAATGATTAAAGGTTTGTATTAGATTGAAGGCAGTATGCTTTATGTGTAATTATTTCTATACAGGCACAGTATGTTATTTTTGCATGTGCCTTTGTAGGATTTGTCAAGAGCCACAAATTTACTATCGCTAGTGGCACCCTTTTTAAATCTTTTACCTTTGGAGAATATAATCAGTAAAAATCTTTAAAACTGGAAAGTATTTCCATAGATTCTTAATGCTATAGAATTTGAGAATGATATATTTTAGAGATGGTATGAATCAGCGTAAGGATCCACAGATTTTTTAATATCTGTTGAATCATCAGAGACCTGTGGAAAACTCCTTGAAAAGGAACTAAATGAATTTGTTTCCCATATTGAAACTGTTATGATGGATGATAATTACACCTTCACCACATCTTATTTCCATCTCTCATTTTGATGTTTGGGACTTGAGAAGAGAAATAAATGAAAAACAGTAACTGATTATGAAACAATGTCATTTCTAAAAGGGTTTAATTTTCCGGATGGCAACTTAAGATTCCCTTGAATAATAGGTTTTGTGCTTCATTTCACAGAAACTAAAATAATTTATTCATCTGGTAACTTGATGAGCAAATCTAGAAGATTTTATTTGGAAAAAACTGAGGGAGACAGGAAAATACAAGTAAAATTCTAAACCTCAATATGATGGCAGTTACCACATGAAATAGATGACTAGCAGTTAACAAGGTCCCCATTATTACACAACAGAAAATTCTGGGAAAAGCGTGCTCAGGGACGTTATTTGTAGCCTCAGTAATCTGTATTCTAAAGTTCCGACTACAGGAAATAAACTTAAGCAAAATCCTGTGAGGTTTTAGTATGAAGAAATAAAGGTGACCTCTATAGGTATTCAGGACTTGTTGGAATAGGATTCATGAAGGGACTGAGGACAAAAGGCATAAATTATTTCAGAGAAACAAACCCATTGAAGAAATGTGGAATAACACTGAATATCGAGAAAGATGTACATCTACATGTAATTTTACATAACCTGTGAAAAATAATGTATTTAATTGAAGAAGAAAAAGAAAAAAGTGATAACCTAGAATACTTTTCATAGACATAAACTTCAAATGATTTTACAAAGAAGAGAATCAAATTATTGATTTGCCCTGTTGACAGTACAGGAAACAATGAGAGAATTTGCCTTTCTAATCCTAATTTTGACTAACAGAACTAAGTAGAATATGATGGAAGTCTGAGAGAATGCAAGTAAATCATCATAGCTTGTGAAAAGCTAGAAATAGAAATGTGTGCAGCTTGTATGCTTTAAGAAGGCAACTTTGGAAAAGGTCAGAAAGAAAAAAGTAAGATTCCTTTAACAGATACTAAAAGGAAATAAGTTCAGGAGGGGCTGTATAAGGTGCTCAGAAGTGAAATCATGATGCAGTTTCAGACAAGGTTTGTACCTTTTAAATGAAGGTCAATTTTTATAGCTTTCCATTTTGTAGAACGCCTCAAAAACTCAGGCACATAGGAAAGAGATACGTAATGGGAAGCCTTTCTTCTCATCTCAAAGACTCATTTCAGCAAAGTTGTGCAGAGCTCTTAGATGCCAAAACCAGAATTACTTTTATTTGTGTAAAGAATAAGTGTAAGAATGGGAGTATTGCTTGAGATGGATGATGTGTAGTAGTTAGAGCAAAGAGAAAAGACATATACATTCTCGGGAAAAGATGTCTGATTAGAAAGGTGAGACTGGATTTAGGGAGATTTGAAATGGCTGTGGTCATCAAACATCAAAATCAAAATTAAAACTTGAAGAAGAATATATTTATACCATGTATGGCAAAGGGATCATATCTTTGCACTACACATTTCTGACAGATCACTAAGAAATAGATTCTCTCTTCATTAGGTAACTGAACAAGGGACGTGAGAAGAATGCTAAAACAATAACAAGTGAAATAAGCATCCAAAATGACAGTTTTTACCCATCTTCTTGACAGACATTTCTTTTAAAGAAAAACCCAGTGGTTTCTTTTAAAGAAAATTCCCCAGTGGTAGAGTTCCGGGGAATGAGTACTTTCAATATGTTATAATTATGTGTATTTGAAAAAGCCTATCTTTTGACCTACTAATTCCTCTTCAAGGAATTTATCCTAAAGATGTAATCAGAGATGGTGATAAAGGTTTATACATCAGGATCTTTATTTTAATTTTATTCAGAAACTACAGTCAAAAAATTTTTGAAACCATCCTAAAATGTCGTACATTTGGGAAGTGGTTAATGAAGTATGATTGTCTATACTTTGTAATATTGTATAGCCATTGAAAATCATATTAAAACATATGACATGGGGAAATGTTCATAATGTGAATGAAAAAAGTAAAATGTGAAACTACATATATCATCTCAGGTTTTTTTTAATGTTTATGTATTTTTGAGAGAAAGAGATCGCAAGCAAGGAAGGGATGGAGTTGGGTGGGGGGGGGGGGGGGGGGGGACAGAGGATCCAAAGTAGGCTTCGTGCTGACAGCAGAGATCCCAATGCAGGACTCAGACTCACTAACCAAGAGATCATAACCTGAACTGAAGTCATACACTTAACCAACTGAGCCACTGGGGCACCCCTATTGTCTCAAATTCGTAAATAAACATATATTTAGGGCTATTTGGAATAGTGTTGCTTTGAACAATATTGTACATGTCTGTTGGTCAACACATATATATCTTTCTGATGGGGAAGTACCTGGGAAAGGAATTGGTGGGTCATAGATACATACATCTGTTCAGCTTTGGTAGGTACTGCAAGTAGTTTTCCATAGTGGCTGTACCAATTTTGCCACCCCCAGTAGTGTATGAGTTCTAGTTGCTACATATCTTCTGTGTGTTTGGCATATCTTTTTTTTTCATTTTAGCCATTCTGATGTAGGGATATCCATTGTGGCTTATTTTGCATTTCCTTGATAAATAATAAACTTGGACACCTTTTCATATGTTTATTGGACATTTGAGTACCTTTTTGTGATGAAGTTCCTTTAAAAATACAATTTTGAGGGGCGCCTGGGTGGCTCAGTCAGTTAAGCATCTGATTCAGCTCAGGTCATAAACTTGCGGCTCGTGCGTCGGGCTCTGTGCTGACAACTCAGAGCCCAGAGCCTGCTTCAGATTCTTTGTCTACCTCTCTTTCTGTTCCTCCCCTACTTGCACTCTGTCTCTCTCTGTCTCTCTCTATCAAAAATAAATAAAAACTAAAAAAAAAAAAAAAAAAAAAAAAAAAAAAAAAATATATATATATATATATATATATATATATATATATATATGCTAGTTTTAGTTATCAGGAAGAAAGCATTTTACCTTTCTAATAAATTCTCAAGCAGTGATGATGGTGCTATTCCACGAGCCACGCTTTGAACAGCAAGATTTTATTGTAGAGTTACATAGAAGGATACTTGAAAGAACTTGAAGAATTTCATTGCCTAACGGCTATTGGTAATCTTAGAGAATTTGAGATGAGTAGGAGAAATCTCCAGAAAAGACAGAAAAGAGATAAGTAGTAACTTTAACTTTTTGCTATATAACATGTCAAATATATTCAATAATAGAAGAATAGTAAAATTAACCCTGTAAGTATTCATTTACCCAACTTCTATAATTGTCACACTCATGTTTAATTTTGTTTCTTCTTTACTCCTTCTTATTATCTTTCGCTCACTCCATTGTAGTAACTAATGTTTCTTTCTTTTACGTATTAGAGATTGTAGAGTGTAATACCAATTCTAATATAAATTTAAGATTTTTTTAATGTGTCATTCCTACTCTGGGAATGAATTTAAGGAAATAGGACAAGAGGTAAAAATAATTATTGATGTTGATGGAAAACAGCTTAAAGCAAACTAAAATGTCTAAGTAATAAGTAGTAAGGTAAATTAGGATTTATCAGTTCAATAGAATGTTATACAATTTAAAATGATTGTTTTGAAGTACATGTGGTAACAAGGAAAGAAAATTTTTTTAATATAATTTATTGTCAAATTGGCTAACATACAGCGTGTAAAGTGTGCTCTTGGTTTTGGGGGTAGATTCCCATGGTTCATCACTTACATACGACACCCAATGCTCATTCCAACAAGTGCCCTACTCAGTGCCCATCACCCATTTTCCCCTCTCCCCTCCCCCCACTCTCTGGTCAACCTTCAGTTTGTTCTCTGTATTTAAGAGCCTCTTACAGTTTGCCTCCCTCCCTCACTGTTTGTAACTATTTTTTCCCCTTCCTTTCTCCCATGGTTTTCTGTTAAGTTTGTCAGGATCCACATATGAGTGAAAACATATGATATCTTTCTCTGGCTGACTCATTTCACTCAGCATAAAACCTTCCAGTTTGATCCACTTTGCTGTAAATGGCATGATTTCATTCTTTCTCATTGCCAAGCAGTAGTCCACTGTATATATAAACCACATCATCTTTATCCATTCATCAGTTGATGGTCATTTAGGGTCTTTCCATAATTTGGTTATTGTTGAAAGCGCTGCTGTAGACATTGGGGTACATGTGCCCCTGTGAATCAGCAGTCCTGTATCCTTTGAATAAATTTCTAGTAGTGCTCTTGCTGGGTCATAGGGTAGTTCTGTGTTTAATTTTTTGAGAAACCTCCACACTGCTTTCCAGAGCAGCTGCACCAGTTTGCATTCCCACCAACAGTGCAAGAGGGTTCCCATTTCTCCACATACTTGCCAGCATCTATTGTTTCCTGAGTTGTTAATTTTAGCCACTCTGACTGGTGTGAGGTGGTATCTCAGTGTGGTTTTGATTTTTAAATATAAACTTTTAAAAAACATTTTACATATGCTTGTCATATATTATTTGATTTTACTTATAATTTTTAATGTCCTGCTGTATTTAAAATATATATAATAAGGAAGTTATGTCCTTGTACCTGAAACTAACACAACATTGTATGTCAACTGTATTGCAATTACAAAAGGAAGAAAGAAAATTATACCTTGTCTTTGCAGGTTAGAATAACAGACGTAATTTTCAATGTGACAGTAGTTCAAGAAATGTTATCTTATTTGAAGTCTTAAATTCTACCATTCTCTGAACTTTTCAGTAGTGCATCTTGATTTTACGTGGTATGATACAGCAGATATTTCTCTTCCAGCTCTTTTCTTATCCTTTAAAAATGTTTTCCCTTGCCTCACATAAGAAATTTAGATTTCCCTCTCTCCTGTGGAAAATTTTGTTTTTTAATTTTATAAATAAAATTACTTTTTTTTTATTCATGGGAGATACTTAGAGAACATTCAGAATTACATTTGCATGGGAAGAGTGCCTGGTGTTTACTGAACAATCAAGTTATGAAATGAGGTCACTTTCAAGGAGAGGCCAGGCAATTTGCGAGTAGGTGTATTTGCTTTATCTTTTGATTGCAAAGCAGCCATTGTCAGTTTTCTCAAAACCGCATTTCTCAGAAACACTAGTCTATTTTAAAATACAAGCCTACTTTCTAGAATTCCCTTCCATTTGACTTTTTTTCGAGGCATCTGAATCTATGACATCTAAAATGCTTTATATGATCTCAAAAACATGGATTTTCATTTCTCTACAGGAACAAGAAAGAAGCTGAACTAAAAGCAAGATCATTTCTTTTTTAAGACATTCCTTCATTAAAATAGCCATCTGTTTGGTCAAATACAACTTGTCTCTTCTCTTTTTGGGTTCTGTGTCTACATTTGGAATAGGATCACTTTGCCCTCTTTGTCACATTCTACTTGATATTTGTCATAGATTTTGTTTGTAATCTGTGTTGTACAAAAATGGAGCATTTTCCTTAATTACAGGGTTTTTTTTCCTTCCTAATTCATATTTATTTGAAAAAAAACAAAATTTTCAAGGAAAATCAAAAATGACTTTTAAAAATTGAGTATGTGATTTATATCGCAATATTTTGTAATGTCATCTTGTGTTTATCTTGATAATTTGCTTTTTTTAAACTCATGACACTTTTCTTTATTTTTTTCCATTGTCCTGCAATTTCAGAGCATATAACTTCTAATGCCAGCGATAGTGAAAGTAGTTACCGTAAGTGTTTTAAGTTACTTGTTCTTTTGTAATCACAAGTAATACATACCCTTTGGGAGTTATTGCCTTAGTGATGTGTTCTAAAAACAAAGTCAGATGCGTAATATTTTAAAATCAGGGAGAGCCAAGTAAAAGTCTGTACTTCAGAAATAAAGTCCTATATGTACAACAGCTAATTTCCAAAAATTTATAAAATTCTAAAATCCTTTTTACAAACAGTACTATTTGTATACACAGTACACTTATATGTATGTATCTTTTACAAGAAAAAAATCTGTTTAAATGAGGGATAAACTTCTATTTTGCCATTTTCTTTAGTAATTTTGTTTTTAATATGAGCATTAAAATGTTTTTAAGTAATGCTAAATTTTTGTTAGCTTTATGTCCTTTTTTATTCTTTGTCACCAGTTCTGGGTTAACTGTTCTGGGTTAAGTTATTATTTATTACCAGCGTCTGGTGAACATACATGATGAAGGAAAATTTTTCAACAGTTGCTCAAACAATAATACTGATTTCTTTCTGGTGTACTGTGTTACATTCTTGGTATCATATTGTTAAGTGAACTATGCAAGCATGTGAAGTTTTTTTTAACAGATTTGGGCATGGGAGTAACAGGGGGAGTGCATGAATTTATCAGTTGTGGTACCGTAAAAATTAAAATTGCTTTTCTAACTTTTTTTTTTTACTGCTGTCTAATGTGAAAGTAATCTTGATTACAGATGAGTATGGCTGCTCAAAAGGTCCATCCTGTTAATATCAGTCTCTGATATTTTTTCATGTTGACAATATATACTTTTAACCCTCATTCATTTCATTGGTTGTTATTTTTTGCATAATAGTTACATAACGATTTTCTTTTTTTTGGTATGGGAATGTGATTTCTTATTAGTGTTTTATTAATGTGTAATCAGAACTCACCATAGAGCAGTTGAGTAGCTTTCTAGTCTAAAAAGAGGTAATGAAAGTATATACTGTCTGTCTCACCATTTGCATGAATTGTTAGGTGTGGAATATTCAAATTGCATGTTTTTGCTAATGTATAAACCATGTTTTACAGTACTTTAAAAAGCAGCTTGTAAGTATGTATTTTATACATTATGATAATAAATAAAACAGTGAAATACACTTTTAAAGCAGTGAAATATACTTTTAAAGCCAGTATATGAATTTAAAAGCTCTACAGCTGCATACATGTGATATAAACCAGTGACAAATTTAATGAAAAGGTTGCTATAGAATCTTGATAATCAAGGGGAATATCCTCAAATATATTATACAACATTGATTGTTTTTATTGAACTGCTTGAAGTAACAGTCCTTCCTAGTTTGTTTTCTATACGTGTGTGTGTGTGTGTGTGTGTGTGTGTGTGTGTGTGTGAAGAATCCCAGGAATTTTTAACTCTCTCTTTAGTTCATTTTGCTGAGTGAAGATATAATTTGTAGACTTGTTTTTTTTTAATTGGCTTTATTAAGCAATTCATGAATTGAGCAGCATCCCATCTAGTAGTAGAAGGGAGTACCCTTATCTAAAGCTTTTTTAAACTCATTTTTTTGTTTTAATATTGTTTTTCCTTTTTTTTTTTAATTATAGCATGGGAGAGGGGCAGGGAGAGAAAGGGAGGGCATCTTAAGCATCTCCACACAGAGCATGGAGCCAGACATGGAGCTTGATCCCACAACCCCAGGATTATGACCTGATCCAAAATCAAGAGTTGGGACACTCAACCAGCTGAGCCACACAGGCACTACTAAACTCACTTTAAATGTTATATATACATTATTTTTTCATTTTTTTAGTGTTTATTTCTGAGAGAGAGAGAGAGAGACACAAGCATGAGTAGGGGAGGGGCAGAAAGAAGGAGGCACAGAATCAGAAGCAGTTTCCAGGCTTCGAGCTTTCAGCACAGAGCCTGACGCAGGGCTCGAACCCAAAAACCACAAGATCATGACCTGAGCCAAAGTCTGAGCCAAAGTCAGATGCTTAACTGACTGAGCCACCCAGGTGCCCCATAAATGTTATATTTTTAATTGAATAAATTAATTATTAGAACGATTAGTGAATTTTTTTTACCAGTAAAATAGTGACTATAGTTTTACCTTTATATTAAATTTTTTATTATAATCATAATTATAAAAAAATAAATATATCCTGTTAAATATTGTATCTGGTGGGACCAAAAGAACAACATATTCTTAATAGCAGTAAATTGCATAAATATGCATATATGTAGAACTGTTCTTTAAAAAGTTAATCTTTAAGAGACTTATTAGTTCTCAGCTTCTGAATAAAAATTAATGTCACATGCTTGACATCACAAATAAGATTTTAAATAGATCTAATGATAGTTTAAAACACAGAATAACAGAAAAGTAGTTGTTAAATAGCACATTTATATTTTGTTTTTACATTTATCAAACTTATGACTTTATAATTTGCCACTTTTTTTTTTTTTTTTTTTTTTTTTACTAAATCTTGCCAGAAATAATTCACAAAGTACATCTTTGCTGTTTTCTCAGGAAAGTGCCAGTAATTTATATGTTATGTATGACGAATTAAGTTAGCATTAGTTATCTTAATAGATTTTCTCATCTGTATTTTAACTTTCTAATAGGTGGTCAAGAAGAATATGTCTTATCTTATGAGCCAGTGAATCAACAAGAAGGTTTGTAAAGTCTGTTGGTCTGTTGATTTATAATCTAATAGAAAAATATACTTCTTACTTTGGAAAATAGGTCTAACTTACACCTCAAAATAATGTTTATTAGAATTTTGCTATATTTTTTTCTATAAATATAGAAATTTGCTATATGTATCTTGTGAAGTGTGGTTTAGTTTACAGTGTTAGAATTTAGTCATTTTGTATTAGCTGTTTTATATTGCTATTTTATTTTCTAAGCAGCTTCTTTCCAGTGTTTATGATAGTGTCACTGTCCTTCAGTGACCCTTGTTCAAAATTTTGTAAACATCTTTGATCTTTCTCTGTTTTCATCTCCCTTGTCCAGTCAGTTTCTAGGTCCTATTTATCCTTCTCTCATTATCTTCCTTATTTATAACCTTCTTTTCATCCCTCCTACCATAATTCTGATCCTATAAATCTCCCTGCTTTTAGCATAATCCTTTACAATCCAGTGTAAGGTATAATCCACTTCTATTAAATCATCTTTCTAGATCACTCCTGTAATTATATCACTTCTTACACCCAGTTTCTTTTTTGCCCTTCTTTGATCTGCTTCCTAACAATTCCTACTTCAGAAAGGATCAGTAAACACTAAACTGGTGTTTTCTCATTTGTAATGAGATGATACTAGCATTGTAGAGAAACACTATCTGCTAAATTCTGAATTTAACTTGGTTGAATTGCCAAGTTTATGACTTCTTTTTTTTTTTTTTAATTTTTTTTTTCAATGTTTATTTATTTTTGGGACAGAGAAAGAAAGAGCATGAACGGGGGAGGGGCAGAGAGAGAGGGAGACACAGAATCGGAAACAGGCTCCAGGCTCTGAGCCATCAGCCCAGAGCCTGACGCGGGGCTCGAACTCACGGACCGCGAGATCGTGACCTGGCTGAAGTCGGACGTTTAACCGACTGCGCCACCCAGGCGCCCCCCAAGTTTATGACTTCTAATGGGAGATTAACTTAAGTTTAAGATCTGAAAAGTGTATAAACTAGCAAGTTAAGCATCATTGATGGAGAAAGAAAAAAATATTCTTTATAACATTTAAAGATATTTTTATTCTCTGGTGAAATACACTGATGTTTGTTGAGTGTTTATTCCTTTTAACATGCAGTTTATCTTTACAGTTAATTATACTCGACCAGTGATCATATTGGGACCTATGAAAGACAGGATAAATGATGACTTGATCTCTGAATTTCCTGACAAATTTGGATCATGTGTTCCTCGTAAGTAAGCCACATAAATATTCTTAATTATTGTTCTTAACATTTTGTCACCATGTGTCGTAAAAGCAAACATTACCATTTTTAATGGTTTATACTAAGTTATCCGTTATTCCTCCATATTATTGTCCCTTTTTAAGTTTCAATTAATCGCTGTTGTGTTAAACTTAACAAAACATTATTTAAGCAGAAAATAGATTTGTTATGTTTGTTAATACTAAACACTTCAAGTTATTTTCTATTGAAGATACAACTAGACCAAAACGAGACTATGAGGTAGATGGAAGAGATTATCATTTTGTGACTTCAAGAGAGCAGATGGAAAAAGATATCCAGGAGCATAAATTTATTGAAGCTGGCCAGTATAATAACCATCTGTATGGAACAAGTGTCCAGTCTGTGCGGGAAGTAGCAGAAAAGGTAAGCACCATGGGCACCTGGCTGGCTCAGTCAGTAAAGCAGGTGACTCTTGATCTCAAGGTTATAAGTTCAAGCCCTATGTTAGATGTAGAGATTACTTAAAAATAAAAACTTGAAAAAAAACGTACCAGAGCAATTCCAGAATATAGTTTCTAATCAGATGTGCGTTTGACAGTATAAAAGAATGATGGGATAGAAACTTTTAATTCATATTTTTGAAAAAGTATAGGCTAAATATTGTAGCATTGATCATTTTAATATTATGAATTCAACTAAATACTTAATTTTAGATGATTAGAAAAATACATAAAGTAGGTAAGGAAGATCAACAAAGAAAATGAGGACAGAAATGGTAACATGAATCTAAGAAGGGAGGTTGTTCTTAGAAGGTCCTATACATTTGCTATACATAGACCTTGTACTTGGCAATAGCTTTCCAAACGTCTAGCATAATTAAAGAACTAAGACTAGCAATGTTCATTAATAACAATGAACCAGATGTTTAAGTATAGTTGTTCTTGTACTAAGACGAAATAAAAATTTCTCCCGAATAGTCATATTTAATTAACAACAGTTTAAAAAATGCTCAGCAGCTCTGTAACAGCAACAGATTTTCTGAGAGCATCCTTCAGATGATGATGTAGTCTGATGATAAATTAACATTGAGTTAAAGCAGTTTTATGGTGAAGCCAAAACCGTGTATTCCAGACAAACTGCTATGCTCAAATTACTATTTGGACCTAGAAAGTAAACATCAAGAAATTATTTTATACCTTTAAAATTAGTGGTTTAAGACTCGGTAATGGAATACCTGTAAAACATAAAGCAGTAATTCAGCATCTCAGTTTTCCATCTGTAAATACTACTCTTTTTTATAAGAGGCTTGGTTAACTCTGATTAATTTTTAAAATTTTTTAAATGGAAATGTCCAGTGATGCCAAGAATTTGGGAAAATAGAAATCTTAGATATTTTTAGTGGGTTATAAATTAACAGAACTTCTTTTGAGAAGAGTTTGGCAATACCTAAATAAATGCTTGTACCCTGTGACTCAAAAATATACTTCTTGGTATCTAAGTAGAAATTTACTTATGATGATTATGTATAAGAATGTTCATAGCTCTTTATAATAGTGAAAAATTGGAATCAACAAAGGGAAATGGTGAGGTGCCTGGGTGGCTCACTAGGTTAAGCGTCTGACTTTGACTCAGGTCATGATCTCACAGTCTGTGAGTTTAAGCTCCGTGTTGGGCTTTGTGCTGACAGCTCAGAGCCTGAAGCCTACTTCAGATTTTGTGTTTCCCCCTCTCTCTGCCCCTCCCTGCTTGCTCTCGCTCTCTCTCTCAAAAATAAATAAGCATAAAAAATTTTTTTAATAATTAAAAAAAAGGAAAATGGATAGTTAACTTATTTATGCAGTGGGATACAACAGCTAGAGTGAATAAACTAGAATATTCACTAGTGAGGTGTAACTACGTTAATAAATCTCAAAATATAATGATGACTGTGAAGTTGCAAAGAAGACATACAGTATGATACTATCTACATAAATTTTAAAATAACATGAAACAGCCTATATGGTTTATGGATACATGCTTAGTAAACATAAAAACATGGATGGGAATCATACACACGTATTTCAGGAATATACATAAGCCACTATTCACTGGTTTTCCTTTGGGAGGAAAGGGAAGAAAATTATAGCTTTAGCTTTATTCATGATGTTATATTTCTTCTAAATTTTTTAAAAATGTAAAAAACCACATCCTCGCCCTAACTGAAAGATAATGTCCAAACTTCAAATTACTGACAAACGGAAAAGTAAACACCAAGTCACAGCAAGCTATTTCTTGTGCAAGCCATGTAGAGAAGAAAATATTAGAAAGTTCCATAAAGTAAGAATATTACAAGTTCTGCTCTGATCACAATGCAGTAAAGCTATAAATGATGAGAAAATCAAAAACAGTAAGGCCCACCCAACTAGAAATTTTAAAACTATCTGTTAACTATTACATGAAAGAGAAAATACAAAATGAAATTATAAGTTTTCTTAATAACGAAAACAGTACATATCAGAATCCATGGGATACATTTAAAAGTGATCACAAGAAAATTCACAGCCTTAAAAACTTTTCCAAACAAAAATAAATAAGAATAAGTAAATAAATAAGAATAAGTAAAAGACTAGAAAGAGAGAAAGGGAGGGCATAGTAAAAATAAAAACAAAAATTATATGATAGGCAGAAGGAAGGAAATAATAAAAATAATAGAGGAAAACAGAAAAAGAAAACAAAAAGCAATAATCGATGAAACCCAAAATTGGTTCTTTGAGAAGATCAGAGTCATTAATAAATGTTTAATATGATCAGAAAAAGAGAAAAGACAAATTATCAATATCAGAAATGGGAGAGATCAAGGGATACAGGAGTACTGATGCATAGGGGCACTTGTACCCCAATGTTTATAGCAGCACTCTCAACAATAGCCAAGATATGGAAAGAGCCTAAATGTCCATCAACTGATGAATGGATAAAGAAATTGTGGTTTATATACACAATGGAGTACTACGTGGCAATGAGCAAGAATGAAATATGGCCCTTTGTAGCAACTTCGATGGAACCGGAGAGTGTGATTCTAAGTGAAATAAGCCATACAGAGAAAGACAGATACCATATGGTTTCATTCTTATGTGGATCCTGAGAAACTTAACAGAAACCCATGGGGGAGGGGAAGGAAAAAAAAAAAGAGAGAGAGAGCCAAAGCATAAGAGACTCTTAAAGACTGAGAACAAACTGAGGGTTGATGGGGCGTGGGAGGGAGGGGAGGGTAGGTGATGGGTATTGAAGAGGGCATCTTTTGGGATGAGCACTGGGTGTTGTATGGAAAACAGTTTGACAATAAATTTCATATATTAAAAAAATTAAAAAAATAAAACCATTTCACAAAATTAAAACTAAACTAAAAACACTATATTATACTATCTTGCTTAAAGAATAATAATAATAAACACTGGTGTATAAAAGAAAAAAACAGAAATGGGAGAGATGACAATTTATAAATATTAAAAGGAAAATCAAAGAATATTAGGAACAACTTTATACCACTCAGTTCAACAATTTAGTTGAAATGGATAAATTCAGGGATGCCTGGGTGGCTCAGTCGGTTGAGCGACGAACTTCAGCTCAGGTCATGATCTCACAGTTTGTGAGTTGGAGCCCCGTATCAGGCTGTGTGCTGACAAATCAGAGCCTGGAGGCTGCTTCTGATTCTGTGTCTCCCTCTCTCTCTGCCCCTCCCCCACTGATGCTGTGTCTCTCTCTGTCTCAAATAAATGAATATTAAAAAATTAAAAAAAAAAGAAATGGATAAATTCCTTGAAAGAAATAAACTACTTAAGCTTACTTAAGAAATATATCATTTGAATAGTCATATATGCTCTAAAGAGATTGATTTACACTTAAAAGTCACACACAAAAATCTCCAGTTCCATGTGGCTTCACTAATAAATTCTACCAAACATTTAAGGAAGAATTCATACCCATTTTTACCATAAAATTTAAAAAGAGGGAGTACTGTCCAATTCGTTCTGTGAGTCCAACATTACCTAAATTTCTAAATCTGAAAACACATTACAAAAAAACTACAGACCAATATTTCTTAGGAACACATCTACAGAAATGCTAAGCAAAATTTTAGCAAGTTGAATCTTAATATATAAAAAGGATAATATGCCACTGCCAAGTAGGATTTATGCAGTGAATAGAAGGTAAATACTAGAAAATCAGTTAGTGTAACTCACCATATTAAAAAGGAACTCATGGTTCCTTTTTTTCCTAAAAAAAGGAAAATCATAAAATTATCTCCAGAGTTAAAGAAAAGCATTTGACAAAATCCAACACCCATCAAAAACATATCAAGGATATCTATTTTTACCACTTGTTTTCAGCATTATGCTAGAAGTCCTAGCCTGTGCAATAAGTCAAAAGAAGAAATAAAAGTTGTTCAGTTTGGAGAGGAAGAAGTAAAATTGTGTTCATTTGCAGATGACGTGATTGTCTATGTAAAAAGTCTGATAGAATTTACCCCCAAAAGACTACTAGAATTCGTAAGTTTAGCAACAGGGATGCCTGGGTGGCTCAGTCAGTTAAGTGTCCAACCCTTGATTTAAGCTCAGGTCATGATCTCACAGTTCGTGGGTTCAAGCCCCATGTCATGCGCTGCCCTGACTGCTAGGAGCCTGCTTAAGATTCATATTCTCTCTCTCTCTCTCTCTCTCTCTCTCCCTCCCTCCCCCTCCCCTGCTCACACATGCATGCACACTCTCTCTCTCAAAAATAAACATTTTTAAAAAATAAGTTGAGCAAGAATGAAGGGTACAGTATTACAGTATCATTCATTATACAAATCCTATATACTTAAACCACACGTAAGTTGAAATTGTGAAAAACATTACTTATAGTAGTCTCAAAAAATATTAAATACTTAGAAATAAATCTGACACAAGATTTATAGATCAGTACACTAAGAACCACAAAGCATTGCTGAGAGAATTAAAGACCTAAATAAGTGGAGAAATACACTATGTTCATGGTTTCTAAGACTTCATATTATGTAGATGTCAGTTACCTCTAAATTGAGCTTGTAGACTCAGTACAACTCCAATCAAAATCTGAGTAGGGGCATCTGGATGGCTCAGTTGGTTAAGCCTCCGACTTCAGCTCAGATCATGATTTGTGTGGGTGGTTGGTTCAAGGCCCCACATCAGGCTCTGTGCTGACAGCTAAGAGCCTGGAGCCTGCTTCAGATTCATATTCATTCTCTCTCTCTCTCTCTCTCTCTCTCTCTCTCTCTCTCTCTGTCAAAAATAAATATTAAAAACATTTTAATAAAAAAATTCTAAGCAGACCTTTTTGTAGAAAATAACATGCTAATTGTAAAGCTTATAGGAAATGCAAAAATCTAGAATAGCCAAAACAACTTCAAAAAAAATCCGAGATGAAGGACTCACACTGCGTGTTTTGAGACTTATAAAAATACAGTAATCAAGATACTGTGGTAGTGGCATGAAGACATACAAGTAGATCAGGACATACTAGAGAATTCTTAAATGGACCCATATATATATGGGCAACTGTGGACAAAAGTACAACAGCAGATCAGTGGAGAAAGGGATTGTCTTTTCAATAAATGGTGCTGGAGCAATTGACTAGCAATGCCTCATATCATATACAAAAATTAACTAAAAATAGATTATAAATGTAAACCCTAAAACTATAAACCTTGTTGAAGAAAACATTGGAGAAGAATCTTAATGACTGGTTTTGGCAAAGGTTTCTAAGATAGTATAGCAAAAACACAATCCATAAAAGAAAATAATGACAAATTGGATTTCATCGAAATTAAAATTTCTGCTCCTAAAAAACACTGTTAAAGGAATAAAAAGACAAGTCATATAGTAGGAGAAAATACTTTCAAATCATACATATATTTTCATCTCATGAAAGACTTTTATCCGGAATATGTAAAGAACTCTTACAATAATAAAGACAACCCAATTTAAAAATGGGCAAACTATTGGGGCACCTTGGTGGCTCAGTCAGTTGAGAATCAGATTCTCAGTTTCAGCTCAGGTCATGATCTCACAGTTGGTAGGGTCAAGCTTCATGTCAGGCTCTGTGCTGATAAGGCCCGAGCCTCCTTGGGATTCTGTCTCTTCTTCTCCCTGCCCCTTCGCTGCTGTCTGTCTGTCTGTCTCTCTCTCTCTCTCTCTCTCTCTCTCCCCCCCCCGTCTCTCTCTCCCCCCCTTTCTGTCTCCCCACCCTCTCCCTCTCCCCCCCCGCCCCTCTCCCCCTTTCCCCTGTTCCCTCTTTCCCCTTCCCCCCCTCGAATTTTAAAAAAGTTTTCTTTTTTTATGTTATTCATTTTTATTGTTTTTTATTTTAATTCCAGTATTGATAACATACAGTGTTATATTAGCTTCGGGTGTACAATATGGTAATTCAACAATTCCATATATTACTCCATGCTCATCGTGGTAAGTGTGCTCTTTAATCCCCTCACCTATTTCACCCACCCACCCTCCCCTCTGGTAACCATTGGTACAAAGGTAGAGTTTTGAGTTGGTTTTACTCTTGTGCACATTTTGACTTCCTCACACCCCACCACAGGCTGTTACCATCACCTTGTACACCAACTCTAAAGCCCACCTGAGTTCCCCAGAGTGAGACCGAGGGTGACACAGGGCTTAGAGTGGGCTCAGAATATGCCACCCCAAAATACGCCAGTTTGATATATTGACTATTTTGAGCTAAAGGCACTTGAAAAACAACAGGTGTAAAAAAGGCACAATGATTTCCCCTTTTCCTCCTGAAAACAGGAGATAAAACTCCCATATGTAACAGACCCTCCCCTGCATCTGGAGGGAAAGAACATTCCAAGTTGAATTTTTACAAACAAATTTAACCAAAGTAACCCCTGTCTTCCTTTAGTCTCCTCATACATTTTAGTTACTTTTTCATAATTACTACTCTTCAATCTAGTATATAAAAAAGTTTTCTAATGGGCAAAGTATTTAAAAAGACATTTCTCTAAAGAAGATATACAAATGGCCAATAAAAACATGAAAAGACATCCATCATAATCAGTCATTAGGGAAATGCAAATTGAAACCATAATTAGGTGCCACTACACACCCATCAGAATTACCAAGCTTTGACAGAGCTATAGAGCAATCGGAACTCTCATAGACTTTGCTGGGTGAGAAAATAAAAACATACAACCACTTTGAAAAAGAGTTTAAACATACACCTACCATATGATCCACTTCTGGAGAAAAGAGAACATACTTTCATACAACGATAATCTCTAATAACAGAAAGCAGACCAGTGGTTCTCACGAATTGAGATCATGACCTGAGCTGAGATCAAGAATGGGACACTTAACTGACTGAGCCCATGCTCACCCATGCACCCCTACTATATCCTTTCTGAATTGTCACATGTATTCTTTTTTGCAATAAAAGTAATTAATAAAAATTTTTTTAAGAATTTAAGGTAGAAAATAGAAAAGTAGAAAATCTAGAAAAAGTTAACACAATAGACAAACCATGAGTTGACCTGAATTTTTTAAGAAGAAAAATAACAAGTAATAGAAACAGGAAATGACAAGGGAACATACCATTGAAATAAGAGGAAATCACAAGACTACTTTCTATATCTGTATATAAATAATATTTTTTAAGTTTGTTTATTTTGAGAGACAGAGAAAGCACAAGTGGTGGAGGGGCAGAGACAGAGAGGGAGAGAGAGAAAATCCCAAGTAGGTTCTGCACTGCCAGCACAGAGCCTGATGTGGGGCTCAAACTCATGAAACCATGAGATAATGACCTGAGCCAAAACCAAGAGTTGGACCAACTGAGCCATGCAGGTGTTTGTATATAAATAAATTTCAAACTTGGTTGCAGGGCGCCTCGGTGGCTCAGTTGGTTAAGCGTCTGACTCTTGATTTTAGCTCAGGTCATGATCTCACAGTTCGTGAGTTCAAGCCCCGCATCAGGCTCTGTGCTGACAGTGGAGAACCTGCTTGAGATTCTGTCTCCCTCTTTCTCTGCCCCTCCCCTGATCAGTCTCTATTTCTCTGTCTGTCAAAATAAAGAAACATGAGGGGGGAAAAACTTGGTTGCAATGGAAATTTTTTTAGAAAACTATGGTATACCAAAATTGACCTGTCAGAAATGGAAAGCTTTCTTTAGAAGAAATAGAGCACGTTATCAAGGAACTACCCCACCCACAAAGAGCACCAGGCACAGATGGCTTCACAGGAGAATTCTGTCTAATCCCAAAGGTTAGACTATTCTAAAGCTCTACAAACTGTTCAAGAGCATTCTTTTTATGAAGCAAGTATAATATTGATATCTAAGCCAGCTAGAGACAGAAAAAATCATAGACCAATATCACAAATACTAATGCAAAAACATTAAATATTTTAGGAAACAGAATCCCATAGCACATTGCAAAACTAATACACCATAACCAAATGGGTTATGACCCATAACCAAATAAATGGTTATGACCTTAAAGAAATTTAAGGTCAGCTCAAAGTTAGAAAATTCATCAATATAATCTACCACAGATCTAAAGAGAAAAATCAAAAATTTCCAGATGCCTAAAAATCTTTTGGTAGAATTCAGTACCTTACCAGGGGGAAGAAAAACTTAAAAATACAGAGATTGGTGTTACTTTTAAAAAAGAAAAGGAGATGGGGCACTTGGCTGACTCAGTCAAAAGAGCATGTGACTCTTGATTTCCAGGTCATGAGTTCAAGTCCCACGTGGGGTGTAGAGATAAATAAATGTTTAAAAGCTGTAAATAAAGAGAGATTTAGATGGATGAATGGATGGATACATATTCTTTTAAATATTTAATGGGAAAAATACAAGGCAAAATACGAGGAAATTCCATTATGTTGAAGAACAAAGCAAGGATGTCTGTTATCTCCACTACTATTCAACATTGTACCCGAGGTATTCATTTTACTTGAGGCATTAGTCAATGCTGTTAGACCAGAGAAGTCAATTAGAGGCATAGAATTGGGGGGAAAGTAAAACTAGCTAGATTTTCAGATCGTAGTATACCTGGGAAACCATATAAAATCTATCATAAAATTTATTTTGTAAAATAAATTATAAAGTATTATAAAATTAAAGACAATTATAAAATGAAAGTCACTTAAAAAAAACTAGAGTAAGGTTATCCGTATATAAAATCAAGATGTGGTGCTCATTTCGGCTGCACATATACTAAAATTAGAAGTATACAGAGAAGGTTAGCATGGCTCCTGCTCAAGGATATCACACAAAGAATAATATGGATATGTCAAAAAGACACAGAAGCCAGCCTGTGGAGCCCCCAAGTGGCCAAGTCTGGGATAATTTGAATGTTTAAATGGTTATAACTAATTATAACATAAAGAATAAAATAAGTGGGAATCCAAGCTGGTGCAGCCACTCTGGAAAACAGTATGGAGGTTCCTCAAAAAACTAAAAATAGAGCTACCCTGCGACCCAGCAATTGCACTACTAGGCATTTATCCAAGAGATACAGATGTGCTGTTTCGAAGGGACACATGCACCCCCGTGTTTATAGCAGTACTATCAACAATAGCCAAAGTATGGAAAGAGCCCAAATGTCCATCGATGAATGAATGGATAAAGAAGATGTGCTATATATATGTGTGTGTGTGTGTGTGTGTGTGTGTGTGTGCGCATGTGCGCGCAATGGAGTATTACTTGGCAATCAAAAAGAATGAAATCTTGCCATTTGCAACTACGTGGATGGAACTGGAGGGTATTATGCTAAGTCAAATTAGAGACAAAAATCATGACTTCATTCATATGAGGACTTTAAGAGACAAAACAGATGAACATAAGGGGAGGGAAACAAAAATAATATAAAAACAGGGAGGGGAACAAAACGGAGGAGACTAATAAATATGGAGAACAAACTGAGGGTTATGGGAGGGGTTCTGGGGGGGCGTGGGCTAAATGGGTAACGGGCATTAAAGAATCTACTCCTGAAATCATTGTTGCACTATATGCTAATTTGGATGTAAATTTAAAAAAATAAAAAATAAAACAAGTTAAAATAAAAAAGAATAAGGATCCAAGAATCCATAATGGTACCAATAAGTACATGAATAAATAAATAAACTGATAGAAGGGAAGGCTTTGCCTTAACATTAGAATATCTAATAAAGATAGGAAGAATGATGATATTGGGAGATCTCCCTGGACAACCACCATGGTAATAATTGTTCATAATAATAGTTCAAACAAGAACTATCAATGTTTGCTAAAATTAGTGAGTGAATTAATATCTTATGAGAAACAGGGTATTTACATCTCAACAAATCCTCCCCCAAAATACTTACCAGTTACAAAGGAAAAAATTGTAATTTTATAATGAACGTGGCAGATAAAACCTTAAACAAGTGATCAAAATTAACATCACTAGCATAGTAATGGGACAAATAGATATTATATGCCTCTTGATATGATGAATTGAGAAGGATACAGCATCACTTCTGTGGTATTCCTGCCAAAATGTGTAGCATGGGAAATATCAGGTACACCAGGGTTGAGGCATATTCTTTGAAAAAAGAAAATAATCTGTACTCTTCAAAAATACCAAGATCGTGAAAGACAAAGACTGAAGAACTATGCCAGATTGACAGACTAAAGAGACATTACAACCAAATGCAATGTATGATCTTGGATTGGATCCTGAACCAGGAACTTTTTTTTCTTTAGTCCTAAATGACATTAGGTGGCCAACTGAAATTATACTGTGATTATATAAGAGATGTCATTATTTTTAGGAAATAGGGGGTGAAGTATTATGTCTGCAATTTACTCTCAAATTGTTTTGTATGTATATAGAGAGGAATAAAATAAAGCAAACATGATAGAATGTTAATGTTTCAGCATAGCATTTTTTTAATTCCTGAGCAATCACATAAAATATTAATGTCTAATAAAAATAGATAGTGGGTACATATGTGTGTATTATTTTCTTTTTTATTTTATTTTTTTGAGTATTTTTTAAGAGAGAGCATGCATGCAGGCAGTAGAGGGGCAGAGAGAAGGGGAGAGAGACAGAATCCCAAGCAGGCTCCACACTATCAGCACAGAGTCCAATGTGCGGCTCAAACTCACAAATCGTGAAATCATAACTTGAGCTGAAGTCAAAAGTCAGACGCTTAATCAACTAAGCCACCCAGGTTCCCTGTGTCTATTATTTTCTATATGTTTGAAGTCTTATACAGTATTAAATTTTTTATTTTAAATATCCCTACTAAATTGAAATTGTTTATTGAAGTACACTTAAGCCCTTAGATTATAAAATGCATGATGAGGCAGTATGTAATTTAAAATATAATAAAATCTATTTGATAAGTTATGATTACTACCCTATTTAACACGAACACACTCATCTTTATTAAAAATCCAAATGGCCTTTGTAAGTGAATTTAAGCATTTCAGAAAAGTGTCTTAAATCCAGAAATGGGGTCCCCAATTGCCAGTTTGTGTTAAAGTCCCCAATAAAATGAGAAATAAATTAGTGGTATATAGGTTTTATAAATTTCAATTTATTCAGTTTTAAAGATTCTTCTTCACTTTAGGTATTTTCCCTCTTGTTGATTATGTATTGTTTTATGAAATGGTGGTTGTAGTAAGGTGGTTTATTAGGTGTTTAGGGTGTTTTATTTTTCTTGGTAAAATAAGTTAGGAACCCCATATTTGTTGCCATTTGGAGACCGATCTATGAAAGCTAGGAGTAAGGGAACTGTATTTTCATTCCTTTTTAAATGTAATATTTGGAAATGGAAAATTAATTATTCATAGTCATCATTCATTGTCTTCATTTCCCCTCTGAAATTTGCTAACAGAAATGACAAGTTTGCTTAAAGTGAACAGGATCCAAACATATCATAATCCATATTTTGTACCTGTAGGAAATGTACCTTTGAAATGATTGAAAATACTTAGTTCACTTGTTTTTCTTCTTTATTTCCTCTATTTTAGGGCAAACATTGTATCCTCGATGTCTCTGGAAATGCCATAAAGAGATTACAGATTGCACAACTTTACCCAATCTCCATTTTTATTAAACCCAAATCCATGGAAAATATCATGTAAGTGTAAATGCCTAAGGCACAAGTCTCTAAGTACAAATCCAGTCTGTTACTTATTATATTGGGTAATTTACTATCTTCCCTGTGTCTCCGTTCCCTTATCTGTAAAATGGAAATAGTATATACCCTCCTCATATGGTTATTGTGAGGATTAAATAAGCGTTCTGTAATACACCTATCATTATCATCAACATTAATATACTAAAGTATAAGGTAATATGTATTAGAATTTTAAGTCTGAATGGTCACATGTGGCTAATAATTACTGAATGGGGCAGTATAGTTCTGGGTAACCACTGAAAAGATAAAATAATGTATACCTATTTATAATAGAGGGCAGAAATCGAATGTAAATAAAACTAAAAGAAGATAGGAAAGCAAATAGAAACAGAACAGATGGGACAAGGATACAGACACTGAGATGCCTTTTTTTTTTTTAATGTTTGTTTATTTTTGAGATAGAGAGACAGAGTGAGCGGGGGAGGGGCAGAGAGAGAGGGAAACACAGAATCCAAAGCAGGCTCCAGACTCCAAGCTGTCAGCCCAGAGCCCAATGCAGAGCTTGAACTCACGAACCAGGAGATCATGACCTGAGCCAAAGTCGGACGCTTAACCAACTGAGCCACCCAGGCACCCCCTTTATTTTTTTTTTAAGTTTATTTATTTATTTTGAGAGAGAAAGTGAGCAAGCACAAGCAGGGGGAGGGGCAGAGAGAGAGAGGGAGAGAGAGAATCCCAAGCAAGCTCCATGCTCAGTGCAGAGCCCAATGCAGGGCTCAGTCCCACAACCTCAAGATTATGACCTGAGCCAAAATTAAGAGTCAGACCCTTAACCAACTGAACTACCCACGCACCCCAGACAGTAAGATGCTTTAAATGAACCCAAGTACATTTTTCATTAACTTAATGCTAGACTAAGTGGTCTGATTAAAATACAAAGATTATGGGGCACCTGGGTGGCTCAGTTGGTTAAGCTTCTTACTTCAGCTTAGGTCATGATCTCACAGCTTGTGAGTTCAAACTCTGCATCCGGTTCCATGCTGACAGCTCAGAGCCTGGATCCTGCTTCAGATTCTGTGTCTCCCTCTCTTCTGCCCTTCCCCCTCTCACACTCTGTCTCTCTCCCCATCAAAAATAAATAAACTTTTTTTTTTAATTTTTTAAATACAAAGATTGTCAGAATGGTGGAAGTAAAAATAAATAACTATATGCTGATTTGTAGGAGAGGAAAAAATTTCTTTTCCCTCTACTAGGTTTTCACTTGGACCTCTGTAACTAAAGAGTCACATACAAAATTTATTAAATTCAACTTTTATGTGACATGGGAGCATTCATAAGTAAAGGAAGACCCAAAGAAACAGTTAAACCTGAGCATTTTTATACTAGGTTTGATGACAAATGGACAGTCTTGGGAAAAAGTCATGGTACCAAAGAATATGAGCTAAGAATAGCAAACTAGGGAAATTTAGCAAGGCCTTTTTGTTCAAATTCCTCTCAGTATCCCTCCATCTTTGGAGATAAGGGTGCCTATTTCCTCCAAGTATAAGAATACCACCTCTCACATGAGGATCTTGACCCGCCTTGGGGAAGATCAGAGTCCTTCATATACCTGCCATCTTTCAAATTCCTTTAAGCTTAAAATATTCAGCAGGCCAAGGTGCCATATTTTAGAATCGTGTGTTATGATACCCATCAACTACATATTGCTTTCATAAGACACACCTTAGATATTAGGCTGTGGAAAAGCTGAAAGTGAGAGACTAGAAAAAAGATATACCATGCAAACATTAACCAAAAGTAAGCTGGTTTATATTGCTATCAACATATACCTAAAGGCAAGAAATCATTACTAGAGATAAAGATGGACATTTCGTAAAAATGAAAGGTTGACCCAATCAGGAAGGTATATTCATACATACATTTGTACTTAATAATATAGTCTCAAAATATGTAAAGCATAAATTGATAACTATAAAAGAAAAAAATACAGAATCATAGTGGGAGAAATTAACATGTCAGTCAGGAAGTAATAGAATAATAAAACAAAAAATCAGTATGGATATAGAACAGCACAAATTAAAAACCTTACCTAACTGACATATGTAAAAAACATTGCATTCAATATCTGAAGAATTTACACATTAATTTCCAGTACACATAGAACAGTTACCAAGCCTAATCATATGCTAAGCCACAAATTTTCAGTGATTGGAAACAAACATTGTCTGATCATGGTGAAATTAAAATAGAAATCAATAATTAAAATATCACTAGAAAATTCCCATATATTTGGAAATTAAGCATTGTACTTCTGTATGGGCCAAAGAAGAAATCACAGCATAAGTTAATAAATATTTTGAACTAAATGGTAATGAAATTGTCAAGTGAATGAACTTGGAAAATGCAATAGCCTTAATAATGGAAAGTCCACAGCCTTAAATATTAGGAAAGAATATAAGAAATCAAATAGATATTAAAAATCTAAAGTTTTGAGAAATTAGGAAAAAAAAGTAAAACCCAAAGAAGGTAGAAATGTAATGAAATAGAAAACAAACATGGTAAACAGGGTCACCAAAATGAAAAATGTTTTCTTTAAAAATATTATAAGCCATTAATAACAAAGGTTAAAAAAAGAAAATAAAGAAGGCATAAATAATACCAGGAATGAAAATGGAAATATTACTACGCATCAAATAAAATGATCAAAGAACTTGGACACTTCACAAAAGGGTATATCCAAATAATGAATAAACATAAGAAATGGTGCTCAATTAAACATGGCAATGCAAATAAAACCATAATGTTGTGGGGTGCCTGGGCAGCACAGTTGATTGATTAAGTGTCCAACTCGACCTTGGCTCAGGAACCATGATTTCATGGTTCCTGAGTTTGAGCCCCACATCAGGCTCTGCGCTGATGGTGCAGAGCCTGCTTGGGTTGGGATCCTGTCTCTCCTCTTTGCAACCCCCTCTGGTTTATGCACACACACATGCACTCTCCTTTCTCTTGCTCTGTCTCTCTCAAAATAAATAAATAGAACTTAATAAATAAATAAATAAATAAATAACCTTGGGGTACCTGGCTGGCTCCATTGGTAGAGCATGTGGTCTTGTTCTCAGGGTCCTGAGTTCAAGGCCCACATTGGGCATGGAGCCTACTTAAACAAAAAAAAAAAAAAAAAACCATAATGTCATATACTAGCCCCCACACCAAAATAGCTAAAAAAAAAAAAAAGGACAGAAAACATCAATCATTAGCAAGGATATGGAACAAATGAAACTCATTGCACTGATAAGGAGTTATCAATTGGCATATCCACATTGGTAAACTGTTTACAGTATCTCCTAAAACTGTATATAATCAACAGAAATGTTTACATGTGTTCACCAAAGACATGTACTATATTGCTGATAGAAGAACTGTTGAAAATAATCAAAAACATTATCCAGATGTCTCAGTGAATACATAAATTCACACAATGAAATATTCTACAGTAATGAGAATGAGCAATCTCCCAACTGCACACAAAAGTATAGAAGAATCTCATAAACATATTTTGAGTAAAAAAATACAGACATATACACACACACACACACATATATACATATGTGTGTGTATATATATATATATATATGTATGTGTGTATACATATGTGTGTATATATATGTGTGTGTGTATATATGTGTGTGTGTATATATATATATACACACACACATATATACACACACACACACATATATATACACACATATATATGTGTGTGTATATATATACACACACACACATATATGTGTGTATTTATACATATTCTGTGATTCCAAACTTAATCATTGCTTTAGAAGTCAAATGGAGGTTACTCTGAGGGTAGGTAGGTGACTGGAAAGAGCACATCCAAATTTTGGATTGCTGGTATAATATTCTGTATCTTGATCTAGGTACTAGATGATACACAGGTAAGTGTAAGTTGGTAAAAATTCATCAAGCTATATATTTACAATTGTCTTCTATGTTTGAAGGTTATACTTAAAAAAAACTTCAAAAAAGTCTTAAGAAATAGAAAAGGAAAAAAAAATAGAAAAGCTAGTCCTAAACTTATTAAAGAACTTAACTTTGTTATGAAAAACCTTCCCAGAAATAAAACACTAGGCCAACAGGACTTACTAAATTCTGCCAAAAGCTTAGTAATGCAGATCTTACCCAGATTCTTCAATTAATTTTATGGAAAATAAATGAATATGATAAGGAAATGAATTATGATAAGCCAATCTTAACATGAATATAGATGGAAAAATCCTTACCAAAATATAAACAAATTGAGTTCAACAGTTAATTTTTTTTAATAAGATAAAATATAACCACCAAGTTGGATTTATTCAAGAATGCAAGGTTAGGTAAACATTTAAAAATTAACCAGTGGTGGAGCTAGAGAGAAGGTGGAGTAGGAGCCACCAGGAATACACTTCCCCACCTAGAGAGCAATTGGACTTAACAGAATCTGTCAGAAGTAACTACTCTGAAATGCAGCAGTCTTGAAGGCTTGCAGCTTCTAGGGGAAGTTTTGAATGGTTCATTTTTGTTAATCTCAGCTTTTAACCTGGTAGCAGCTACCCATATCCCCACCTTCACCCCATAGCAGGGCCACACATGCCTTTCTTGAGCAGTTTGTGGGGGCCAAGGTGGTGGGCAATAAGGATTCGGTTCCCCAAATTTTAGAGAATTGTGCTCAAATAGTTGATTGCTTCTTCTGGTTGTGGAAGTGCAGACATGGAGGCAGATACCCATTGTTGCAAGCCCCTACCCCTAGAAAAAGAACAATCTATACTCAAAACTAACAAAAGGAAGGAAATAATAAAGATTAGAGCAGAGATCAACAAAAGAATAAAAAACAGTAGCGAAAATCAGTGAAACCAAAAGTTGATTATTAGAACAAAAGGACAACCCGTTAGCTAGGTGGACTAAAGGGAGAAAAAAATATTTACATTCCTAAAATCTAAAAAGACAGTGATTCTACAGAAATAAAAAGGATTATAAGAGTACTATAAACAATTGTGCACCAAAAAATTATATAAATTAGATGGACAAATTCCTAGAAACACAAACCTGCCAAGACTAAATCAAAAAGAAATACAAAATGTGAATAGACCTATAACTGCTAAAGAGATTGAATCAGTGATCAAACCTCCCAACAAAGAAAAGCCCCCTGGAGCTAATGGTTTCCCTGGTAAATTTTACAAACATTTAGAGAACTAATGCCAATAATCCTCCTCAAACTTTTCAAAAAAATGAAGAGAAAGAGATACATAATACAAGAGAAGGAAACATAGTACAAGAAAACTACAGACCAGTATCTCTTATGAACACTGATGCAAAAATCTTCACCAAAATACTAGCAAATAGAACTCACCAAAATATTAAGAAGATTATACACCATTACCAAGTGGTTTTATTCCTGGAATACAAGGGTGGTTTGACATGAAAATTAATCAACATAATATAACAACACAATGAAGGAAACAAAAATGAAGGAAAAAACACATGATCATTTCAGTTGGTGCAGAAAAGGCATCTGACAGGGACATCTGGCTGGCCTATTTGGTACAGCATGTGACTCTTGATCTCAGGGTCGTGAGTTCAAGCCCCACCTTGGGTGTAGAGATTACCTTAAAAAAGGGAAAAAAGACATTTGGCAGCATTTAATACCCTTTCATGATTAAGAACACTTAACAAAATAATAGAAGGAAACTACCTCTACATAATAAAAGCCATGTGTGAAAAACCCACAGCAAACATCATACTGAACAGTGAAAGACTGAAAGCTGTTTCTCTAAGAGCAGGAACAAAGCAAGGATGCCTACTTTTACCACTTCTGTTCAACATAGGTACTGGAAATACTAGCCAGAGGAATTAAGCAAGAAAAATAAAAGGCATCCAAATTGAAAGGGAAGAAATAAAATTATTATCCGTTTGCAGATGATATGATCTTATCTGTAGAAAACCCTAAGGACTGCACATAAAAACTATTAGAACTAATAAATAAATTCAGCAAAATAGCTGCATACAGAGTCAACACAAAAACCAGTTACACTTCTATATGTGGACAATGAACAATCTGAAAAGGAAATTACAAAAACAATTCCATTTACAATAACATCAAAAAGAACAAAATACTTAAGAATTAACCAAGGAAGTGAAAGAAAAACACTTACAGTGAAAACTACAAAACATAGCTGAAAGAAAATAAAGAAGATGTAAATAAATGGAGACATTTCTCATGTTCATGGATTAGAAGATTTAATGTCGTTAAAATGTCAGTGCTACCCAAAGTGATCTACAGATTCAGTGCAATGTCTATCAAAATCTTAATGACATTTTTGGCAGAAATAGAAAAACCCAGGGTGCCTGGGTGGCTCAGTCAGTTAAGTGTCCCACTTTAGCTCAGGTCACGATCTCATAGTTCGTGGGTTCAAGCCCCGCGTCGGGCTCTGTGCTGACAGCTCAGAGCCTGGAGCCCGCTTTAGATTCTGTGTCTCCCTCTGTCTCTGTCCCTCCCCTACTTGTGCTCTCTCTCAATCTCAAAAATAAATAAACATTAAATTTTTTTTAAAAATAGAAATTGAAAAGCCCATACTAAAATACATATGAAATCTCAAGAGACCCTCCCCCCCCACCCCAGATAGCCAAAACAGTCTTAAAAGAACAACAACAAACTTGAAGATTCAGACTTCCTGATTTCATAATTCTCTACAAAGCTACAGTAACCAAAACCTGTGCTGTTGGTATAAACACATATATAAGACCAATGGAATACAAAACTACAGTGAGATATCATCTCACACCTGTCAGAATGACTAAAATCAAAAACAAGAAACAAATGTTGATAATCATGTGCAGGAAAAAGGAACCCTCATGCCCTGTTGGTGGGAATGCAAATTGGTACAACCATTGTGGGAAACAGTATGGAGGTTTCTCAAAACATTAAAAACAGAACTGCCCTATTATCCAAAAATCACACTACTGGGTATTTATCCAAAATATACAAAAACACTAATTCAAAGGGATATGTGCACCAGTGCACCCCTATGTTTATTGCAGCATTATTTACAGTAGCCAAACTATATAAGCAGCCCTAGCGTCCATCAATAGATGAATGGATTAAAAAAAGGTGGTATGTATATAAAGTGGAATGTTACTCAGCCATAAAAAAAAGAAAATCTTGTCATTTGCAACAACATGAATAGAGCTGGAAAGTATAATGCTGAACTAAGTAAGTCAGAGAAAGAGAAATACCATATGATCTCACTCATATGTGGAATTTAAGAAACAAAACAAATGAGTAAAGGAAAAAAGAGACAAGAAACAGACTGTCCTATAGAGGACGAACTAATGGTTACCAGAGGGAAGGTGAGTAGAGGGATGGAGAAAATAGGGGATGGGGTTTAAAGAGTACACTTATCATGATGGGAAAAAAAAATGAAATTAAAAAGACCAATGGAGTAGAATAAAGAGGTCAGAAGTAAACTGCCCTATATATGACTTTTGACAAGGATGCAAAACCATTCAGTGGGGGAAAGGGCAGTCTTTGCAACAAATGGTGCTGGGAAAACTGGTTATCTATATGTAAAAGAATGAAGTTGGACCCTTACCTAACACCATATACAAAAATTAACTCAGAATGGATCAATGACCAATGTAACAAAAGTAAAATGTAACAATGTAACAGAGTAAAACTCTTAGAAGAAAACAACATTGGATTTGGCATTGATTTATTGGATCTGATACCAAAGGCACAGGTAACAACAAAAGCAGATTAGATTCCATGAATATTTTAAAGTTTTGTATATCAGGGGCACCTGGCTGGCTCAGTCTATGGAGCGTGTGACTCAGGGTTGTGAGTTTGAACCCCATGTTTGGTGTAGAGATTACTTAAAAATAAAATATTTTTTGTCTAAGCTTATTTACTTTGAGAGAGAGAAAACAAGAAAGGGAGGGGCACAGAGAGGGAGAGGCAGAATCCGAGGCAGCCTCCGTGTTGCCAGCACAGAGCCTGACACCTGGCTCAAACTCACGGACTGTGAGATCATGACCTGAGCCAAGATCAAGAGTCGGACGCTCAACTGACTGAGCCACCCAGGCGCCTCTTATTATTTTTAAAAGATTTTATTTTGGGGGCGTCTGGGTGGCTCAGTCAGTTGAGCATCTGACTCTTGATTTTGGCTCAGGTTGTGATCCCAGGGTTGAGGGATAGAGCCCCATCCCATGTCAGGCTCCACGCTAGGCATGAATCCTTAAGATCTCTCTCCCTCTGCTCTCCCCCAACTCACAGACTCATGCTCTCTCTAAAATAATAATAAGGGGTGCCTGCGTGGCTCAGTCAGTTAAGCATCTGACTTCAGTTCAGGTCGTGGTCTCCTAGTTTGTGGGCTCGAACTCCGTGTTAGGCTCTTGGCTGGCAGCTCGGAGCCTGGAGCCTGCTTCAGATTCTGTGTCTCCCTCTCTCTCTGCCCTCCCCTGCTTGCACTCCGTCTCTCTCTCTCAAAAATAAACATTAAAAAATATAATAATACAGTTTTGTATATCAAAAGACACTATCTACAGAGTACAAAGGCAATCCACAGAATGGGAGAAAGTATTTGCAAATCATATTATCTAATAAAGGATTAATATCCATTATATAGAGAGAACTAAAACAACAAAGAAGACAACTCAATTCAAAAATGAGCAAAGGACTTGAATAGACATTTCTCCAAATAAGATATAGCTGATAAGCACATGAGAAGATGCTAACATCACTAATCATTAAGGAAATGCAGATGAAAACTACAATGAGATCCCATCTCACATGCATTAGGATGGCTATTGTCAAAAAAACAAGTTGCTGACATGGACATGGAAAAATTGGAACTCTCAAACTGTTGGTGGGAATTAATGTAAAAGGGCACAGCTGCTGTGGAAAATAGTATGGTGATTTCTCCAACATTAAAAATAGAGTTACCATATGATCCAGCAATTTCACTTTTGGGTATATACCGCTTCCTTGATGAAGTACTTGTACACTCATGTTTATAGTAGCACTATTCACAATAACTAAAATGTGGAAGAAACCTAAGCACCCATCAGTGGATGAATGGATAAGCAAAATATGGTCTATAAATATAAAGGAGGGGCAGCTGGGTGGCCCAGTTGGTTAAGCATCCAACTTCAACTCAGGTTACCATCTCACGGTCTGTGAGTTTGAGCCCCCACATTGGGCTCTGTGCTGACTGCTCAGAGCCTGGAGCTGCTTTGGATTCTGTGTCTTCCTCTCTCTCTGCCTGCCTCTCTCTCTCTCTCTCTCTCTCTCTCTCTCTCTCTCTCAAAAAAAAAAAAATAATAATAAACACAAAATAAATTTAATATAAAGGAAGGAAATTCTCCAGTATATTACAACATGGATGATCCTTGCAGGCATTATACTAAGTGAAATAAACCAGTCACAAAAAGACAAATTCTGTATGATTCCATTTACATGAGGTACTCAGAGTGGTCAAAATTACAGAGACAGAAAGTATAATAGTGGTTGCCAGTGGCTGAGGAAATGAGAATGGGTAGTTATTTTTAATATAGTTTTGATTTCACAAGATGAAAACAATTGCAGGATTAGATGGTGGTAATGGTTGCACAACAATGTGAAGATACAAATGCCAGTGAACTGTATGCTTAAAAATGTTTAAAATAATAACTTCTATGTTATGTATATTTTTTCACAATTTTAATTAATTTTCTAAAATCCATGTAAATGTGCCACATTAACAGATTTTAGGATCCAAAACATATGAGCATTTTAACAAATGCGGAAAAAGCATTTAATAAAATTAACATCGATTCATGACAACAAACATTTTGCAAACTGTGAACAGAAGGTAATTTCCTTAATCTGACAAAGGTCATTTCAAAAGATCAAAAATATCAAAGCAAGCATTGGTGCACCTGGGTGGTTCAGTCACTTGAGCATCCAACTCTTGATTTCGGCTCAGGTCATGATCCCAGGGTTGTTGGATCGAGCCCCACATTGGGCTCCACACATAACTTGAAAAAGCTAAAAAATTGCTTAAAAAATTCTCTAGGGGCATGTAGGTGGCTCAATCAGTCAAGTGTCCAACTTTGGCTCAGGTCATGATCTCATAGTTCGTGAGTTCGAGCCCCACATCAGGCTGTCTGCTGTCAACACAACACCCACTTTGGATCCTCTGTCTCCGCCCCCCCTCCCCTGCTCATTTTCTTTCTCTTTCTCTCTCTCTCTCTCTCTGTCTCTCTCTCTCTCTCTCTCTCTCTCTCTCAAAAATAAACATTAAAAAAAGTCTTTCTCTTTCTCTTTGCCATTCTTCCCTGCTCACACTGTTTCTAATATACATACATATACATATATGCAAACATCATATTTAATGATGAAATATTGAACGCTTTCCCTTTAAGTTGGGAACAAATTCTCATATACCCATCATCCAGCTGCAGCAATAATTACCAGCTATGACCAATCTTGTTTCATCTATCCCACCACCTCCCTACCCCTCCGCACCAGATTATTTTGAAACAAATCCCAGACATTATATGGTTTTATCTATATATTTCAGTATATGTTTGAAAGATAAGAATTCTGTTATTGGAAAACCTCTCTATGGTGATGGTTCAGCTTCTGACTCTTGATTTCAGTTCAGGTCATGATCTCCAAGCCCTGTGTTGGACTTGGGATTGTCTCTGTCCCTCTTTCTCTGCCCTTCCCCCGGCCTGTGCTTTCTCTCTCTCTCTCCCAAAATAAATAAATATTTAAAAAATAAAAATAGGGGCACCTGGGTGGCTCAGTTGGTTAAGCATCCAACTTCAGCTCAGGTCAGGATCTCACGGTTTGTGAGTTCAAACCCCACGTCAGGCTGTGTGCTGACAGCTGGGAGCCTGGATCCTGCTTCATTTTGTGTCTCCTTATCTCTCTACCCCTCCCCCTTTCTCTGTCCCTCTCTCTCAAAAATAAACATTAAAAAAAATTAAAAGCTTAAAAAGAAAACATCTCTATGATGTCACACCTAAAACAACTTTTTATATCATCAGATAGTTCAAATTTTCCTGATTGTTTCATAAGTTTTGCTTATGTTTTTTCAATTGGTTTGAATCAAGTTCCAGGTGAGATCTACTTGTGACAGTTTGTTGTTAAGTATTTTAATCTATAGACTCTCCCTCCATCTCTCTTTTTTTTTCCATTTATTCGTTAAATCATTTCTTCTGCAAAGTTCTCCCTAGACTATATTTTGCTGATTGCCTTCTCATGGTGTTCTTTGATATGTTCATGTGTCTCCTTTGTTACCTGTAAATTGGTAGGTAGATCTTAATATGAAATTTTGATCAGAGTGAAAACTATGACATTAAGGCTTAGTTTTTTTGGCTGCCTTGAGCCAATGCAAAAGTGTGTTGAAACCCAGTGTCATTCCAAGCATAAAGCTATATACTTAGTGACCGAATCCAATGTTTTTTTTTAGAGAGAGAGTGGGGTAGGGGCAGAGGGAGAGAGTATCCTAAGCAGGCTCCACGCTCAGCACAAAGTCTGATGCAGGCCTCGATTCTGTGACCCTGAGATAATGACCTGAGCTGAAATCTAGAATTGGACACTCAACTGACTGAGCCACCCAGGCGCCCCTAAACCTAATTTTTAATGACATATATATATTCTCAACAAACCTCAACTTTTCATGATTTTATGTTTTATGTGTCTCTTCTAATTCCTCATCTTCTTTCAAAAAGTATTATAATGTATTAATTAGCAATTCCTAAATTTATTTGCATAGGGAAATGAATAAGCGTCTGACAGAAGAACAAGCCAGAAAGACATTTGAGAGAGCCATGAAACTGGAACAAGAATTTACTGAACATTTCACAGGTTGGTATCATGTGTGTCAGTGCCCTAATAGAATTTTGATTTGGAGCCATATGAACTGACCTATTGAAATGGATTTTGAACTATGCCCACATCTATCAGTAATTATTTACTGTGGCTAATACTAGGTATTAATACTATGTAAGTAATACTGTGGTTTTCAGAATAATTCATCTAATTTAGGCAGTGCTGATGAGGAATCTTGAAATTTAGTGTTTCTTAAGTTGCTGATTAGGACATACTAGACTGGAGAAAAATAGATTCAGACTTGATTTCTTCTGTGAAACTGACTTTTCCCTTACGCTTCATAAATTTTGATCCATTTTAAGATACTATTAAAAAGAAATGAGTGGGTAGCAATTCCCAAATCTCCCATTCATTTTGTCCTTTAAAATATTCCTCAGGTGTTCATAAGTACGTCACATGCCTTGGTGTTGTAACTCAAGTGCTTTTTTCCTTCTTTTTTTAAAATAATTTCAGACTTCTAGAACAATCACAAGAATAGTATCAGCAATTCTCATACACTTCTCACCTATATTTTCTAAATGTTAACATTTTACCACATTTAATTTTTTTCTGAAACATTTAAGAGTAACTTGCAAGCAGTTGAAGCAGATGCTTCAGTGTGTATTTTCCAAATACACAAAACTAAGTAAAAATTGCCAAGTCTCATTTTCAATCAGCATTTAAAATAAAAATTCTTACATTTTTCAAATATGAAAATTAATGAAATGAGCACTTACTACTAAGCAAACAATACATAAATGGTCTCTTGCTGGATGAATAACTAGTTCTAAGATCTAGCTTCTATTTCACCAATGATTGTGATGGTAAAGATAGACAGTTAATGGAGGTTTCTGATTTTGTTTCTGTTACAGCTATTGTACAGGGAGATACGCTGGAAGACATTTACAACCAAGTGAAGCAGATCATAGAAGAACAGTCTGGTCCTTACATATGGGTTCCAGCAAAAGAAAAGTTATGAAGACTGATGTTTCTCGGTTTCTCTTTTCCACGATTTCATTTTCTTTGACATTTCTTTGCCCTTTTCTTTTGGAGTCTGTCTGCAATACTCCTTCCATGTTGAATCATATCCCACTCATCATGGTGTATGGTTGTGCTTAGTTTTGACATCTGGTGTCTCCTTCAAGTTGTAGCATCTGTATTACTTTATGTCGCTATTGGTTTGTGGCCATTTTTCAGAACTAAAGGTGGAATGGCCTGACCAGCTATTAAGGATTTGGGGAGACTGGGAAATTGTGGTAAAATTCCTTAATGTTTAAGGGAAAGTAACTTTAAGAGATTTTCAGAAAAGCTTTATATACATTCTTTTCAAATTTCAGTATAAATGAAAGAAAAGTGGTGTTAAACAGTGATTTAGTAAACTTTGAGCAACAGTGCACGCTTAACTTTAATAGCATGGTTTGGCCAATATATTAACTCTCAAGTCCTTTTCTCAGTTGACTTGTGTTATCAAAGCCAATATTTCATTATAGACAAATAAGGAAAATATGTGGTTTTTAATTTCAAAATTAATGTCTACGTTAACTTGCATAATTTCACAAGGGATATTCATTTTTCATAAGAGTTCTTCAAGTCTTTTATTGTTTGAGGGTTCTTAGTACATTTGCTAGGAATAGCAGTGTTTAAATGTTTTTAATCTACTTGTGCAACACTATTTATAGTGTCTTACAAAAGTTGTTCAAACATAATGATCATCACAGTTTCTGAATTGAGGCCGTGTTTAGGTGCTAGGGGAGCTCACCTTTTACACAGAAGGTTGAGAAAATTTCATAGACGTAAATACAGGCAGAACAGACATTCTAGTGATGATGTAGTACTCATGGCAATGGAAAAGGAGTCCAATTCATAGTCTAAAACTTTAAATGTATTCTTAGGGATCAGATTTTAATGAATATTTTACCCACAGTAACTGCCTATTTTGTTATAATAAAATATATATATATATATAAATATATATAAAACTTTCTTTAACTAAACTCTGTAACTATGGGAATTATTTTCTTTACATAGTTGCACACACACACAAACATATATATATTTAAAATATATTTTTTCTTTTGCCACCTACTCTTAACTTTTTGTTTGGTTTTTAAATTAAATATTAATTGATTAGACTTTATCTTCCTTAATCACGTGAACCGAAAACAGGGATATGGTGGTTGTGGAAAGAACCTTTAGGGAAATTAGATTACATACAAAAGTATAGGCATGTTCTCCTCTTTTCTACAAAAGTTTTCAGATGGTTCCTGGTTTTGTTTTGGGTTTCTTTGTTACTGTTGTTCTTGTCATTGGGTTTGGATTTGGCCCTCTGCCTCTCCTTCCACTTCTCCTTTCACTGGTAGACAAAGAAGGAAAAGCCTTGTGTGTGTGTTTTCCCTTCAGACTGCACACCTTTCACCTCTTGTAGCTGCTCTGCATTAGAGTTGCACAGATCTTCATGGTGGGCAATTTTAAGAAATTTTAGTGAAAGGTAGATGTGATTTCAGAAATCAACTTCTCTGGTCTTTTATATTAATAATATTGTTTGCCTTCCTTTTGCTTTTTGGAGTTTATTAAATATGTGTTTTTGACAACCTCCTCATTACAGTTTCTTAAACAAATGAGTACTGGTTTGTAAAGGATTATCAACATTATCCATTCCATTTATGAGAAAGAGGAGAACAGCTAATAAACTTTATTGTAAAATCCATATGTTAAATGTGTCTTGAATTCTGAAAGAAAATAATATTTTACAAGCTGACATTTTCTTCGAACTTGGAGAATCATGTAATTTACAAATAGACTTCATGGGCCATTAGGAAACCTAATCAAATTTCTTCTATAGGTTTTGGAATTGAGTATGTTAACACATTGAAATATATACTATGGCTATAATGCTAATTATAGTAAGTTGTTACCAAACATAAAACAACTAGAAGAAAATTATTGTAAAATGAGCCCAAGAGCCCCAGAATCACTCTGCAGCAAGACCCCAGCCAGCATAAGCCATTTTGAAGTATTTATTGGTTACATGTTATAAAATACCAAGAGAGTATGAAAACAGTGCCATTTAACTCTTAAAATGTGTATTACATTGCTTTCAGATGTCCTTGTTAAGTGATGTTTTTGTAAGAAAATACTAACTTTTGTGCAACTTTCTAGATTGTATAGAATTATTAATAAAAGTACTAATTGCTTAGTACTACTGTGTAATAGCCACTTTAGTATATTATCATTTAATTTTAAAAGATAAGAATTTAAGAGTTACTAGCCCCTCTGTGAAATCACTTGCCCAAGTGACAAGCTAGTAAGCAGCAGTGCTTGGTGTTTGTATCCAAGTCTTTCTGCCCCAAGTTCTTTCTAATCTACCTTGTTTTTCAGCCCCTACTGTGTAAGGCACTGTGACTCAAATTGTGTTATTTTAGTGCCCCTTTACAGAGACAGACTTAGATGAAGGCCCTTGCCCAGAGTCACACAACAAGTAAGGACAGACCCATGGAACAAGTCATTCCTATCACAGCTGAAATGACTGTTTCTGAGAAAGAAGTCAGCCTAGCACTGTCACAGTGACCTACAAAAAACTTCTTTAGAACCAAAAATGGAACGGTATTCATTAGAAGAAAAAAAAAAAAAAGTCCACAATACACAGGGAATAACAGTATTTCAAATGTTTTATGAGATATTCATATTTTTTAATATGCTTAATATTTTTAAGTTGGCAAAAATAAAAGTGCCTCTTAAATGTGACTACACATTTCTGGTTGCTTTTTTGTTCCACATCTTCCCAAGGGTCTTTAAAAAATGATGGAAGCAAGCTTGCAGAACAGATTCTTACAAATACCTGATAACCCACTATTTACTATTTAAATTCCAAAGATGGCAATTTGGGGACTTTACTCATAAGAAAAGTTTGTTTTCTAAAGTATCAGAGTCAACAACTTACCTTCCAAAATTCTATCTTGAATACTCTTAATTTACATATGGTAAAACAAGCCCAGAGATCCTCATGTTTTAACCAAAGTTACACTACAGTTGAGGAGCATTAGAACGTTTGATTCCTGGTTCCTTGAACAGTTGGTTTGTCTACCATCCAGTTCCTTGTCTTCTGTGCTCTAAGATGAATTCAGTGGGTTATTCAGTCCCTCAAGGTTTGAATTACTGACTAAAAGAAAGTAAATATCAATAAACTTAAGAGATTTTATTGAGAGATTTGAATTTGAAAGCCATCAGGGAAAAACACGAATGTCACTTTTCTGACCTCAGTTTAGATTATCTGGTGTTTTAGTCCAATGTTAAAGACTCCATTTATCTGCCTCCAGAATTGCACAGTACAGCTCTCGTTGGCTTTGGCTGTGGAATACTACAATGTGAAGAATGTAGGCTGTGGAATCAGAGCTTCATTTGAATACCAGCTTGGCCACTCACTGGTTATGTAACTAACCATGGGCAAATCATGCCATCCCTCTTTCTGTTTACTTCTCTGTAAAGTGGAAACATTTTGAGAATAAGATTATAAATAAGGAAGGCTAGCACATAGTACATTCTAAAAGTTAATTCCCTTTTCCTCTAGAATCAGAAGCCTGGAATTGTTGCAACTCACTTTGTACAGATTACCTTGAGCCTTCATTTTGCCATATTTTAAATGGGGTTTGAATGACTACCTTGCAGGATTGTTATAAAGGTTAAGTAAAGCAGTGTGTACAAAAACTGATCACAAATCTGATGCTTGACTCTCACTACCTATTCTTCCCTTGCTCTGGAGTGTGTTTATGATTGGTAGCAGAAAACTGAGAGAATAACATGGTCCACCATTCTTCATCAACTATAGAGAAATTTTCTTCGATGGACTTTCAGTTAGGAAATTATTTACTTTTCAGTACCCTATGATCCTGCTTACTCATCTCTTCTAAGCGTCCCTACTCCAGAGATGTCAGAGATTGGCCTGCCCTACCTCAACCTTAAACATGGAAGGCATCAAGATCTTCTAAGCCATTCTCACACCTGCACGGTACTAGACACAACAGTCCCTAGCAGTTTTACAGAACATTCATTATTGAGAGTCTAGAAACAGGCCTGAAAAACGATTATTTAAATCACATGGGTAAGATACATCTTCTCTTATTTAACTTGACTTAGAATAGTCACTACTTAGTGATTACTTTCTCAGTGACTTTCCACTACCGCTCTTTCTTCATTCTCCTCCAAATATGATTACCTGAGAGATGGCAAAAAAAAAAAAAAAAAAAAAAAAAAAAAAAAAGTTCTAGTCTGCCAAACAGCGTTGTGAACAGAATTGGTGGTCAGGTAAACCAAAGTTTGAAACTTTTAGGAATAGGTAGCACACCTGACCAGGGAGAGTTTAACACTACAATTTTTCTAGCAGTTTCTATCAACATACAAGAGTAGTACACTGGTGGGGGAAGATGAGGGGAAGGAGACTAGAAGGCAGTGAAGGCTGGAATTCTCTCCCAGTGTCTTTTTTTGTTTACTTGTTATTGAAGTATACATATGTAGAATGTATGAATATCATAAGCACATAACCTCACTGAATGTTTACAAACCAACATTACCCGCGTAACAATCTGCATGAAGCTCAAAAAACAGAACGTGACCACTCCAGGTACCCCCCTCAATCTCCCTCCCAGTCACTGCTCCTACTCCAAAGGAAGCCACTACCCTAACAAATTTTTTTTTCATTTATGTACAGTAAAATTCTCTATGGTGTTCAATTCTGTGAGTTTTGACCCATGCATACCATGTAACCACCCCATTACCCCCAAAACTGCTACCCCCAACTTGCAACCACTGGTATTTCTCAGTGCCTATAGTTTTGCCTTTCCCAGAATGTCATATAAATGGGACTATATCCCATGTAGCATTTTGGGTGTGGCTTCTTTGACTTCGCAAAATGCATCAGGTTTATCCGTGTTGCTGTAGGAATCAATAGTTTGTTATTGCTAAGTAGTAGTTCATTTTGCAGAGGTATAATTCGTGTATCCCTTCACTGAAGGACTTTTGGGTTGTTTTCAGTTTTTGCCACTGTATTTTTGTGCTTCTTTGCAACTTCAGGTCTGCAGGAGCAAGAAGCAAACCAGGAATGGGTTTCTGATCTGACAGCCATGACAGGCCCTCGCCCACCCACCTTCCTCTCTCCTGTGAGCATCCACACATTTTGCCCGTTGCACAGGAGCTTATCATAAAACAAACTTTAAATGCAGAATGTTATGTCCCAAGAGTCTGTTTACAGAATAAAATGATACCTAGAGTAGGAGACTACAAGTAGAAGCAATTTTGAATTTTTAGAATTTCCGATTCCCAGGAATAACACTCAGATGGTCCAAACACGGGATGTGCCAATGACCAGTGCCAGATTCTCATTGCTGGTGTCCTAAGGGAGATAAGTGTAGTCTGTTTAGGACAGTAGTAAATGAAAGAAAATAGTCTGAGAAGAAAACAGAGCAACAAATGAAAATAGCCATGTGTTAAACATGAGACTAATAGCCTTACAATTTAGAAAACTGCCCATGGAGACAGTCCTCCTCTTTCAAGAAAATCTAGTTTGTTGAACACCAAAGGATTGTAGTTTGTTTTTTAAAATTAATAACTACCAATTCCCTTTAGGTGGTAACTTCTCTGTATCTTAAAAATTACTAATATTGTGTGATTAACAGAAATTGTTCATTGCTAAGTAGGGCAATTCTAGTGCAGCATTCCTCAGGAATCCTTGACCCTGAGCTGCCTTCCCCTCCATTGATTGCATGCAGATAGTATGAATGGCCTTGTCAGTCTTTTCCATTCATATCTGATACGACTTGATTTCTCTTGTGTGTTTTCGAACAACAACAATAACATTAGGTCCTTCTTCTAAATTGGCACTAAACTAAACCTTAGGAACTATCTGGTGTTACCCAAAATAGGAAGAAACTATTCAAATTGAGTATATATTCATCCCTATTTCTGCTAGTCAACTGTTAATGACCAATGTCATTTGGACCGTTTTTAACCACTGAATGATTTTAACTACTGAATAAATAGTAGAATGATTTTTTTTTCAGAGAGAGAAGAATCTTTTTTTTTTCATGTTTATTTATTTTTGAGAAAGAGGACAAGTGGGGGAGGGGCAGAGAGAGCCAGAGACACAGAATCCGAAGCAATCTCCAGGCTCTGAGCTGTCAGCATAGAGTCCGATGTGGGGCTTGAACTCACAAACTGTGAGATCATGACCTGAGCTGAAGCCGGACGCTCAACCAACTGAGCCACCCGGGCGACCTGAGAGAGAGAAAGAATCTTAAGCAGGCTCCATGCTCCATGCGGAGCCCAACGCAGGGCTCAATGCAATGACCCTGGGATCATGAGCTGAGCCGAAATCAAGAGTCAGATGCTCAACAGATTGAACCACCCAGGTGCCCCTAGAATGATTTTTTTTTTTTTAACTATATAGAAGCCAGTGCTCAAAACAATTAGCATGTAAAATAAGATATAGCGAATTTTCTGATGGAAGAAAAGATTAGAACAAGTGATGTAATCTTTCTTTAGGATGTCTAAAATTAGGTTCATTCACCTCACAGATGGGAGGGCTAAAGACAAGACGAAAGTCCCATATGTTTCACACTATGAATCTCTACAAAAAGGTTTTCTAAATCTTGTGACAGTCATTTGATCAAAAATATCCACTTCCCTAGTGGTATTTAAGACGAGAAAAACTATGTCTTGATAATAGATCCCTTTCTCTATGAAAGTTCAGTGTTCGGTCTGGATCTAGTTTATCTGACATTCCTCACTCTTACTAGGAAAAAGCTCTACGAACCTTTTAACAACTTCTCTCCTGATGGCTAGTAATGTACTTAATAGAATATTCTCTACATCAGCCACGTTTTAACCTTAATGCTCCTTGACATTTCTCTTCCCCCAAATATTTGGTCACCACCTACTACTGATTCTTCCTTAATGTCATATTTTTCTTGCTATTACTTCTACTGTCATCACTCTAATCCTTAACCCACCCTCATCCCCAGGCCTGGGTTACTTCAGTGGCCTCTTAATTCATCTTCTAGCCTCCTCTAATTTCTCCCCTTGCTGATCCAGCCATCACCCGATGACTTTTCCTAAAATGCAGCTTGGATTGTGTTTCTCCTCTCCTCAGTGACCTTCGTGGGTCCTAAATCCAAACTAACTTTCCCGTATAGTACAGTTCTGGAATATAGTATGTGGTCAATCAGTCATCTACTGCCCCCTACCTCCCAAGCCATACCCGGGCAGGTCTTGTCCTGCCACTGTTGGTCATGCAAATTGCTGCCTTGCTAACTGTTGTGCCCTCCCCACCCAAGTGCCCTTATCAAAGCCCTACCTTTCTTCAAGGCCCACCCTAAATCCCTCCTCCTGCAGAAGACTCCCCGATCGTTCTAGCCGACGAAGCCTGAATTCCTACAGTATATATTTTGAGTCCACCTAACAGCATGTTCAACCTGTGCTGTTTTCACCTCTTTAGGTACATGGTTTGTCTCAGATTAGGAGGCCTTCTCCTTATGTACTTCTGTCCCAGTAAAATACCCATGGCAGCTGATCAGAGGGCACAGCTCTGCCACCTCTCCGGAGCCTGCAAGCCTCATACAGCACGACTGTCTTCAGTGGCTTGACTTTTCATGATCATGACCTGAAAAGAGCACTGTGTAAGTGTTAGCAGCCGCTTCATCTGCACAGTGGTTGAGTTGGGATGGGGGAGTGGACAGGAGTGGATAAAACAGTCTGACTACAAGTCTCTAAATCAGCCAAAATTTTCATTTAATTATAGTCCTTTCCTTTCTGGCCCGTGGTATAATCATCTTCCTTCCTGAACATGCTTTGTGATTTTTCTCTTTGTATCAATTTTATTTTCTTGTGCATATGTTTTCATTATAAGTCATGTCACAGGTGGGTGGGAGAGACGCTGGTCCTTGTCTCACAGAGTCAGAGAATGAATCTCACAGACAGCAGAGAGTGAGCAAAGCGATAGAGTTTATTGAGCGAGAAAGTACAAAGCTCTCAAGAGTGAGAGGGGTCCCTTTTCATGCGTCTGTCAGCCACGTGGATGTCTTCTTTGGAAAACACTCAACATCAGAGAAATACAAATCAAAACCACAATGAGATACCACCTGTCAGAATGGCTAACGTTACAACTCAGGCAACAACAGATGTTGGCGAGGTTGTGGAGAAAGGGGAACTCTTTTGCACTGCTGGTGGGAATGCAAACGGGCACAGCCACTCTGGAAAACATATGGAGGTTCCTCAAAAAGTTGAAAACAGAACTACCCTATGACCCAGCAATTACACTACTCAGTATTTATCCAAAGGATACAAAAATGCTGATTCGAAGGGGCACATGCACCCCAATGTTTATAGCAATGCTATCGGCAATAGCCAAACTATGGAAAGAGCCCAAATGCCCATCGACTGGCGAATGGATAAAGAAGATGTGGTTTATATATATACAATGGAGTACTACTCAGCAATGAAAGAGAATGAAATCTTGCCATTTGCAACAACAACATGGATGGAACTAGAGTGTATTAGGCTAAGCAAAATAAGTCAGTCAGAGAAAGACAGATATCAATGTGGAATTTGAGAAACACAACAGATAACATAGGGGAAGGGAAGGGAAAATAAGATAAAAACAGAGAGGGAGGCAAACTGTAAAAGACTCTTAAATACAGAGAACAAACTGAGGGCTACTGGAGGGGAGGTGGGTGGGGAGATGGGCTAAATGGGCGACGGACATTAAGGAGGGCACTTGGAATGAGCACTGGGTATCATATGTAAGAGATGAATCACTGGGTTCTACTCCTAAGGCCAAGACTACACTCTATGTTAACTAACTTGAATTTAAAAAGAGAGAGAGAGGGGCACCTGGGTGGCTCAGTCGGTTAAGCGTCCGACTTCAGCTCAGGTCATGATCTCGCGGTCCGTGAGTTCGAGCCCCGCATCGGGCTCTGGGCTGATGGCTCAGAGCCTGGAGCCTGCTTCGGATTCTGTGTCTCCCTCTCTCTCTGCCCCTCCCCCGTTCATGCTCTGTCTCTCTCTGTCTCAAAAATAAAAATTAAAACTAAAAAAAAAAAATAATTAAAAAAAATAAATAGAAAGAGAGAGTGAGAGGGGTCCTGACTGGGTTGCCACCAAGGATTTTTATCTCTGACTTTTTATTGGGACCTTATCAGGAACTGGATGACTCTATTCGTGGCATGTAGCATGCACAGGTCTGGGATGCATTTATCCTTTTTTTTTTCCAGAACCTGTCCGCAGCTATAGCCTCCCACCCACATATGCAGCTGGGGCTGGGGGCACGGTGGACACCTCAAGGATTAGGAGGGCCAGGAGGGTCTGAGAGCCACTTTGGTGAGCCTTGAAGCCAAGGCAGAGGCTGGCCCAGGGGGAGCCATCATGGCTGTAATCAGCCTCCCCAGGGTCCCTTATCTACCCCTGCCTACTGCTAACCCCTTCCCTACTCATCATCTGAAACCCTGCTTGGAAGTAGCTGAAGTAGGAATACTTTCTCTGAAGGTCTTAGTGACAGAGCCAAATATAGTACTCTTGCTTTTACTTCTTTTTAAAAAGATTTTTTTTAATGTTTATTTTTTGAAAGAGTGAACAGGGGAGGGGCAGAGAGAGAGGGTGACACACAAACTGAAGCAGGCTCCAGGTTCTGAGCTTCAGTGGGGCTTCAACACACAAACCGTGAGATCATGACCTGAGCCAAAGTCAGATGTTTAATCAGCTGAGCCACCCAGGCAGCCTTGATTTTACTTCTTTACTCTTTACCTCCTTTTATACTGGTTTCCATTCATTAAATCTTTTTTTTTAATGTTTATTTATTTTTGAGAGAGAGAGAGAGAGAGAGCAGGGGAAGGGCAGAGAAAGGTGGGGGGATCCCAAGCAGGCTCCATGCTGACAACAGAGAGCCTGATGCAGGGCTCGAACTCAGGAACTGTGAGATCATGACCTGAGCCCAAGTTGGACGCTCAAGTGACTAAGCCACCCAGGCATACCTCCACTCATTAAATCTTATATTAAATGAAACAGATGGAGATTTATTTTTTAAAATTTATTTTTAATTTTTCATCCAAGTTAGCATATAGTGCAATAATCATTTCAGGAGTAGATTCCAGTGATTCATCGCCTGTGTATAACACCCAGTGCTCATCCCAACAAGTGTCTTCCTCAATGCCCCTTACCCATTTAGCCCATTCCACAACCCCTCCAGCAACCCTCAGTTTGTTCTCTGTATTTGAGTCTTTTATGTTTTGTCCCCCTCCTTGTTTTTATTTTTACTTCCCTTCCCTTATGTTCATCTGTTTTGTATCTTAAATTCCACATATGAGTGAAGTCATATGATATTTGTCTTTCTCTGACTGACTAATTTCACTTAGCATAAATACCCTCCAGTTCCATCTGCGTTGTTGCAAATGGCAAGATTTCATTCTTTTTGACTGCCAAGTAATATTCCATGGTGTGTGTGTGTGTGTGTGTGTGTGTGTGTGTGCGCACCACATCTTCTTTATCCATTTACCTGTAGATGGACATTTGGGCTCTTTCTATAATTTGGCTATTGTTGATAGTGCTGCTATAAACATGGGGGTGCATGTGCCCCTTCGAAACAGCACATCTGTATCCCTTGGATAGATACCTAGTAGTACAATTGCTAGGTCATAGGGTGGTTCTATTTTTACCTTTTTGAGGAACCTCCATACTGTTTTCCAGAGTGGCTGCACCGGTTTGCATTCCCACCAGCAGCGCAAAAGAGATCCCCTTTCTCTGCATCCTCGCCAACATCTGTTGTTGCCTGAGTTGTTAATGTTAGTCATTCTGACTGGTGTGAGGTGATATCTCACTGTGGTTTTGATTTGTATTTCCCTGATGATGAGTGATGTTGAGCATCTTTTCATGTGTCGGTTGGCCATCTGGATGTTTTCTTTGGAGAAGTGTCTATTCATGTCTTTTGCCCATTTATTCACTGGAGTTTTTGTGTTTTGGGTGTTGAGTCTGATAAGTTCTTTATAGATTTTGGATACTAACCCTTTATCTGATATGCCACTTGCAAATATCTTCTCCCATTCTGTTGGTTGCCTTTTAGTTTACTGACTGCTTCCTTCAATGCGCAGAAGTTTTTATCTTGAGGTACCAATAGTTCGTTTTTGCTTTTGTTTCCCTTGCCTCCAGAGACATGTCAAGTAAGAAGTTTCTGTGGCCACAAAGAGGTTTTTGCCTGCTTTCTCCTCTAAGATTTTGATGGCTTCCTGTCATATGTTTTAGTCTTTCATCCATTTTGAGTTTGTTTTTGTGTGTAAGAAAGCAGTCCATGTTCATTGTTTAGCATGTCGCTGTCCAGTTTTCCCAGCACCACTTGCTGAAGAGACTGTCTTTATTCCATTGGACATTCTTTCCTGCTTTGTCAAAGATTAGTTGGCCATATGTTTGTGGGTCCATTTCTGGGTTCTGTATTCTGTTCCATTGATCTAAGTGTCTGTTTTTGTTCCAGAACCATACTGTCTTGATGATCACAGCTTTGTAATGCATCTTGAAGTCCGGATTGTGATGTCTCCAGCTTTGTTTTTTTCAGGATTGCTTTAGCTATTTGGAGTCTTTTCTGGTTCCACACAAATTTTAGGATTGTTTGTTCTAGCTCTGTGAAGAATACGGGTGTTATTTTGATAGGGATTGCATCGATTATGTAGATTGCTTTGGGTAGTATCAACATTTTAACAACATTTGTTCTTCCAATCCAGGACCATGGAATATTTTTTCCATTTTTTTGTGTCTTCTTCAATTTCTTTCATAAGCTTTCTATAGTTTTTAGTGTATAGATTTTTCACCTCTTTGGTTAGGTGTATTCCTAGGTATTTTATGGGTTTTGGTGTAGATGGAGATTTATTAATAGCTTTAAAACTCTATCTGCACAGTTAATCTCAGAGCTTTATTTTTTTTATTTATTTGTCTGAGAGAGGAAGATACGGTGTGAGTGGAGGAGGGGCAGAGAGAGAGAGAGAATCCCAAGCGGGCTCTGCACTGCCACCACAGAGCCTGATGCAGGGCTTGAACTCATGAACTGTGAGGTCATGACCTGAGCTGAAACCAAGAGTCAGACGCTTAATTGGCTGAGCCAGCCAAGTGCCCCAATCTCAGTCTTTTAATCCTCTTCTACAATTTTATTTTTCTATCTATCTATCATCTATCTATCTATTTAATTTTTAGTTGGCTCCACTCCCAGGGAAGAGCCCAACACAGGGCTTGAACTCACAACCCTAAGATCAAGCCCTGAGCTGAGATTAAGAGTGATGCTTAACTGACTGAGCCATCCAGGCACCCCCCTCTCTACATTTTAAATTCTGGGTTGCAAAGAAAGTTTTCAGGGGAAAAAACATTTCATGGCTTGATAACTAAAATAATAAACCAAGCTCGGGGATGCTGGGCTTACATTTGAATGGAGGTTTGATGCAGAGTTTTTCCCACCCCTCTTCTTTCTCATCTCCAAGGAAGAAACACTGTCCCTTTCCCTGTTTGTCCTCCTGTTCTTATTCCTTACGTCTTCTTCAATTAACCCTCTTTTCCTGTGTGTTTAGTCTCCTTCCTGCATGGGCTACTTGTGTTCTGACTATATAATCAAATCTCTCCTAACCTATAAAAACTTTCCGTGGACTCCTAATCCCCTTGAAACAACCTCACTCCTCTTCCTTTCTTAGCCAAATATCTTGAAAAGGACACTGTCCATTTTTCCGTCCATTTATAACAAATACTAATGATTTGTTGAATGCCTACAGTATTTTAGACAGGATGTTGGCCATTGGGAATGACAGTAGACAGGACACCCTGCCCTCATGCTGCTCAGCCTCCTGGCCAAACCTTGGCCCTTGCCCTGCCACTGAAACTGCTTGGACAAAGCTGTCTGTGGACCTCCTACTCCCCAAATTCCGCGGCTCTTCTCAGTCCTTCCCCCTCAGCAGCACAAGATACTTGAACAGCAGTGAATAATATCCTAACACAATAGAAATCATTCCCCATGCTCAAGGCCCTGTGATGAACACAAAGAAGAACAAGCACAGAATCTGCCTTTGGAAAGCTTACACGCAGAAAATATTGTGTAGCCCAAGTGAACAGGGCTCTCCCTAAGGGAAGCTTCATAGGGAAAATACGTTTAAAGAGACAAAAGCTTGTATTCACAAAGCGTGTCCAATATATCTATCATTGATCTCAATATACAAATTCAGATGTATTAACGAGTCAGCAAGTACATGGTGACTGATGTTGTTGCAGGATCTTTTACCTCAATACCCGGGATTTGTTGTCTCGCTGCTTTGAAGAATGAAGAGGTGGACACAAAATGAGCAGCGGGCTAAAGTTTATCAGAGTATAAGATCAGAAAGGAAGAATCGTATAAAAGCTCTCTTTACAGAGAGGGGACGTTCGAAAGTGAATGCCCACAACTATAGGCAAAGGGTTTTGTTCTATAGGGTTCCGGTCAGCCTCCCTCTTCCCTTCTCACTTGTTCCTTCTCAGGTTCTACCCTGACTGGCTGGATAACTCTAGGTTGTCCATTTCTGACTGGCTAGACTCTCTTGTGTGAGGTGTGAGACTATGGTCACACTGCCCCTCATGTAACGTAAGTTTTATGGTTTACTTATTTTAGTTAGGTACTTTGATTGTCAAATTCCTGAGGGGCACCCAAGGGGGAGTAGGTGGTGTCCATCACATTCTTAAGAGGAACCTTACGCCAGAGGGAGTTTGCTGTGATCAGACATTCCCATCAATGCTCCAAAATATGTGTTTGTCTCCAACCAGGGACCTCAGGCCCTAACCTTTCCCTCTCAGCCTATTTTCTCTTTTCTTTTCCTTATCACAATGTCAAGAGTAATACCCTTTGATAACACATTTACTGCTCCAAATGTTCACAATTGCTCATATTTTCTGTGCATACCAGCCCTTCCAAGTGTCCCCTAAATAAGCGTTGTTGGGGCTTGTTCTTAGTCGAAGACGTTACAGCTCATAGGAACAGAAAAATACAAATCATGGCTTGTTGAGATTTTAAAAAAATATCTTCCCCAAGATTCTGGGTAAAAGAATTGTTCATCCATATTTTGCTGGCTCATTAGCCCACAGCTGCCCACACAGATTCTCTACCCCCTGTTAAAGGCCTCGCCTTCTTTCTGAGTCCCCAGAGACTGTCTTCAACGTGTTCCATCCCATTGCCTACTGTGCCTCAGTACCCTGGTGAGCAAGCTCCATGTTTGGGGGGCACCCTGCATCCTTGGAGAGCTGGAGCTGTATCATTGGCAGAGTGGAGAGGAGCTCTTTGTATTTTATATGATGGATTAGAGTCGGGCGGTGGGGGGACATCCGAAAACAGTGTTGTCTGGATCCCAACCTCTCATAGAAGTCTTAGTGAAGCCAGTTCTTATTTCCAGAAGGAAGCTCAGAGACCCTCTTCCTCTCCTCAGTATATGTCCAGAATAGGGACCAAACTGTCCTCAGCACTTCTGCTACTCTATACAGCTGTTTCCAGGTTAAATTACTGGCTCATTATTCTCTCATGGCATCCCACCCATTCCTCTGCTACACGCAGGGATGTCTGTACCCCAGCAATGGCAGGATCCAGGCTCAAGCCAAGTCAGAGTTCCCCATTACATATAGGTATCTACGTGTGTAATGTCCATGGCCAAAGCTATGTCCATGCTAAGGCCAAGCAAATGGGCCCGACATAGAAGCCTCTAGAGGCCAGAGACAGTAAGTTCACTGATAAGTCACAGTTGGGGAATGACTCCCCAGAGATAGGGGAAAGGACCCCCATCATGAAATTGCCTCCCCAGGTTCTCAGGTTATAGCTCATCAGTGTCACCTGTAGTTTTGCTAGAGTAATAACTTAATGAGCACAAATCCTGCCAGTACCTTCTGGTGGCGCCTGGAGTATGACAAAATGAGCCTTTTCATCCTCATGGTCAGGAGAATGAGAGTTGCTAAGGACCCTTCTATTTATTTTATTCTCTTAGGATAGGCATAGTCCCACTGCCAGGGCTACCTCCTAGGCCGTTTGTGTGAATTAGAAAGAGGTTCCCTCTCCTGATGAAACCAGCTGGGAATGGAAAAACAGCCTCCACCACACATGTCCCCCTCTGATTCTCCAGAGCAGACATCTTTTGGGGGAAGAAGAATGGCACATCAGAGCCCCCATGACCTACGTGTTATATATGGAGAATCTAAAACCCAGAGAGAGGAGAACAAACTTGCCCAAGGTCACCCAGTGAGTCAGTGATAACGAAGGAGTAGCACTCAGGTCTCCCGAAGTGCAGCCTGTGTGATTGCCACAGATCATCTCAGGGTGTGATAAACAGCTGTATAGCCCATTCTTTCCCCCACAGAGCATAGCAGGTTCAAGGACTGTCAAACTCAGACCCAGGGATCCCTTGTCTCTCACTCAGTGTTCTTATTACATGTGTCCTCTACCCGAGACAGGGAGGCTCTCATTCCTGGGTACTCATGAAAGGGCAATGACAAAAATGAGGACAGAAATGGAGGCAGATAACTGAGTAACAATCTCTGCAGTCCATTCCCCACATCCCCAACACACGCGGGGAACTGCAGTTCCGGTCCACCTAGATCAGTGCTTCTCAGACTCAGCTGTGCACCAGAATCAAAAACATAGACTGTTGGGGCACCTGGGTGGCTCAGTTGGTTAAGTGCCTCACTGTTGTACTCAGGTCATGTCTTGATCTCAGGATTGTGAGTTCAAGCCCTGCATTGGGTTCCACACTAGGTATGAAGCCTACTTAAAAATAAATACAGGGGCGCCTGGGTGGCGCAGTCGGTTGAGCGTCCGACTTCAGCCAGGTCACGATCTCACGGTCTGTGAGTTCGAGCCCCGCGTCGGGCTCTGGGCTGATGGCTCGGAGCCTGGAGCCTGTTTCCGATTCTGTGTCTCCCTCTCTCTCTGCCCCTCCCCCGTTCATGCTCTGTCTCTCTCTGTCCCAAAAATAAATAAACGTTGAAAAAAAAAATTAAAAAAAAAAAAATACATACATACATACATACATACATACATACATACATAAGAGACTGTTGGCCCTTCCCCCAGAGTTTTTGATTTAGTGGGTCAGAGGTAGGCCTGTGAATTTGTATATCTAACAACTTCCCAGATGGTGTTGATTCTGCTGGTCTGGGGACACACTTTGAGACCCAGTGGCCTAGAAAAATAGACAACCCAGCTTTTCCTCCCTCACCTTCTTCTTTCTCTCTCTCCTTTCATGTCCCCCTCTGTAATTTTCTGCTTCGTCCTCCTCCCCATTTTTAGTCTTCTTCCCATGTTTCAAACCATGATGGAAGGAGCCAAGCTCTGCCAGGGACGTGGGTTCTAGTTCTAGCTCCATCACTGACTAAATGTGTGAACACAGGGCAAAGTCACTTCCCCAGTCTAGGCCCAAGGACAGACAATCCCCCACCCACACAGCCCCTCCCCCAGGCAGGACCACATCTACCTGGGTTCATCTCTGTATCCCCAGATCCTTTGTGCAAATATGTACTTGAAGAGAGGCTGGTGAATGAATTCAATGGCCTTTCAGCTTCCTTGCAGCTCAGACTCCAGGTTTCTGACTTCTTCCTTCCAAATCTGAGCTTTTCCCTCTTCAGTTGAACATGATATTTAGGGTGTTTCTAGAACAAGGGGAGGGGTGAATGTTCTGGAATGTGGGGCAGAGAGTTGAGGGGACACAACTCTAGAACAGCGTGTTAGCTGGGGGAATCAGGTCCCAGACAACAGATACATGACTCTCAGGGACAAGTAAGCCTGTGTGCTCAGAAGCTGGGAGCACCTAGGAGTCGGCGGTTAGACTGGGTCCCCCACGCCGCATGAGGTTCCGGCAGGGGGCGCCAGAGAGAGGGCCAAGGCCAGCCTGGTTAGCCCAGGTGTCCAGTCTGGGGCGGGAGGGTGCGCCCTAGGGGCGTGGACACCGCCGAGAAACACCCTGGCCGCATTTAAGTAGCTGCAGGCCAGTGCCAGGGAGGAAGGAGGCGAAAAGTTCCAGCAACTGCTGACCTACTCGGACCCAGAGTTAGACGCACCGACACCCAGCCCGGCCCCAGCTAGCTCTAGACCGCGCCATGCGGGGCCCGAGCGTCGCTCTGTGGATCCTCCTCGCTCTGCGCACAGGTGAGGCCCGACGGCCCGGTCTCGGGAGCAGGAGCGGAAGTAGGAGCTGGGGCGGGGGTCCTGCAGTTCTCCAGCCCCGGACCAGGGTCCCACGCAGCTAGGAAGTGTGCTCTGAGTCCTTATCTCCCGGGAAAGAGGGGAGGCGTAGAAAGGCGCTAAATGCAGCTGAAGACGCCGGGGGTTGGGGGGGGGGTACTAACACTGACCCCGGCCGACTGGGACGTCCGGAGGGCTTCTTGGGGGAAACGGCATTGAGCTGGGCCTTGGAAAAACGGGCCTGCTGACCTGCCCAGGAGAGGGGCGGCCAGAGGCGTGGAGGGGAGCGTCTTGGAAGGTCGGGGGGACAGCTGGGAGGGTGAACGCTCTTGGTAGGCGTGGAAGCCCGAAGAGGGTTTGGGGGCCCGGAGCGACTCTGCCTCTCCCGAGCCCGGGAGGGAAGCGGGAGGAGATTCTAAGGGACCGGTGGTGAGACGTGAGATACGACCCGAGCCGGGAGCGTGTGTTCCCAGAAGCTACGAGCACCCTAGGGCGCCCTGCGAGGTGCACCGAGGAGGAGGGGGCGCTGCTGGGTCTCCTCGCGTCTGCACCGCCCTCTCCCAAGGAAGTCAGGGCCCAGGGCAGTGAGGCGTGAGTCTGGGCATCGGGGAGCTGCTGGCAGGGACGGGCGGACACAGGATGGGTTCACCCTGTGACCTCACCAATACAAAATCTGGACCGGCTACCCGGGTCCCAACTCTACGGTTGTCGGGACTACCAAGGTGCAGTCTTGGGGCTCTGGAGAGGGGGGACACAGTTTCACATTCCAGGATGCCGCCAGGAGCTGGGTTGCAAAAGGAAGGCTGTGGAGGACCCTGCAGTCTTGACCCTTGGAGTGGGGATGGGAAGGACAGGCTGCCAGGAGAGAATGACCTGGTTCCTGGGGGTGGGGAACTGGATCCAAAGCTGGACAGGGTGAGTGGTGGAGGAACTCAGGTCTTCCAAGGCATCGACTGCAAGGACACTGGCCCCACTTCTGCTGGGGCCCCCAGGCTGGATGCTTTCTGGGACCCTGACCCGGTCAGACCTCGGGACCCAGGAGGCTCCCCACCAGGAGGAGGGGTCTAAGCAAAAGTCCACGGAAGAGCTGTGTGTCCTGGCTCTCTACGTAGGTTTACTTACAGCGTAGAAGGTGGCTTTTCTCATCTGCACTCTCCGATGACAGAGCAAGCTCAGAGAGGTGAAAATAAGTTGCCTGAAGTCACTAGCTCCTTCTCCAGGAGCGGAAACGTGAACTCCACCTGCTGGTTCCTCAGCTTCCCCTTGGCACTGTGACCCTGAGGGTGGGTTTGCAATGGATGTGATCACAGATACTCCGAGAGGATGCAAGTCTCCTCAAGGGCAGCCGTAACCACTTCCCAGTCTCAATTCCCGGCTCCTGAGGAGGGCGCAGGGATCCTGAGTGAGAGAACCTGGTCCATCACCCTCTTGTTGGAGGACACAGAGGCCCCAAGACTAGGCAGGAACTTGCCCAGTCACGGAGCCAGCCGCGACTCCCCAGCCAGTGCTCTTTCCAGCCACCAGACTAAGCAGGTTCAGGGGTAGCCCAGCACTACCCCCGGAGACGTTCCCTGGCCCCTGTAAAGTGCCAGGCTCTGAGCTGCCCCAAGTGCAGGAATATGCGTGCAGTCTGTGACACTTTTTGCCTCGGTCCCTCCCAGCGGGAGGGCAGGGCCGCAGTAGAGCACTGGCTACACAGGCTCGTGGGGTTACACACAGCTGCTGGAGCCAGCCTGCTTGGGCTCGGGATGCCAGGGGAGCCAGACCTCACTGTCCCCTGCCCCCAGCGCTCGGCGGCATGGAGGTGCGGTGGTGCACCACCTCAGACCCGGAGCAGCAGAAATGCAGCGACATGAGCAAAGCCTTCCAGGAAGCCGGTATCCGGCCATCCCTCCTGTGTGTCCAGGGCACCTCAGCCGACCACTGCATCCAGCTCATCACGGTGAGTCCTGCCCCCTCACTCCACTACCACACCCTGCCAGACGGGAGGGCTCTGACTCACGAGGGAGTACACAACAGCGTCATTCACAGAGAAAGGTGCCGATTTCCTCCCTGCCGGCCCGGCATTAGGATCTCCTGAGTTTCCCAGGCAACAAGGGCCGGCTTGTTTCCCCCCCAGGGCCCAGGCCAGCCACTGGGAGGCCACAGAGAGGGCCCCTGCTCCGTGGGCGCCAGTAGGGAAAGATATCTAAGAGGCAGAGTTTTCCTTCCACAAGGCCCCTGCTAGAGTAGGGACACTACCCACCCCCACCAAGGCGCGCCCAGACAGCAGCCCCCTCAGTGGCCCATGGTAGTTAGGCCGTCATGAAGCTTTCCCGAATGGGGCTTGTGCACTTTCTCAGGAAGGAGGAATGAAGGCCAGCAGTCCTAGGTGGGTGAATGGGGGTGGGAAAGAAGTGCTGAGGGGCGGATCTGCTCAGCTGGCACTGACACTCAGAGGCAGGACTTCAGTGGAAGGACAGTGCCTGGAGGGAAGCTTTCTGGACAGGCACAAGGGAACCTGGGATTTCATTTCAGCTCAGCCCTTGATTTCTCCCCAAAGCTAACCCAATCATATAGTACCACATGGGCCGGGGGCTTCAGTTGGGCTCCACTGGGAGGAAAGCGATTATACTGAACTACAGTTTTATCATGGGCCCCATGACACTGATAGGTATACTGCCATTTGTGTTTTGAAATAAAAAAGGGAAAAAATGAAGCGGGAATTTGCGGGATTCAGTCTGCATCTTAGAAAATCTGAGGTTAACAGTGGAGGCGGAGGTCTGAGAGGCAGGAAAATGAGGGAGGCTCACTTTCCACTACATACCGTTTTGTACTATCTGATTTTTTTAGGTTCATTTATTTATTTTGACAGAGGGAGAGAGAAGGAGAGTGAGAGCACACAAGCAGGGGAGGGGCAGAGAGAAGGAGAGACAGAATCCCAAGAAGGCTCCGCACCATCAGCGCAGAGCCCAGTGAGGGGCTTAAACACGCAAACCATGAGATTATGACCCGAGCAGAGATCAAGAGTCAGACGCTTAACTCATTGAGCCACTTAGGCGCCCTGAAAATTAATATTTTTTAAATACATAATTAGAAAAGGCAAACCCTTGGCCTAGGAGAGCTGTCACCTAGGACCTGGTAAAGTGTGAGCCCGCTATACCCTGGTGGTTGCAAGGCTGAGCCAGGACAGTGTTCCTGGGCCAGACAAAGAGGACGAGTGTGGACCTCCATGGCTTTTCAAGGGGTCCTAGGCAGACTAGTGGGTGTCTGTGAACTCCTCGTCGAATGGTCCAGGGTGGCTGGGCTGGGCTGACCCACATGTTCCCAGCAGGCCCAGAAGGCTGATGCCATCACCCTGGATGGAGGAGCCATTTATGAAGCAGGGAAGGAGCATGGCCTGAAGCCCGTGGTGGGCGAAGTATATGATCAAGGTCAGAGGGCTGAGTGGGAAGAGGGGCGGGCCAAAGGACAGAGGATGTCACTCTGCAGTGGGTTTGGCCCTCGAGCTGGTCAGTAGCCCTGTCCCCAGAACAGTCCTGGTGTCCAGGCCAGACCAATCCACAGAGACTACCCTAAGTCTCTGTTGCCACCTCCCTTAGAGCGGGGGCGCCACAGACATAGAGGGCCAGTTTAAGTCTGTTCTTCCCTGTGGGGAGCCCAGCCGGCCTGGAACTTGCACCCACAAGCCCTTCCCGAGGGGCTGCCCCATGTCTGCTATAGTGTTAGGCACAACTGACTGGGTGAAGGAGTCTTCGTAATGCCCAGCGCCCGAGCACTTCAGTGAACCTGTGTCAGAAATGGCACGAAGTGGGGATAGGGGCTGGCCAGAGGTATTGCCTAGGACCTGCAGAGCTCAGCCGACCAAGATCAAATCCCAGTCCCGCCCCTTCCTATGGTCCTCTGTGGCCTTGAACAACCTTCCTTCCTTGACTGTAAAATGGGGGGAGTAACCCCTGTCCTGTCACACAAATGAAACGAGTCAGCCTTGACTCATGGTGTGCACTTGACACATGGTAAGGGCTCGGAGATGTGAAAGCCTCTGCCCCAGTCCCTGCACCTTGCACCAGATCTGTGTCTAACTCAGGATGCGTGGTGCGCGCGCGCACACACGCACACACACACACACACACACACACACACACACACCCATCTCCCACAGCCTTCCCAGGCAGGGTTCCAGCCTCTCTGGTGGCTTCTTCCCTGCCACCCTCACTCCTCTCCTGTCTCTCCTTCTAGAGGTTGGTACCTCCTATTACGCCGTAGCTGTGGTCAAGAGGAGCTCAAATGTGACCATCGACACCCTGAAAGGCATGAAGTCCTGTCACACGGGCATCAACAGGACGGTGGGCTGGAACGTGCCTGTGGGCTACCTGGTGGAAAGCGGCCGCCTCTCCGTGATGGGCTGCGACCTGCTCAAAGGTAAGGGCTTTGGGCCAGGCAGGCTTCTCCTGCAGGAGCGCTGGGTCTCCCCACTGGTCGCTGCGCTGCCTTCCCCTCACAGGTGACCGCCCTCAGGCTCACCTTCGTCCGCAGCTTCCTTTAACTAAGGAGCAGCCCCATCGCACCTCCTCCAGGGCCTTCTGGACACCTACTTGGTGCTGGCCCTCTCTTTAGTGCTGGCCAGCCTGCTGTTGCTACCGTTTAAGTTCTGGTTGATCGGCCCTCCAGGGCACTTGACTCTGGCTCACTCATCACGGTACCCTAGGACACCCCTGAGCACAAGGTCCCACCCGTGTTTGGGAGGCAGTGATGCTCAGGGAGCAGCTCTCACCTGGTAGACCTGTGTAGGTTCCTACTTCCAGAGACGTGTCCTCGGCATTACAGACTAGAAACTATTTTTTCGGGGCCCAGACAAGCTGCTGGCTTATACCCAGAAAGCTCACAAGTGGGTGACCGCAGTCGGTTCATTTCTAGTAAGAATAGGGCTGTCCTGCAAATAGAATGTGTCCCATGGAAGGGAGGTGAGAGTGATCTGAGAGGGATTGTTGAGAATAAAACATGCCAAGGGAGTGAGCTGAAGCGCTGAGTGCCTGACTGAGAGCGCTCAGGTAGAAGTTGTGCTTCTCCTGCTTGGGGTTTCTTTTCCTGGCCACCAGTCTCTCCATGGCAGGCATAGTACAGTGAAGTGGCCCCTGACACATGACAACCACATTCTTAAACTGCCCTCCTGGGATCACAGCACCCCCAGTAGAGTTTATCCATGAGTGTGCTACCTCCTGGTTTGTTCCATGGGTGACCAGTCCCTGTCGGTGGGGGCAGGTGGGAGAGCATAATCGTCTTTTTTTTTTTTTAATGTTTATTTATTTCTGAGAGAGAGAGAGAGAGAGAGAGAGAGCATGAGCAGGGGAGGGGCAGAGAGAGAGAGAGAGAGGGAGACACAGAATCCGAAGCAGGCTCCAGGCTCTGAGCTGTCAGCACAGAGCCCGACGCGGAGCTCGAACTCTCATGAACGGCGAGATCATGACTTGAGCCGAAGTCAGACACTCAACCAGTGGTTGAGCATAATGGTCTTTTAAAGCCCAGACTTTGCTGTCAGATAGATGTACATTTAAACCCTGGCTCAGCCTAGTCTCCCTCACTGAACTTCAGTTTCCTCATCTGTAACACAGGAAAATTAGCACTACAAGGCTGTGATGTTGGAAGAGCTGAGATAATTCACACAACGACTTTGCACAGGACGTAGCACAGGGTATATCCTCACTGCACAGAGCTGTTGCTACATGAGCTCAACTCCTATACCTCTCGGGGGCAATTTGCTATCGTATACGCATACACATGCACACACAGACACGCACACATGTACACGTGCATGGGCCACACCCACATATGCACAAACCCATACACACACATGCACGCATACACATGCATTCACTGCCCCCATACAACCCAACCACTATGTAAACCAGCACAACCTGCAAGAGCTTGGAAGCCCTGTCCCCTCGGATGGTGGCCAGATATGGGTGGCCTGTCTCTCAGTTGGCACATTTATTAAATTTCTGTTCCTCTGGGAGGAGGCAAAAAGCAGACCAGGAAAGGGAGCCCACCCTGGAAGAGTGTGGTCCAGCTGGGTGATGAGCCAGCCTCCTGCTCACCCTATGTGGCACTAAGGTGACCTTAGCACAGGATAAATATTTGCCGAAAGGGTGGACACTGGGCCTCAGTGCTGGCGGCGGCCCCAAAACCATGCCAATCCTGACCACTTCACCGTTTCCCTTCCCCTTCCTGTGTTTTCGAAAGCGTTGTCTATGAAATTAATTGTAGTCGTTACGTAATAACTTCTTTCTTTCCCCACTTTCATTGATGACACGTAACTGATTTGAAGTGAAACCCACAGTGAGGACAGTAGTTATTTGACAGTTGCCCTTTGCGGGCAAGTGGAGATAAATGTTTTATCCCCCAGAACTGTTTTTAAAATAGCGAAATTCACTCCCCACAGCCCTTGCTGCTTTTGTGGCCCCAGCTTGGGAGTCATTGACCCAGTCCAGCTCCCCAGTTTTGCTCGGACAGAAGCTTGGAGGGTCCAGTGAGTCCCTGAGGAGCCCAGCCTGCCCTAACTGCAGCCTGAGGAGAGTGAGCCATCCCTGGGGGCCCTGGCCCAGGGGTCTGACCCCGTGTGGCTGACTGACCTCCCTCTGCCTCCTTCCCACAGCTGTCAGTGACTATTTTGGGGGCAGCTGCGTCCCCGGGGCAGGAGAGACCAGCTACTCGGAGTCCCTCTGTCGCCTGTGCAGGGGCAACACTGCTGGGGAGGGGGTGTGTGACAAGAGCTCCCTGGAGAGATACTACGACTACAGCGGAGCCTTCAGGTGAGAGGAGAGGGCAGGGGTGGGGGGCGCTGAGTCAGGGATGAGGCCTTGAGGCCACAGAGCGGGTGGTAAATAGCTGCACTGAGAGGTCCCAAGGGTGGGGCAGTGTTGGCTGCATCTCTTCAAAGCACCCTTTATACAGTTCATGTGCCTGGTTAGTTTAAAAACATCAACCTGGAATATGCCGGACTGGATTTGCTCACAAAATCAACATGTTTGGTGTATTTAGAGAGATGAGGGCTTAGAGAGTAGAAAATGACAAAAACAGCCTTTTGCCACTTTTGTGTCCCCATTCTGGTGTCTCAGACTCACAGGGAGGGTGATAGGAGTGGGAAAGTGTGGCGGGAACCCTGGAAGTCCTGACAGTCGGAACTGGCCTCAGCTCCGCACCCAATTAGGGCTGGTACTTTGGATGCGCTCTCCTTGGAGCCCAAAGAGAGTCTCCAACAGCATGTGGCATAGCTGCGTCTGTCCACAGCTGAGGAAACATGCTCAGTAGGGCCGGCAGTGGAAACCTCCTGAACCCCTCTAACTGCCTCAGCCTCAGTGTTTCCACCCGGAAGCAGGGAGCCTGCTGGTGCCCCACGCCCCAGGGTGGGATCTGGGGAAATGCAGTTTGGGGCACAGAGAGAAAAACAGTCCTCAGTCCTCGAAGCCAGAGCCTTTGGCCCACCTCGCTCTCCTGGTATTCCCCCAGCCCGGACCCTGCTTCTCTGCTGGCTGTGGGGACCCAGGCAGCCCTTTGCCCAGTAGGGCCTGGCCTGCCTCCCTCACTGGGCAGTGACGTATAAAGGATACATAAAAGTCCTGGTCCCTTCCACTCAGGGGTTTTTGGTGTGGCATGAGAGGGTCTTACCTAATCCCCTGCCTCAGGGCAGAGTCATCTTCAAAACACCCTGAGCATTGAAGCTGTTGATAACAGCAGCTGCCCTATGAGTACCTGCTCCACTCAGGCTCCGAGCTGGGCTGTACAGTGTCTATGCTGATTGTAAAGGATCTCTCCCTATGGAGAGCTACTTTCTTATCCCCACTTTAGAGGTGATAGAGGCTAGGAGGGCTCCACAACTTGGCAAAGCCACACAGGAGACAAACCAGGGAGCTAAATCCTGGGACTGCCTGACCGTGAAACCTGTGCCCACCATCACCAACCCCCTACGGTCCAGAACAGACCTCCAGAAGGCAGATGAGCTCCACCCAGGCTCACTGGTTTCTCCTCTGCAGGTGCCTGGCGGACGGGGCAGGGGATGTGGCCTTTGTGAAGCACAGCACAGTGCTGGCGAACACCGATGGTGAGTAGGGAGGGCCGGCGTCCAGGAGCAGGGTCTCAGGCCCTGTAACTCTCCCTAAAAGGAAGAGATGAGTCTCATGAGTATAGTTCAAACTGCTCTGTGGGGCAAGGGGCTGCCCTGCTCTGATTTGTGTCTGGCATTGGCTCCCACTTTCAGACTGGATTCTGACTGCAGAACATTTGCAAATCTCTGCATTAGCCCTCATCTACCATCCCTTCTCCCATTATCTGAAGAAGCCATCCCTTATCCCTGAACAAGGTCATATTAAATTGGGTTAGTGTTATGTGTTGATCCATTAAAAAAATTTTTTTTTTTTTGCAATCATTGAGCTATAGAAAATTTCTAAGAGTCAGTCATGGAATTTCCATTTATTTTTACCCAGATTCCGGCTTTTACCATTTGCCACATTGGATTCATCATTCTTTCTATACTTGTGTATGTTCTTTCTGAATCATTTGAGAGTATGTTTGCCTGCCTCAGACCCTTTAATACTTCAGTGTGTATCTCCTAAAAACGAGGAGATGTGGACCTAGCCACAGTAACAGTCATCAAATTCGGGACACATAACATTGACACAATACTATTATCTAATCTACAGCCCATATCCCAGATTCACTAGTTTTCCCAATTCTGTTCTTTGTAGCCATTTTTTTCAGGCCGCAGACCTAAGGTGTGATCACATGTGGTATTTAGTTGTCAGATCTCTTTCGATTCCTTTAACTTCAAGGAATTTCTCAATCTTTGTTTTTGTGGCAGTGACATGTTTGAAGAGTCAGGCCAGTTATTTTCTAGAATGTCCTCTAATTTAGATTTCTGTCTGGATTTTTATTTCTTTAATTTGAGGTGTAATTTACATGCAGCAAACACTCTCTTTTTGAAGTACGGTTTGGCAAACTTTGCCAAAAACACAGTTGTATAACCACCAACACAATCAAGAGAGTGATTGTGACAGACCTCTCGCCCCAAAAGTTTCTTGATGCCCCCTTCTGGCATCCACCAATCATTTCTGTCTCTATAGTTTTGCCTACTCAATAATGTCTGATCACTGTCTTTTTTTTTTATCACAATCTTTTTTTTAATCATAACCTTTGCCTTTAAAAGCAGAAGGTCCATCATGTGGTCTGACATTCAAGAAGGCAAACAATAAGAACCAGATTTGAGAAAGAGGAAAAAAATGATTTGAAAAAGGAGGAAGCACATAGGATTATCTCCAGAGCAAGATGATCCTATGAAAATGGACAGCTGGGACTTGGGCCTTAAGATCAAGCAAAAAAAAAAAAAAAAAAAAAAAAATTTGGAAGGTGGAGAAAGAATAGGGCTGTATTGGGTTAAAATTGGCACTTTTAGTATTGTGATGGTAATCTAAGGAAGTCTAAATAATTTTTTAAAGACTATCTTCATGCAAAAGATTGGTAAGAACAAAAAAGGGAATTGACATAAATGTCTGAAGCGACGGTGGCTCTAATGGTCCCTAGCCAATGAAAAACAGTGGCAGATCGAAATACCAAAGTGGTACATTTGTCTCACCGGAAGGCCAGATATGCCCCCAGAGCTCTATACAAAGGCTTTGCAGCAGATTAAAAATAGAGAAGAGCTGGGGAGGGAGGCGAGAATGGCACAGAGTAATTGTTGAGAGTGCTATAAATGATCATGCAGTCATTAAAAATGACCTTTATGGAGTTTTCCAAACTATTGCTCTCGGTTTTGGGGTTTGGTTTTGAAATAGCTTTGGAGGGAACAGAGTTTTCATGATCCCACAAATGATTTTTCCCCCTCCTATTTCCTAGCAGAGGCTTATCCTCCTCATTTTAAAATTGAAAAGTCATAAACATATTGTTATGTAATGCCATCTGTTGAGTTACAATCTTAAAATTATTCTTCTTAATATTCTTAATCTGGTGTCAATATTCACTCTTTCAAATAAATCTGGTTTTCTATCATAAATGAGTTTTACGGAAATTTTCCAATAGTGTGGGAAAATACTTTAAAATGACAAATGGAAAAAAGAAATGTAGGGTGCAAAATTGCCTATCAAGTATGTCCTTAGCCATGTTAGAGATGGTTAGAAAATAGAACAAAGGACTTGGAGGAAACATCCTTAGACATTAATGGATGAATGTTGGATGAATATATGGGCAAAGCTTTGGAGAGTTACCCTTTTCTCTCTGGGCCACAGTTCTGGGTAGATTCTGTCTGGCTGTGTTCCCACCATGGCCCTCTCCCCTGCTCTCTGCTCAGAGCCAAGTTTAGAGCCAAGCAGTGAGCTCCTGCTTCATTTCTCTCTCCCCTTCTGAGCTCCCCTTTTTCTCTTATTCTTTTTATCATTAATGAATCGTCCTGTTTGTATGTGCTGCATTCCTATCAGAGACCTCAAATCCGTGTTGTTAATAGAAACTGGGGAAAGTCTATAGAAAATGTAATACACCTGGTCTTGTGGAGTGTGGCCGCCAAGCTCCTCTTCATTCTGAGTTCTGGGTCCCACCTCCCGGAAGAGTTTCTGTTCACCATGAGTCTGAGGCTCTTTACACCCTAGCCTCTCCTCAGCTCCCTCTCCTGGGCCTTCCTGAGGCCTTTCCCAAACCCCTCCCAGGACAGAAGTTGGCTCACCACAGGCTTCCTATCTTCCCAGGGAAAACTCTTCCCTCCTGGGGCCAGGCACTGCTGTCGCAAGACTTCCAGCTGCTATGTCTGGATGGCAGCCGGGCTGATGTCACCGAGTGGAGGCGATGCCACCTGGCTCGGGTGCCTGCTCACGCGGTGATGGTCCGGCCTGACACAGACGGGAGCCTCGTGTTCCAGCTGCTCAATGAAGGCCAGGTGAATTCAGGGCACCCCCCTACCCTGCTTCGACACAGCTTCCCAGATGGTACCGAACCTTCTGGTCTCTCGCCAGGGTAGGAGCTCACTCCAGTGAGAGCCATCATGGGGCTGGGCCAGCCAGACCAAGAGGGGCAAGACTCAGGGACCCCCACCCCTGCCCGGGGCGAGACCACAGCCGAGGAGGTCTCTGTAGTGTCCAACCTTGGTGTGAAGGAGGGACCGACTGTGTGAGCTGGCAGCCAGAAGGGCGGACCAGAGAGGGGAGACCCAGGACTCAGGAAGCGAGGAGGCCTGGGCTCAGGCACCCCTCAGAGAAAGCTGCTCACATTTGTGGCTCTTAAGACTAAAACCAGAATATATGAGCAAATAAAATGGCAAAGCCAACGAAGGTCGAAGTACCCCATTAATTAAATGTGCTGAATAATGTTTTGCTGAGACCACTGTTTACAAGAACAGCACATTTCTGACTGTGGGGCACCCCAGCTTTAGCTAGTTTTGTCCCTTCACTTGTCCTTAGTCCCATCCACACCTGGGCCATAAGTCCTGTGTTCACTCAGCTGGGTGTGACAAGGCAGAGTGCACTGGGGGAGCACAGAGGAAGGAAGGAGGCAGTGCCTCACCTGGTCCCCAGAGTGGGCGCCTGGCCAGAGGGCATGGGAATAAGGAGCTGGTGGCAGATCTGGGAGGGATGTGTCCCCCCTCCCTGCTGGCATCACCTCACCAACCCCCACTCTCATCCCTTGACACACAGCGTCTATTCAGCCATGAGGGCAGCAGATTCCAGATGTTCAGCTCTGAGGCCTATGGGCAGAAGGACCTGCTCTTCAAAGATGCCACCTCTGAGCTGGTGCCCATCGCCACACAGAGCTATGAGGCCTGGCTGGGCCACGAGTACTTGCAAGCCATGAAGGGTCTCCTCTGTGACCCCAACCGTAAGTCCACCGGTCTCTTGCCCCACTGGCTCCAGCCCAGCCGGACCACAGGCATGGCAATGCTTTCTGGAGAGGCAGCTGGGAGAGGACACTCACCCCAGGAGCTGTGCCCCTTGGCCTCCATGAGAACCAAATGCTTCCACCTCCCTGCCTCTGGAGGTTTGGGGAGGAAGCTTCTCCAGAGTTGCATGGCCTGCTGTACCCTGGGTCTGTCTTGGGAAGGGTCTCCTTGCCCGTCCACACAGAAGTCATCAAGTCCCATCATTCTCTCTCCACAATGCCTCTCTCTTCCTCCTCCCCACCCCATAGCCAAGGCCCTGCTGGTTCAGCCATTGTCTGTTGGCTGGACCATTGCAGTAGTCTACAAATGGGCTTCCTGCTTCCTGCCCCCTACAGCCAGGGAAATGGTATGCCACTCACTTAGACACATGGCAGCCATGATCTGCCTCAAGCCTCCTCACAGTCCCATGAAAGAGGCGCACAGTTACCCCCTTTCTGTAAGAGGAAACAGGATCAGATATTTAAATATCTCACTTCTTACAGCTAATGAGGGAGAGAACCAGACTCTCCCTTGGGTCTGGCTCCAAGCTCTTTGTACTGAGGTACTGGCCCCCATGGCCCCTGCCCCGCAGGCCATCATGCTCAGGGCCAGCCCCTGAAGCAGGTGTGTGCGGTGATGACCACAAGCTCACACACACTCACACACACAGGGCTGCCCCGCTACCTACGCTGGTGTGTGCTGTCCGCTCCGGAGATCCAAAAGTGTGGAGACATGGCTGTGGCCTTCAGCCGGCAGAAGCTCAAGCCAGAGATCCAGTGTGTGTCGGCCGATTCTCCCCAGCACTGCATGGAATGGATCCAGGTAGGGGCCGCGCCCAGAGGGGCAGAGCAGACCAGAGGGGCAGGCGGTGGCCCGTGCCTGGGATGGTCCTTACCAGTCCTCCCCTGGTGCCCTGGTCTGAAGGAAACAGGGTAGGCTGGGGAGGAGAACACCTCCTGTGACAGCCCCACAGAGAAAAGGTAGGAGGAAGGCCTGGCAGGGACCAGCCATCCCACCCCAGGGGACCGGGGGGGGGGGTGGTATTTCCTTTCAGGGAACCCAGGAATCCCTCCTCACTGAGTGGGTGGTCTGGGAGTAGAAGGAGCCCGAGACTGGCCCAGCCAGGCACTGGTTGACCTGTGGCCTTCTGTAGAGAGAGATGAAACAAACAGTACTGACCCTTACTAAGTACAGTGAACGCTGATGTCTTCTGTGATGGTCTATCCCAGCCTTTTTTTCTAAGCTTGTCATGGTTCATTGCACTGATTTGGCATCCGCTGATATGCTGCAGTCAAAAGCACTGGCCCTGTGGCGGCCCACGCAGCTCTGTCCTGCTTTGCTTCTCTGCCTGGAGGTGGAGGCCAGGACCGGGAGGTAGCCCTAGGGCCCTGCAACCAAGGATGCTACTGTGGTCACAGGTGGCCCACCAGCCCTTGGAGTCCTGGGCTCCTCCCTCCTCTTTTTTAAGAGCAAGTAGGTAGAGCCTATGGTCAGGAGCCCTTATCAGGGCAGTCCCCAAATGCAGGCCGGACCACAGCGCCTCCGGAGTGTCCACACTGCCCCAGCCAGGCAACCACATTGACTTAAAGGCCAAAAAGAGAAGCATGGACAGGAATAACAGGAGGTCGGGATCGTGATAGATAGCAGTCACACGAGCATGCGAGTCCCGGGTGCCGCACGCTGTGCTGAGATTTCACACGGGCCGCTTCACTTAATCCTCACAGCACCACTATGGGGTGGGTATGATCACTGTCAAGTGTGGAAACTGGGGCCGGGAGAGGCCGAGGAAGCAACTTGCCCAAAGTCACCCAGCTCATGGTGGGGGAGCCCCTCTCCCCAGGGGCCCACAGGAGGCCGGCCCCAGCATGACCGCAGGTAACGCCGAGGAAGGGTGGGCCTCAGTGGAACAGAGGAAGGGGAGACTGGAGGTAGAGGGCCGTTCATTTCCTAAGGCTGGGCTGGCTGTCCTGTGGGGGGCGGCTGGGGCCACGGGCTGCAGAGCAGGGACAGATGTAGGAGAGAGGTTTCAGCTCCCTATAGGCAGGAGCCTTCTCTCTGTCTGAACTCAAACAGGACCCAGGGGCTGCCCAGTGCCCTACAGGGAGAGTAGCAGACTTGGAGGTTCCTCAGAACCCCAGCAAAAGGCTCAGAGATACTTGGTTCTGAGGCTCTCAGGGATGGTGTCCAGTGTAGCTCTGATACCCATCTGCTTCCAGGCCACGGTGACTCTGGGAAGGGGGTAAGCTGGAACGGACCCTGGGCTGTAGGTAGGAGGTCTGGGTGAGGGAGGAGAGGGCCCCCAGAGACACACCCTCCAGGCTCAAATACCAGTGCCACTGCCTGTTATTCCGCCATCATGCCTCTGGGCCTGAACGGTGCAAGGTACCTTCCTGGGGTGCAGATGTCCCCTCTCTCCCCTGGCCCCATTCCCTCTCCTTGGGGTTTGTCACACTACTGTGCCTTGATTATTGGCTAATCCCTCTTCAGTGTCCGAGGGGTCACCTGCGCAGAGGCTTCAGAATTCACAAGATTGGGTGGAGAGTGGGAGACCTGGAGCACGTCAGGAGGGTCGAGAAAAGAGGGCCCTGGGCTCCTCCTGCTGCCTCCTGAGGCAGAGCTTTTTAGCCATGAGACTGCTGTCTTTGAGCCTGGCTCTTTCATACATTCGCATACACATTCGACAAATACACATTGCATCTGTGCTGGATGCTAGCCCTGGGCCAGGTGCTGGGGACACAGTACAGTGCCCCAGGCCTCTGAGGGCTGGCAGTCCCTGGGGTGACCCCACCCCAAGCACAAGGGCAGTGATAGTCAAAGTTCTGCTCAGAACAGGACCTGGCAACAGATGTGTCAGTAAACATTTATTCAAAGAACAAAGCAGACGCCCATGGATGGGAGTGCTGGTTTCATGCCTCTGGTCCTCCAAGCACCCCTTTTGCCCACACATCTCACTAGGGTGGGGTAGGATAGGGTTCCTCGGGGAAGAGAGCCAGAGGCCAAAGTCCCCAGCACCTCTGTCAAATCCCGACACCTTCTCTGCCCGGTCACCCGTTCTGTCCCATTTCAGGCTGGGAAAATTGATGCTGTGACCCTGAAAGGCGAGGACATCTACATGGCGGGAAAGGAATATGGCCTGATTCCAGCAGTTGGGGAGCGCTATGCCCGTGAGTGTGGTTGCTGGGTCCCCTGGCCTCTGCTGAAAGCAGCTGATATTTTCATATATATATAACCCACCTCAGCCCTTTTCAAAAGCTCCCCCTCAGTGTCCCTTTCCCAGGGCTGGTTGCTGTCAGTCACAGGCAAACCCCAGATCTCGGGTTTCCCATCTAGTCATTAAAAGCCTGGCAGGTGTGGGCAGTCCTTCTAAAAAGGTCAGAAAGTAAACCCTTTAGGCTTTACAGGCCATATACAGACTCTGCATATTCCTTTTTTTTTACAACCTTTTAAAAATATTAAAACCGTTTTTTTTTTAATTTTTTTATTCAACGTTTATTTATTTTTGGGACAGAGAGAGACAGAGCATGAACGGGGGAGGGGCAGAGAGAGAGGGAGACACAGAATCGGAAACAGGCTCCAGGCTCCGAGCCATCAGCCCAGAGCCTGACGCGGGGCTCGAACTCACGGACCGCGAGATCGTGACCTGGCTGAAGTCGGACGCTTAACCGACTGCGCCACCCAGGCGCCCCTAAAACCGTTTTTTAAAACATTTTTTAATGTCTATTCATATTAGAGAGAGAGACAGACAGAGCATGAGCAGGGGAGGGGCAGAGAGAGGGAGACACAGAATCTGAAGCAGGCTCCAGGCTCTGAGCTGTCAGCACAGAGCCCACCACAGGGTCCAAACTCATGAACTGTGAGATCATGACCTGAGCAGAAATCAGCAGCTCAACCGACTGAGCCACCCAGGCGTCCCTAAAAACTGTTTTTATGCTTGTAAGCCAGGCCATACAAAAGCAGGCTGAGTATTTGCTGACCCCTCGATGAGAGAGCCTCCTCTGCCCTTCCAGCCTGACCATGTGGCTCATAGAAGGTGGCCCTGGGGACTGTCCTTCCTGTCAGCTCATGCACACCTTCCCAGTGGCCCAGGCTGGGGCCTTGGTGTTCTGTCCCCGTAAGTGGTGACCTCAGGTCATTTCACTTGGATGTGAAAAATCTTTGGGCCTAGGAAAAATGTTTCTGCAGTCCTCAGCTGTGCCTCCACCTTTCTCCCAAGAGGTGAGAAAAATACCACTTGAGTGTAAGGGAAGGGAAATCTCTTTGGGTAAGGAATGTTGGGGAATGGGTTGAGGGACACAGAACTCTGAAAAGTGGAGCCAAGGGCTGCTTCCCAGCCTTGGAGGGGGACAAGCAGGGGTCCCACTGCTGGATGTGCACTCCTGAACCCATGCAGACAGGGCCTGGACCCGAAGCAGAGAGAGGCACTTGGGGCAGGACCATGGCTCTGGGGCAGGAGCCGCCTGAGGGAACGGGTCGAGGGCAGGAGGGGATTTGCTTTGGCTCGTGCCTGGCTGAGGCCGGAAAGCACCAATGGGGTCCTCACTGGTGTCCCCTCCCCACAGCGGAGGACAGCAGCAACTCCTACTTCGTGGTGGCTGTGGTGAGGCGGAACAGCTCCTACGCCTTCACCCTGGATGAGCTCCGGGGCAAGCGCTCCTGCCACTCAGGGTTCCACAGCCCCGCGGGCTGGGACATCCCCGTGGGCGTCCTGGTGCAGAGGGGCTTCATCCGGCCCAAGGACTGCGATGTCCTCACAGGTACCACCTTCTGCAGGGACGTAGACATGCAAACTCTGTTTTGGGGTCTACTGGGTTGGGGGCCGGGTCTGAAAGTCAGGGAGCCCACCCCCCACAGGATCCCACAGAGCAGCCCAGAGAGATTTCCTCTTCCTCCTTGATGTGCCCCTTTCTCTTGGGAAGGTTGGGAATATCCTTTTGTTTTCTTTTTTCTTTTTAGTTTTTTTACATTTATTTATTTTTGAGAGACAGAGAGAGACAGCATGAGCAGGGGAGGGGCAGACAGAGAGGGAGACGCAGAATCAGAAGCAGGCTCCAGGCTCCGAGCTGTCAGCACAGAGCCCAATGCGGGGCTCGAACCCATGAACTGTGAGATCATGACCTGAGCCGAAGTCGGACGCTTAACCGACTGAGCCACCCAGGCGCCCCAAGGTTGGGAATATTCTTGCCTACGTTTGGAGCCGTCGTTGGTTGGAGGGTGCCACGCTGCCCCGTCCCGCTTACCCAGAGTGGAACTAGCTCCAGTGGGCATGAGGAGCAGGGGGTATGCATGAGCTCTGGGCCTGGCAGTATCACCGTCCAGTTATGGGTCTGTCCCCATATCCCAGCAGCGAGGCATCTGGGGGACCTCGCTGGAAAGTGGCCAGGCTTCTGTACAAGTGCTGAAGAAGTCACGTTTACCAAGCAGCCACCTTATGCCATACACAGGGCCCTCCCCGCCTGTTAAATCACATACATCCATGGTGAAAGGAAGGCAGTAGGAAGCTGGCAAGATCCTGGGCTGACTGCACCTCTGTCCCATCTGGCACCTCAGAAAAAAAACCACATTTTTTTTTCTAACCATCTCCACAAGCACACAGAGAGTGTTAGGGTTGGCTGCTCCCACTCCCACACAGCTGGGCACTTGCCCTGACTGGAAGAGAATAGCTTATGAGGTAGTGAGTTCACCATCCCTGAGGGAGTCCAAGAGAAGACTGGGTGACTACCAACCAGAGGCTGTCCATGGGATTCCTGTATCTGGACAACTTCTGTACTCCCCTCATCCCTGTGATTCTCACAGGAGAAGACATGCTCATCTGAGCCAGGTGGGCAGTGCAGCAGACGGGTGGCCTTGAGCTGTCGGGCCAAGCAGAGTGGGCAGACTTGTAGGGGAGTGGCCCTCTCATCTGCCCCTGAGCCCCCACTGCCCTTTCCCCTGCTGGCCCCTTGACACAGCCCTCCCCCTCTGCTCCAGCCGTGAGCGAGTTCTTTGGTGCCAGCTGCGTGCCTGTGAACAACCCCAAGAACTACCCATCCTCGCTATGTGCGCTCTGTGTGGGGGACGAGCAGGGCCGAAACAAGTGTGTTGGCAACAGCCAGGAGAGGTACTATGGCTACAGCGGCGCCTTCAGGTAAGCAGTGGCCTGGTGGGCGGGCCTGGGGCCAGCACAGACGCTGGGTCCCTCCTGCCAACACCTGCCTTGGCCTCTTGTGTGGCAGGTGCTTGGCTGAGAACGCAGGGGATGTCGCCTTCGTCAAGCACACAACTGTCTTTGACAACACAAATGGTACGTGAGGGGGGCTGGGGCCAGAGCGGGACCAGATTCTTGGGGGTTTGTTCCCCATCTCCAACATGATGCAGGCACTGGGTATTGCCAGGATTGGGGTACAGCAGCAGCTGGGAAAGACTGAGTCTAGAAGGCTCTGCCCCTTGGGGATCCCAGGGGCTCCAAGGGCCTCTCAGGAAGAATAGACCTCAGGGCACATGTCCAGGTGGGCAGGACACATGACAGTTTTTACCGGTCTAGAATCCAAATCTCCATTCCACCAAAATGGTAGAAACTCAACCTCAGTCCATTTGGAGAGACCCCTTCTTGGGCATTTATATTGTGTCTAGGTATGGTGGGGGGCAGGAGTGGGCAGGTGCAGGGGGACAGGGGCCTCTCTCCACAGGGTCATCAGTTCACATCAGCATCTGGTCTTTGGTCTGGAGCAGGTCAGTGTCCCGTGCAGGGAAATCACCTCGCATCTCCTAAGCCATACAAGGCAATGCACAAACCCATTCACATCACATGGGTGGCTTTTTCTCTGGAGTCACCTTCCTGGGCTCTGACTGGGAAAAAGGGCCCAGAAACTCTATGCTCCAGGCCCCCCCCAAACCCACGCCTAGGTCCTATTGAGGGGCAGGGGACTTTGGCGTGCCTCTCTTCCCTCCCTGCTCCTGTTCCATTTTGAAGACTGGAGGCTGTTTCCCCCCCCCCCAACACCTACTGTTTGTTCTTTCTCTATACCCTGCCTGCACCCAGGCTTTGAAACCCCAAGTGCTAGGGGCTCAGTCTTCTCTCAGAAACTCGTCCCCAAAACTCAGTGCAGAAAGGTGCAATGTGGCCCGAAGGGGAGGAGGAGATTGGTGAAGAAGAAGCAAGACCTGCAAGAGAAGAACATCAGTTAGGATTTCAAAACTCAGATGCCACCCTGCCTAAGAAGTGTTACCAAAGCTGGGAGGGCTCCAGGCCCCGTTGCCACAACCCCTCGCCCCTGCAAAGCTCCTACCCTGAAGAACACTTGGGATCATCCCCCCAGGAGGAGGGAGCTTTGTGCTCCTGCAGGAGCCAGTGAGCCTGGCCTGGCCCCAGCCCCAGGCCCTCTGTGGTCTCAGGATAGGGGGAGGGGAGGGGCCGGTCCTGGGGGGACACTTTCAAGAGTCACCTGCATCGAGGCACCCACCTCCCAGGGGCACTCATTCCCCTTTATTTTTATCTCTACTTGTGGGCCCACCTGGAGTTTCTTCTGGAAGAGGGTGGATACTAAGTGAATAATACATGAAGACACAAAAATAGTATGATTCCCGAGGGCAGCGTTTCTCAGGAAGCCCTTGGGCCAACAACCCCCTGCTTCGGAAACACTGGGTTGCTGCTTTAAAATACCGATCCCTGGGCCCCACCCTAGACCTGACTTTGAAACTGCCTCTTCCAGATCAACACATGATGTTATACCTTTTCTGGTTTGAGAACTTCAGCCATTAGGGTAAGACATCCACCACCACCTTCAGGAGCCCCCCCCCCACCTCACGCCCAAGACCTGTAACACACAGGTGGGGCTCTTGGCCTGGGAGTGATTAAGAGTCTCCATTTTGTCATTTCATGTGCAATAGGAGTGGTCATACTCACTTTGTGTTACTGCCATGAGGAGAGAGCAGTGCTTGTGAAATACCTGTCACATTATAGGTTCTCCCTATTCTCTACCACTGGTAGCTCCTACCAATGTTATTTTTTTTTAATGTTTTTATTTATTTTTGAGAGAGAGAGAGAGAGAGCACAAGTGGGGCAGAGGCAGAGAGAGGGGGACAGAGGATCTAAAGTGGGCTCTGTGCTGATAACAGAAAGCCCGATATGGGGCTCGAACATGCAAACTGCGAGATCATGACCTGAGCTGAAGTTGGACGCTCAACCAACTGAGTCACCCAGGCACCCCGGCTCCTACCAATGTTATTAGCTCAACCAGGTTCTCCGGTCCTGGTAGGAGAGCAGATCAGTTGGAGAATGGAGAGGGTTGAGAAGCTGGCTACATATGGCCACCTCTCCCCAGTCAAGGATTTGGGAATCCAGAAGGAAAGTAGCCTCTCTCTTCCTCTCTCCCAATGCTCCATCCTCTCAGGCCACAATTCTGAGCCCTGGGCTGCTGAGCTAAGGTCAGAGGACTATGAGCTGCTGTGTCCCAACGGGGCCCGGGCCGAAGTGTCCCAGTTCGCGGCCTGCAATCTGGCACAGATACCATCCCATGCTGTCATGGTCCGGCGGGACACCAACATCTTCACCGTGTATGGACTGCTGGACAAGGCCCAGGTGAGCCAGGGCAGGGGCTACATCACTGGGGGGTGGGCAACCAAGTGAGCCAGGGCCCCAGGTGCCTCAGTCTACCTGGAGCAGACCTCAGGAGGAACTGAGGAAGCCTGGAGAAAGTTCTGACATGCTCACTTAGTCAAACCATTCCTCCAACTATCCTTTCTGTGTCTTGCATTATTAATGTTTCCTTCTCAGCCAGATCGTTCTCACCCACATATAAACCTGCTGCTGTTTCTACCATCTTGAAAAAAACAAATGAGCCCCCTCTTGGTTTCACAGCCATTGTAGCCATAATCCCACCCTCCTAGAGCAAAACTCCTTCAAAGAGTCGTCTCTACTCAAGTCACCAGTTCCTCTCTGGTCTCTCTCTTTTTTTTTCCCCCCCAGTGTTTATTTATTTTTGAGACAGAGAGACAGAGCATGAGTAGGGAAGGGGCAGAGAGAGAGGGGGACACAGAATCTGAAGCAGGCTCCAGGCTCTGAGCTGTCAGCACAGAGCCTGACATGGGACTCAAACGCACGAACCGTGAGATCATGACCTGGGCTGAAGTTGGACACTCAACCGACTGAGCCACCCAGGCGCCCCCTCTCTGGTCTCTCTTAAGGATGGAGACCACTCTAGACAGGCCCCCGCAGGGCCGTGAACCTGCCCTGAGCTAGATCAAAGTGAGCCATGGTGCTGAGTCCAGTGGCTGTTTCTCAGCCCACATCTCCCTGACCCTTTAGCCGCATTGGCCACAGCTCCCACCTGCTGGAAGTGCTTTGCCCCTTGGCTTCCAGGTGCACACCTGCCTGGCTCTCCTCCCAGGCTCTATAGCAGTTCCTCCTCATTTCCCTGGCTTGTAATGACTGGACTGCCCCAGGGCTCTATCCTAAGCCCTCTTCTCCACCTGCACCCCTGTTGACATCACCTCATCCCACATCGTCAGCAGCCATCTGTGTACTGACAGCTCCCAAATTTATGTCTTCAGCCCTGCTTTCATCCCACCCTTCCATCTTTAACAGCTGCCTACCTGACATTTCGACTAGCATTTCTAACAAGCTTCTCAGCCTGAACAAGCCTGCAGCTGGACTGCCCTGCTTCCCTCAGGCTTCCCCCCTGCTGCGAATGGCCACTCCAGACCTCACATTTCCTCAGGAGTCTTCTTCAGCTCCTGTCTTTCTCTCACGGTCTACATCCAGTCCATCTGCAAATCCCATTGGCTCAACTTTCAATATACATCTGGAATGAACCCAGACTGACAACAGGGTCCTTGGTTCCCACCCACTCCACCCCCTCCCCCACTTCCCCATCTCCCCCCTTCTCTCCCCTGTGTCCCCTTCTTCCCGCGGAAGCGATGTGGGGAAGAACCCTGTGTCAGTGCACATTTTCCCGGGGAGAAGGCTGGCCTTTCATCAGATCCTCCATTATCCGTGAGTCCCCCGAAATATTGATGACCACTTTGATCCTGCTTACTGTGGAAGCTATCATCATATCAGTACTCCAGCTTGCTAGGTCGGCAGGCCTGTGATTTCACATCAGTCTTGGTGCCCTGAAATCCCTTGCTCTTTGGGTCACCATATGTAAAGCCTGAGTGACCACTGGGGAGGCCAGATGAAAAGCACATCTACCTGTGGTGCTTCCAGGACCTGTTTGGAGATGACCACAATAAGAATGGGTTCAAAATGTTCGACTCCTCCAACTACCATGGCCAAGACCTGCTTTTCAAGGATGCCACGATCCGGGCAGTGCCTGTGGGGGAGAAAACCACATACCGAGACTGGCTGGGCCCTGACTATGTGGCGGCTCTAGAAGGAATGCTGTCTCAGCGGTGCTCGGGCGCAGGTAGGTTCACACCTCACAGGAAAAGCAGGTGTCCCGCCACATTCCCCGTCATCCCTCCCAGCCTTTCACCCCATATCCTGAGTGAACTGAGGTCCTTTCCGGGTGGTTACAGACAATCAAGGTGAGGTGTGGGGGCAGCAGGGAGTGTGGTCTGAACAGGAAGACTGCAGACAGAGCAGAGACACTGGCTGTGTAACCCAGACAGACCTAGATAAAGAATATAAATGCTGCCAGTAATGGTCCAGAGAGGATTGAAGCAACCACATAAATATACATGAAGTATAATTTTGGAAGGAATGAATATGTAAAGAAACCAGGGGAAAGAAGAACTGTACCAGGGCAGAAAGAGGGAGCCTGGCCAAGTCGAGTGCACACAAGTGCGCTCGGTCAAGTCCTGTGCTGGTGTGCCCACTGCCCGCAAATGCGGCTCTAGGTGCTCTGAGGCCTTAACTGCCTGTGTTCGATCCCTCAGCGGCCCTGGTCCCCAGCCTGTCCCAGTTGCTGCTGCTGCTCCTGCCACTCCTCACAGCTGGCCTTCTCCATACCGCCCTCTGAAGCAGCTCCAGGCAAGCCTAGCCCTCCCTCGGAATGGAAACCTACTCAGAAATCTCCATAAATAGGCTGTTCTCTATGGTGAAGCGGGTTAGCACTGCTCAGAGAGACAGGAAGTGTGAGAAACCACGGAGCTCCTCAGAGCTGCGATTCTGACACCAAAGAGGAGGTTCTGTGATTGCTGCAAACCGGAATAAAGATGAATGTTAAAGGAAAGCACCCCCCCCCCCACCTCGAGTTGAGTTGGATGCCAGCAGTGCTCCTGCGTGAACCCAGCCTCTGCCTCCCAGGCACCACCTGTCCCTCTGCCACCTGAGGCGGGCGAGCTGGCCGGCCTCCCAGTCACGCCCCACCCACGGCTGGCAGGCCTCCTCCCTGCAGATCCGTAGGCTCCCACCACCGGAGGAGCCTCACCAGGCTTAGGATTGGAAAAGGCCAGTTACCAAGGAAACAGGCTGAGCCCCCGGCTTCCCACACCGCCCTCTCAGGCCCTCTCCGTTGGAGCCTGCCCTGCTGAGCTGCCCAGGGGACCCGTCCTCTGCCGGTTCCCTCTTCCCCTCTGAGGAATGGATGCACACTTGGCACCTCCTGTTAGCCCCTCTCCATCTGGGCTCTAGACTCCCTCTTCCGGCCTCCCTCCTTAGGACACCGTGTCTGTCTAGGGAGGCATCCACCAGATGAGGCTACAGTCGGGCATGCCAGGGAGGTGAAGCTGCTGGACACAGACAGCCCTTTGTCCTTGTCTCCTGTGGCTTGGCGTGGCCCAGACCACCCGACATACCTGATTGTGCTGGGCCAGAACAGACCACAGGGGTGAACCCTCAAGGGGGTCCTCAGACAAAGGAAATGCTCCTCAGTAAGCATCCCCCCTCCTGAGTTTCCATCTCAGATTATCCTCTTGTCCCACCCCCGCGCGACGCCCTCCCCTCCTCAGATGCCCCTGCACATGTAGCAGCAGCAGTTGCCTCCCGATGGAAGGACTCAGCCTCAAGGACATGCCCAGAGAGCTCCAGGCCTGGAGCAGGAGGTAACCCGGGCCTCCAAGGCAGCACAAGCCGTCTGAAGAGGCAGGAATGGGGAGATGCCCTTCTCTTTGTCACAGGAACCATGGGCTGGGTTAGGCACCAGTGGGGAGCTCCAGCTCCTCTGTGTCAGCAGGAGGTCTCCTCACCCAGGCCTGTACCAGCTGGACGAGGCCACTCAATCCAGAGGAAGGGTCCCACCTTCCCCTCCCCTGTGAGTCAGAGGAAAGTGCCTGGAGAGGGTCTTCTCTACTCCATTTTTGCCACAGTTGTTTGAGGAGCCAGAAAAGTTTCCAGAACTGCCAGCTCTTCCTCTGAATTTTCTTCCCTGAGAAAAGGGAAAAAAAAAAAAAAAAGAAGAAACAGGAGCAAGCCACCCTCTCAGCAGACTGGGAGCCGCGTGGGTCTTGAGCTATTTGCGTCTCGATCTGCGGGGGCCTCGGGGACGCCGATGACAGGCTGGTTCCTGGTGCTTCGCCCCCATTAGGGGGCGTTGGGATGGATACCTTCCATCTCTCAGCAGTGAAGGAGGCCCCTGGCAGCATCCTGGCCACAGTCGCGCCGTCCCGAGGAGTCCTAGTCACCATGCTGGGGAAACTCTACCCCACTGCCAAGGGCAGAAGGAGCAGCCTCCACTACCAAGCTTTGTACCCTCTTCACCTCGGGGAGTGAATGATTCTCTGACCTGACGATTGTTTGATTTTTTTTTTTTAAAGGGAGATTCGTCCAGTGAGAGTGTATTTGTGTTTGGCTACCCTGGGCTAGTGTGCTGCCCAGGGTGTGACACCAGTAACCATGAGCCACTGAGTATGACATGTGTGAATGCTGTGTGAGGTTGGAGTTTCAGGTGACAGCAGGGGGCTACCACTGTGTTAGTGCTAATAAAAGATGTTGATTTGTTTTTTTTAAATAAAGCCGAACAGCCCTGCACCTGCTGAGGCTTGGAATCTGATAGAAACTTTCTGCTGCTGATTGATTTGACTTCTTAGCTGGTCAGAGGCCTACCTGCCCCAGACCACTCCCCAGCCTGCCCAGAATGGCAATTTCCACTCAGAGCCCTGTTCCCCGAGCCAGAGTTAGGGCCTCTTCAGCCGGTGAGGCACCCAGCTCCCTTCTCCACTCTGAAAGGGCCCCCAGCACATCTCAGCTGCCTCCACCCCCTCAGCCTCTTGGGTACCCACTCTTCTGGGGACCAGATAAAGAGGAGGATGCCAACTTCTACACCCACCCCTGCCCTGTGTCTGCAAAATAAGCTGCCCACACCTTTGCTTTGGCAAGTTGGCCACTAATTCACTGGAGGAGGGAAAGGGAGGGAAGTCAGATCTCCCACAGTCCTCACCAGCAGCACTGTCTGGCCTGACGTGAAGTGAGCCAGTGGGGCTGGCCTTGGCCAGTGCCCTGCTGTGGCTGAGGATGTGGAGGTTCTCTGCCCTTCCCCCTTCCCACAGCTCCTCCGCTGCCCCAGGCCAACCCTCCCTCCGTCACTGCGGCCATCTCACAGAGCCGCATCTCACTCCCACAGTCCTCGTGCTGTAACTGGGTGGTCTGCCTGACCTCAGAAAGTATCCACACTGTCTCTGCACCATGTGAGTCTCCTGGTGCTGCCACTCACCCCTTGAAGCTTCGGGAGAGTTACTTAGCATCCGAGCCCCATCTCCACTTCTGAAACATGAGCTCGAGAGTACGCACCTGGTGCGGTCCTTGTCAAGTCTGGATTATCCTACATGTAAAATACTGCACCCTGCTTAGCACATCCCAGGTGCAGGACAGACACTATTACCATTGCTATTACCATTACTCCCAGAGCTTGTTTTGTGGGCTTAAGTTTCAAATTCCCAGGAGAATCATCTGATTGGCCCAATGTGGGTCAGGTGTCTCCCACTGGGCCAGTCAGCTCAGGCGAGCATTGGGCATATAGCGAAAACCTGGCCACTGAGACCCCCCAGAAAGAGGAAGTGAAATCATTGCAAGCAAGGCAACATCCCCAAGTGTTGGCTACCGGGTCTGGTTTAGGTAGTATTTGGCATTTGTCAAGCACCTGTTAATATCTACCGGGGCAACAGGGACCTCGGCCATGGGTTTTGTGCTTTAGAACAGTGCTTTTTAAACCTGGATGTGCACGCGAATCTCCTAGGGATCTTAGAGTCAGAATGTGATTCGGCAGGTCTGGAGTGAGGCTGCAGTTCTAACCAGGTGGTGCCCACACTGCTGGTCTGGGGATCACATTTGGAGAAGCAAGCCTTCAGAGACTTCTGCTGAACCCCCTCTGACCACACCCACCCACGGTGGGAAGAGTCACAGGGAAAGTGCTGTTTGCCCAGGGTGCATAAACCATCTTTTAGACCATGCTTTTGGAATTCTTATCCCGAAGAGTTCTGAGCCAGTTACCAGGGTTTGCACAGGACTCTTCTTCAGGTCCTGCCTCCAAAGGGTGGTCAGAAGGCTGCTGTCTGCAGGAGGTGTAGAATGAGCTTGATGAACAGGCTGCAGTGTCCACTTACATGTGCACAAGGCCCTGAAAACATGGGATGGAGCCCGGATGGGAAGAAAATCAGGTAAGCTGGGGGATGGGAGCTCCTTTGCTCTGCACCTCATGTTCCAGTCTGCCAACTCTTTATAAAGGGTTCTTTGTCAAAGTAGGACAGGACACATTTTATTTAAGTTTGTTAGCTTGAGTTGTAACTTTGTAGCCACATGGGAGGTGAGCCTCCATTGGTACTCTTGTCCTGGGCCCAGCAAGTGTTTGGGGTGGGCAGGCCTGCTGTGCACACAGCTGTCCAGCTGACAGCTGTACTCTCGGGGCTCTGGAAGACACAAAGAAGTCAGGCTAAGAGCCATTGCCCCTGCCTTTGGTCTCATTTGAAGAGACCACTGGGTGGGTGTGGTAGAAACAGGGACGCTGAGAAGGTGACTAACTAACCCCCTCCCCCCCCAAGGACAGGCAGGTCCTCCTGGACCACACAGCACATTGCAGATGAGATATCACCCCCACTTTCAGACTCCTCCCTGGGGCTTTCTTTACATGTTTATAATGAGGATGGACTCCTTAGGGTGACGTTCTTGTGAAAGGTGCACACATTAAGTATAAATGCTACAACTTTTTAAAAAGATACTTCAGTTTGGAAAAAAAGAATAGATCACTTAACCTTGCATTCTAGTTCTTTTAATACTTTTGCTATTCATGTTGGGCAAATACTTTCTCCTGTCTCAATCTCCGTTCCCAAATCTATATATAACCTGGGAAGTTTGGAATGGTCCCTCAGTGACTTCCGGGTCTCTCAGTTCTCACAGTCTTCACAGGGTTATTGCCTGTTCTGTGCCAAAGTGCAGAGGGGCCAGGTGGCCCAGGTGGTTTTGCTTCTGCCTTTCCCAGGTGTCTTTGGGTTGGCACTGACAGCCCAGAAGCGGTTTCACAGCCTGAGAGTCAGTATGTGTCTTTGGTTCTCAAACTTGCGCGCGCATCAGAATCACCTGGAGGGCTTGTTAAAACACAGAGTGCTGCAGGGCACCTGGGTGGCTCAGTTGGTTGGGTGTCCGACTTCAGCTCAGGCCATGATCTCGAGGTTTGTGGGTTCAACCCCTGCATTGGGCTCTGTGCTGACAGCTCAGAGCCTGGAGTCCGCTTTGGATTCTGTGTCTCCCTCTCTCTCAGACCTTCCCCTGCTTGCACTCTCTCTCTCTCTTTTAAAAATGAACAGGGGCGCCTGGGTGGCTCAGTCGGTTAAGCGGCCAACTTCGGCTCAGGTCATGATCTTGCGGTCCGTGAGTTCAAGCCCCGCGTCGGGCTCTGTGCTGACAGCTCAGAGCCTGGAGCCTGTTTCAGATTCTGTGTCTCCCTCTCTCTGACCCTCCCCTGTTCATGCTCTGTCTCTCTCTGTCTCAAAAATAAATAAACGTTAAAAAAATTAAAAAATAAAAATAAACATTAAAAAAAAATTTTTTTAAAACACAGAGTGCTGCAATCCCTATCAAAATGACACCAGCATTCTTCACAGAGCTAGAACAAACAATTCTAAAATTTGTTTGGATCTAGAAAAGACCCCAAATAGCCAAAGTAATGTTGAAAAATAAAACTAAAGTTGGAAGCATCACAAGTCCATACTTCAAGCTGTATTACAAAGCTGTAATCATCAAGACAGTATGGTATTGGCACAAGAACAGACATAGCGTACCCAGAAATGGACCCACAAACATATGGCCAACTAATCTTTGGCAAAGCAGGAAAGAATATCCAATGGAAAAAGTCTCTTCAGCAAATGGGGCTGGGAAAACTGGACAGCGACATGCAGAAGAAAGAAACTGGACCACTTTCTTTTACCATACACAAAAATAAACTCAAAATGGATGAAACACCTAAAGGTGAGACAGGAAACCATCAAATCCTAGAGGAAAAAATAAGCAGCAACCTCTTTGACCTTGGCCACAGCGACTTCTTACTAGGTATGTCTCCAGAAGCAAGGGAAACAAAAGCAAAAATGAACTATTTATTGGGACCTTATCAAGAGAAAAGGCTTCTGCACAGCGAAGGAAACAAAACTAAAAGGCAACCGACGGAATGGGAGGAGATATTTGCAAATGACATATCAGATAAAGGGTTTGTATCCAAAATTCATAAAGAACTTACCAAATATAACACCCAGGAAAACAAATAATACATGAAGAAGACACTTCTAATACATGAACAGTATTTTACTAATACGTGAACACTTTTCTAAAGAAGACATCTATTATAAATGTCTGCATAGACGAGTGTATTATGCTAAATAAAATAAGAAAGAGAAATTTCATATGATTTCACTCATATGTGGAATTTAAGAAACAAAACAGAAGAACATAGGAGAAGGGAAGGAAAAATAAGATAAAAACAGAGCGGGAGGCAAACCATAAGAGACTCTTAAACTAAGGGTTGCCGGAGGGGAGCTGGATGGGAGCATGAGCTAAATAGACATTAAGGAGGGCACTTGTGATGAGCACTGGGTGTTGTATGTAAGTGATGAATCACTAAATTCCACTCCTGAAACCAATACTACACTCTATGTTAACTAACTTGAATTTAAAACAAACAAACAAAAAAGCACAGAGTGCTATCTCCCACCCTGAGTCTCTGATTCCAAGGGCTGGGAATGTGCATTTCTGGCAAATTCCCAGGTGATGTTGATGCGGCTGAGCAGGCCACCTCACTTTGGAGACCACTGTTAAGGACAGTGTGAGCTCACACCCATGAGAACATAAGTGCCTGCCCAGTGGAGTTGAGGATCTGGGTAGGAAGGGTGAGTGATGAGGAGGCCCTGATGGAGGAAGCAGGGCCCAGCCTGGAAGAAAGGGCAGGCCTGTCTGACCACGGCCTCCGTGCTGTCCCTGGGGAGAGGTGGGATGTGCAGGACGATGCCGAAACACTTAGCCCGGGTGTCCCTGCTCGGTAGCCAAGGGTCTGGGGCAGCATTCTGACTTCACTCTCCTGCCCAGCACGTGGCTCCCTCCTCCCACTGGCCCTGCACCCCACACCAGGCATCTCTGAAAAGGGCTCTCAGGAAGAGAAGACAGCAAGATTGGCATTAGGAGGCCGTGTGGTCAGAATACCCTTCTTGCTTCTTCCCAGCCTCTCATCTCCCCGCAAACCTCCAACTCAGGGGAAAACCTACTTTATGTCCTCTACTGTAGCCGACCTTTGGGACACTAGGGGGACAAAGAAAAGGGCCTGGTGACTTACTGAGCAAGGCATTCTTAGTCAAAATCCCAATCCAGCCAGCTTCATGGGAGACTCTGCCTGTGGTCACCAACATCCTCCCCGCTTCCTTCCTGATTGTTTGGTTCGGGATGGCAACGTGCCAGCTACAAAGATTCACTGTCCCAGTTCTGGCTGATGAAACCTAAGTGGAAGTTACAGGGTGTGGATTTCTGAAGGTGGTTTTTTTTTTTTTTTTTTTAATGTTTTTGTAAACTTATTTTTGAGACAGAGAGACAGAGTACTAGCAGGGTAGCAGGGGAGGGGCAGAGAGAGAGGGAGACACAGAATCCGAAGCAGGCTCCAGGCCCTGAGCTGTCAACACATAGACCAATGTGGGACTCAAACTCGTGAACCACAAGATCATGACCTGAGCCAAAGTCAGACGCGTAACCAACTAAGCCACCCAGGTGCCCCCTGAAGGTGTTTTAAAAGGAACTGGGCTAGCACAGGCTTTCCCCTCCCCTGCCCAGGAAGCAGACATGAAAGCTGGAAAATGGAGTGACCACCTTGCTATGTGAGGCTGCAAACAAACAGAGAAAGGCATGGTGAGCAGAGCAAAGGAAAAAGCAGCACTGGGTTCAAGCAGCAGTACCCAGGCCTGGACTGGTCTAATCTGATTCTCTGACTGCTAATCCAGCGTTCTGTTGTTTCAGCTGAATGTATCCCTAGCTGATAGAAGTGATAACAGTGGAAAGACCATGAGATGGGCCCCTGGGACTTGGCCTGGCTTTGTAACAGGCTGTGTGACTCAGGGAAAGTCATGGCCCCTCTCGGCCCATTTCTTCATCTGTGGGGATGAGTGTCACCCTTCTGAATCAAGAACCAGGGCCTATCCTAGGTGAAAGGTCTGGCCATAAGGGAGCTGGGGGGTGGGTTTCAGTGATGGGGCAGGAAATCACCTGGGGAATGGTGACATCCTGGGGTCTTATCAGTGATCAGCCAAAGGGAGATTCTAAAGCACAGAATAAGAGGTGTCAGCAATAACTCAGTCCAGCTGTCATAAGTCTTTGAGCATCCCCTTTGTGATACCCAGGGTCACCTTTGTCCCTGGAAGAAGCCCCCGGGTAGCTTTATAGACCTGTGCCCCTCCCACAGCCCTCGCAGTCAATTGGGTGGCCATTTGGAACTATCGCTGCTCCCAGGAAGCACAGAGCTGGTGCTACTGCTGGAGAGAAGCCTGGGACCCTTCTGATTTGCGTCAGCCAGGTCACCGGTCAACCTCTGTGCTGTGTGGATTGTCTTGGGCCAGAGTCACATGACCCTGGGGGCCCCTGGGGGCAGAGCCATCACCCACAGAAGTACAAAATGTGAGATCGGAGAAGGGAAGAAAAAATCAGGGTACTATGATTAAAGATGGAGGGGGGCCTGGGTGGCTCAGTCAGTTAAGCGTCCGGCTCTTGATTTCAGCTCAGGTCACGATCTCATGGTTTGTGGATCGAGCCCTGTGTTGGGCTCTGTGCTGGCAGTGCTGAGCCTGCTTAGGATTCTCTCTCTTTGTCTCTCTCTCTGCCCCTCTCCTGCTCACGTGTGCATTCCCTCTCTCTCTCTCTCTCTCTCTCTCTCTCTCTCAAAATAAATAAATAAATAAATAAATAAATAAATAAATAAATAAACTTAAAAAAAAAAAAACACAAAAAAGAAGAAGAATGGGACACGGATCCAGGTTGTCCTAAACCACAGCATCCTTCACTCCAGCCCAGCCACAGCCTTGTCCTGGGATGGATTCCTTAAGGCACCTGTTGATTCTATGAGCTCTGTGAGGAGCCACAGAGGTTGGGCCCAACTACCCCAGCAAGAGAAAGAATGCACCCAAAGCACTTTTCGAAGGCCATCTGCTGGGCAGAGGCGCTAACTGGTGACCATGACAGCTGAGCTCATCATCAGGCTGGCGGGAGTCAGCTCACCTCCAGGGAGACAAACTGGGAGCCTCAGGAAATAGGACTGACACCACCCACCATGACTCTGGGACTCTCCTATCCTCTCCCTCCCTCCTCACCCCCTTTGGAAGTCCTCCTCTGCACCCCAATTCCATCAAGAGATGGAATCATCGTACCCCCAGGAAACTGACCTGTGATTTCAGGACACACTGCAGGAGCAGAGAAGAAATCCTGTCTCTGAAAACAGTAAAAAGCTAGGTTCACCTTGGTCTCTTCCCTTGGCAAAAAGCAATGTGTGTGCTGGGGGAGGAGAAGTAGTCATAATCACAATGATGAAAGTTACCCTCACTTTGTTTTTAAAAAACAGGACTTGCCTGGCTAAGATATAGACCAAAGTCTGATAATGGAGCAACTACCCCCAACAAGTCCTCCAGTCCTCCTCCTCCCTCCTGCCAAGCACATGAGAATCGTCTGTTGCCCTTTTGAACCCCTTCTCTACCATCTGTGAACTTTGTCTTCTTCGATTCCATGTACCAGCCCCACCATAGACCTGGCTTGCTAAATACAAAAATGAATAAAAGCATGAATCCATGGAGTACCCAGCCCAGACCTCCATCCTGGCAGGGACTCCCTCTGGCCCACTGGCATCGTTTGGCCCAAGTTTCTTCCACCCTTGCCTGGCCCATTTGTCTCCTCGAGGGCAAAACTGAGCCCCTCAGAATTGCCAGCCATCAGACTCTGGCAGGGCTTGCTGGACTGGTCATGTCTTTGGATTTGGACTTGGGAATTTCACAGTTGGGAGGCAAGGGCTCATCCCTCTCTTTACCCAGAACTGCCTGAGAACAAAGCTGTATCCCTGCTGACCTGCGGTAAGAGCACCTGGGATGAGGACCACTGGGGCTGCAGGGGGAAGCCCTGGAAAACAAGGATCTGCTACTGGAACGAGGCAGCAGAGGAACGACCATGCTGTGGGGATTTTTCTTTTTTTAAAAAACTTTTTAATGTTTATTTATTTTTGAGAGAGAGACAGAGAGAGAGAGAGTGGGGGAGGGGACACAGAGAGAGGTAAACAGAGGATCCAAAGCAGACTCCTCGCTGAGAGTAGAGAGCCAGATGTGGGGCTCGAACCCGTGAACCGCAAGATCATGACCAGAGCCTGTCTGACGCTTAACCACCTGAGCCACCCAGGCACCCCAGGAATTTTTCTTTAAGATCAGCCTGCTAGAATGTGCCTGAAGATGGTAGGTGGACAGATGGTCAAGAGAAACATGTAATAGTGTTCAACCTAGGGTTTTTGTGACAGCAGAATACTGGAAACGATCTAAATGCCCAGCAGTATTGGGCTGGATCAATAAAAGATGTACAAACTTTTATTTGTAATGAAATACAATGGATAGTCTACAGCCATTACATGAAGGATAGAGCTATAAATAGCTCTATGTCTACTGATGTGGAAAGAGTCCCATGACATATTGTTGAGTAAAAAGAGCAGGTTATGAAACAGTATATGATCCCATTATAAGATCACACACACGCGCGCACACACAGAGCCGTCTGGAAATCTGTTCACCAAACTGTTAACAGTATCTACAGTTGGTGGAATTTAGGGTAATTTTTACTTTGTTCTTTAAACTCTGTATTTCGAGTTTTAAAGCATTCAAGATAACTAATCCTTTTCACCCGGAATGAATAAGTAACAAGCGAACAAAAACCAAAATAAAACCTTCCACTGTCCGGATCACTGGCCTAACGTTTCCTGTCTCCTCATCCCGTGCCATGACATTATGAATCGGCCTCACCAAGGAGGCAGCACAGGGTTGCAGAGGGAGCCAGGCTTGGAACCAGTCAGTCCTGGATGTGGATGTGGCTCTACCACAAGCTGTGAGATCTTTGGGAAGTCACTTAACTATTCAGGGTCTCCACTTCCTCCATGAGTGTCTGCTTCATGGGCTGGTTGGGAGCCATGACTAAGAGGAAAATCAAGTGCCTACATGGTCTTCTGGAGGGTATGGAGTGAGGCCCCTGCCTGCCCTGGCCACCCTAGGAACTGGAACTCAAGGTCTGACAGACCAGAAATAGAAGTCTTAAGCATAGATATTTGGGGCCACCTAGGTGACTCAGTCAGTTAAGCATCTGACTCTTGATTTCAGCTCAGGTCATGATCTCACGGTTCATAGGTTCGAGCCCTGCATCGGGCTCTGCACTGGTAGTGTGGAGCCTGCTTGGGATTCTCTCTCTCTCTCTCTCTCTCTATCTCTCTCTTTCTCTCTCTCTCTCTCTCTCCCTTTTTGTCTGCCCCTCCTCTGTCTGTGCACTCTCTCTCTCTCTCAAAATAAATAAACATTTTTAAAAATTTTCAAAAAAAAACAATAGACATTTGTATGATTGCTGGAATTCAAATGTGGGCTGTAGTTTTGACCTTTCCAATTTCTGCAACTGCCTGGGATCCTGAGCCCACAACTTCCTGCCAGGCTGTGGATAAGCATGGGGGGGAGGGGGGCGGGGGAGGAAAGTCTATGAAGCCAAGGTCATCCTGAAGGAAGTAGACGAAAATCCAAGCTCAGTGGGGCCACCTGCAGGGACCCTAGTATCAGAACCCACTGGCCTGGGGAAGGTGGGAAGGGCTGAGCCAGGGGGGCCTGAGCCCAGGATCAAACAGGCTGCTTCAGGCAAGGTGGGACACAGAAAACCTCCTCAAGCCCCTCCACACACTACCTTCAATTATTCACACTCTTGACTCCAGGGTACTCCCATCCCACCCAAATTCATCACAAGGGCAGGCTGGTGGAGAATGCTGGAACTGGAAGGACCCCAGTGAGTCCTCTTGTCCCATCCCCTCATGTTTCAGAACCAAGGCCTGCAGGAGACAGGGCGTCCCGCTGACATGGGCCTGGCTCCAGGCTGCAACTCAGAGTCTGGTTCCCAGCTCTGGGGTAACAGGACACAGTATACAGAGACCTGCGTGCACCAGTGCATTCCCTTCCACAAGTATCCCAACCCAGTTCACCACACGGGAGTGTTAACAATTGCACCACACTGTGTACCCGAGGTCCTCCTTGCCGGCGGGCCCCCGGAGATTGGCACCAAGATCCCATTGTAGAAGCCGTTCTGGGATCTTCCCTGGCACCACTGTCATAGACTGAGCTCCCCAGAAAACACTCCAAGACAGAGTGCAGGCTTATTGGAGAGTGCTTTCAGCAACAACACCTGCCAGGGGATAGGGAGTCTGGAATGCGCAGAGAGGAGGGGAAGTGCAGTGCAGTAACAAGTGAGACCCCAGCTGATCCTGCAGGGAACTCTGACAGCCCTTCAGGGACATCCTGCCCTGAGGCATGAAGACCTGGCATTTGTACCCTTACTGTGACCATCCAGCAGAAGCAGGTTTGGGGGGGTGGGCGGGGTATGGGGGGGCATGAGTGACCTCGAACAACACAGCTGTCTTCCACTGAGGGCAAGTCCCAGAGAGAAACACAGCTGGGACCCATCAACCACCCGCACCCCCAGCAGCGGGGAAATGAGACCCTCAGTCCTGGCGGGGGCTCTGGGCAGCAGATCACAGTGGCCACTGCACAGAAGGGAAGCAATGTGCCCGACATCACACAGAGTAAATGATGGAGCTGAATTCAAATCCAGATAGCCAAAGCCCACAGTTAATCCCAATGATCATATGAATGTCTAACGCCTAAAGGATGTGCTTACTGTGCTGGGCATTGTACTAGATTGATTCTATCTGTAAATTATGTCATCTACCTCTCAAAACAACCCTCAGAAGTAGGTATTCATATTATAGCCACATTTTATAGATAAAGAGACTGCATTTTACAGACGAAGAGACTGAGGCTCAGAAATGATAAGTAACTTGCCCAAAGTCATTCGGCTAATAAGCCAGGATTTGAGCCCAGGCAGTTTGATCCCAGAGCCACTACACAAAAAGGCCATAGTGACAAACTGGATCCTTGTCCAGTAGCTTGTGGATAGCATGCATTTCTTAAGTGTTTTTTTAGAGAGGTGTTTTAAGTGTTTTTTTTGGAGGCCATGGTGAACCTTGGCCTCTGCAAGCTGTCTACTGGCCTGCAGACTGACAGCCCACGGGAGGCTGAGCCTGCCTGGGGTCTGTGCTGCCTCACAGACTCCCTGTCTAGCCCTCAGAGTCACCCCATGCTCGGGGAGCACGGCCCAGCTGGAGGAGTCCGACGCCTCACCCCTGTTCACAGCCCAGGTCTGCACAGAGCGGCTGCTGCCGGCACCACCCCGGAGGCTTGGGGTTCAGCCCCACCATCTCCCAGAGCCCCGCTTACAACTCTAGGAATCTTGGTTTACAGAGCTGTAACCACTGATCCCTGCCATCATCACTGTATTGCCCCATCGGGTCTCTTTGAGACGGCTGCTGATGAAAAATGCTTATGAAACACATCGCAAAACACGGGTGCCGGTTGTGATCTGCTGCATCTCCAGCCCCAGCAGAAGTTAACCTTTGACAGCCAGCTACCCCACATTCCTCAGAAGTAGTATGTTTCCTCCCTGAGCATGGGCGGGGCCCTCTCCACCAGTGAGAGGCTGTTCTGGGAACCCAGCTCCTCGTGTCCCAGAGCCCGGCAGCTGCCCAGGAAAGGCTGACCCGAAGGAGCAAACCAGAGGTCCCTGTGCCACGATCTAGCCCGGCTCTTCTCTGTCCCGCTCAATTAAGTGTCTCCGTCTGGGAAAGGTCTGCCTCCCCACAAGGCTCTTTAAGGCAGAGACAGAGCCTGCCTTCTGCCCACTGTCTCCCAGCGCCAAGCTTCACCTAGACTATAGCCGGGATTCAATAAGGTATTTACTGGGCGAAAGAATGGATAATATGTTAATTACTGGTTGGTATCAGGGCCAGCCGGTGTCTACCCCCCCATCCTGACTATCGGTAACCAACATTTGTTGTTACCTCATCTTTTCCCTCCTGAGGCCCCCTCCCCAGAGAAGCTATTAGTATTACCCCCATTCTATGGGACAGGCAGATGAGGCTATGAGAATCAAGGAGCTCGATGGGATGTGACCACGGGCAGAGCCAGCCCTGAACATGGTGGAGGCAAGTCTGCAAGTGTCAGGCCACACTCAGAAGTGAATCTGCCCCAGTGACGCTTGGACTGCCTGCCTGCAGCCTGCGGGACGCCCCAGCCAAAGTCCAGGTGCAATAGCCTTTATCTCCCACGCTCCGGATCTCCATAACCATCTCAGGGCCCCGGGCAGGAGGGTCAGTGGTTGTGGGAGCCCACACATGCCACTGATAACAGAAGTGCTGGCCCAGCTGATGTTAGAGATGGGTTGAGGACGGAGTTTCCCTTGGAGAGGTCGGAATTAGGCAGCAAAGCTTTTCAGCCTGCTGGCCGCTCAGCTGAGCCTCACTCAGGGCATGAGGTCCCTTCCTCCTCTTGCAGGGGGTACCAAGAGCCAAGAGTAGTTTCTGCCTGCAGATCTGCTCTGCCATCAGCCCTCCCGGCTGAAGAGTCTCTGGCCCCACAGAAGAGGGTGGGTAGCGTTAGGGAGGAGGAACATCCAGGCTCACAAGGAACGTTCAGGATGACACCTGCCCCAGCTGCTAAGGCCGAGAGGGCAGTTTGATTAACTTCTTTCTTTCAGTAAAACACCAGCTGTGTATGAGTGCCTGTGCAAGTCCCCACGCATACATTATGGATGTGTGTACAGAAATGTAAGCATGTACACCTGTTTCCAGACCCTCCTCCTGCAAGAGGACAGAGGAGCTGGGTGCTGTCAGCAGAGGATGACAAGAAATGTCCTCCACCAGGACCACAAGAAGCCCTTACTCTTTTCTTCCCGTTTCCATCAGAGGCTAAGCAACCTTTTATTTTTTTAATGTTTTATTTATTTTTGAGGGGGTGGGAGGAGGGGCAGAGAGAAAGGGAGAGATGGAAAGGGGCTCTGCACTGACAGCAGTGAGCCCATGTGGGGCTGGAACTCACAAACCACAAGATCACGACCTGAGCCGAAGTGGGGTACTCATTCACCCACTGAGCCACCCAGGCACCTGGCTAAGCAGCCTTTTAAAAGCCAGGCTTCCTCTCTTCCCACGACAACCTCAGATGGCTTCTGAGAATGAGAGGAACTCCCCAAGGGGTGGGGTGGAGGTTGCACTTGTTGAAACGCACGGGCTTTGCAGAATCCCCTCTTAAGTCACCTTTGTATTTTTCTATTGCAGTAAAATATACATAACATAAAAATTTGCCATTTTAACCACGTATAAGTATACAGTTCTTTTCTCTTTTCATTTTTTAAAATGTTTATTTATTTTGGAGAGAGACAAACAGAGAGCGAGAGGGAAGGGGCAGAGAGAAAGGGAGACACAGAATCCGACGCACGCTCCAGGCTCCGAGCTGTCAGCACAGAGCCCGACACGGGGCTCCAACCCACGAACCATGAGATCATGACCTGAGCCGAAGTCGGACGCTCGACTGACTGAGCCACCCAGGCACCGCTATAAGTTTGCACTTCTGTGGCAGTAATTACATTCACATTGTTCTGTAACCATCACCACCATCCCTGTCTAGAAGTTTTTCATCTTCTCCAGCTGAAACTCTGAACACATTCAACACTGTTTCCCTCTCCCCCCAGCTCCGAGTAACCACCATTCCACTTCCTGTCTCTATGAATTTGAGTATTCTAATTACCCTATGTAAGTGGAATCATACAGTATTTGGCCTCTTGTGACCAGCTTAATTTCACTTAGCATACAATGTTTGAGGTTCATTCATGCTGTAGCATATTGCAGAATTTCCTTCTAGTTTAAGGCTAAATAATATTCCATTCCATTGTGCCTCTCCATTCAGCTGCCCATGGGCCCTTGGGTCGTTTCCTCGTTTTAGCTGTTGTGGATAATGCTGCCGTGAACATGAGTGTACAAATATCTCTTTGAGACCCTGCTTCCAGTTTTTTTGAGTATAGTACCCAAAAGTGGAATTGCCAGGTCCATATGGTAATTCTACGTTTCATTTTTCGAGAAACCCCCATACCGTTTTCCAGTGTGGCTACACCATTTTACATTCCCACCAGCAGTGCGTAACGGTTCGAATTTCTCCACATCTTTTCCAACACTCGTTCTTTTCTTTTTCTTGTTTTGTAATAGCCATCCTAATGGGTGTGAAGGGCTGTCTCATTGTGGTTTGGATTTTCATCTCCTTGATAATTTGTGATGCTGAACATCTTTTCACATGCTTACTGGCCACTTGTATATTTTCTTTGGGAAAAATGTCTGTTCGAGTCCTTGGGCAACTTTACATTTTTTAAAAGACTCCCTTTTTTGATGCTCTGCAACTTGCCGTGTGAGACCATTTCTCTCTGAGATTTCTTGCTGGACCTGCTCGCTACCCAGTCATTCCTGTGGGAACAGGAGGTGAGGGAGAGAGGGAGCCACAGTGAGAAACCTCACCTACCTTGGAAGCTGGCCTGGAGGACTTTGCTTTCAGGATTTCACACTTACTGCTTAAGAAATCCAGAAGCTCAAGTTGAGCTGGACCCAGTTTCTGGGTGGCTCCAGCTCAGCATGTGTGGCTCTCGAGAGATGCAGTTTGAGGAGGCTTTGACTGGCTGGGAGGGCAGCTGACCTGGTGCCTGGTGCCAGGAATGGGCAGTGCCCACCTCCAGAGTTGCCTATGGGGCCCCAGGCACTTGTGACTTTCCGGGGAGAATTTGCTGTCTGAAGGCCACATGACCACTAGAGTAATTTCTGCTTTGTACAAACCTTTCTGCTGATGGGCAAGATTTGCAATTAGGAATGTGTCCTGAAGGGACGGGCTGAGCTTATCATTGGCCTCAGCTCAGAGTTTATCACCATCAGCCCACAAGGCTTGTCTCCTGTTTTACTTATTTATCATCTCCTCTTATCCCTTGGCCCAATTCCTGACGGACCCCTCCGCAGCTCCACCATAGGCATCTGCTCTGGCATGTTCCATGGGTATCCTTCCATCTCTGTAAAGCAGGCGTGTTTTCATGTGCATGTGTCTTTAACTGACATGCCTTGTCCTGTGCTAATGAATCTCATTCTCCTTCTCACTTCATCTTTCATTTCACGCTATGTTTTAAAAACCAATCCATTTCCATCGTGTGTTTCTAATTCAGAGAATTCTGTCCTGTCTTTCACCTCTGGGAGATGGACGCTGGTGCCTCTGTCTCTTGATATATCTTCACTCTTAAGATTATTGACTGAGTCAATCAAATCATCTATATCTTTGCTTTGATATATCTCTTCCTGAGGAGGTGGCTTCATTAAAATCTAACTACAATTCCTGCAGTTCTGTGGGTTGCTGCTTTATATATTTTAAGACTATTGTTAGATGCATATGTTTGTGGCCATTTCAGGACATGTTGTATCGCTCTTTGACAATATGAATTGTCAAATTCATATTTACCTTGAATTATATCTTGAATTATTTATAATATAACATAATATAATATAATTATTTATTATATCTTGAATAATTTACCTTGAATTATATCTTGTTAGATATTAGTATTGCTACTCCAACTTTCTTTGGTTTATATTTACCTGATACATCCTTTTTTTCTGTCTCTTTTCAATTTTTCTCTTTTTGTTTCAAGTGTGTCCCTTACAGCCAAGGTATCAGTGCTAAGAGTTTCTGTCGAGATATCTACGGCCTTTATGTATATTCTAATTAGTGACATTTAGTTGTAAATTATTAATACTGTTATATTAGGGCTTATTTTATCTTATTTTGTATATTCTATTTAGCATACATTTTATTTATTTTTATTCTTTTATTTAAAAAATTTTTTTAATGTTTTTATTTATTTTTGAAGGAGAGAGAGACAGAGCCTGAGTGGGGGAAGAGCAGAGAGAGAGGGAGACACAGAACTTGAAGCAGGCTCCAGGCTCTAAGCTGTCAGCGAAGAGCCTGATGCGGGGCTTGAACTCACAAACTGTGAGATCATGACCTGAGCTGAAGTCAGACGCTTAACTGACTGAGCCACCCAGGCACCCCTTAGCATACATTTTATTGTTGTTTTTTCCTTTCCTGTCTTCAATTAATAGTCCATTTTTCTTCTGATTTTAAAGTCTTTTTTTTATATATATAACCATGTAAAAAACACGTCTGTGAATGACTAAATAAATAAATAGGAGGAAAGGGACAAATTCTTCCTTACAGAAGAATTTCAAGTAATAGATGTAGAAGGAATGACTGAAATAGAACATCACCATTAATGTACTACAGTAATAATTCCTGCAGGTAAGATCCACAAGTAAATGCTAACGTTAGTGAGACAAACTCTAAAGAAGCAGGATATTTGCATAGACTCAAAGTACTTCCTCCAAAATATTGTTAGTTACCGCATCGGTTTTAACATACATCCACAAATTCTTTGATACTCTTCCCTCTGGGGTAAGGAGTTTAACTCCTCTCCTCTTGAGGTTGGGCTGGACTCTCTGACTGACTTCTCACGAAGAGCATACGGAGAGGGAAAAATAATAATGTTACAGTGGAAAAGTCAGGCAGATACCACCCTAACCAAAAGAACAAGATGAATGTTACCAGTAGTAAATCATGCCGGTATCAGTGATATCGTAACTAGCTGATACTTATATGATGTGATGAGCAGGGCACTTCACCTCTGTGATATTCTCCACTCAAATCCAGAACTGCAGTCTAATCAGAGAAGATACCAGACAAACCCCAATTGAGAGTCTGTGAAATACCTGACCAGTATTCTTCAAAAGCCAAGGCCATGAAAAACAAGGAAAAACTGTGATGTAATCACAGGCTGTAGGAATCCAAAGAGTCATGATGACTCAGTACATCACAGTATCCTGATGGGATCCTGGAACAGAAAGTGGATGAAATCTGAACGAAGTCTGCAGTTTAGTTAATAGCATTACACCAATGTTAATTTCTCAGTCTTGGTAAATAATGCCATGGCCCCAGAAGATGTTAGCGTGAAGGGACACTGTGCTGTCTTTACAATTCTTTTGCCAATGCGAAGTTATTTCTAAATAAAAGTTTAAGAATACAGCTATATGTGAAAAGTTTAAAGCAATCACAGAGATGAATGAAATAACAAAGCAATAAGAGATTTTCCGACATGAACAGATTTAAAAAAATGTTTTGAAATGAAAATATAATTCTTGTAATAAAATATCAATTAGGCACAAAGAAAGAATGGCAGAACTGGGAGTAAATAAACTAGCAAAGAGCAACGGAGACAAATAGAGGGGAAACATAAAGGAAGCACTGTGCAAGAGAGACAGGAAGTGAGAGTACAAAGCTCTAATCAATTCTATGTACAGAATCAGAAACTCAAAAATGGAGGATAACAAGAATGAAGGGGAAAAAAGTATCTAAAAAGATAATGGGCATGAAACATGTAGAACTAGTGGAAAAGATTCTATCAGAAGTCTAGGAAGGAAAACAGGGTATTCTTAGCAGGATAAATAAAAATAAGTCCATACCTACACACAGCTCAGTAAAACTGAAAACAAAGCCAAGGATAAAATAGTAAAGACAGCCAGAGAGAAAGAACAGGTCATTTGCAAAAAACAACTTCCCAACAGCAACCAGTCAGAAGACAGTGAATACAATCTTGCAAATATGGATAGAAAATAGCTGCCAACCTAGAATTACAAACTCTGCGAAATTATCTTCCAAGTTTTAGGGCAGTAAAAATTGAGAATTTACCATCAAGAAACCTGCACTATAAGGGGGAAAAATGATCTCAGAAGAGCAGTCTAAGATCTAAAGGGGAAAATGCTGAGTAAATGCATGGAAATAAGGTATATAACCCAAAACTTGTCTTTAAAAATAATAATAGTAATTTTTATGGATATTGCAGAATTGTGTGCCTCAGAGATTGTCCTGGTTCACAAAGCCACCAGCAACATATGAAGTCTCATGTCCTCCTCGACAACCTCTTCTCAGACTTTATAATTTTTATTAACCAAATAGGTAAAAATGGTACCTCAGTGAGTTTTTCATTTTAGGTTTATTTATTTATTTTGAGAGGGAGAGAGAGATCGAGATCGTGAGCAGGAGAGGGGCAGAGAGAGAGGGAGAGAGAGAGAATTCTAAGCAGGTTCTGCACCAGTGAGGAGCCCAACTCGGGGTTTGAATTCAGAAACCATGAGATCATGACCTGAGCCAAAGCCAAGAATCAGACACTTAATGGACCGGGCCACCCGGCCACTTCAACTCAGTGAGTTTTAATTTATGTTTCTCTTAGTATGACTCTATTGATATGTTCATTATTCCTAGATTTGGGTTTTGTTTTGTTTTACAATTTTTTTTTTTAATTTTTTTTTTCCAACGTTTATTTATTTTTGGGACAGAGAGAGACAGAGCATGAACGGGGGAGGGGCAGAGAGAGAGGGAGACACAGAATCGGAAACAGGCTCCAGACTCTGAGCCATCAGCCCAGAGCCCGACGCGGGGCTCGAACTCCCGTACCGCGAGATCGTGACCTGGCTGAAGTCGGACGCTTAACCGACCAAGCCACCCAGGCGCCCCTCAATTTTTTTTTTTTTAAGAGAGAGAATGAGTGCTTGAGAGCAAGGGGGGGTGGGCAGAAGGAAAGAAAGAATCTTAAGCAGGCTCCATGCTCAGCACGAAGCCCCACGGAGGCTTACAATGGTGAGATCATGACCTGAGCCAAAAATCAGGAGTTGGATATTCAACTGGCTGAGCCACCCAGCCCCTGAATATTAATTTTAAATCAGACATCTTACTGAATCATTTTGCTGTTTGTAATAGTTCCTTTTTAATTAATAGATTTTTTTTCAGAGCAGTTTTAGGTTCACAGCAAAATTGGATGGAAAGTATAAAGTTCCCACATAACCCCTGCTCTGCCCCTCCCTCACCATCAATTTCCTACATCAGAATGGTACATGTATTATCATTGATGAACCAACATTGGTATATTATCAACCAAGGTGCATAGTTTACATTAGGGTTCATCTGTGTGTTGTATATTCTATGGGTTTCGACAGATGTGTAATGACATATATCTATCTTATAATATCATACAGAACATTTCCCTGTACTACAACTATTCATCCCTCCCTTCCCGTGAACCCCTGAGAACCACTGATCTTTTTTCCCTCAACAGATCCAATTTTATGATAGAGAAAGATAGGATTCAGTAAGCAGAAAGGCAGAGGCTAAGGCTTGAAGACTCCTGGGTGGGGAAATATACATATTTTAAAACATTTCTTCTGGGAAAGTCTGGGCTTGAGCAAACTCCCTCAGGCATAAAATTCCTCTTAAGAATGTAGCAGACACCGCCTACTCCCCCACAGGTTTCCCTCAGGAATTGGACAAACAAAAGACCTGACTAAAAATAAGTCGACCATAAAACATATGACCCGCAAGGAACAGTATGGCCATAGACCACCCCTCATACAATAGAAACAAGCCAATCAAGAAGGAATGACTAGGCATTTAGAGTTACCTAGCCAATTAAGGGTGGAACCTGAGAAGAAACAAGGGAGAACAGAAGGGAGGAGGGGGTGCCGACCAGAACCCTATAGAACAAAGTCCCTTGCCTGTAGTTGCGGCCATTCACTTTCGAAGGTCCCTTCTCTCTAAAGAGAGTTTTCATACTATTCTTCCTTTCTGATCTTATACTCTATTAATAAACCGTTGCCTGCTGCTCATTTTATTTTGTGTCTATCTCTTCATTCTTCCGAGCAATGAGACAATGAATCCTGGGCATTGAGGTAAAAAAAAATCCTGCAACAATTTCATCTATAGATGAAAAACCTGGGGTGTCTTTGGCTGGAGAGCCACAGACAGATGGCCCAAAGGAACCCTCTTACCTGCAGCGCCCCGCCCCATGAATATGGAGGCTTGCTTAGCTTTAGGACAGATCAGACAGGCTCTTTGCCTGAGAACTTGCTCCTCACCCAGGTGTATGGGGCCTGGAGCCCCGCCCAGCCTTCTGGTGAGCCACTCCAACCTCTTAGGGTCACCAGTCAATTCTGTTAATGATCTGAGATCTTTGTTTCTCAACTTCTTTTACAATGCTGGGGATTCAAGGCCAGCATCCCTCATGAGAGAGAGAGAGGGAACAAGAAGCAAGAAACAGAGGTCAGGGTCACCTGGGCATATGGTGCATCCTTTGAATGTCTTGGAGAATAGCTTCCTAGGCCCAGCAAGGAAACGTGTGCTCATGGAGAATGGGGGACTTCTGACTCTGGAGATCAAATCCTGAGATCATCAGTCTGCCGTTTCTCTGGGCTCTGTTCCTAACCCTGACGCTGTCTTTCTGGCTCTCTCTTCCCAGCTTGGATGGGTCCTTGGCCCTGAGTCTCTAGGGGCAAGTCCTGGCTTCCTACTGGGGGTATTGCATAGGCTCAAACCACCGGTGACAAGGACACAGCCCAGGCTTCCTAAAAGCTTCAGTGGGAGACTCCCTGGAATGGGTCAGGGTTTAGCTGAGATAAAGCCAAAATGAAACAGCCCAGGGCAGGGCGCACTGCAAACTTCAGGTAGAACTATGTGTAACTGCTGAATATGGGTTGGTTGTGACCTACAAAAAAAAACCTGCTGTGGTTCAAACACAAAAGCTGCCTTGAGAACAAAATAATCATAGAATCGAATCTGTGGTGCCACCCAGTGGTGAGAGCAAGTAAACAGAATTTGTTTCCTTAATGATGGTTAACAACAGAAAAACATTCCAGGAGCTCTCACTACACGCTGGGATTAGGAGCTTTACACAAGTGATTATTTAATGCTATTACGGTTTGTGGTAATAATTACTTATTCTGATGTGTCCCAAACAGCTCTTCTGAGGTAGGTGATAGGTATTATTCCCATTTTAGAGATGAGAAAAATGAGGCCCAGGGGGTTTAATGCAAGATCACATAGCTGAGAGAGGCCAGCCCTGGTTTGAGCTGAGTCTTGACTCAGAGTGGCACTCTGTGTTCAGCGGTTTCCCTTCCCATTTTAGAGAGAAGATTAGGCTCCCAAACTGGAGATCCCAATCCTCAGAGATCCCAGCCAAGCCTGTTCCAGGTACACACTGCAGAATGTCTGAGCACTTTGTGTCATACAGGAACAGAAGATGTTAGTGGAACCAAGACAGGCCATTCATTAATAGTTTTTTTTAACTATTAAAAGTAGTTCATTCAAAAAGAAAACTGGATGCAAAAAAGAACATCAAGTAATTAATTGTCAGCTTAGCAAAGTTTACTCTGGAAAATTCTCTGTCCAGACATTAATCAACATTTACGTAATTTGGATTAAATGTGTTGATTCAAATTTTCCTTGAGGTAAAAACATCCTCCGCATCAAGTGGTATGTCCAAATGGCAAAGTCCAACATTCCCCATCCTAAGATGCCGTGGCTGCTTCCTCCCATCCTGTGAGACACGGGGACCAAGAGAATAAGCTGCTTTGTTAGGCGGCTGAGGACACGGCAGAGCAGGCAGGATACTCCCCATCACTGAAGGCCTCCAGGCTGGGTGCAAGAGTCAGGAGGGCGCTGCGACGGCCAGAGAAGGAATTGGCCTGCTCAAGGTCACACCTCGCTGGTGGCAAAGCCAGCTCATTCCTGAGCACCGACTCCCCATCCCAGCTCTTCCGGCCTCTTGACAACATAGGAAACACTGCTGCACAGCTAACCTGTCACTTGTGAGTTAGGGAAACCACAGGAGGACCTGAGCCAAGACCTCGGCTCTTCCTGAGGCTGCACAACCTGAGAATTTGGTCCCCACCCCCTGTGGGCTAAGAACAGAAGTGAAGAGGGTTTCAGCACAGGCTCTGCACCTGTCTTCTGGTTTCCCACAGGATCTAGTACTGATTCCAAGTGGTGATATAGTGGAGGAGGAAGATGAAAGAGAGGTTGGGACAAAGGAAAAGGCAGGGGCCTGGAGGACTGGAAGATGTGAGGCTGAGCCCCGACCCAGAGATGAGAAGGCCTCAGGGTTACTCGATTGTATCATCAGACTCTCATACCAGACTGCCCTTCTCATGTAAGCTTTGGGTTTCTATCTGAACTTTTTAAACTGTACACGTATATTACTTCAATTAAAAAACGTAAATTAAAGCAGGAAAAACTTCAATCGGACACAAAGAAACTGAAGGACGATGAAGCGTTACCCTGGCAAGTAGAGAGGCAAAGATCCCAGGGGCAGGGTGCCTGAAGGCCAGGCAGACAGAACCTTCCAGCTGGGCCACAGTGGGGGAAATGAGCCGTTGTCTCTTCTTGCCCTGGCAGTGTTCCCATGGACTCACCACTGTTTTACCCTGGTTCTTAGCCTTTGTAGGGTCATGGGCCCTTTTGAAACTAGAAACCCTTCTGCACCCCAGGAAAAATAATATACATATATGCCTACACACAAAACTATCCATATAATTAACTGGGTCTACAGACCCCAGGTTAAGAACCACCGTTCCACATGCTGATGCCCAACCAGACTGTTTTTCCAATCTAGAACTTTTTTTTCTGAGCTTCAAAAATACACATTCGACCTTCTGGAAATCTCCCTATTACCAGCTAACCAAAACCAAACTTAAAATCTTCCCCCTCAGGGTACCTGAGTGGCTCAATTGGTTGAGCATCTGATTTTGGCTCAGGTCATGAACTCACAGTTCTGGAGTTCGTGACCCACATCAGCTCACTACTGTTATCGCAGAGCCCGCTTCAGATCCTCTGTCCCCCCTCTCTCTGCCCCTCCCCTGCTCTTGTGCACACATTCTCTCTCTCTCTCTCAAAATATAAATAAACATTAAAAAAACACTTCCCCCTGGGGCGCCTGGGTGGCGCAGTCGGTTAAGCGTCCGACTTCAGCCAGGTCACGATCTCGCGGTACGGGAGTTCGAGCCCCGCGTCGGGCTCTGGGCTGACGGCTCAGAGCCTGGAGCCTGTTTCCGATTCTGTGTCTCCCTCTCTCTCTGCCCCTCCCCCGTTCATGCTCTGTCTCTCTCTGTCCCAAAAAAATAAATAAACATTGAAAAAAAAAAAAAAAAAACACTTCCCCCTAGGGGCACCTGGGTGGCTCAGTAGGTTAAGCGTCCGACTTCGGCTCAGGTCATGATCTCACTGTTCGTGGGTTCAAGCCCTGCATTGGGCTCTGTGCTGACAGCTCAGAGCCTGCAGCCTGTTTTGGATTCTGTGTCTCCCTCTCTCTCTGCCCCTCCCCCACTCGCGCTCTGTCTCCATCTCAAAAATAAATAAACATTAAAAAATATTTTTAAAAAAACACCACTTCCCCCTAAATCTTCTCCACCTCCACCTATTTATTCCCTATCTAGGGACTGGAACTCTCATTTACCAGTAGCCTAAGTCTCCAAGACTTGCCATCATCCTGGACAGTGGTCCTCAATGTTGGCTGGAAAACTGGATATCCATAGGGGGGGGGGGGGGAATGAAACCTGATCCCTACTTCCCATCATATGTAAAAATTAATTTGAATGTATCATAGACCTAAGCAAAAAGCTAAAATTATTCAGTTCTGGGAGAAAATCTTTGTGACCTCACATTAAGGTAGGCAAAGATTTCTTAGAGTAAAAAGAGTGAACCACCAAGAAAAATTTTTGATAAATTGGACACAGTCATAATTAGAAACTCTGCTTTTTACCTTTAAGAAAATGCAGAGATAACTGTAATGGACTTTCATGCATTGCTGGTGGGAATGTTAAAATAGTATACCCACTCTGAAAAACAGTTTGACAGCACAGAGAACAAGATGGAGTTACTCATGTCAAGCAGGAGTCTGTGTCAAGCAATGATGTAAGCAGTTAAGGGTAGTGTAGCTATGAGAGATCACAGAGACCAGCATCAGCTGACACCCCAGGACTGATAACCAGCAGAAGCACAGGAGGTCTGCAGGGGCCCAACACTGATTAAATCCCTTTTAAAAGGGGAGGATTTTGCAGCAAACTGTCAGACTCTTCAGACAAGACCCTCCTATGTCTGACCACTTCAAAAAGGCAGCTGCTCCCCGAAGACTGATTGATCTCCAAACAGGACTGAGATCCTTCACTGATCGAATATAATAGGCAGTAAATGCCAAGGGCTGACTCAGACCAGACTGATACCTTATCTCAACTGTGGGCCCACAGACTTTGAGTTTGGTTCATTAACTTCCTACATCCTTCTGTTATCTTGTTTGTTGTGTGGCTTATGTTCTGATCTGTGTGTTATATAGGAAGCCAAGTTAACCACATGGTGAAATGTCCTTGAGTTTGGAATTCTGAACCTGCTTTATAATTATGTTAACCTTGTTTAGGATTGAATCAAGCTGTTAGATATAACTTGTATGTGTACCTTCATAGTGTGCTCATGACAGCTTCCTCGAAAGTTAAAAATGCCATACAACCAAGCCATCCCATTCACTTCTAGGTATTTCGTTCAAGAGAAATGGAAACATAGGTCCACAAAAGGACTTTTACAGGAATATTCAAGGCACTTTTATTCACTGTATCTCAAAACCAGATGTCCAGATGTAGCCCATGTGTCCAACAACAACTCAAAAGTCCTTTGGGGGGCGCCTGGGTGGCGCAGTCGGTTGGGCGTCCGACTTCAGCCAGGTCACGATCTCGCGGTCCGTGAGTTCGGGCCCCGCGTCGGGCTCTGGGCTGATGGCTCAGAGCCTGGAGCCTGTTTCCGATTCTGTGTCTCCCTCTCTCTCTGCCCCTCCCCCGTTCATGCTCTGTCTCTCTCTGTCCCAGAAATGGATAAACGTTGAAAAAAAAATTTTTGAGAAAAAAAAAAAAAAAAAAAAGTCCTTTGGGATACTGAGAGGATACCTCCCCACCAGCCCAGCTGGGCCTCCCCCACCCACCCACCAATGTCCAAATGGATAAACAGCTTACAGTACATGCATAGTCTTCTACTCACCAACAAAAGGAAGGAACTACTGTTAACACAGCCACGTGGATGGCTCTCAAAAGCATTGTGCTAGGTGAAAAAAGCCAGGCACAAAAGGCCACATCCTGTATGGGTCTATTTATATGAAATTCCAGGGAGGACAAAGTATAGTGACAGAAATCAGATGAGTGGTTGTCTCAGGCCAGGGAAGAGAAGGTAAAGGATTGACTGCAAAGGGGCAGAAGGGAACTTTCTGCTTGGAATTCTCTCTCTCCCTTTCTCTGGCCCCTCCCCCTGCTCCTGCAGGGCGTTGGCTCTCTTTCTCAAAATAAATAAACTTAAAAAATTACAGAAGTATATGCAGTATGTAAAATTTCTCGTATTTACTGTATGTAAAACATATCCCAATAGAGTTTTTGTTTTGTTTTGTTTTGTTTTGTTTTTTTAATGCGAGGGCTGCTGCGAAGCCTGCTAATGAAGGAGAACACAAGTGAAGGGATTCTGCTAAGGACCTTCCCTAAAGCATTTGATTTAGAAAGGAAGGAGGGAGGCTCCCTTCTCCGCTCGGGCAGCCTCAAGCGGGAGATTTAGTGAAACATGCTCCCCGCTAGGGAGCAGTGTCGTCGTCAGCCGGCCACCAAGGCCCGTTCAAAGCCCCCAGGCGCAGGCCGGGGCCGAGGCGACAAGAAACCCCTCCTTCCCGGGGCACGCCGAGGTCGCACGCCCCCCGGAGCGTGCGGGGTGGGGGCGCTCTCCCCCGCAGAGCCCAGGAGAGGTGGTGCCCGCCCCACGCCGTCCGCCCAGCCTCCCTGCGGATGAGCGGCCGGCTTGCCCTCGCTCACCCACACCCGCACGCGCTGCTCGGCCGCCTCCGAGGGCCTGGCGCCGGAGAAAGGAGCCCGGGCTCCCGGGCACACGATGACCAACCCCCCCCCCCCCCGCCTCCAGCCCTGGCCGTGAGGCAGCGTGGGGGCAGCTCTCTGGCCCCGACTTGCGGAATGCAGAAGCGGGAAGCGGCGGCCGCCGCGGGAATGCTTCTGGGTGGAACGCGCCCCCGCTGGCGGCTGCCGGGACCCAGCAGCGTCCCGGGTGAAACCGACCCGGCCTCTCTGGCGCCGCTTCTGCGGCAAGGCCCGCAGAAAGACGCCGCGGCGCCGCTTTCCTCCCGGACCTTCTTCCCCTGCAAGCAGGTCATCTTAGCCTTAGCAGATCTCCACCCACATAGAACTCAGAAATTGTCATTTTGAAGGACAAAAGAAGTCTGTCCTAGAGATGTTTTGTTTAAACTGTCCCTCGTGTGCTGAAAAAGCGGCTCACCAGGCGTGGCGGGCCAAGTAAGGGGCTGCTAGGGGAATGAGCTGGAATGCGGGGAGGGGAGAGCTCCATCACTGACCGGCGTGCCAAGGCCCAAGGGACACCGGACCCTCCGTAATCACCCTCCCCCCCCCCCTTGGCCACAGCTCACCACGGGACCTCAAGGGACGCACTTGGGCAGCCCCGCCTGCCGGCGCCCTTGTCTCCAACCCTCTCCGCCCCGCCTGGCGCACTGCGTGGTTTGCTTAGTTTCCCGGACCTGGCAGAGCGGTGGCTGCGTTGAGGACGCACGGCACCCGTCCCGCGCCCTGTGGTCGGGGAGGCTCCGGGCCCACCCCCAGTGCAGGCCTCCGGGTGGGCGGACGCCGCCAGCGCCGCAGGTGCAGCCCAGACACAGCGCGCCGGTGAGTCGGCCGAGCAGCTCCAGAAGTGTTAATGGGGGTCAGGGAGGGAGGAAGGCAAAGCAGGGAGGAAGGACAGTTGCTTCCATTCCTACTTTTGCTAGCTGCCGAGGGACCAGCAGATTCTAGAGACTGGTGAGTCAGGCAGGGATTCCCACCTTATCGCGGGCGGTTTTCCCCAAACCCGGGTCTGCCGGCTCTGAGCACTGACGTGCCCCAACCTAGGGGAGACAGGAGGCTTTCGGTGACGCCTTCTCGGGAAGGGGAGGGGAGGAGAGACTGTGAGGATACTTTAGAGCACTAGCTTTGGACCTAGACAGAAGCGTAGGCTTGAATCCTTTCCTGGAACCGGCTGATGTTCTTGGGTGGTTCTGAAACTTTACTGAGCCTCACTTTCCTCATCTATAAAATGGGACTGTAATGCTACCTCCCAGGGTCCCTGGGAAGACTAACCCAAAAGACGCTGAGTGCTGAGCACTAAGTCTGTGAAGCACAGATAGATGTGTGTTAATTCAGTGGAGAAGAATCTCCACAAGGTCGGGTCATGCTTGCCCTTTCAGAGTGAGAGGATGGGCTCCTTGCCCAAGTGTCTCACAAGGGAGCACAGACAAGGGCAATAGCCTGTCGTCCAGGAAGCTACAGGCAAGGCTGGGGCAAGGGCGAGCACCTGCTGCTCTGGTTGGTGGCTGTCTGGACCTTTGGGGTCTGAGGGGTAAACATACAATATGGCAAAGACACTTGCCCCTTTCCTTGAGGACATCCCTCACTGTTACTTCTAAATGTCATTCTTCACCTCAGACTCTTTTGCCTCATAAAATTGGGAACCACTGTCAGAATTATTAACACCTAGAAAGTCCCCACTACAGAGGAGAGTTCCCATTTTGCAGATGGGAAGCATGAGGTCATGGATGGCAGATGACATATGCCAGTTAGTGGACATACCTTACTCTCTTCTACTCACCCTTATGTGTGTTCAATGCTGTGTGTTGCATTCTCTGTTGTTGTTGTTGTTGTTGTTGTTGTTACTGTTTATTTATTTTTGAGAGGCAGAGACAGAGCACCAGCAGGGGAGGGGCAGAGAGAGGGAGACACAGGATCTGAAGCAGGCTCCAGGCTCTGAGCTGTCAGCACAGAGCCCGACGCGGGGCTCGGACTCACAAACCTCGAGATCATGACCTGAGCCAAAGTCAGACGCTTAACTGACTGAGCCACCCAGGCGCCCCATCATTCTCTGTTAATCAAAGGATAAACACAGGCACATATGGCCAACCAAGGGAAGGAGGAAGCCAGAGTCAGACTTTCCAATGCTTCCAGGGTGGGGTGCCCTGAAGGACTTACTGTGACCATCAGTGTTGATATGAGGATGAAATCAACACCTCACAGGCAAATGGATTCAGGAGAGCCACTGTCACCCTCTGCCCCTGGGATGGACCTCAGAGTTTGGAGCAAGATCTTGGCCTTAAGGGACATGGTCTTTGTGCATCATATTTGAAGATGCCTTTGGCTGTTGCCCAGGGGGCTCCTTCTCGAACACTCCTGGCCCTGCAGTCTTTAAAACCTCTTCCAAATGCCAGGTCTCCAGAAAGGGCCAAACCTTGGGATCACCCCCCTCTCCCTTAAAGCTGCGATCCAGGAGCTTTATCAGGAAGAAGTTTAAGTTTGAAGGTAGGGACGTCCCTTGCAACAAGCCACCACACAGTGGCTGCTGTTCTGAACCATGCTTGTTCACATCGGTGCCCCCAGAGCCGACACTGTGCTGTGCACACAGTGTACACGGTGTGGTGCCTGAGAGAGGTGGGGCACCAAGCGCCAGCCCGCCCTCTGACTCAGCGAGAAAGACGAGACAGGCTAGTGTCTCCACACCCCCTCCGCTGGCTGTCTGGTTGGCAGAGCGGGAGCTGGCTCCCTTTTGCTCCACTGCTGTGATCTCTTCCCTGGCTTCCCCCGCGCCCAGCGCAGTGGTTTCTGCTTCCTGCACCCCTGCCACTGAGATGGTCTCTCCCTGCTGCCTGCCTTCACACATCCCCCGCACACGCTTAGGATGCCCCTGTCTGTGGTTATTAGTGGCCACTCCCCCACCCCACAGTCAAAACTCCATGGCCCCAGGCACTGTCCCTTTATTCTAGAACCTGCCTCTCCACTGCCCTTCTGGAGACAGTCACCCACCCACACCCACCCACGCCCCTCTCCCCACCCAGCAAGACAGGTAGGATTTGAACCTCCACAGGGACAGCTCAGTGTGCACATGTGCACACACAAGCCACCGCCTATCCTGATTGTGTTCAGGTGACTAGTGGCCACACCTGTGGTGTTGGCTCTGTCCCTAGAACACCTGGCCACAGGGACCAGTCCTCCAGCCTAGCCTCTCTGCCTGGGGAGCGGCACTTGGGTCTTTCTTGACAACTTCCCGCACTGTTATGTTGTCACCTCCTCTGGGGATCCCCAACTCTGTCCTTGACCCTGTCACCACAGTAGGCCCATCAGGTGGATTCGAGGGGCTGAGATGGATAGAATGGATCCCAGACCTGGGGGATCTCAGCCAGGCAAGGCAGAGAAGCAATCAGACAGTGCCAGGGGTCAGTGCTATGAAGCACAGGGTTCTGGGGAAATAAGATTGGGGAAGGCTTCTAGGGGGTCCCGGCACTTGAAGCAAAATGAAAAATGAAAGAAACCGCTGCCATGTTTGTTTATTCATGTTGTCTTCCCAACAGCTCTGAAGGAGGTACTATTGTTAACTTCATTTTACAGATTGATTGCTCTTTTGCCGTGAGCAAGTGACAGCAAGGATTTGAAACTGACCAAAGAGGATCTTAACCTTCATATTATAAGCCAAGACGCTGGAGTGAGAAACAATGCAGGACAAAAGAGAGGACTACAGAAAAACGTAATGTTTCTGGAGTACCGAGTTCTGTGCAGAGGTGAGAGTGGGGACAGTGGGGACTGGAGAGCCTTGTAAGCTATAGTCAGGAATGTGGACTTGGTCCTGAGGGAGGTGAGGGGCTGACCCACCCAGAGGGTCATTACCCAGGAGATAAATGCATGTAGCTCACTGGCTGCACTTAGGAGGGAGGGTGCAGTTAGAGGAGGGAAAACAGAGAGGTGGGTGCAGTCTACTCTAGATCTTGCTTCTTGATATTTTCCTTGTTATACATGCACAGAAAATGATTCCTTTTGTATGACACACCACGGTAAAATGGGAAGGGGCTGTTTGCAGCTAGAGGCAACCAACACAGGGGTTCCAGACACCGGAAGTTCCTGTTCAGCCACCCCGGGGGGCTGAGGAGTCTCAGGCAGCATGTACCCCAGTCACAGCAGACCAGACCTGGGGAGAGGATGAGGAAATGATTAGGGGGCACCTGGCTGGCTCGCTTGGTAGAGCATGCCACTTCTGATTGTGGGTTGTGAGTTCAGTGAGTTTGAGCCCCATGTTGGGTATAAAGGTGACTTAGAAAATAAAATCTTTGAAGAAAGAAAAAAATTCTTAGAAAGCAAAGTTAGTATCGCTTAGTGAAGGGGTGAAGAAGGAAGATGACCCCTGGATTTCTGGACTGAATAGTTGGACAAATGTTCATTCCCTCACTGCTGCAGGGGATATGGGGGCAGGACTGGTTAATGGGAAAGCGATGAGACGTTTGGCTGCCCTGGGTTTGAGGTGGGTGCAGAATGTCAACAGGCAGTGACTCAGGGCTCTGGAGTCTAACAGGCTGGGTCCAACTCCTACCTTCATCAACCTACTAGTTGTGTTACCTTGAGCAAAAAACCGGATCTCTTTAAACCTGTTAATTCATCTATAAGATAGGTATAATAATAGGGTTTCAGAGTTGTTATTAAATGAGAATAAAATGAGATAATGTACAGTGCCTGGAACATAATAAGTATCTAAAAATGACAACACTATTTTTTTTATTTAAGTTTATTTATTTTGAGAGAGAGAGAGAGAGATGGAAAGCATAGTGAGGGAGGGGCAGAAAGGGAGGGAGACAGGGAGAATCCCAAGTAGGCTCCACACTGCCAGCCCAGAGTCTGATGCAGGGCTCGAACCCATGAACCACAGGATCATGACCTGAGCCGAAGTCAAGAGCTGAACACTTAATGGACTGAGCCACCCAGACATCCTGGCAACACTATTACTGTTGTTATTATTATCAATAAATCTGAAGTTCAGAGAAGAAGCAATTTTAGAAGTCATCAAATGGGAATTGAAACCATGAGGATAAATGAGATAACCCAGAAAGAGTGTAGATGCTGAGAACAGTGAAGTTGAAGACCAGGAGCACTGACATTTCAGCGGTGGACAGAGGAAGAGGAGACTAAAAACAAATGGTCCAGAAGACAGAAGAAAGCCACCAGAGCCCGGTGCCTTGGAATCCACACGTAGCAGCCACACACAGTTGATCCTCTGTCTTACTTACTGTTTGCCAACAGAACCTGATGTTGTTGGGGGTAAGCACCATCTGGATTCTGTGTGCCTTGCAGGAGGCAGCCCAGAGCCCCAGCTCCAAACCAGGAAGTCAGTCCTCACTCATAATCCCATTGTGCTTGCCAGTGATTGGTTTATGAAGGTGTATTTGATCCCTTTCTGGCCAATGAGACTTGGTGGAAAGTCTGTTGAGGGACTTCTGGAAAATATTTCTTTGATTTAAAAAGAAAAGATGCCCACAAAGACCAAAACCACGATGAGATACCACTTCATACTCACTAGGGCAACTAGAATCAAAAAGCCAGATAACACCAAGTGTTGGTCAGGATGTGGAGAATTCAGAACCCTGGTGGGAATTCAGAACCCTGGCGAGAATGTAAAAAGGAATAGCCACTTGTAAAATAATGTTGCAGTTCCTCAATTAAACATAGAGTTCCCATATTACCCAGCCGTTCTACTCCTGGGTATATACCCAGGAAAATGAAAAAAAAATTATGTCCCACTGAAATTCATACACAAATATTTATAGCAGTGTTATTCATAATAGCCAAAATGTAGACACAACACAAATGTTCATCAATAGTGGAATGGATACCCAAAATGTGACACATCCATACAATGGAATAATATTTGGCTATAATAAAGAATAAGTACTGATACAGGCTTTAACATTAATGAACTTTGAAAACATTATTTTAAGTGAGAGAAGGCAGCCACAAAAGGCCACATACTGTATGCTTCTATTAATAATGGAAGTCCAGAATAGGGAAATCTATAGAGAAAAGGTGGTTTAGTTGCTTAGGGCTGAGGAGGTGGCAGGGAGATGGGAGATGATGAATAAAGTGTATGCGCTTTCTTCTTGAGGTGACCAAATGTTCTAAAATTGACAGGGGCACCTGTGTGGCTCAGTCAGTTGAGTGCCTGACTCTTGATCTCCTCTCAGGTCATGATCTCGCAGTTTGTGGGATCAAGCCCCATGTCAGGCTCTGTGCTGATAGCGAGGAGCCTGCTTGGGATTCATTCTCTCTCTCTCTCTCTCTCTCCCCTCCCCCCTGCTCACACACGCACACACTCTCTCAAAATAAACTTTTAGAAAAAAATCGATAAGGGTGATGGTCACACATATGTGTGAATATACTAAAAGCTATTGAATTGTACATTTTGAATGAGTTGTATGTTAATTATAACTCAAATTGTTGAAAAAGAAGCAACAAAAACAGTGGTACACAAAGAATACAGAATCTTCTCAATGTTGTCATGTCTGCATGGAATGGCTTGCCCTAACCATCTGGCTACCAGCATGAGGATGATGTGCACAGGAAGAAAGAGACAGAAATCATGAGAATCCCTGGGAAGTGGCAAGGGAGCCCAGCGGCACCATGCTCTGGGGGTCTTGAGACCCACAGAGAGGGAGTGGGACCACTGAAACTATTGAATTCAAGAACACGGTGCTGTGTTTGTGATGCCAGTGTTTGGCCATAGCCTGCCAGCACCCACGAAGCTGGCAAATTAACATGGAACACCACCTCAGAGAACTTAGCCATCGCCTTGACATTACTTGCCAGAGGACGGCCTTACTTACAGCAGGAGGATGGCCTTCACTTGGCGTCCACTTCCCAGATACCTCCCATCTAATGACTTCTTTGCTCCTTATTCCTACTTGCATCTCGGATCTTCTTTTTTTTTTTTTTAAGTTTATTTATTTTATTTTGAAAGAAAGAGCAAGCACGAGTGAGGGAGGAACAGAGAGAGAGAGAGAGAGAGAGAGAGAGAGAGAGAATCCCAAGCAGGCTCTGCACAGCGTCGATCCCGACACGGGGCTCGAACACATGAACTGAGAGATCATGAACTGAGCTAACGTCAGATGCTAACCAAGCAAGCCACCCAGGTGCCCCGCCCACCCGTCTCGGATATTCTATCTAGAATCATTTTTCCTTCTGCCTGGTATATATATGTAAACTTTGGAATTTCCTGAGGGTCTGCTTGTAAAGATCTTTCAGTTTTGATTTGCCAGAAAATATCTTTGTTTTGCCCATGTTCTTGAAAAAAAAATTTGGACATAGAAGATAGACTGGTAGTTATTTTCTTCTGTTTCCATTTATGTATGTATGTATGCTCTTGTGGGAGGGACGGTGGCATGTGTCTGGGCCCTTTGACTGTTCCCTTTTCCTGCAGGGTGGACCTGATTGTGGTCTGGGGCCTAGTGACCAGAACGTCCAGAAGAAGGGTGACAAGGGGCCCTTCGACATGGAGGCAGTGGATGAAAGCAGAATGAGATGTGTGGTCAAGATGGAAAAGCAGGTGAGCATGGGAGGGTTTTGCTGGTGTGGCAGAGCTGGTGGACTGAGAGGCTCTGGAAGGCTGTGGGGACAAGCATAAGGGGAGGGTGCACTTCTCTGAGCCATAGGCCGGAACACCTGCTGCCAAGGAGGCCTAAGCGGGGCCCAGGCTTCCCCCGCTGTTGGTGCACAGTTATTTTCTTTCAGCATATGAATATTCCCATCCTTGCCTAGAGCCACCTCTGATACCAAATGACCAGCATTCAGTATGGGAAATAGAAGCCAGCAGAAAAGGAATTTATACAGGTACTATAAGTCATTAGGTGCCCTGGAAGAATGGGCTATAGTTTGGGCCTCCAGGAAAGACTCTGTAAACACCCAGAAGTAACTCACTAGAGGTGCTGCCATTTGTGTGACAGTCCAGCAAGTGTTAAGGCTACCTTGGGACTCAGTCAAATTTAGTAACACAGCACTGTTGCTGAAAGTCAGGATGCCACCATAACCGCAGCTGTGTCTCCGTACCCACGAAGCTGGGGCTGGACACTGGGAAGCTGCTGCAGGAAAACTCCATGTCTCCATAATCTTGTTTGCCCAGAGAAGACAATGAAAATTGCAGATATATGGTCTGTCTCACATCTGCTCTCTGAATTCTTTTTTTTTTTTTTTTTAATTCTTCATTGCTTATTTATTCTTGAGAGAGAAAGAGAGAGTGAGCCAGGGAGGGGCAGAGAGAGGGAGACACAGAATCTGAAGCAGGCTTCAGGCTCTGAGCTGTCAGCACAGAGCCCGACGTGGGGCTTGTCGTGGGGCTCGAACTCACAAGCTGTGGGATCATGACTTGAGGCAAAGTCAGATGCTTAACTGACTGAGCCACCCAGGTGCCCCTGCTCTCTAAATTCTTAAAACCTCATTCGCGTAACCCAACTTCAAGGGAATCTACAAAATGAAGCTTTTTGCTTCCCAGCCTTTTATGGTGTAGGAAGGCACTCTAGAAGGAGATGGGAATTGTGAGGGATCCCTGTTGTCACATGACATGCAAGGTAGGGGCCTGAAGTGACCATTGGGTTTGACAATTAGAAAAGCAATGAGGCCCAGGAGAGGGCTGTGTCAGCACCGTGGTGGTGGGCAAAGCTAGACCATCCGGGGTAGAGCAGCCAACAAGACGTGAGGAGCGAATTCAGTGAATGTGGATGGTTTAGGGAGTCCCGTACAGGGACATAGAGAGAGAGATGGTGGATGGAGGGCACATCAGCTCAGGGAAAGTTTTGGGAGGTTGGTTTTCTAGGAATGGCAGATAATCAAACACGCTTATGAGGAAGGGAAGGTGCCAGCTGAAGGGAACAGAGGGAGCAAGTAGATACAGAACGGATGGAGAGCTTGTGGCTGGTGGGTGAGGATGCTTACAACGTACAGCAAGACGCTCATGATATTTTGCTAAGTGACAAAAGCATATCCTCAAACAAACATTGTGTGATTCCTTTCCTGTTCCACAGCATATTAGATACACCAAAATCCTCACTGAATTGTCAGACAGCCCTCATAGAGATAAACGCAATTAATTCCACTGTTCCAAGCCGCACCCCTGAGATGGAGCAGCCCAGCCAATGGCATAGGCTTGGGCAGAGCATGTAGTAACTAGAGGGGCAGGATAAGAGCGGGATCGGGTGGGATGGTTAAAGCACATTTATACTCTAGGGCCACAGGCTGGCTTGTTCCATAGGCCTCATAGTCAAGTCATTATCCCAATGGTCCCACGATCGCCCTCCCTCCTGAACACGGAGGAACAGCCTGCCAGCAGTTCTAGAACCAGCTTCAGAGGCCTGGGCATAGCATCAGCCCATCCCGTCCACCCGCAACAATTGTGGAGACACCCGGATTCCCCTTAGTAGTTTTGGGCCATATCCTAAAAGAGCCCGGATATGTTTGCAACATAGTCCTGTCACACTTCCTGTTTCCTCTCAGATAATGACCACAAGATCCACTGACCAAGGCTGACCCCTAAGTACATGACTTCCTTGAAAATAACTTGACACAGCTTAAACTAACTTAGCTTTTCACCACCCTCATCTTACCTCTCAACATGGTTATTTCTTGTGCCCACCTCTCTGTCTATACATAAATATAAAATAATAATTTATATGTAATCTATCTTGTATTATTATTGTATGTGCATTACAATCTGGAATTGTACATTTTTAATCATTATTGGCCCCAGGTTTGTTTTTTTTTTTTTTTCTTTTGGGGGAGGTGGTGCTGAATCATGAGAATTCAGGCTGACAACCTATATGAGGATAGGCTTGTGGTTACACATTCTCAGAGGAGATCCCGTACCTGAATTCAATTGGGATTAGACTCCAAGAAAGGCAGTTTTTCTTGCAGTCCTCTGTATTATCCACACAAAATCGATTTTCTTTTTCAAATTTTAGAGACAGAGCATGAGCGGGGGAGAGGGGCAAAGGGAGTGAGAGAGAATTTTAAGCACGTTCCATGCTTAGTGCAGAGCCCAATGTGGGGCTTGATCTCAAGACCCTGGGATCATGACCTGAACCAAAATCAAGAGTTGATCACTTAACCTACTGAACCACCCAGGTGCCCCTACAAATTCAATTATAATAAATGTAACGATACATGAGCTGAACAAAAGGTAAGGAATACTAAGGCACAAGAGCAGGGGCCTAGAGAGGTATTCAGGGCCTTGAAGCCAGATATGGACTAAGGACATGTACAAAACTGAGTGCTTATGAACATGGGTTTTTGTGCTCTCTCAGGACTGGCAGGACAGAAGATAAAACCTGATGCCCACTCAAGAGAGAATCTTAACAGGAGACTCGCTCAAAGCTGGGACTCTGGAGGACTACATTCTCCATATAAAGGTGACCCAGAAATAAACTATTCCTTCTGCAGAGGACTGGGATCCTGATGCTAATTGAATTGGAGTGTGGGTGGGCAAATCTCCCCTGAGAATATGTAACCACAAGCCTGCCTTCATATAGATTTTCAGCCTGGATTCACATGATTAGGTACCACCTCCCCTAAAAGGGAAACAAAACAAAACAAAACACCCTAGAGCCAATAATATGATCAGAATTGGTCCCAGACTTTTGATGCCCCCAGGTACCTGACAGAAGCAAGTGTAAATCCTTTTCAGTGGAATTCAGAAATTTGCCTTCATCCCTGGCCTCAAATAATCCCCACAGGTTATGTCCAAGGAAAATAAGCAGCCCCAAATAAAATAATTTGCCAAATATAGAGGTAACCAAGGCACTATGAGTAAGAACCAGCGGAAATGAGACAGCAGATTCAGACCCAAAAAAACTTTATATTTTTTTTAAATGTTTATTTATTTTTGACAGAGAGAGAGAGAGAGAGAGCATGCAAGCAGGGGAGGGATGGAGAAAAAGGGACACAGAGGATCTGAAGCAGGGTCCACGCTGCTTCAGAGCCTGACACGGGCTGGAACTCAGGAACCCTGAGATCACAACTTGAGCTGAAGTCAGTCACTTAACTGACTGAGCCACCCAGGCGTGCCCTCCTCCCACCAAAAAAAAAAAAAAAACAAAAAAAAAACAAAAAAAACCCAACCTTTAGATGCTGGAATTATCAGATCTAGCATACTCAAATAAGCATGTTTAATGTAATAGAATAAATAACAGAGGCTTGAAAATATGACAAAAGAGCAAGCAAATGTGGAAAAAAAAACTCAGAGGAAAGAAAAATAAAAAATTGAAATGTAAAACTCAGTAGATAGGTTTAAAGCTGGTTAAATATAGCTGAAAGAATGATTAGGGATGTGGAGGATAGAACAGAAGAAATTATTTGAAATATAGCCCAGAGAGACAAAGATAGGGAAAATATAAAATAGAAGTTAAAGTGACATAGAAGATAGACCAACAAGGTCTATCATACATTTAATCATAATTCCAGAGGGAGAATAAATAAAAGAGAAGAGGAAATGTTTGAAAAAAAAAAATGGAAGACTGTTTTTCCCCCAAGTTTGTTTGTATGTATGTATGGATGGATGGATGGATGTATTTTTGAGAGAGAGAGGGCATGAGGGAGTGAGAGGCAGAGAGAGAGAGGGAGAGAGAGAATCCTACACAGGCTCTCACTGTCAGCACAGAGCCTGAAGCGGGGCTCGAGGTCACTTGATGCGGGGCTCGAACTCACAAACCGTGAGATTATGACCTTAGCCGAAGTCGGACGCTTAACCAGCTGAGCCACCCAAGCGCCCCAGGGAAGATTACTTTCTATAGATGGGAAAGGACCCAATCCATACGGTCAGGAAGCCAATAAAGTTTCCAAATATGCTAAAGAGAAATGCACACCCAGAATCATCGCAGTGAAACCACAGAACATAGCATGTTAAATATTATAATGTTGGCCACCACTGGCAGTCCTGGGGTGCCCCTGTCCCTGGATGAACTGCTTCTGAAAGGCAATGCCGAGAAGACAGGAGGAGCCGGAGGAGGAAGGCAAAGAGGAGCTGGATGAGACCCTGTCAGAGAGACTGTGAGGTCTGACAGAGATGGTCCCAGAGAGGGTCCGGTCCATGGCTGGCGCCACTTTTCATCACTCCCTCTTTGGGGCTCAAAAAATGTGCAGGTTTTCCAGGCCAGCCTTCATGATCCTGGTGCTTCCTGTTGTCTTCGAGATTGAGAAGTTGCAAATGGAGCAGGAGCAACACCCACAGCAACGGCAGATACTTGTAGGGCCTAACGCAGGTTCTCAGGGGGCTTGCCAGGGCTCTACCTTCATTTCCTGGAAAGCTCTATATTGTTCCTGCTATGTGACTTCTCTTGCCGGACAAGTTTGAAAATTCAGTAGTGTTTGAACTGCTGATTATTTGGATTATTATTAGTTAATAAATTTTTTTAATGTTTATTTTTGAGGGAGAGACAGAGTGTGAGCAGGGGAGGGGCAGAGAGAGAGGGAGACACAGAATCCGAAGCAGGCTCCAAGCTCTGAGCTTTCAGCACAGAGCCCAACATAGGACTCGAACTGACAAACCATGAGATCATGACCTGAGCCAAAGTCAGACGCTTAACCGACTGAGCCACCCAGGCACCCCAGGATTATTATTATTTTTTGACTTTGGCACATTGGTCCATCTAAACCTGGTGGGGAGAATTTTCCTGAGTGTCTCACCTAGACTCCTCCTAACTTGCAACCGTGGCCTCCCTGCTGCACCATTTCTGCTGTCCTCACTCTGGCCATCTCACCCCTTTCACTAAATAACTTGTGACCTGAAGATCTCCTCACTATCCCATTGTGGCATAGGAACTGAGGCCACTGGGAAGGATGTACCCCTGACCATTTTTTGGTTTTAAGCATGGAGATGTTGGGAAGGGACACATACACAGTATGAAATACATAAGGCATCACAGCTGGGGTGTATTGTGAATTTCCGTGCCCAAAGGGAGGGAGGGCCAGCAGCAGCTTTAACCACAGGATGGGGACTGTGGAGGACAGTACAGGAGCTCATTTCCTCTGCCCCTTTTGGCTGTTAGAGACCTATGTGTGTGTGTCTAAAAAACAAAAAAAGTAGGTGCTCACCTTTTGTATTTAATACTGAAAATGATTCGAACAGAAAAAAATAAAAATAAGAAATAAATATTAAAATGATATACAGTACTAGAAATACTAAATAAAAGAAAGCTCATATAGCTATATTAACTGTATTAATATCAAACAAAATATTTTAGGAAAAAAACACTAGAGATAAAAAAAGATAACTGTATTATGGCAAAATGTTCACTGTTCTAACAATTCTAAACTTTTTTTTTTTTTTTCAACGTTTATTTATTTTTGGGACAGAGAGAGACAGAGCATGAACGGGGGAGGGGCAGAGAGAGAGGGAGACACAGAGTCGGAAACAGGCTCCAGGCTCTGAGCCATCAGCCCAGAGCCCGACGCGGGGCTCGAACTCACGGACCGCGAGATCGTGACCTGGCTGAAGTCGGCCGCTTAACCGACTGTGCCACCCAGGCGCCCCAAAAATAAAATCTTTTAAAAAAAAGTTTAGGGGCGCCTGGGTGGCGCAGTCGGTTAAGCGGCCGACTTCAGCCAGGTCACGATCTCGCGGTCCGTGAGTTCGAGCCCCGCGTCGGGCTCTGGGCTGATGGCTCAGAGCCTGGAGCCTGTTTCCGACTCTGTGTCTCCCTCTCTCTCTGCCCCTCCCCCGTTCATGCTCTGTCTCTCTCTGTCCCAAAAATAAATAAACGTTGAAAAAAAAAATTTAAAAAAAAAAAAAAAAAGATTTTATTTTTGGGGTGCCTGGTGACTCAGTGGGTTAAGTGTCCGCCTCTTGATTTTGGCTTAGGTCAAGATCTCACAGTCGTGAGATTGAGCCCTGCATCGGGCTCTGCACTGTGCCACAGAACCTGCTTGGGATTCTCTCTCCCTCTCTCTCTGCCCCTCCCCTGATCATGCCCGCATGCTTTCTTTCTCTCTCAAAATACATAAATAAACATTTAATTAAAAAAAAAAAGATTTGGGGGTGCCAGGGTGGCTCAGTCGATTAAACATTCAACTCTTGATATCGGCTCAGGTCACGATCTCATGGTTCGTGGGTTCTGCACTGATAGTGTGGAACATGTTTGGCACTCTCTTTCTCTCTCTTTCTCTCTGCTTGGGATTCTCTTTCTCCTCTCCGCTCCTCCCCTGCTCGCTCATTTGCATGCTCTCTCTTTATTATTTTATTTTTAAATTTTTTTATTATTTTATTTTATTTATTATTTTTAAAAATAAACGTTTTAAAAAATATTTATTTTTAAGTAATCTTTTTACCCAATGTGGGGCTCGAACTTATAGCCCCAAGATCAAGAATTGCATGCTTTACCAACTGAGCCAGCCAGGCACCCCAACAATTCTAAACTTTTAATTTATAAAAACAATGACATAGCTTCAAAACTGAGCTAAAATGACAAAATTACAAGGAAGACTAGACAAGTTCGCTACTCATGAGCTATTTTTTGACACACATTTCTGTGATTTGTAGAATAAGTAATGGAAAATCATTAAAGATATAAAAGGTTTGAGGAACACAGTTAACAAACTTGATCTAATGAACATGTGTAGAACTATGTATCCAATAACTGTAGGATATATGGTGCTCTCAAGCATCCACAGAATGTCTACCAAAATGGACCATTAAAAAGTAAATGTTGGAGGGGCACCTGGGTGGCTCAGTGGGTTAAGCATCCGACTTCAGCTCAGGTCATGGTCCTGCGGTTTGTGAGTTTGAGCCCCATGTCTGGATCTCTGCTGTCAGCACGGAGCCTGCTTCAGATCTCTGTCTCCCTCTCTCTGTGCCTCTCCCCTGCTGTCTCTTTCTGTCTCTAAAAATAAATCAACATAAAAAAAGGATAAAAAACGTTATAAAAAAAAAAAAAAAGAATGGGACGCCTGAGTGGCTTGGTCGGTCAGGCGTCCGACTTCGGCTCAGGTCATGATCTCACGGTCCGTGAGTTCAAGCCCCGCATCGGGCTCTGTGCTGACAGCTCAGAGCCTGGAGCCTGCTTCCGATTCTGTGTCTCCCTCTCTCTCTGCCCCTCCCCTGTTCATGCTCTGTCTCTCTCTGTCTCAAAAATAAATAAACGTTAAAAAAAATTAAAAAAAAAAAAAAGAATTCCTACACATACTAAGAAAAAATGGTCAGAAGGATTTCCACAGAAGGACAAAAATGTTCCACAAACATTTGAAAGGTGTTCGACCGCACTGGTATTCAGGGAAATGCATGTAAATACCCAAAAGATTCACAAAGTCAAAATGTTAGAGAATCCCAAGCATAAAGGAGCATATGAAGCAGTGGGCACTATAATATCTGCTGGCTGGCAGGACCTTTGGAAAAACAGTTGGGCATTCTTTAATAAAGTTGAAAGCCTGCACACCCAAGACTCAGGGGTTCCATTTCTATATATGTATGTCAGAGAACTCCTGTATAAGAATGTAGCAGCAGCATTCGTAGGAATAGAAAAATTTGTCAACACTCAGAGATGCTCTAGCAGATAAACAACAGTAAGAAGAATATAAGTAAATTTTAGTCTATATCTCTATCTCTATCTCCAGTGGAATACCACAGGGGAACTACAGCTACAGGGAACACCATTAACAGAATGTTGAGTACAGGAAGTGAGTCACTGGTAAGTTGCATAAAGAATTCTCCCATTGGTCTAAAATGCAAACACAGTTATAAACACGGAATTATTTAGAGTGTGATAGTCCGTTTTTGTGCGTGTCAACTTGACTAAGCGATAGTCCCCAGTTAGTCAATCAAACATGAATCTAAATGTTGTTGTGAAGGTATTTTGTAGATGCAATAAAGGTCCACAAACATTTGACTTTAAATAAGGGAAGTTAGGGGTGCCTGGGTGGCTCAGTCGGTTAAGTGTCCGACTTCAGCTCAGGTCATGATCTCACGGTCCGTGAGTTTGAGCCCCACGTCGGGCTCTGTGCTGACAGCTCAGAGCCTGGAGCCTGTTTCAGATTCTGTGTCTCCCTCTCTCTGACTCTCCCCCATTCATGCTCTGTCTCTCTCTGTCTCAAAAATAAATAAACATTAAAAAAAATTAAAAAAATAAATAAGGGACGTTATTCTAGATAATCTGTGTAGACCTGACAGAATCAGTTGAAAGTCCTTTGGAACGAACCAAGGTGTTCCCGAACAAGAAGCTCCCCTCCTCTACAGACTACAGCTTTATCTCCTCCCTAGAGTTTCCTGGTCTTCCTAACAGTCTACCCTATCGACTTCAGATTTGCCTAGCCAGCCCCCCCAAGTGCATAAACCAATTCCTTGCAGTAAATCTTAATGTATATATCCTACCAGTTCTCTTTCTCTGGTTGAACCCTGACTAAGATTTTGTTACTGTAAGGGTTCTAGAGGAACAGAATCTTAAAGATGAATTTTTTGAATAGAGGTTCTGGGTTTTCTAGAATTGGTTCTCTAGCCGGATTGTATTTGATTTTTTTTAAATGTTTATTTATCTTTGAGAGAGAGAGAGAGAGAGAGAGAGAAAGAGAGCAGGGGAGGGGCAGAGAGAGAGGGAGACACAGAATCTGAAGCAGGTTCCAGGCTCTGGGCTGTCAGCACAGAGCCCGACACGGGGCTCAAATGCACGAACTGTGAGATCGTGACCTGAGCTGAAGTTGGACGCTTAACCAACTGAGCCACCCAGGTGCCCCTAGCCTGATTAGATTTAAATGACTCTATTTCAAGTAGTAAGGAGGGCACTGGTAGTCCGTGGAGTGATGTGGCATTAGAGATACCCCAGGGAAGGTTTTGGGTGACATGTATATGATGCCTTTGCTGGGCTTCAAATTCCCAGCTCAAGGTCCTCATAAAATGACTTTTGCATGCCCTGAAAGAGACCCTTCTCCGCTATTACTTGCAGGGCTGAAACTGCTGAAAACCAAACCCGTAACATCATCCTGCGAGCTGTTAAACTACAGTGCACTTTGAATTCCAGCCTGGAAAGAAAGTTAAAGTGAGGGCATGTAACCAGGGCACAGAGGTGCAAGAGCTCCTAGCTCCGAGGATCCAAAACAGACCAGATTCAGTCACTCACCACTGACAAAATCCAAAGGAAGAGAGACAAGTGTGGTTGAAACAGAAAAGGAACTTATTTCAGGGAGGCCAGCACTGGGGAGACAGTGGACTAACATTGTGGGTACATGCGGGTGGGCAGTAAAGGTCAGGTAGATCATTGTCTTGGGGTCAGTCACATGGGGTCTTGCTGGCTCAGGGCAGTCCTTATTGCTTTCATGAAGGGGTAGCTTTGGTTCCCACCACGGGATGCTTTGCCCGCAAGGTCTCTTGCCTGAGTTAAGGGATAAGCTGGAAAGAAGAATTTGATCAGTTAGAAAGTACAGACTAAGGTCAAAATGGAGGTACTTGAAGTTCTCTTTCAGGCATTGATTGGGAAGGAATGGGATCCTTGCCTGCATTCCAGCATTAAGTTTGGCCTCACCTTATCTCTAAAAGTCAGGATAGTCACTGGTTCTGGAAAAAGAGTCTGTACAATTCAGTTCGAAAGTTCGAGGAGAGGCTGCAAAAAGTTATCTTTCAAACTCCTTGAAGTGTTAGTGAGTGTCAAGAGGCTCCTTGTCAGGATCTGCTAGATTCCTGTTCTGTTGCTTCCCTGTCTCATCCCTGCTATGACATATTCCACCTGAGAACAATAGCTGTTTAAGGTCAGGCTTTGAAATATATGGGCGCCTGGGTGGCTCAGTCGTTAAGCGTCTGACTTTGGCTCAGGTCATGGTCTCATGGTTTGTGAGTTCAAGCCCTGCATTGGGCTGTCTGCTGTCAGTACAGAACCTGCTTTGGATACTCTGTATCCCCCTTCTCTTGACCCTTCTTCCCTTTTCACTCTGTCTCCAGATAATAAATAAATAAATAAATAAATAAATACCTTAATAAAATATCAAAGTCAGGAAACAGTCACCATATGTATTCTTGGAGGAGAGTCAAACTTGTTTTTCTGTTCACCAGGGATGATATGTGGGTGCTGATATATAGGTTCATCATGTAAAGGGCTCAGATTCCTACTAATTTTTGAGTCCAGGGAGTGAGAAAGAGAGTCCTGAGCAAGAGAAAGTGTCTTTGCGTGCCCAGGCTGCTATAACAAAATACACAGACTGAGTGGCTTATAAACCACAGAATTTATTTCTCGCAGTTCTAGAGCCTGGGAAGTCCAAAATCAAGGCGCGGGCATGGTGAGGGGCCCTCTCCCTGGCACATAGTCCACACTTTCCCAAGGTGCCCTCACACGTTGGAGAGGATGAGGGAGTTCTGTGAGATCTCTTTTATGAGAACACTAATCCTATTCAGGAGGGCTCCCTCCCAAAGGCTCCACCTTTCTGACATTATTACTATGGGCATTCGGATTTCAACGTATGAATGGGGCAGGGCACAAACATTCAGGCCCTAGCAGTAAATTCTTATCACCTTCCGAAAGGTCAATTTCAGGGTGTGTGAAGGTTGGAGGGAGTGCCTGGAGACAATGGGGTCAAATGTATTTTATGTTTGCAGGGAAATGGATGGAATGCATTGAGGTTCCGACAGTTTTCACATGGGCAAGAGACAGGCTGCCGTGCCTGTGGACAGGAGCTGGTGAACAGGATGGGGCTGTGAGAACCATATTTGGAGGGTCTGCAGATCCTATTTGCAGATAGACTCTTAACAAATATGGTTAGCAGTGACCAGGTCATCAACAGAGGTCTCACTTTCCCTATATGTAAAATGGAGATAATAAGACCCACTGCCCCGAAATGTAGAAAGGGCAAAATGAGATACGGGTGTTAAGTGCCTACTACTTAACGGGCACTTAGTAAATAGCAGCTATTATTAACATTTTTATTGTATGTAAACCCATTTTGAGTTTGTCTAGGCAATTGGACGTATTATAATTTACCTTATAACTAACAAACGCTATTGTCAGCAGATGCAGATCTGTGGAACCAGAATTGCGTCTGGAGCAACTGAGAAGCCATTCTAGGCTCTTGACCCAGTGTCTTGGCAGCAGTTTGACCTGAAGATGGCACTCAGGGCCCTGTGGGGCAGCCTCAGCCTACTCCGTCTGCTGTGGTGTCTCCTTCCGCAGACGGGCTATGTGCACCCAGATGAGTTCTTCCAGTCCCCTGAGGTCATGGCGGGTAAGCTCCCTGTGTGCGGTTAGGATAAGTTGCCACAGAGTCTGGACTATTGCTGATTGGATATTCAGTGGGGAGGGAGAAACATGTCTGTGTGGACGAGTAGTAATTCCATGAGCCTCTCTGGAGTGAGAACTTGGGAGTGGGGATTTCGCATCTCCTCCCTGACTGGTGACATTGATTTTCTGGATGATACTAAGAAAATGCCAGCCTCTGATGTTTTCCTGCTTGGACCAACAGCACAGGTTATTCTGAATGAAAGCAGTTTTGTACTATTCGGTGGAGAGATTTTAGAGTTGGGCTTCCCAGATGCTTAGGGAAACTTACACAGGATGTGGTCTGAGATCATGAAACTTTTCTTCTCTGGGTTCATATAAGGGCTGAGGGAATCCAGGCCTGGAATGCTCACTTGTTAGAACATATCTGCTGGGTGGTGTAGGACACATCATGAGGATGGTTGCCAGAGACCTTGAGGCTTTTCAGATGCTGTGGGCACATGGCTTCTTTCTCATGGTTCAAGATGGCTGCTTGAGCTCCAGCCATCAAGTCTAAAATCAAGTCTTTCCAGCTATTGGAAAGGAGATGGGCACGCCTGCTCTCTTTAATGGACATATTTTGAATGTCACATACTTTTTGCTCATTTCCATGCCATTGGTCAGGATGTATTACATGACCACATCCGGTTGCAAAGGATGCTGAAAAATAGTCTTTTTTTTTTAAGATTTTATTTTATTTTTTATTTTTTTAATTAAAAAAAATTTTTTTTAATTTTTTTAATGTTTATTTTTGAGACAGAGAGAGACAGAGCATGAACGGGGGAGGGTCAGAGAGAAAGGGAGACACAGAATCTGAAGCAGGCTCCAGGCTCTGAGCTGTCAGCACAGAGCCCGATGCGGGGCTCGAACCCACGAACCGTGAGATCATGACCTGAGCCGAAGTTGGACACCCAACCGACTGAGCCACCCAGGCGTCCCTTAAAAATTTTTTTAATTTATTAATTTTGAGAAAGAGAGGCAGAGCTTGAGTGGAGCAGATGCAGAGAGAGAGGGAGACATGGAATCCCGAGCAGGCTCCAGGCTCTGAGCTGCCAGCACAGAGCCCGACACGGGGCTCCAACTCATGGACTATGAGATCATGATCTGAGGTGAAGTTGGATGCTTAACTGACTGAGCCACCCAGGTGCCCCTAAAGATTTTATTTTATGTTTTAAAGTTTGTTTGTTTATTTATTTTGAGAGAGAGAGCAGGGGAGGGGCAGAGAGAGAGGGAGAGAGAGAGAGTCCCAAGCAGGCTCTGAATATCAGCATGGAGCCTGATGTGGGGCTTGAACCCACGAACTGTGAGACCATAACCTGAGCCGAAACCAAGAGTTGGATGCCCAACTGACTGAGCCACCCAGGCCCCCCATAAAGATTTTATTTTTAAATAATCTCTGCACCCATTGTGGGACTCAAACTTACAACCACAAGATCAAGAGTCACATGCTCCACTGACTAAGCCAGCCGGGTGCCCCTGAAAAATACTCTTTATATCTGACCAAATGCCCAACTAAAGAGATGAAGGGAGGGAGGGAGGGAAGGAAGAAAGAAGGGAGGGAGGGAGGGAGGGAAGGAAGGAGAGAAGAAAGGAAAGAGGGAGGGAATGGATGGATATTGGGGAGGCATGCATCTATCTCTGTCATAGGGCTCAACAGGTGGATTCATTTCTTAAGGTGAAAGGTCCAGTCTTTTCCACACTTTTTAAAAACCTGGCCACTAACGAAAAGCAGCCAGGTTGATCTGATCCTAGATTTTCTGTTTCCCTTTCACCTTCTGACATAGAAAGAGAAAACAGCCAAGAGGCCATAGGAATAAGTAAAATAAGTAGGAGAAGCAAAGAGCCCTAAACAGCCAGCAGTGTTAATCAGGCATGAGATATTGTGGGGCTTGGAGCTGAGATGCAGAAATTAAGAGGTGGTTTCCCTCACCCACCCCTCAGAGCTCTGGGACACTGGGGCACAGGGGCACAGACCAGCCCTGGGCAGCAAGCAGGTTAATTACATAAGTACTGCTTGAATACATTTTTCTTCTAAAAATCTTAAGTATCATAGGCAACACTGAAGTCACTTCTGACCTTAACCACAACCGCTCGTTTCCTTCCCCTGTCTCACATGCCTGTCCTAGATGACAACCATCATCACAGAGACAGGTTTTTGACTCTGATGTTGGAGGCTTTAGCACTCTTCGGACTGGAGCCTCCCCCTGCTCTCCCCACACCCTGCCCAGGGCACAGTGTCCCCTCACTTCCTAGGCATGGTTCCTCCTGCCCCCTTCACAGGGGGACCTCGGAAGGGCTGAGCTCCCTATGTTCATTTCTGTTGCTGCTTAATAAATCATGGTTCTGTAAATCAGAAGTCAGGTAGGGGCTCTCCGCTCAGCGTGTCACAAGTCTGAAATCAAGGTCTGGGCCAGGCTGAGATCTTGTCTGGAAGCTCTGGGGGGAAATCTGCTTCGAGGCTCATTCTTGTCAGTTGGACAAATTTGCAGCTATGGAACTGGAGGCCACCCACATTCCCTGCCAGGGGCCCTCCACCTTTGAGCCAGCAGTGGTGCACCAAATCCCCATGGTTTGATTCTCTGATGTCCTCTTCCACCACCAGCTGAGAAAACTCTTTGCTTTCAAAAGTCTCGTGTGGTTACGTCAGGCCCACACGGGGTTACCCCCTGTCTAATGGTCAGCCATCCTCTGTGACATAACCTAACCACAGGAGTGACAGCCACCATCTTCAGAGTCCCAGGGATCGTGCAGGCCATGTTCACTAGCGGCTGGGAAAATCTCGGGGCCATCCTAGAATTTTGTCTCCCACGTGCCCTGAGCTTGGACCTGGCTCATCTCCACTTCTCTGTCCGCAGAGGACATCCTGGGTATAGAAGCTGCACGGCCATGGGAGTTTCACCCCACCAGCTCCTGCCGCACGGTGGTCTTCCCACTGCTGACCTCCGGCTCTGCCTTCTGGCTGCTCAGGCTCTGGGAACAGTGGGGGCCATGGCCGGGCCCGGTGAGCGGCTACGTGCTGCTGGTGGGACCCCGGCTCCTCCTCACTGCCCTCTCCTTTGCCCTGGATGTGGCCGTGTACCACCTGGCCCCGCTGTGGGGGGCGGAGCGCTGGAACGCCCTGGTCCTGCTGTCTGGTTCCTACGTCACTCTGGTCTTCTACACAAGGACCTTCTCCAACACCATCGAGGGACTGCTCTTTGCCGGGCTGCTGGTGCTGGTGTCCCCCCGGTTAGCTTGGAGCCCCACACCCAAGAAGCCTGCTCCAGGCCCCTGGTGGCACAGCTGGCTTCTCGGGGGCGTCGTGGCTGCCGGCTTCTTCAACCGGCCCACGTTTCTGGCCTTTGCTCTGGTCCCGCTCTTCCTCTGGAGCATTTGTGGAGCCACAAACCCTGGCTTCAAGTCACTGACGAAGGAAGCCCTGGAGCTGCTCCCAGGGGCAACCCTCGTGGCAGCGGTGTTTGTGGCTGTGGACAGCTGGTATTTCTCCAGTCCATCTAGATCCACTACCCTTGTTCTGACACCCGCCAACTTCTTGTACTACAACCTGGATCCTCAAAACCTGGCGAGGCATGGCACACACATGCGGCTGACTCACCTGGCCGTCAACGGTTTCCTGCTCTTTGGGATGCTGCATGCCCGGGCCCTGCAGGCTGCGTGGCAACAGCTGCAAGCCTGCCTCCAGGCCTTTGCACGAACGGGCTTCCCGCGGGCTCTGGGCGGCTGGAGCCTGCTGTCCAGCCCCAGGCCTTGCCTCCTGCTCCTCTACTTCATGCCTCTGGCCCTGCTGTCTGCCTTTAGCCACCAGGAGGCTAGGTTCCTGATCCCCCTCCTGGTCCCCCTAGTCCTGCTTTGCAGTCCACAGGCCCAATCTGTGCCCTGCAAGGGCACCCTGGTCCTCTTCAACAGCCTGGGTGCCCTCTTCTTCGGCTGCCTGCATCAGGGAGGCCTGGTGCCTGGCCTGGAGCACCTGGAGCAGGTGGTTCACGCACCCGTGCTCCCAAACATGCCTACCCACTACACACTCCTCTTCACCCACACCTACATGCCCCCCCGGCACCTCCTGCACCTCCCGGGCCTGGGCTCAGCTGTGGAGGTGGTGGACATGGGTGGGACGGAGGACTGGGTCCTGTGCCGAGCCCTGAACAACTTCACCAGACAACCAGCCTGCCAGGTGGCTGGTGGGCCGTGGCTCTGCCGCCTTTTTGTGGTGACTCCTGGCACCACCAGGCCTGCCATGGAGAAATGCCATTTCCCTCTCAAGAGTGAGGCACTCCTGTTTCCCCACTTGACCCTGGAAGACCCGCCAGCCCTGTCCTCTCTGTTGAGTGGGGCTTGGAGGGACCATCTCAGCCTTCACATCTTGGAACTGGGGGAAAAGCCTGACAACGTGACAGAAAAGTCACTGCCTAAGATCCAGCCATAGGTGAAGGCACCATTCCACCTTCTATGTGGGTAGCTGGGCTGGGACGGAGCCCTGATTCTCTTCCTTTCCTTTCCCTTCCAGAATTCCCACCACTGCCTCTCCTGTGCATAGGCTTTGGCTGCTCTACCTTCGGGGTAAGCTGGCACCTTTCTCCCCTTAAAGACCAAAGATCTGACCAGTCACAATCCTGATGCGAAAGTCCCCAAAGAACCAACCACTGGTGTAACCAATGGCGCCTAATGTCTGTTCCTGCTCTGTTTCTTCTAGCCGCTGTGGTGTTGTGACATGTAATAGCACCTGGTTATGAAAAGAGAGATCTGCTAATGACATTCCTGAATGACCTCTCTCAAACCTTCCAGGATGCCTTACTTCCTGCTTTCCTGATAACCCTCTGGCTTCCTAGATACCTGGGAAGGAGGCAGTGTGGTGATGTAGAAAGACCAGGTAGTTCAGACTCTGGAGACCAGAGTTCTAGTCCCTGGTTTGCCTGCCACTCACTGGCTGTGTGATCTTAAGAAAGCCCCTCCCCCTCACCTAACCTCAGTTCCCAATCTGTACAATGGATGAGGGGATCTCGGAGGTTTCTGCTAGCTGACACTATGGCATGCCTTGGTCTGCAGCACATGTCCCCTGGCTAAATATGCATATCTCTCCCAAAGCTCTTTAAGCATAGACTGGCGGTATATTTAAGGGCACTCTGACGCCTGCTGTCTCAGCGTTTTGTTATTACCGAGACAAGTAGTTCTGGAACTTTTCTCCCCTTCTTCTACTCCTGTCCATGAGAGAGGTGGTAGGACAGCTTACCCTTTAAAGACCATTCTCCTTCCTCAGCCCACCTGAGTGGGAATGGAGAACACACAACGCTGTTAGTAGCTGGTTGCACTTGAGAGCAATCTGATGCTACCAGAGACTTCTTAAAAGTGGTCTGGTCACTCTCTAAGCTCATAGCCCCCGTCTGAAACCTCTTCATAGGATGAAGAGCAAACCCCATGCCAAACCAACACCTGCTCTGGTGGAAGCCATCATAGCCCCACGCACGATGCTCTCCACACCTAAAGGCACCTGTACCCATCCACTGGGAACACGAGGAGCTCTGGCACTAAACCTGTCCTCATTCTCCCTGCTCAAAGCTCTAGCAGCTCATAAGAGGCACCCAGGCCACAGAAATCAGTGAGCTGGAAATCAGTACAGAGCAGGAGAGCAAAACAATACAAATGACCAAACCTGGGCATTTTTCTAGTCCCGTCTTCTGCTGTCTAAGGCTTGGGTCATCCCCTTTTTTTTTTTTTGAGAGCGGGGTTGGGGGGGGGGGGAGGTGGAGAGGATCCCAGGAGGGGCAGAGAGAGAGAGAGAGGAAAAGACAGAGAAGTGGGGCTCACCCAAAGCGGAGCTCATGAACAAGGTCATGACCTGAGCTGAAGTAAGATGCTTAATGACTGAGCCACTGAGGTGCCCAAAGCTTGGGTCATCTTGAACCTACAGCCCTTTGAGTCATGCTGCCCCGGGACTCCTGCTCGTCTTAGTGCCACACCCTCCTCATGACTCCAACCCTGAGGAAGAGGAAAGTCAGTGGATGCTAGTAAATGTTTAGCAACCCATTCTCTGGGGGCAAAAAAGCCCCAATTTGTAGTATTTGCCAATTTTTGTGGTATAAATACTCCCGCCACAAACTACCAAATCATTTCAAACTACCAAAATGATGTTACTGAACTCCAAGTTGGGAGGAGATGCCAAAGATGTGCTCTCAGGATCCAGTGGAAGTTGGCTCTAGCAAACTACTGGACATTTCCCTCCTTTCAATTCTATAGTATCCCTTCATTTAAATTCTATAGTATCCACCATTGTGGTTTAGGTTTCTAAGAACCTCTGATGTGTCTTCCTATCCTTAGTGCCTAACATCATCTCTGGCACTTATTTGCTTACTTTGCAGCCCAAGTGCCACCTTGGAGACACTCTAGACTCTAGGGTCCCAAACTCCTTTGGACTTCTTGGGATTTCTGCATCTTCCCTGAGTTGGATCCACAGTCTCAGAATTCCCTGGAGGAACTGTTGGCATAGTAGTCCATGTAGATGGTTAACGGTCTGACTTCTAATACAGTTGTCCATAAAGTGCTGTTATCTAGAGGCACGTGGGTGGCTCCGTTGGTTAAGCGTCTGACTCTCGGTTTCGGCTCAGGTCATGATCTCACAGTTTCATGATTTTGAGCCCCACACAGCGCTCTGGGATGACAGAGCTCTTGGGATGAATCCCAAGCCTGCTTGGGATTCCTTCTCTCTCTCTCCCTCTCTGCCCCTCTCCCACTCATGCTGTCTCTGTCTCTCTCAAAACAAATAAACTTAAATAAAAAGATCCACTTAAAAAAAAAGGTACTCATATCTAGGTCTATGTGGCATCAAGGGTCGAATCAGAATTGCCCTGCAGGGTAGCAGGAGGCGTTGCTTCCTGCTTCACTTTCTGGCAGAACTTAGAGCTTGAAAGGCATGCTGGAAGATTATTGCCACTGGGAATGGTGGGAAGAATTTGGTCTGTTTCTTTAGTCATAGGGTAATTGGTGGGATGGCAAGCCAGTGACTACAATCCCTGGAGGCTTCTCCAATGAAGTGCGGAGGCATCCAAATCACCTGTCACTATACTCTGGTTTCTCTTCAGATCGCATAAATCTTTCGCCTTTTAAATCACCTGTCACTAGAATAGAAAGGACTCTGTTTTCTCTCTCTGCTCAGACTCCCTCTACAAAAATGGAGGGAACTTACTTCTTATACACTTCTTCCATGAGAAATAAACAACTGTCCCCCTCTCTTGCCTTTTTTCCCTTTCTTACCAAAATGGCCAGTTTGTCTAGTAGCTTCATGGCTTCCTGCAATGCTTCCTTTTGCTCTCTGCCAGTCTGGGAAAAGACCTACCACTGAGTGTGCTGACCTGTGTTGAGGGTAGGGGGTCCAGCTGGAGACCGCTAATATTCTGCTGCTCTGAGATCCAGAGACAAATGAGTGAGATTGAGACCAATGAGGCAGAAAGGCAGTAGAAGGAACAAGGTCTTCAGGCTCCTCATTGACAGCCTCAAAGAAGAAGCCAGAGTTGTCTCTGGTCTGGGAGGACTTGTCCTTTGGTAGGACAGGGGGTAGGATGCCAAATCAGGACTCTGGTCATCAGGACAGTGGAACTTCTGGCCGCAGAGAGGATTAAATAGCAGCACCTCTGATGGGATATCAAATCAGAAGTATGAACATTAGGAAAGCTACTTTAGCTTCTCCATCCCCATGGGAGGTCTCTGGCCATATCCAGCTTCCTCTCTGTGACTATAAGAAAGGCCAAAATATAAATTCTTGCTCGTCACCAGCCTAAAAACATCTCCTGTGGCTTCAAATTCCCTAGATTGCATGATTAGCTGTGGAGCCTAACTAGAGGCAATCAGAAATTCAGTCAGAAGCCTCAGATGACAAGACATTTCTGTATACCATGGATTTCCTAATCACGGGTCCATTAACTGGGCCATAGTCTTGATTGTATCCCAAACCCTCTAAAACTGGGACTAGGAATCCAGACAGCTTGTTCCATGGTAGGCAGTGGTCCTAACGCCCAGTGGTGACTTCTGAAGGTAGGAGGTCCTGGGGTGAAGGCAGGCATTGAAGGTCAGGGTAAATGCTGCAGAGACTTGTAATTAAGGACTTAGGCCCTGGAATCAAACTCATGTATTCACATCCCACTCTGTAAGGATGTAACCTACACTTCCTCATATGAAAGTGGTTGTAAAGTGTGAGATAATCCACACGGAGTGCAATTATCAAGTGCCAGCACAGAATAAGCATTCAAAATGCGTTAACTAGTATTACCATGGGCCCATAGTCCCCAGGAACCCTAGCCCATCTTGCCAGAGAAGTACCACACTCACATCATTACTCAGCTCATACATTTAATCAGAGGATTTGGGCAGCTGCAGGTTTGTCCTTCCATCCATGCTCCCCCCCTGGAAGTAGCGCGCTGCTCTGTGAGTGCAGAGGTAGCAGCATCTAGCACGAGTTTTAGTCCCATTAGCAGAGGGCACTCTTTCGGCTGTGGTTTGGTTCATAGCTCTCTGTACACGGTACATCAGGGCCCAGCCTATCTGCTTCTGTCAGGCTTCGGGGCTTTCTTCACATTGTCCAGTCGCATCACAGGGCTTCACCGGGGATGTCGGTTTGGCCTGGGCTCCCTGATGAACGGAACCCCAGAAGGCCGACAATCTGAGTCAGAATTCGAAGCCGTGCACAGTGCCCACGGTGACTCCTTACCGCCGAAGCCTGTGTCGAGCCCAGAAAGGAAAGCCGGTGACCTTGATCGGGCCCAGCGTGGATTTAGGGGTTTGCGCCTGGGCCCCTCTGGCTACCCGGGGGTGACCCCGGGCGGTCCCGGAGGCCGCGGCGCAGCTCCTGAGTGAAGGTGTCTTTGAAGCGGGCAGCGCGGCGACCTAGGGAACCCGCGGGCCCGGCCGCAAGGGCTCGAAGGCGCCGGGCTGCGTCCTGGCCGCGGAGCTGGGCCTGCAGCAGTGCGAAGGCTGTCAGCTGCGCCGCACGCCGGATGGGCTTAGACTCCGACAGACGCTCCACCAGCTGCGGGCTGTAGAGCAGCGCGGCCAAGAGCCGCCGAAGAACCATTCTCGGAGCAACCCGGAACCCAGAGGCCACAGCTCTTGCTTCCGACCGACGACTCCCCCAAACGGACCACGTCTGCGCCCGCCCCGCCCCGTGACGACACTACCGCGCTGGGATTGGTCCATAGGATATCCACCTTCTGCGTCCGCTTCAGCGCGTTTCCGCTTCCGCCGCCGCCGCGGCTGCCTCGTTGATCCCTGAGTGGCGGCGTCTTCGTCTACCTCTCTGCACTATGTCCGGCGGCCTTCTGAAGGCGCTGCGCAGCGACTCCTACGTGGAGTTGAGCCAGTACCGGGACCAGCACTTCCGGGTGAGGGAGGCCGGGACGCGAGAAGGAAAGCCCAGGGCCAGAACGCCCAGAATCGGCTTACTGTTGTCTCATTATGTCGTTTTCCATTCTTTGGTTTCCCGAAAAGCGAAATGAGGCCCGGTGTCTCCTGGGGAACGGATGGTGAAAGGGCTGAATGCCCTTATCTCATAGAGAATTTGAGGCTCATTTTCCTTTCCCTTGCAGCTGCTCCCTGCAGAGGGGTTCCAGCGGCAGTAGTAACGGTGGCTTGCGTTTTCACAGGCAATGGCTTGGGAAGGTGACTTTGTGATATGAGGGGCAAAAGGTGTCCTTTTGACACTTGGGGGGAGTATGGAGGGGCGCTTTCCTGACCCAGGTACTGGGACTTTTTATTACTTTTTTAATTTTTAGAGAGGGAGCAGAAGCGGGGAAGAGTTGCAGAGGGGGAGAGAGAGGGCAAGAATCCCAAGGTGTCTCCCTGCCCAGCGGGGAGCCCAGTGCGGGGCTCCATCCCGTGACCCTGGGATCATGACCTGAGCTGAAATCAAGAGTGGGAAGCTCAACTGACTGAGCCACCTAGGTGCCCCTAGTGCTTTTTTATTTTAAGTTAGATCAGCTTTTTGTCGTTGTGGTCCTTTCCTTCCTTGGCAGAGTAGATTGGTCCTACAAAGTTCTGCGCAGTGGGCTGGCGAGACACAAAGTTCAGCCTTGTCTCCAACCTTAAGGAGCCCTCGGAGTGGGAAGGTGGACCATCCCAGCTAGGCACTTTTAAGTGTCTAGGTGTCCAGATCAGAGAACTGCTGGGTTTCAGAAGAGGGAGGTTTTAGTTTGTGGGAAAAGGAAAGGCTGCAGATATTCAAGGTGGGCTGTTGAGTATCAGCAGAGGCAGTGTTGAAGTGGAGCAACACTCATCAACCACTGGTTATTTCGTAAACTTTTATCGAGTGCTGTTGCCGAAACTGCTAAGTCCTAGAGGGAGAGGGAATATTGTTTCCGTACCCTTAGAGTTTACAATCTTCTAATAGGGATTGTAAATAGTGGCAAGTAATCATAATCTAGAGCAGAAATGGTGAGGATAAGGGAATCCTGTGAAGATTCAGAAAAGGAAGACAGCTTGTGACAGGAAAGGAGGGACGTGTTTTCAGAAGAATGTGGGCAGGGGTACCTGGCCGGTTTAGGCGGTTAAGACTCCAACTTCGCCCTGCATCAGGCTCTGTGCTGACCGCTCAGAACCTGGAGACTGTTTCAGATTTCTCTCTCTTCTTCCCGCCTCTCTCCTCCCCCTCTCCCCCTCCATCTCTCCCTTTCTCTCTCTCTCACCTTCCCCCTCTCTCCATCTCCCTTCTCTCAGTCTCCCCCACCCCCTTGCATTCTGTCTCCTTCTCAAAAATAAATAAAACATTAGAAGAGGGTGGGCATGGAGAATGCAAAAATGTGTTAGTAGGGTAGGGAAAAGTTAATTTTGAGGCCAAATTGAGGATGATCTTAAATTCATTCACTAAGCCAGCCGTTTTTAAATGCTTACTATATGCCAAGCAAGATTCTCACTTCTATCACTTTTACAGTTCTCGTTGCTTTAGAAAGTTCCCTGCATCATAACCATCTTGAATTTCAGGTATCCTATGAGATTAAAACTGTGAAAAGTTTCAACTTTTTCTGTTATTCATCTGTGCGGTCTAAAGGACCTGTAACTTTATTCAGATAGTAGTAAGATACTATCATGAGGAATTTCTGGTGTTCTCTGAATGGAACCCACATGAATATTCCTTAAGTAAGTACTTACACCACAGTTGTCTTAAGCTGTAGCTGTTTGTTTGGAATAGGCTATTTGTTTGGATTACTTACATGTGTGAGAAAAGGAGAATTAAGAAAAGGCCTCCTGGTAATTTTAATAAATCAGTAACAGCAGTGATACAAATAAGGTGAATCTACTTTAATGCCTCATTCCAAAGCTCTGAAAACTCAGGGCACCGGGGTTGCCCGGTCAGTTGAATATCCAACTCTTGATTTCAGCTCAGGTCATGATCTCACAGTTTCTGGGTTCAAGTCCTGCGTGAGTTAGAGCACTGTTAGTGCAGAGCCTGCTTGAGATTCTCTCTCCCTCTCTTGCTGCTCTTCCCCCACTCTTGCATGCAAGCAATAAATAAAACAAACAAATAAAATTGATGTTTATTTATTCTTGAGAGAGAAAGAGACTTGGAGCGGGAGAGGGGCAGAGAGAGAGAGAGAGAGGGAGACACAGAATCCAAAGCAGGCTCCAGGCTCTTGAGTTGTCAGCACAGAACCCGATGTGGGGCTCCAACTCACAAACCGTGAGATCATGACCTGAGCTGAAGTTGGATGCTTAATGGACTGAGCCACCCAGGCATATTTTTAAAAGGGGTGCTGGGGTGGCTCAGTCGGTTAAGTGACCAACTTCAGCTCAGGTCATGATCTCATGGTTCATGAGTTCAAGCCCCACATCAGGCTTTGTGCTGACAGCTCAAAGCTTGGAGCCTGCTTTGGATTCTGTGTCTCTGTCTCTCTGCCCTTCCCTGCTCACTCTGTCTCTGTCTCTCTCTTTTTATTTTTTAACGTTTATTATTTTTGAGAGAGAGTGTGAGTGGGGGAGGGGCAGAGAGAGAGGGAGACACAGAATCTGAAGCAGGCTCCAGGTTCTGAGCTGTCAGCACAGAGCCTGACACAGGGCTCGAACTCACGAACTGTGAGACCATGGCCTGAAACGAAGTCAGACGCTTAACTGACTGAGCCACCTGAGACGCTTAACTGATAGAGCCACGTTAATCTATCTGATGCTTAACTGCCTGCCCTGAAAACTTGTTTTTAATGTAGAATGACTTGTCCTGTGTACTTTTTAAGGAAGTATGGGATTGGGGCTAAGACTGGGTTTGGATTCCAGCTGCAACTACTGAGTAGCTGTATGACCTTGAATGAATTACTTAACTGTCTTTTCTCAGGTGTAAAATATGATAATAAAACAGGACCTACTTCGGGATACCTGGGTGGCTCAGTTGGTTAAGGTCCAACTCTTGGTTTCAGCTCAGGTCATGATCTAACACTTCCTGAGTTTGAGCCTTACTGTCAGCTCAGAGTCTGCATGGGATTTTCTCTCTTGCGTGTACGTGCTCGCTCTCTCTCGCTCTGCCCCTCTCTGACCTTCCCCTGCTCACACACTCTCTCTTTCAAAAGGACCTACCTCATTCAGTTCTGAGAATTAAATGCGATTCATAGGTGGAAGTCTCTGGCCTGTGGTCCCTGGAGGAAGATATACCTGTTTCTTGTGTATGAGATCTATGTATATTCATACTTAAAAAAATAATAATTTGGGGGCATCTAGGTGGCTCAGTCCATTGAGTCCCCAACTTCAGCTCAGGTTGGAATCTTGTGGTTTCATGGGTTTGAGCCTGGCATCAAGCTTGCTGCTGTCAGCGCAGAGCTTGGGATCCTCTGTCCTTCTCTCAAAAATAAGTAAACATTAAAAACAGTAATAATTTGGAGCATACCCTTCACATTGTTCTGTACCTTTTTTCAGTGTGCTATCTTGGAGATGTTCCTCATCGCTGCATGTGGTTCTACTTTTTTCTTGGGGCTGCATAGTTTTATATTTATTGATGTACCATAATTTATCTCATCATTTTCCTCTTGACGTTGAGTTCAGATGGTTTGTCTTTTCCTCTGTTCTACCACTGTACGTGATCACATGAGATCTGTTAGTCTGAGTGACCACTGTGCTACAAAGCATTCAGAGACCAGCAATGCAAAGTCTTATTCTTAGAGTGAAGGAAGCTGGATCAACATTATATAGAGAGTAGTAAGTGAAGAAGGGAGGCCTCTTGGTAAAGTGCTCTGGGGGCCTGAGTGTGGATCTACCCAGCCACTTTCCAAACTGGAATACCACTGTATGGTTGGTGTTAGAGCCTTAACCTGAGAGCCTGAGAGCAGATCAGTGGGTAGGCCTTCTATTTAGTCAGCATCTGTCCTGCCCGTTGTGGAGGCTAGAAGAGGAGATCCAAGATGGCCAACTGGTTTCTATGCCGGCATATAAAATACTAGATCTAGCCCATGATGAGTCCCAAGTATTGTGAAGTGTGTTGGCTGAAGGCCAGTTATGTTTCTGTCTCTGGCTTCATCCTGTCTTCCAAATTAGGAAGGCTGTCAAGAACATAAGCACTCGTTTTTAGTGATTATTACATTTTCTCCTAAACTCAGAAAAATCTATGAACATGTAAACCATCTCTTCTCTAGGAGAGTATTATAAGGGATACCCTGTCTGAAAATGCACTTATTTTTCACTACAAAAAAAGACCTTTCTAGTGTATTAAACTTAACAATGAGAGAAGGATCTAATGCTGAGGATATGGAGTGTGCAGGGAAAAGGCATGCCATTGGGAGCAGTGTGTTACAGGAGGGCTATGTGCAACATGACTCAAGTTGTGGCTGTCTCCTAGAAGCAGTCTGGACCTGCAGATGTGCCTCCTAGAATGTGAACACCTGTCTTTCTCTCTCTCTCTCCCTCCCTCCCTCCCTCCCTCCCTCCCTCTCTCCTTTTGGCAAGGAATTTGTGGTAGACTGGGATGATGAGAAAGAAGCTGATTCCCAAATCAGAACTAATTGCCATACTTTGAATACTGTTTAAGCAGGACTCTTCGTAGATTGTGTTGCTTAACTTTTTCTCTATTTGAAATTCCAGGGTGACAATGAAGAACAGGAAAAATTACTGAAGAAGAGCTGTACGTTGTATGTTGGAAATCTTTCCTTTTACACAACTGAAGAACAAATCTATGAACTTTTCAGTAAAAGTGGTGACATAAAGAAAATCATTATGGGCCTGGATAAGATGAAGAAGACAGCATGTGGGTTCTGCTTTGTGGAGTATCCTTCCTATGTGTCTGGCATAAGCTATTGGATGAGGGTGGGCCTAGAGTGGCTAGTCACCTGTTGAAAAATTGAGTGAGGCCATCCACTAATTAGCATCCCTGTACTTAACCTCTCCTTCTTCCTTCATCTCCCTCTTAACTTCCTGTCCAATGTGTCTACACTCTTGAATTGTGAAAGCTGATAACATTTACATCCTGTTCTGAAATCCATGCTTTTGTTTATAACTGATTCTTTAAGAAACAATCTGTTGAAAGTATATGCTCATGATATTTACAAAAGTCCAAAGCGGGGGCACCTGGGTGGCTCGGTTGTGTCCAACTCTTGATCTCAGCTCAGGTCTTGAGTTCAGGGTAGTGAGTTCAAGCCCCATGTTGGGCTACACACTCACACTGGGCGTGAAGACTACTCAAAATGGGGGCAGGGTGGGGGTGGAAAGCTGACCAAAAGTTCAAAGGGTATAGTGAAAACCTCTGTACTATTCTAAACCTAGAAACTGTTACCAGTCTCTTGGGTATCTTTCCAGAAGTGATCCTGTGGATGTGTAGTAGCATACTGCATGCACTAATTTCTGCCCTCTACCTTAGAGATTGTTTTATGTTAGCATATGTAGGTGTACTTCTTTTTTAATGGCTGTATAATATTTCATTATGTAGATATATAGAACTTGATTTTATAGGTCAAAACCAAACAATTTACTTCTCTGGAAATTGTATAAATGTTGGACTTCCTGGATTTATCATTTGGGGGGTTCTTCCCCAATATTTTCGTATTTGGTCGTTTTGCTTTATATTCTGAGAAATTTCCCAGACTTGATCTAACAGTGTGTTTTTAAAAACTTTTTTGTGTGTCCCAAATTACCATTTCTTTTTTCTTTTTGGCAGGTTGTATTTATGCTGTAAATTTTCCTTAAATGTCTGGTGATCCCTAGGTTTCTGATCATAATCAGGGAAAGGCTAAGGCTAACTGTAGACCCCAGCAGATCTTCTGTCTCAAGTTTCTGCCTTGCCTTTGGGATATGTGGGTTTCCCAAATGCTAGTATGAAAGGGATTTTATTTTGTCATACTAACATCAAAGACACTGCCCTAACCCTAGTTCCTCCAATTTGTTCAGAATTCTGTCACTCTTTTTTTATTTGCCTAGGATTAAATGCCTTCCTGCTACCGGGTCGTCTTCCCACATATAGACCTTTAATTAAACCGTTTGCTGTCTCACACTTTTGAGAGCCTCATGTGTTTGCTGTCTCCTTTAAGCTCCTTCAAGAATATTTCAAACTGTGACTTTCTTTCATCAGCAGTCTTCCATCAGCTTTTGTTGAATCTCTGGTTTCCTGATGGCCTTTTCTGTTCTTTGGGTGTATCTTTTCTGTCATTTTAATTGGGTCTTGAGAAGGAAATGAGGAATATGCTCACTCTGTCAGCTTGAAATGGAAGCCCTACTTAACCTATTCCAAACTTGTGATTTTGGTATTTGATTTCTAGGCTCTGCAAGCTTCTTCCATTCTCCTGTCAGTCACAGAGGACAAGAGTGCTCAGATTTTATATCTGCCTCTTCACAGGGAGAACAATGAGAACACAAAAAGCAAAGAAAATCTACCTTATAATTAATAATCAGTCTGAGAATTGGAATGCTTTTGCATCTGTCTTGTAGGTCAGAGATTCACAATCATAATAGCAAATACCCAAAGGAAAGGCTGCTGTGGACAGTGGTGTCTCTCAGTTTGCCCTTTTCTCATGTCATTCATTCAGCAAAAAAGTTATTGAATGCCTATTATGTGCCAGCAGTGTAGGTGTTGGACACTGGAATTTCTGCAAGTGCTTCCTTACCTGTGTAATTAAAGACATAGAGGGAAAGGGGCGCCTGGGTGACTCAGTCGGTTAAGCATCTGACTCTGCTCAGGTCATGATCTTGTGGCTTGTGAGACTGAACCCAGCTTCGGGCTCTATGCTGACAGTGCAGAGTCTGCTTGGGATTCTCTCTTCCTCTCTCCCTTTCTCTGCCCCTTCCCTGCTTGTGCATGTTTTTGCTCGCTCTCTCAAAATAAGCCTTAAAAAAAAAAAAAAAGACATGGGAAAAAATCTAGATCAGCATTTCCCTGAACCCAGCCAATGATCATAATTGCTTATGGAGGTTTTTTTAATATATAGATTCTTAATGTTAATTTAGTTTGAGAGAGCATGCGCATGAGCAGGGGAAGAGCAGAGAGGGAGAGAGAGAATCCCAAGGCGGCTCCCCAACTCTCAGCATGGAGCCCCACGTGGGCCTCGAACTCACGATCCATGAAATCATGAACTGAGCTGAAATCAAGAGTTGGATGTTTGAGCCATCCAAGTGTCCCTGGAGATTTTTTTTTTTTTTTAATACCACTCCAAAGATAGATTTAGTAGACCTAATTAAATAGATTTGGAAACAACTAACCTGATAGAGCCTTTCCTTCTAATGAAATGCAATGGCGATTCCATATGCACTGTAATCTCTTTTTATTAAGGTTGTTGAATATACAGTTTCAGATTTGGATGCTTTTGTTTCTTTGGATAAGAAGTGTGCAGTTTGTGATCCAAACCTGCACTGAACATATTTATACTTCACAAACCAAAATATGGGGACAGTGGGACCAAATCATTATCGGCAAGATTCTCCAGGAAATCTCAGTCAGTAGTCCTGGATAAATCTTAGTTAACCCTGTAAGTGCTTTTGGACCAACCTCAAACAAGCTTGTGCAAGCCAGATTACTGTCTCTGAAATCTATCTGGTTGGATTTGTTTTTGTATTCTTTCTTATCTCAGCTTCATTTAGATGTTTCCTGTATTTCTAAAAATGTTTGGAGAAATGCTATATAGTGTTCCTTAATACTTCCACTTAAGATATTATTCAAGAGCAGATGCAGAAAATGCCATGAGGTACATAAATGGAACTCGTCTGGATGACCGGATCATTCGCACAGACTGGGACGCAGGCTTTAAGGAGGGCAGGCAGTATGGCCGTGGGCGATCTGGGGGCCAGGTATGCAGGAAGGTTCTCTTGGCTCAGGGTTTGCCTAGGATTTCAGTCCTAATGACAAGATTTTGTCAGTTTGTGTTTGCTCTTGTAGAAAATAACTTTGTGCCTATAACCCTCGCTTGAAGGGAATCTGAAAACTACCCATTAGGATTGGTAAATTACAGATTGTATACATTTTCACAAGCAACCATTATTGGACTTCTGCCAGGGCCTAGATATTTTGTACCTGCAAGTGTCTAGAACAAAAGGAAAATGCACTGAAATAAGTTCTAAGTTTTTATTTTAAAAAATAGCCTAACTTGAGTAATCTTTGGAGTATGCTACTTTTGAATACTGGTGAAAGAGTATGAGCATAATGTTTGGTAAAAAACTGTTAGTAGGGGCACTTGGCTGGCTCAGTCAGTAGAGATGTAATTCTTGGTCTTGGTTGTGAGTTCAAGCCCCACGTTGGGTGTAGAACTTACTTTATTTGCTATCCCAATCTTCTCTATAATGTAACTTGTGTTCTTTTCAATTAAGGTACGAGATGAGTATCGTCAGGACTATGACGCTGGGAGAGGAGGCTATGGAAAACTGGCCCAAAACCAGTGAGTGGTGAGAGCCCCATCATGAAAACTCAGTCCTTTGGCCTGTTCAATTTGCCATGCATTACCCAAGGTCTACAAACCTGTCCACTTGTACCATGCTTTGATCAAGGTCTCTTCTGAGCTGGAAGCCTTTTCCTGGTTTTCCTTTGAAAACTATTAAAGGACAGAATCCAAAAGAATGCCTTTAAATCTATAGTCTTACAATCTTGGCCATGTGTCAGGTTACCAGGTCAGAATTTGTGTTCCATGGCAACAGATTCGATCTATGATGTTGATCTGTCAGCCCCAAACACCACACTTCTTTTAGGAAGATGGAAAAATTTTTAAATGGATAGTACGATCACAGTCTACATTGGGGCCTGGAATTATTAAAAATCAGGTTTGCAGGAGATAAAATGTAATAAATGGGGCTTTGCTGTGTTGTACAGCTTTGTTCTGTTTAGAAGTCTGACAACTACATTTGTTTCTGGGTTGAGTTCTAATCTCTAAAGGCAAATTTAGGAGTCAGGGCAACTTCCTAAATTGTTGGAGCAAAAGTAAGCCTTAGACTGTAAGCCAGGGGATACCACCAGCTTATATGCTATATGTATTAAGACTTGAGTATTTATTATTTTATACATTTTTCAAAAGATGTGTTTTACTTAGAGCTACAGAAGGGTTTATGCGTCAGACTGATTTGTTTTCAGAATGATGTTAGGAATGGACTGGGTTTAAAAAGGGCTTGAAGATCAAGAGAACACATAACAAGAACAATCAGAATTGCTTCCCTCAGGAAATGTGTTTTGGCTAATTCTCATACTGAAGTCTGTCTTGTTTTTTCCTTAATTGTGCTTACGGAGTGTCAGAGCCTGGACAGGGAGCTGATGGTTTCTTTAGAGAAGGGAGTCTACAAAACTTATTTTGTATTCATAAGGCATAAGTTGATTTCTCTAATGTAACTGTTAGTCTAATATAATTTTCCCTGACATATAAGTGAAATTTTCTCATCTATCAACAAAGTATCTCCTAACTTCTAAGGTTTGTGAGAGTTGGAGATGAAGTACCTTAATAGGAACATCTTTCACATTAAAGTATAGGTTCTCTCATTAAGTTCAAGTTGATTACTTGGATTAAGAGCTATGACTAGCTGTAAGTGCAGATGTTTAATGAAGACATAACACTTCATTTGAAATATTTCTTTTACGCTGTACTTTGAATTAACGTATTTTATAATGTTGTAGTAAAACGTAACTCAGATTTCCACAGACAGTGGTTCCTTTTTGAATTGTTGAACCAAGTTATCATCTCTGCCCATCACCTATAAAGAGAGACATTGGAACAGACATCTGGAATATTTGAGTAATGTGCAGAATTTACATGTCTAATAGCGAGCTCATGAGTCACATGGGGGTAGCGGCTGTTGTAGTGCATGCAAATATGAACATTGCCATCACTGCAGAAAATTCTGTTGGACACTGTTGGGTCAGCTGCTTAGAGCTTACACTGGTCACTGTTCGTAAATGAGCTTTGTCGTGACAAGAGCGTCACTCTCCCAAACAGTACGTGTTATTCAGTACAAGAGAACACACGTTTATAAAGGCATTTAGTTTATTTTTCAAAAAAATATTTTTGCTAGAAGGTTTGAGTAATTTTACATGATCACAATCTTTAAATAAATTCTTTTTCTGTCCAAAGGTACCATTTAAGTGAACAGCTTATCTAGGCCTGTTTTCGTAACACCCAAATACAATTTGCATTTCTCTGACGGTATATTCCCTAGGTCTTAATTATCTATAGGCCAGGAGGCAGAGCCTCGCACATAATAGAAGTAGGTGCTTTACAACTGTTGATTAGTTTGGTTTCTTAACATAATTAAACAGAGCAGGTAGTCAGTATATTCAATTCACACTATTTATTATTAACATACTTTTTCTCGTGTGAAGGGTCTGATCCACCCAGAGCTCTCCCAGTCAGCCCTTCTCACCCGGGGAAGCAGTGAACACAACTGCAAAGAAAAAGGGCAGCTCTTCCACTAGTCAGGGCTGTTGTTTTGTTCCAACCGTGACTCCAAGATGACAGTGTCACTCAGAAGTAGAAAATACAATGCAAAGCCAGAAAGTGGGGATTATTGGCAGCAACTGCTTCCTTTCCCTTCCTTAGAGGTTCCCTTTCTTCTTAAGAGAACTACAAGTTGAATTAAATCCACATTCATGGCTACAGATTTAACATAAGGACAAATCACTGGAAAGAAACAACAGACTAGTAATTTGCTGATGGACCAGGCAGCTTGAAGGCACATCATAAGCAGCTTTTAGTTTGTACAAGGCCTGCACCCAACCTCAAAAGCATAAGGTCTGCCCACTTTGTGGGCACCCAAACAATTCAGTGCCAAGCTAGTGACAATAAAACAATGCCTGTCTCTTCCACCAGCAGCCCAGACTATATTCAAAAAATGTCTTTGTTGCAAAGAAGCAATTATTGCAAACATCAGGACAGAGGCCCCTCTGATGTAGGGTTTGGGCTAATAGAGGTTTACACCTAATCACAAGGGGGAAAAGCAACTCTGTATGCTAAAACCGAGTTTCATGAATAGAGGAACGTTTTGAACCATACTTAAAACATCTGACATTTAGGCAAAAGCAAGCTTGACAGTACACCTCAAGGTGCCCTATGAAGCTGGAAGTGAAAGGGAAGCGGGACTTGGGCAGCTTACTGTAGTTACCTCTGAGCACCCCTGCTTGCCTCAGCGCCAAGGAGGTGACCGTTTCTCAGACTGGAGGAAACTGGCAACTCCACTTCTGAGCATTAAAGATTCAGAACACAGTTCTGCCTCTTCTACGTGCCTGGTTGTCAGTGAGGAGGTGAGATGGAGCTCTAAAGTATAAAACACTGTGAATCCACAGCCTAGTTACTGGCCACTGCATAACTGGCCCCTTCTCCCATTAGGCAAATGTCTTACATGCAGATTTGAAAAAAATCTCATGTTTGCATAATTAGCTAATGTCTGAAAACCTCAGGGTCTCTTCCTCACTTTAAATTGTCATCTTTGCAAATGCTGACAACACAAGCCTAACTGTAGCAGCATAAAGTGCCTCTGATCTCAGTCCTTTTAGCGACCTGAAGCACAGTAAGAAATACTGACCTGGTTTTACACGAAGTCTAGAGGAGTGTGGAGAATGCTGGGGCTCTTTACAATGTAAACACTGGTGTTGGTGCTTGGAATGTCAGGGGATGGGAACCCTGCGTGTAAACATGTTCTGACTCTACCTTCAACTGCTGGAAACCTTACCTCATGGCCAAGTTTAACTGCACGTTTTAGCTTTTTATTTCCAACACCCCATACCTAACCAGGCATAAATCCAAGTATCTTCTGTCATTTACTTGGTATTTGGTGTAAGCTTCTGAGATGCTTACATACACCTCTGTTGTTTTTTCTGCCCCAGTTCAGAAAAGGTAATTGAGTAGTTTAACATGCATCTTTCCTCATTTCCTTTCTTTTCAAATATCACAAAAGGCTAGAATAAAGATGCAAGATCCATTACTTTAATCCTAATGCAGCGAAGTATTAGGACAGGGTCACTTCTGCTTTTCCCCAGAAGACGAGGTTGATAGAAGTGAAAAAAGGACTCCAGCTCTGGAGTCTCAGGGTTGGTCAACAAGAGGCCAACTGAGGGAGCCCCGCATGCTGCTGAGATCACTAAAGAGGTAGGAGCAAAAAAAAGTCTAGTAACATCTGCTGTGCTCCTGTGCAAGCAAGTCTTACTACTTTTCCTCTTCTCCCCACCCATCTGCAAAAGACCTGGTCAGTCTTTAGTTCTGAAGATTAATATTTAAACACCATTGAAATAGAAAGGTATTTGCCACATCTTAGACAACACAAGGGTAGTGACAACTTGTAAATTACTCTTGGAAAGGCTGAATTCTCATGTGGTTGACTACTAGTTTGATGGATATTAATGTTTTTTAATAAATCCAGAGAATTCAGTGTTCCAGCAAAAGCCTTTATAAGATTTAGGCATTTGTTGTAATTCTTAAAGCCAAGATTGACATTTTCTCCTGTGTTAAAATAACTGGACCCCCCCACCCCCAAAAGCTGTTGTCTTTAATCAACTCCTCCCAAAGTAGGCACTGCACTTATAAGTGTGCTTGTATAAATAGAACACACCAGTCAGGTTTTGGCCACTTCTCACCCTTTCAAAAGGAATGCAATTCACTCTGCAAGACTCATTTGGAGAAGGAAGTCCATGAAAGGTGCAGCAGATAAAACAGGACTGGCTTTGTCAAAACCACCACTCCTAGCTACCCTTTACACCCCAGGGAACAACGATCCTTCTCAAAGTTATGTTGTATCAAAAACATCCTGCACTTTTAGGTTCTGGGATTAAATTTTAAACCTGTATTCAGTTCACGTCTAAGTAAATTTCAAAAGCTGCACCAAATCTACTAGGCTTTTTTTTTTTTTTTAATACTCTGCACTGCATGCTCTGTCTATATGCATGCGTTTGGATAATAAATATTAAATATGGGGGAAACACACGGAATCCATAAAATTAAAAATGAAACCAAACTGAACATTAAAAAATAGTACACGGTAGCTAGAGAAATGAATAGGGCAAAAAACAAATTTGAGGTAACAATAGTGGCCCAACACCACTGATCTGAAATATCTGTAAAAATTCAAATAAGTGTTTGGAGATTCAAGTAACAAACCATCTGCTTCAACTTGGTCAGACCTTCCAGAGTCCTGCTGAGTTTCAGTCCATGAGCCGGCACTCACACAGCTCCTTGTAAATCCTCTTCCGCACTCGGGGCATGTCCTCTTGGGAAAACTGGAAAGGCTGCTCTAAGGCGAGGCACTTGCAGTACTGCAAAAGTCCCAGAAACACTTAAATGGCATATGGAGCTTTGATGCAGACCTAACAGAATGGGGCCTAAGGTGGCATTTTAAAGTTTAAACTCGTTGTAAAAACATTGTTTTGAAACATTTGCCTCCAAATTATAGTCAACTTTCCAGGTAAGTATATGGTTTGGGGTCTCCCCTCTCTCCCCCAAACAACACTGTGAGAAGCAGAAATTGATGGAGAGGCTCCAACTCTTTCCAAGGTGCTACCTGCTGAGACTGCCACTCCACCTAAAGTGGTCTTTTAAGTGAGAACTTCGGTTTGTTTACAAACCCCAGACATTCATGAGTCAAAGGAATGAGCCCATCTTCCATGATCTTTGCAAATCTCTATAAATTCATGGGTTATACACAATTTCTTCGTAAACGTAATGTATGACAAAATTTGCATTAATCCTTTTAGACCACTAAGGGAACCCACAGCATGAGAAAGCAGTTTTTGAATGTGGCCCTTATTTAAAATGTAATTAATTTTGTTCTGTGGTTAAAGACCACTTGCCAAAGGTCAAAAAAAAAAAAAAAAAAAAGTAGTTAATTCTGCAAATGCCAAGGGTCTACGATACAGACAGATTCAGGCCAGTCTCTAGCGTGCCTAACCTCTGATAAGACATGTACACCAGGGGAGGAGATATTCGGGTACCTGTGCCTAATGCCAGGTACATAACAACAGGGGCTCCCATCTCTCCTTTCTAAACCCAACAAATTTAATTCACACATTCCAAATTCTGGATTAAACAGATTTCTTTACCTGGAGCACAAAGACTCCACAGTCACTGTCATTTTTCTGTTGTGGAATACACTAAAGAGAAAAACAAAATGATCATTAAAATAAGACCAAGTACTCATCTTCAGATAGGAAAATTTGTTTTTATGGAAAAATAAGTAAAACTTGTCTGTCCAGGACAGCTGGTGTACTAGTATATATCTCTGGTATTTAAAGTGTGTGATTTTACAGAGGCATCAAAAGAGCTAGCAACCAAATGTATAGAACCTTCACCTAAATATGAGAAATAGAAAATCAAAACCCTGTTTTAAAACTTGATTTGGATAGTTTTGCTATCAGATTACTGACAATGGAATCAAAATGGAATTGTGGATCAGAAAGCATACGCCTGGACTCTGAGTATGTACTAAAAATCCTGCTTAGTAGTCTTCACGTTTCATCTGTCACTCTTTGAAAGAAATAAAGATAAGCAGTATGTTGGGGTGACTGGGTGGGTCAGTCGGCTAAGTAATTTTGGCTCAGATCATGATCTCACGGTTTGTGAGTTCAAGTCTCACATCAGGCTCTCTGTCAGCGCAGAGCCCGCTTTGTATCCTCTGTCCCCCCTTCTCTGCTCCTCTCCTTCTTGCATGCTCTCTTAAAAACAAACATTTAAATTATTTAAAAAATAAAAAAGAGCAGTATGTTTCCCAAAGAACTGATTATGTATTCTGCCTAAAAGGGAAATGTGAAGGATGTTGACTAAATTTGGAATACCTAGATATTCTAGTTGGGTAATTTTCAAAATTTACAAGTTCAATTCCGGTTTCAACTAAAAGACTAAGTTATTAAAAGAAAACTTAAGCCTAGGTTTAAACCTCAGCATTTGGTGTAGTTCAAGGATGAACAAATAAATCTGGTTCCCTTGGGTTTGGCTTAAAGTTTGTTTCAAGACTCTTTTTTTTTTTTCAATAGGTTTGTTTTGAGAGAGACAGACACAGTGCAAGTGGGGGAAGGGCAGAGAGAGGGAGAAAGAACATCTCAAGCAGGCTTCCAGCTGCCAGCTCAGAGCCCAACATGGGGCCTGAACTCACGAAACTGAGATCATGACCTAAGCTTCAACCAAGAGTCGGACGCTTAACCGACTGAGCCACCCAGGCACCCCAAGACTCTGCCTCTTTAAGATTGTGCTCAGTGATCTAGACCTAAGTTCAAGGACCCAACTCTATCAGTAGTTCTGATGGCCTAGGTGACACCTAGGCTTCAGTTTGCTCATCTATAAAGAGGATGCCCATCCCTAAATGACCTGCCTACCTCATAGGCTGTAAGGATCAAATGAGATCACACATGCAAAAACACTCTGAAGACAATAAAGCAGTGACCATAAAATGTAAGATGCTGGTATCTGTGACAGTGATGAGAAGACCTGCCTGAGCACTCTGCCCCATAGACAGCATGAGTGCATATAGGACAAACATAGTGCTGCTTTCATACTGAAACCTTCAAGCCACTGTCTTCCCCAGATGCCTGGTAAGAAGCCCAGTGCACTTGCTCCCTTAGTGGATCCAAACAGTCACTTCAGCATTTCTCTGGGTCTATGTGGGTCATCTGGAAGAGGCAGGTGCCATCAAAAGAAAAAGTTGTTTTCCTTTCCCTTTTTTCCAATATAACAACCATATCATTAGCAGCTGCCCCACTGATGAAATGACTAAATTTTTCTCCAGAAGCACTGGGAAACTAAGTAGCTAGATGATCAATACTACACAGGTTTATTCTAAGCTGCCTCCCTACAGCCTCCAGACTCTTACTGATATCTCCATCACCAGTCTTCAAATGCTTTTAAAGACACCCACCCCTAAGGATAATTCCATCCCCTTGACATGCCTGGGTTTTCATTTTTATCACATACTTACCTTTGTAACAGCAGTCTGCCAACCCTGAAGAAATTCAGGTCTATTTTTTTCTCTGGCTTCAGTCAGCAAATACTTTCTTATATTCTGGTTAAAAAGAAACCACAACACAGATGCTGTGTTCCATCAGTTGGTGAAAAATGGAACCTGCTCACAGCAGATAGAAGCAAAGGAGGAGGAGGCTGTGGCCCCACCACTGGGCAAAGTCTGCACTCAAGAGTTTAAAAGGTGGAACTTTATTTCTGACCTTTCATTTCATAGTGTTAAGAAGGACTCAGGCCTTCTATACTCAGGTATGCATTTAGGCTGTGGATACCACTGTATGTTTTAATTAGAAGTTTTTGTAAGATGGTCAGCCTTTTCCAGCAGCCAACTTGCTGAATTTGACATTTAAATATTGGGAAGACAAAAAAAAAAGACCTGATTACTGCCAATGTTCAATACAAAGAAGGAACCCATGGCAGAAATCAATAATTGAAACTAAATGAAAAACATTCCAGCCTTAGATATACTCTATTTTGAGGGCTGCAGATAAAGGTATCTTGCAGTTTCTAGAAAGTTCTACTGAAACCCATTCTGGATACTAAATACAGTCGAGTCCACTGCTGAAGCTTCTACCAAGATGAAGCCTATCAGAGTTTCAAATATTCCCTTATGCCCTCTACTTCTGTGCATCACTTCTAAAGGTGAAGTCAGAGGTAACAGGAATTAAACCAACCACACCGAAGGTGGAATATTAGTATGTATGTACATGTATACAACTGTGTTTATGCACATACTACCACACACACATATATACATACATACATGCACATATGTATTTTCTTCCCATAAACATATACTCTATCACTCTGCAACTGGCTATTTAAAACCCAATAGGTCTTGGAGATCTTTCCATGTTATTTAGAACATGGAGATCTATATTCTATGATCTATGATCTATGATCTAGATCCATGATCTATGGCCAGTTTAATAGTATGAATGTACTATAGTGTACTTAACTATTCTGTTGGTAGAGCTAAATTTAGGTGGGTTTTTTTGGTTTTTGTTTTTTGTTTTGTTTTTACTATCAGTAATGCTGCTGCAGTCAACATTCTGGTGCATGCCCTATCACTGTGCACATACGTACACAAGCATTTTTATATACCAAGAAATAGAACTGGTATTCAATAGGATATATATTTTCTTTCTTTTAAGTAGGCTTCATGCCCAACATGGGGCTTGAACTCACACAACCCTGAGATAAAGAGTGTACTCCAAGGACTGAGCCAGCCAGGAATCCCTAGGATACACATACATCTTTTATAAATTTATAAGGCACTTAGAACTGATCAGGATTTCAACTCCCCTAAGTGGCTAGCTATATTAATTCATATACCCCACCAGAAAAAATGAAAGCTGGTTTCCTTACACCTAATGAACACCTGAATACCATCAAACTTGCCTAATGGGCAAAAAATGAAGCCCTGATGTAGTTTTCATTTGCATTTCCTGTATTTCTGGTAAGACTAAGCATCTCTCCACATGTTTCAAGGCTATTTGCATTTTTCCTAAAAATTACTTATTTGAATAATCTTTATCCATTTCTCTTAAATCCTTTTATTAATTTTTAGGAGTTCTTTATATTTTCTGGGTAGTGATTATTATATGTCACAAATATTTTCTCCAGGTCTTTCCTTTCTCTTTGAATTTTAGGACATGCAGAAGTTTTAAATTATGGTATGGTCCAATTTATCAATCTGTTCCTTTAGGTGTTTTGCTTTTATGGCTCTGTGTAAGAAGTCTTTCCTGAATCTAAAACATAGCATTTTCTATATTTTATTCTAACTTTTATAGTTTTGCATTTTATATTTAGGTCATTATTTTACATGTAATTTGCTCTTATAAATAGTATGAAGGATCTGTATGTGGATCCAAATAGACAGCTACTTTTCACAATGGCATATATTGAATAGCCTGTCTTTCCCCAACTTTATCATATACCAGGTTCCCTCATATACAGCAGTGATTCCTAGATTCTCTGTGCTGTACCACCAATCTACTGGTCTATTCCTAAGTTTTAATTATTAAAACTTTGTGATATGGTTTGGCCTCTAGTATTCCTTCCTTCAATGTTCATGCAATAACTCTGCACTATGAATTCTAGGATGAGCTTATCAGTTTTCATTCAAAATCCTCTTGAGAAATTGGGGGCAAATTGGTATATATTATTAGTTTGAGAAGAATTGATCTCTTTCCAATACTGAGCCTACCTATCTTTCCATCTGCTCAGATTTCCTTTAAATATAGAGCTCTACTCTTAAAGAACTTCCACAATTTTTGCTGGAGTATATACTCCTGGTCAGTTTATATCTTTGTTTGCTTTTGAAAATGGAATCCTTCTTTTTTCAGTTAAAGTTAACTGGTCCTTGCTACTGAAAGAAAATCAGGAAACCTATGGATTTTTCTTGCATCTCACCATGTTGTTGAACCGTCATTAGTTGAGCTCTCCTATTTTGCTGGCTGATTCTCTTGATTATAACACATTCTATATAAGTTATTTTGAAGATACAAGCCAATTTTAGCCCTAAGAGAAACCAAGGAAAATGATTTGTATCCATTCAAAATGCAGCTTTATAGGGAGGCAGGAAAATATGTGACAAAATCCAAATTAGACTTGTTTCTCAGAGTGGGATCCATATCACAGACAGCTACCTCTCCCAACCTGGGGATTCCTCTTGTAGTTCTTTTTCTCTGCCAACATTTTAGAGGGTTTTCATGACAGAAATTGATCCCCTATGATAACTGACTTCTGTTCTATTTGATCACAAGATAAATGAAAAAATATAGGCAGTATATTAACTTACCTCTACACAAAACTTAAAATGAATGCCTTGGGAATCATAAAATGAAATAATTCGATTAGAGAGTGTCACGGTAATGAGAGACCAGTGGACTTCCAGGTGAATAGGAATCAACAGAAGACTCTTTTTAAACAAATCCACCTGATTAAAAAAGAAAAAGAAATGCAGCCATCACCACAGACTATCCAAAACAACAGCAGAAACAGCTTCCATTTACTGACCTTTGACCTGTTTGAGGTCATAAAAGCAGGAACTGGTGAAGCCAAAATCTGAACCTAGGTCTGAATCTAAAGCCCATGCTTGTAACTACTAAGCTATAATACACAATAAGAAAACTAAAGATCCAGAAAGCACCATTTCACATTCAAACCTGCTACACCTGTGCTTTGCAAATGCTTAATGTGACTTAGCCTCTTATTTTTATGCTTTTGTGTACATATTTGACCTTGACTCAATTCTTATGTAGGAAGGAATCATCATATTATAAAACAGCACAGGCACCATAAGCCTTCTTTTTATAAACTCAGTGTCCTAGTTAAGATCATGGGCTCTGAAGGAAGTCTGGTGAAGTTCAAAGAGAACCTCTTCCACTTACTGGCCAGGTGACTTTGGTCATTTTCATAGCTTCTTTGTGACTTGATTTCCTCAACTATAAGCTATAGACAACAGCCCCTACCTTAGGAAATTATTGAGAGAGATGATACATATAAGATGCAGAAAACTGCTTTCACATATTCTATGTAGCCAGTGAATCTTAACTATTACCATTATCACTACCTCAGGTTTCCCAGATGGTAAAATTGAGAAAAATATCCTTGATAATTCTTTACACATCCTTTACAATCTAGAAATATTTACTATTCCACTCAAAATCCCAGTTGTGGAATGAATGATAAAGTAGTAGGTGCTCAATAAACATCTGTAAAAGTTGTGAATGAGTTTTTTTTTCAGGTTTTTTTTTTTTTTGAGTTTTTAGGGATTCCTTGGGTTAAAACAGTCACAAGGCTATTTTAAAGTACATCAGATTCTTAGAAGCTATTTCTCAAGCCTTCCTTGCTTTCTGATATTCAGATAATGTCCTGCTCTAAATGAATCTTCTACTAGTCGACATGATCTTGGAGCAAAGCACTTTAGCAACTCTACTTTTCCATTTTCTGCATCCATAAACCTGGCAGGTGAGGTGGACAGAAGAAAACATGAAGACAGTTGGTCCTTTCCAATGCACAAATCCTAAGTATCTAAAACAAGGAATCACATCTAAACACAGTATTAAATGAGGCCTAATTTACATTCTTCTTAAAAAGAAACTCTTTCTGGGGTGCCTGGGTGGCTCAGTTAAGTGTCTGACTTCGCATGATCTAATGGTTCAGGAGTTTGAGCCCTGCATCGGGCTCTGTGCTGACAGCTCAGAGCCTGGAGCCTGCTTCAGATTCTGTATTTCCTTCTCTCTCTGCCCCTACCCCGCTCATGCTCTGTCTCTTGAAAAAATAAACATTTTTTAAAAAGCTTTCTCCTAATTATAAAAACAATTTTGTCTTTTTAGTTTATTTTAGAGAGAGAAAGTGTATGAGCAGGGGAGAGGGGCAGAGGGAGAAAGAGAATTTTCTTGTTAGTAAAGATTTTTTTTTAATTTTATTTATTTTTAAAAATTTACGTTCAAATTAGTTAGCATATAGTGAAACAATGATTTCAGGAGTAGATTCCTTAGTGCCTCTTACCCATTTAGCCCATCCTCCCTCCCACAACCCCTCCAGTAACCCTCTGTTTGTTCTCCACATTTATGAGTCTCTTATGTTTTGTCCCCCTCCCTGTTTTTATATTATTTTTGTTTCCCTTCCTTTATGTTCATCTGTTTTGTCTCTTAAAGTCCTCATACGAGTGAAGTCCTATGATTTTTATCTTTCTCTAATTTCACTTAGCATAATACCCTCCAGTTCTATCCACATAGTTGCAAATGGCAAGATTTCATTCTTTTTGTTGCCGAGTAATACTCCATTATGTATATAAACCACGTTTTCTTTATCCATTCACCCATTGATGGACATTTGGGCTCTTTCCATACTTTGGCTATTGTTGATAGTGCTGCTATAAACATGGAGGGGGTGGGGGGAGAAAGAGAATCTTAAGCATTCTCTGTGCTCAGTGTGGAGCCCAACACAGGGCTCAATTCCACATCCCTGGGATCACAACACAAGCCAAAGTCAAGAGTTGGACACTCAACCGACTGAGCTACCTGGGTGCCCCTATGAAAACAATTTTTAAATAAAAATTAGAAAATACAGATAAGAAGTACACTTCAGTGTATATCTTTCCAGATTTTTCTTCTTTTTAATACATTATCTCTCTCATACATAACTTTATATATATAATTAAGAATAGTATGTGTGGTAGACTGTATTATTATTGACCCAATTATTTGTTGCCCTTCCTATAAAGAGAATTATATAGAACTGCCTGATGTCATGTGGCTTCACTGTCCCTCCCAGGTGAAGAAAGTAGTCCTGTCATGTGATTTGCTTTAACTAGTGCTCTGTAAATAGAAGTGAATTTATGTCATGACCAAGCTGAAGCTTCAAGAGCCATCCTGTGGCCCTGAGACTGTTATGTCTCCAGATTAGGTGCTGTTCCTCCCATCTGGGAGCCCATTTAAGGACTAAAGATGAGAAACTATAGGATCATGTCCTTAGACGCAGGAAAAGTATTTGATAAAACTCAACATCCATTTATGGTTAAAAACTGTCACATAAACTAGGAATAGGACCAAAACTTCTTTAACCTGATAAAAGAGTATCTACAAAAAACCCTACAACTGTCAACACAAACAGTAGTGAAAGACTGCTTTTCTCCTAAGACTGAGAACGAGGCAAAGATGTCCCCTCTCATAGAAGTCCCAGCCAGTGCAATAAGGCAAGAAAAAAAATGGCATACAAATTGGAAGGGAAAATTAAAACACTCACTACTTAGAAACATGATTGTCTATGAAAATCTCACAATCTACAAAAAAGTTCCTCAACCAATGAGTCTGGCAAGGTCACAGGATACAAGGTCAATTCACAGAAATAAGTTGTATTTCTATTGCTAACAGGAAACAATTGGAAGACAGCATTTAAAAAATTCTGTTTATAGCAGTTCCGGAAATATGAAATAGGGCTATGTTTTGTTTTATAATTTTTTTTTAATGTTTATTTTTGAGAGAGACAGGAGGACGTGAGTGGGGGAGGGGCAGAAAGCGAGGAAGACACACAATCAGAAGCAGGCTCCAGGCTCTGAGCTGTTAGCACAGAGCCTGACATGGGGCTCGAACTCACAAGCCGTGAGATCATGACCTGACCTGAAGTCTTGACACTCAACCAACTGAGCCAACCAGGCGCTTCATGTTTTGTTTTGTTTTCGAGATAAAGAGGGCGCAAGTGATCTGGGGGGGGGGGGGGGGGGGGAGAGAAAGAAAGAAGCAGGGCTTGAGCTCACCCAATGTGGGACTTAAACTCATGAACCATGAGACCGTGACTGTGCCGAAGTCAGATGCTTAACAACAGCCACCCAGGCGCCCAGGGTTACATTTTTTTAAAATATGTGCAAGACCTGTACACTAAGAATTAGAAAATATTGCTGAGAAAAATTAAAGACCCCAAATAAAGGGAACATGTACCATGTACATGGAAATGGAAGATTTAATATTGTTAAGATGTTTATTCTCCCCAAACTAATCCCGCAAGTTTAAAAAAAAAAAAACTGACAAGCTGATTCTAAAATTTGTATGAAAATGAAAATGCAAACGACCTGGAATTCCCAAAACATTCTGGAAAAAGGATAAAGCTGGCCAACTTACACTATATATCAAGATATACTCTAAAGATACAGTGATCAAGACAGTGTGGTATTGGCATAATAACAGAGATCAATGGATAAGAACACAAAGTGCAGAAACCGACCCATACATATGTGGTCAGCTGATTTTCTACAATGGTACCAAAGCAATTAAACTAGGAAAGAGAAGTCTTTTCAAGCAAATGACATTGGAAGAACTGGATATCCATATGGAGAAATCATCAAAACTAAAAATCTTTACCAAAACACATGGTTAAGAAAATAAGTAAAAAAGCTATAGACAGAAAACAATCACAAAACATAGACCTGACAAAGAATTTATTTCCAGAACACCTTTCTTTACTACAAACCTTTTCATTCATATCACCCACCTATTTTTCTGCTGAGTTGGTAGTCTTTTTCTTATCAATTTGTATAAACCCTTTATATATTAAGAAAATCAGTTCTGTGACATTAATGGCAAATATCTTCCCTAGTTTACTATTTGTCTTTTTACATCGCTATTTTAAATGCAGAGTTATTTTTATGTAGCTGAATTCACTTTTCTTTTATAAACTTTTAAGTTGTGCACAGGATGGACTCAGTTACGCTATGGACCAGTTCTTTCATGGAGTTTTCTTAGTATTTCCATTGTTTTATTTATTTTTGTTGCATTCAAATCCTTGGTCATTCTGTAATCTATCTTGATGTAATCTAATTTAGTGAACACTAAATTCTGTTTTTAATTTTTTCTTTAATGATCAAGGCATTTAATGGCCATTAGCTTTCTTCTTCTTCTTCTTTTTTTTTTTTTTGAGTTTATTTATTTATTTTGAGAGAGAGGCAGAGAGAGAATCCCAAGCAGGCTTCGCACCATCAGTGTGGAACCCGATGCAGGGCTTGAGTCCATGGAACCCTGAGATCATGACCTGAACGAAAATCAAGAGTCGGACACTCAACCAACTGAGCCACCCAGGCACCTCTTATATATTGAAATTGTATCACACAGTTTACTTTCTACCTTAAATTCTACCTCATCTGCTCCTGATACTGCCATTCCTTCTTTTTATTTACCACTCCTTTCTTTTGGTTTACATTTGCCTAGACCCTTTTTAACTGTCACTTTATTTTCAACCTTTCTTGTTCATTTTCTTTTATGTTTCTTATATATAGCATATACAGGCATACCTCGGAAATATTGTGGGTTCAGTACCAGACCACTGCAATAAAACGAGTCAAAGGAGTTTTTTTGGTTTCCCAGTGCATATAAAAGTTGTTTACACAAACTGTAGCCTATTAAGTGTGCAGCATTATGTCTACAAAAAATATACATACCTTAAATAAAAAATATTTTTTGTTATTAGAAGTGCTAACCACCAACAATGCTGAGTCACTTTTAGTGAGTTGTAATCTTTTTGGTGGTGGAGGGTCTTGCCTAAATGTTGATGGCTCCTGACTGATCGGGATGGTAGTGTACTGAAGGTTGGGTGGCTGTGGTAATTTCTTAAATTGGATAACATGAAGTTTACAGTACTGATAGAATCTTCCTTTCACGAACAATTCCTCTGTAGCATGTGATGCTGTTTGATAGCATTTTACCCACAGAACTTCTTTCACAATTGGTGTACATTTTCTCAAACCCTGTTGCTGCTTTATCAACTAAATGTATATAATATTCTAAATCCTCTGTTGCCATAACAATTCTCACAGCATCTTTACTAAGAGCAGATTCCATCTCAAGAAACCACTTTCTTTGCTCATCTGTAAGAAGCAACTCCTTATCTATTCAAGTTTTATCAAGAGGTTGCAGCAATTCAGTCCCATCTTCAGGCTCCACTTCTAGTTCTCTTGCTATTTCCCCCACATCTGCATTTACTTCTTCCACTAAAGTCTTGAACCCTCAAAGTCATCCATGATAGTTGGAATCCACTTCATCTAAACTCCTGTTAATTTTGATATTTTGACCTCTTCCCATGAATCATAAATGTTCTCAATGGGGCACCTAGAATGGTGAATCCTTTCCAGAAGATTTTCAATTTACTTTGCCCAGATACATCAGAGGAATCACACACCATCTATGGCAGCTATAGCCTTATGAAAAGTATTTCTTAAATAATCTGACTTGAAAGTTGAAATTACTCCTTGGTCTATGGGCTGCAGAACAGAGGTTATGCAGGCATAAAAATATTAATCTCGTTGGACATCTCCATCAGGGCTCTTAGGGTAACCAGGTGCATTGTCAATGACAGGTCTTATTTTGAAAGGAATCTTTCTGAGTAGTAGGTCTCAACAGTGGGCTTAAAATAATCAGTAAATCATGTTGTGAACAGATGTGCTGTCGTCCAGGCTTTGTGGTTCCATTTACAGAGCCCAGGCAGAGTAGGTTTAACATAATTCTTAACGGCCTTAGGATTTTCAGAATGGTAAATGAGCACTGGCTTCAACTTCAAGTCACCAGCCACATAAGCCCCTACCTAACAAGAGAGTCAGCCTGTCCTTTGAAGCCAAGTATTGACTTTTTCTTCTCTAGCTATTAAGGTCCTAGATGGCATCTTCTGCCAGTAGAAGTCTGTTTCATCTACACTGAAAATCTGTTGCTTAGTGTCATCACCTTTATGAATTATCTGAGCCAGATCTTCCAAATAACTTGCTGTAGCTTCTACACCAGCACCTGCTGCTGCTTCACCTTGCACTTTTATGCTATGGAGACGGCTTCTTTCTTTAAACCTCATGAGCCAACCTCCGCTAGCTTCAAATTTTTCTTCTTTCGGTTTCCTCATCTCTCTCAGCATTCACAGAACTGAAGACAGGGTCTTGCACTAGATTAGGCTTTGGCGTAAGGGACTGTTTTGTCTGGTTTGATCTTCTATACAGACTACTAAAACCTTTGCCATATCAGCAATAAGGCTGTTTTCACTTTGTCATTCATGTGTTCATTGGAGTAGCCTTCAAGAACTTTTCTTCTGTGTTCACAACTTGTCTGGCACAGGAGGCCTAGCTTCCAGCCAATCTCAGCTTTCAGTATGCCTTCCTCACTAAACTTGATAATTTCTAGCTTTTGATTTAAAGTGAGAGGCATAGGACTCTCCCTTTCACTTGAACACACTGTGGTGTTACTGGCCTAATTTCAGTATTGCTGTGTATCTAGGGGATAGAGAGGCCCAAAGGGAGAGAGACGGGAACAGTTGGTGGGGGGAGCAGTCAGAACATACATAACATTAAGTTTGCCATCTTCTATGGGTACAGTTCATGGCACCCCAGAACAATGGCTATACTAACATCAAGGATCACTGATCACTATAAAAAATATAATAATAATAAAGTTTGAAATAACTACAAGAATTACCAAAATGTGACACAAAGACACAACATGAGCAAATGCTGTTGGAAACACGGCGCCAATAGACTTACTTGATGCAGGATTGCCACAAATCAATTTGTAAAAAGCGCAGTATCTGTGAAGCACAATAAAGTGAAGCACAATAAAAGAAGGTATGCCTGTATGTGGCTTGTACCACTGGATAGGCTGTATTGGTGTTTATGCAAGAAAAATTAAGGATAACTATTAGGGGACTGGTCAATTTAAAAAATATACCCATATAGTGGGATGCTACTTAACCAAGAAGAGTTATGTAGATGAGGAAAAGATCATCATATACTGTACTTGGAAGTCATCTTTCACATTTCCTTCTCCTTCATGCCCATAACCAATCTGTCACCCAAGTCCTGTTGATTTTACTTCCTAGATCACATTCATATTTATGTACATATCCCATCTATCCTGCTACCATTCTAATCCAAAGTACCACTAATGGTACTTTGCAGTGGCCTCCTGTTCTACCCACATCAGCTTTGCTCCCACATTCATCCATCTTCTTCAGTGCTGCTAGAGCAAAGACTACAAATTGGATGATGTCACCAAGAACCCTTCAATAGATTCCTATACATTTAGGGTAAAATTCAAAATCTAAACCTTAATGCCCTACATCACTAGATTAGGTCCACTTCATGCCACTCTCTTCTTTGCTCTCTGTACTCAAGCTACACTAGCTGCTGCCCATGTTTCTACCATTATAACATAATGATTCTTACTGTTGTGCTTAGTGATTTACACAAATTATCTCATTTAATCCTCTTAGCAAGGTAAATACTTGTGATACTACCATTTGACAAATGAGGAAACTGAAGCTTAAAGGAATTAAGTCATCTGCCCAAGGTCTTACAACTTGTTAAGTGGCTACAGCAGGATCTGAACCCAGGTCTGAGTCCTGAGTTCATTCTATCTATTCCCCTGGATTTGTACCCTTCAGCCATGTTTATCTTGGCATTACTGATAATGCTTTGCACATATTACCTAAATAGTCATGTTCAGTCAAGTGTTTTACTTTGCAAAAAATTATTTCCATCCACAACTACTCAAGACAAGACTTACTCTTAATTTTCTATAACCTATCCAGTATAAAAAGACAAAATGCTACAGTATCTCTAAACCTGTAACTGTGGAATCTAAACTCGGTAATTATGTCAAAATATCAAAAACAGAATATAAATGGGCTTTTAAAATAATGTTTCTGGCACTAGTAAATGACTCCAGAGAGAAGTTAAGGTTGCAAGGAGCTTTAAGGGTTATGCTGATTTTATCATTTTGTTTTATGAAGCCCAAATGAAGCATTCTGAAGCCCAAATAAAGTGTCTCGTCCAAGTTGCACAGCAAGCTAATGACAATGCTGGAACCATTAACTTCCAGCTCAGTGCTTTCATTTAGAGCATAATCCAATAAACTGGACAGACTTGGAGTTTTATTAGTGTCTTGTGTTTCAAACAACAGGATGTAAAAAACAATAAGAAATAATTATATTAAAAGAGTGGTTTTTTTTAAGCGTCTATTTCTAATCAGTATCATATGGACATTAAAGTTGTTATCCTTCCACTCAAAGTGGCTTATTTGCATTTCACATTTAGAATAAAAAAAAAATAAAGAGAATACCTTTTTAGTCCATCTTTTTACTCCATTATATCCTTTGGTTACCAGCTGTCTATGAAAAAAGCTGTTGAAGAAGTGAACCTAGAAGAGACATCAAATATAAGCACCCAGATTATATTAAGCCGTACCCAGATTTAACTTCAAAAGAACATGGAAATTTAAAAACCCTTGTATGTAAGACAGACCAAAAGGAGGAAAAGTTTCTTCTATAGAAAATACATTACCTGATTCACAGAAGATTCTGTTCCAAATTTTCTTAGAATAACCTTACACTGTGGTCTATAGTCAGAACTGGAATGGGACAGTAAATAAATAGATTACCTGAATCCAATCAAGTAGAGAAGCAACCTGACAAATCTCTCCAAATCAGGTGATAAAACTGAAAGAGGCTAAGAAAGAATGAGGTAACATTACCTTGAACTCAAGGGATATGGATTACAAAACTAACCCCATCTGAAGGATATGGACTTGCAGATTCCTGCTTTCATAACTGTTAAAAAGCCTTAACATGATCATTTCTAGCACAGAAATAATTAACCTGGTCATATGGAACATCGTGTCCTGACATCAAATTTCTGGCTTATAAATTAGGATCGGCTCATGTGAGCTAGTAAACATATTGTGGTCTTAACGTGTTCACTCAGTAATGGATTCGCTTGAGATGAAAAAAATGTTCCCTCAGTGTTGAGGTTCTCAGGATGTGGTCACCAGATCAGCAGTATCAGCATCCCCAGGAACTTCTTAAAGTGCAAATTTTCAGGCCCTACCCCAGACCATTTACTAATGCAGAAACTGAGCGTGGAGCTCAACAGTTTGGTTTGAAAAACCTTCCAAAAAACCCTAATGCACGCTGTTCTGAGATCTCTGCAGCTTAAGATATCAATAAAAAGAGCTTGTAATAGCTATTTCTAAGAAAAGTGATTCTCAAACTCTGTGTGCATTAGAATCCGGACAGCTTGTGAAAGCAGATTGTTAGGCCCCACCTCCAGTTTCTGATTCAGTAGGGGTAGGTTAGAGTTCAAACTTTTACATCTCTGGTAAATTCCTAGGTAATGTTGGTGCTACTGGTCTGGGGACTGTAAGTGTCCTTTTAATCCAATGAAGGTTCAGAATTAAATATAATGTAGAAATAATGAAGGTAAATTATACCCTTAAAATTAACACCTTTATGTTAAAAGTCATCTATAATATGTGTTTAGGTTTAAACTTTCTGGTGATTAAGAGAATTTCACATAATAGAGAATCCAACAGATTAACCTCATGATTCCAATTTAAAATGCAACAGAATTGCGATTTTAAGTGGAAAGTTGTAAAACATTTTGTCTATATTCATAAAGTGTTGGAATCTCCGACTCATTATATTTATTTACCTGTTTAAATTATTAGATTTATAAAAGTATTTGGAAAGATTTTAGATATTGAAATCAAAAGTTACCCATCAGGCAATCTAAATACTCAGAAAAATTAACACATTAAATTAAAAAAAATAATTTTAATAGTAACAAAACTCTATGGGAATTTTAGAGTTTAAGGAGGGTTTGTCTGTATTTAAACAGAATACCCAAGATTAATCCAAGAAAAAGTGACAATGAATACCACTTTATTACATCTTTAAAAAGAATAAGACTTTAAGTTAAATTGAAAAACTTAAAGCAAAAATACACTTTTTGTGCATCTCCTCACTGTTAAAAAAGAGACAACAGACCCAAAATAGAGTCTAACTTAGTGCTGACTTGTGCTTAGCCCATGTCACCAAACCAAAAATACCTAACCTAATTGCAACTTCAGCCTCTCCCAGGACTGTAATCTTAACAGAATTACCTGCTCAGCACTACTTAGGTAACCTGCCTGTTAGACCTGGTCTTCCCCTCAAGTAAGGTAACTTTGCTGCAATCAATCTACTCTTGCTAATAACCCCCTCGTCCTGCCCCCTTCTGCCTTATAAGTCTTCCATTTTGTACAGCTCTTCAAAGCTCCTTTTTACTTATTAGATGGGATGCTGCCTGATTCATGAATCATCTGAATAAAGCCAATAAGATCTTAAAATATACTCAGTTGTTTTTTATTTTTGAGAGCAAGCACGAATGGGGGGAGGGGCAGAGAGAAAGGGGCCAGAGGATCCGAAGTGGGCTTTGCAAAGACAGCAGTGAGCCCGATGCAGGACTAAAACTCAACAACCGGGAGATTATGATCTGAGCCAGAGTTGGATGCTCAACTGACTGAACCACCCAGGCGCCCCAACTTTTTTCACACCTTAAAAAAGCCTCCTTGGGGTGCCTGTCTGGTTCAGTTGGTGGAGTGTGTGACTCTTGATCTTGGATTGTGAATTCAAGCCACTCGTACAGAGATTACTTAAATCTTAAAAAAAAAAGAAAAAAGGTGAGGCACGCCTGGATGGCTCAGTCCGGTTGAGTGTCTGACTTCCGCTCAGGTCATGATCTTGCAGTTCGTGGGTTCAAGCCCAACGACAGGCTCTGTGCTAACAGCTCAGAGCCTGAAGCCCACTTCAGATTCTGTGTTTCCTCTTTCTGTCCCTCTCCCGCTCATGCTCGCTCGCTCTCAAAAGTAAATAAACATGTAGGAAAACACTGGCAATCTAACTTTCTTATGCTCAAATATTGTCTAGGACCTATGCCCAACCTAATGTTAGCGCCTGATCAAGATAAAATCAAAACCTTTAAAAATCGAAGGAATATTAAAAAAAAAAAATCGAAGGAATATCAAATAATTACATCAAGTTAAAAAGAAACCTCATTTTAATACACAAGAATTCTCTCTCCTGAAGAGTAACTTTCACTTACTTTGTCTGGGACTGCATCCATTATCAGCTCACCATACATATTAATGACCTATAAAAAGTCAACATAAAACCAGCTTACTAACCCTATACAACTCAGAACATCCCATCAGAACATCCCATCAGAATGAATAACACTGACACCGTTAACAGTAATCAAACCTTTTGGATGCTGGGGTTGGTGAATGAGTAGCTTTAGTAAGGGTAAAGAATCCTTGATTCAAAACATAACTATGAGACCAACCCAAAGGTTAATTATATTTTATTATCCAACATCCTCTGCAACTTTTCCACACTGAGAACCTACAATACACTAACCTGGTCATTCAGCCAATTCTGACCATCCAGAGTTGCCAGATCATCCATATCCAGCATGTGCTTATTGTAGAAGATGCGGAAGTTGCATTTTTGATGCCTGGCCCGATAGTTTGTTATTTCTCTATTGATAAATGGTTTTCTGAAAAAGATTTTGAAAGAAAAGAAACACGAGTTCCACTAAATTTACTAAGTATCTTCTTTTTTTAAAGTCACATGTACCAACAATTTTATTTTCAAGGGCTTAAATTAAGCATTATTGACAAACCTATTAGAAAAGTCTTCATTAAAGACATCTTTTAGTCTTCCAAGGACATCTTTTTCACTGAGTGGAACCAAACTGCCATACTTCTTCATAACCTCATCTAGGAATCCTTAAATAAAGGAAGAGAAATTATAATGGAAAAACCATTTTCAGCAAAAGTCATTCTCCCAATATTTAACCTATACACAACACTTACCACACATTTAACCTATACATTACGCTATACAGAAATCTTTTAATTAAAAGTTATGTTTTGTAAGAAATAAAATAGATCAGGCCCTCACCATTCCAATCCAGAGAGAAATGCCTTAAGGTATCATTTCACATTGGATTTTTAAAGCTACTGATGCACTGTTAGAAAATGGCTAGCTAAAACTGAAGATTGACATCACTCAATAGTTTAACCTTGAAGAAGAATCTTCCCTTCTAAAGAGTGAAATCTAAAATGGTTTAATCACCTGGTTAAATGTGTATCACATCTGGTAACTAAAGGAGTTTTCTTTTTTAAAATATTTTTTTTATTTTTGAGAGAGAGCATGTGTGCATGAGTGGGGAAGGCGTGGCAGGGCTACAGAGGATCCAAAGTGGGCTCAGAGCTAACAGCAGCAAGCCCAATGAGGGGCTCGAAATCACAAACCCTGAGATCATGACTTAAGCTGAAGCTGAATGCTCAACCAACTGAGCCACCCAGGTGCCCCTAAAGGAGTTATCTTTTCAAAAAGCACAATTTGTTGAAGGATTTGTTGAGATCGCAGTCACTATTATTTGGTAAGTGTGTGTCAGCATATTTTAAAAGGGGAAGCAGAATTAAAGGATGACTTCTTGGCCAGAATAGGACAGTCTTTGGGTCAAATAAGATGTATACGCATTTTAATGGCTTCCACGAGGACCCACTGAACAAACATACTTAAAAAGGTCCTAGGAAATAAAATCAGGGCTTTATTTCTAAGGAAATACACAGAAGCTGAGGGAAAGAAAGGCTTACAAAAATGCTGACATGACTTAGGACATTCACTGATGCTGAATGGGGAGAGCAATAACCTAATTAACCATCAGTCTAAAAGTTTCCAGAATTAAGATGGGAAGAATGAGCACTGTTAGCCACTTATTTTACCTAGTTCCCTTTCTACCTTCAAGAATGGCCTCTGGTACACATCAGTACAAAATGGACAGGAAAGAGAACAATGGAGTAACTGTCCCAAGAACAGGGTGGATTTTTTTGAGGGAGGGTCAGACAAAGGTGTGAAAAACAGATCTTCCTTTTGTTAGTCTCCTACCAGAAGGCTCCCAATTTGAAAGGCTTCAGAGCAAAGGTCAGGATATAGTAAACAGGAAACCGCTGATTGTTTATGCCTGGTTCTGGTCTAGGCTTTAGGCATAAAGAAGACAGAAAGGGAATCCTTTGTTCCAGCTTAATAAGAGAAGGAGGTAAAGATTTGGGGCTTCTAAACTTGTATTTGCCAACAAGTGTTTACAGGTTACCTAACAACAGCCTTATGTCTGTCTACATGGGAGAATGAACTCAAATAGAAGATAAGGAATCCCAACATTTGAGAAACTGCATTTGAAGAGCAAATTTCATACAAAAATAATGCCCCTAATAATAAAAGAGTAAACTGTAGGCTCAGCAACCTTGAGACTCTTCAAATAAGAAAGCAGTCTCCTCTATCAATGGGATATTGACCCCAATTCCAAACTAGTATCATAGGAAAGAGGTATCCCTCTTAACAGTGTTATCTATGGTGGTAGTATTGGGGGGATTTTAAGTTATTTTTGTTTCTTCTTATCTGCATTTTTGTTTTCACTTTCAGATGATAAACATGGATTTCTAATGCAGCAGAAAGGTCCTGTGCAGATGTTCAAGGAGAACCCTAGAGGACAATGTCTTATTGATACACACATCTCACTGGGACCAGAAGTAAAACTGCATTCAAATAGCATTATCATAAACCAAGCACTACTACATCTCATCCTTTTAACTACCCTGTGTTAGACAGCATCCCTACTTTACCAATGGAGGTAGGAAGCTTAGGGAGGTTAAGTAACTTTCCCAAGAACCCTTAAGTAGCATATGGCAGAGTAAGATTCTGATTATAGGTTATATGACCACAGAAAGTTAACCATTAACTATTAACCTATGCTGCCTCCAAAGCAGGAGATACCTATTATCTTTTCTCTACAAAAGCAACTTGTTCTTCACTGCATCTTTTCCTTTTAATACCCCCTGGCCAAGAATTACCCAGAAAATGGCTTCTTAAGATGAAAATTAAACCCATTATTTTTTACCCACTTGCATTCACAAACTAATGAACCAAAAAGGAAAAATGCATGTGGCATAGTACTAAAACTTCAATGTGACCAAGAAAGAAATGATAAAATGTTAGGGGAAAAAGAAAACAAAAACTAGAATTCAAATTATAGTCCATCTGCCAGCACAAAAGGTAGTAACAAAAGGTAGTAACTCTTCCTCCCTGGCTGCTAGAAGCTCAGCCATCATGAACAACACAACAACAGTAACTGTTGGGACCAGCAAGTTCATGACCAGTCCACTATTTCAGCAGAAACAAGTGGTCACTGATGTTCTTCATCTGGAAAAGGCAAAAGTACCTACGTCAGAAATTCGGGAAAAAATAGCCAAAATGTACAAGACCACATCAGATGTCATCTTTGTATTTGGATACAGAACCCATTTTGGTGGTGGCAAGGCGACTGGCTTTGGCATGATTTATGAGTCCTTGGATTATGCAAAGAAAAACGAACCCACAGTCTTGTAAGACGGCCTGTATGAAAAGAAAAAGACCTCAAGAAAACAACAAAAGAACACAAGAACAGAATGCAGAAAGTCAGGGGGACTGCAAAAGTCAATGTTGGTGCCAGCAAAAAGGGGTAAAGATTCTACAATGACTTTATCTGTGGTGATTGTGCAGATAAATACTGCAGAAATCCTTCATGAGAGGATTAATAAACTAAGAATTAAAAAAAAACCCACAAAAGGAAATAATATGAAAAACAAAACCTGAAGTGTTATTTCAGAAGTTAAATTGCTCATCTTAAACCAAATGTGCTGGATAGTTTTTTCTAAAGGCAATTGACAGGTCACATCCCACCATGAATGTGGAATGAGGTTGTGTTGTGCATACAAGAAGTGGAACCATTTGCTTCTTCAACAAAATACAATACACATGTCAGAAAGGTCCCATCAGAAATAAGGAAGGCATGGGGCATCTGGCTGGCTCAGTGGGGCATGCCACTCTTGATCTTAGGGTTGTAGGTTCGAGCCCAACATTGGATGCAGAGATTACTTAAAACAAAATCTTAATGACAAAATAAGGCATGAAATAGCTAAGACTAAACTTAAGAAATGTGCAAGCCTAAGTGAAAAGCACAAAATTCTGGTGAAAGGACACAGGTCAATAAATGGAGTAATTCTTTGTTTTTAGACAGGAAAACTCAGTATTATAATAAATGTAATTTCCCCTTAGTCTATAAATGTGATGCAATACCAATCAAAGCCATTATTTTTGTTTGTTTAATTGAAAAAACAAATCTAAAATTCATCTTGGGACCAAAACATGAGAAATTCCTAGAAATTTTTGAAAAGAATTAAAGAGGAGAGGTGAATAAGGGAGGGCAAGAGAGGAGAAGGGCCTACTCCCATCAAATTATAAAACTGGGGCACGTGGGTGGCTCCACTGGTTAAGCGTCCCACCCTGGATTTTGGCTCAGGGCACGATCTCATGGTTTGTGAGTGTGAGCCCTGCGCTGGGCTCTGTGCTGATAGCACAGAGCCTACTTGAGATTCTCTGCCCCTCCTCTGCTCACACACACTGTCAAAATAAACTTTTTTAAAAAAATTATAAAACTACTAGAATTAAGACAGACTACTACTAGTACAGAAATTGAAAAACCAAATCCAGAAAGAGACCTAATAACAGGTAGCAACTCATAACCACAGGGAAAAGATCACTCAAATAATATTAGAACTATTAACTAAATCTTTTATTTACAGTTGGAATTCATTTTGATGTAAATCAAAGCCTAAATCAAGAGTCAGACGCTCAGTGCTCAATCGACTGAGCTACCCAGGGGCCCAGGATTTTTTTTTTTAATATTTATTTATTTTTGAGAGAGAGGGAAAGACAGAACGCAAGTGGGGGAGGGGCAGAGAGAGAGAGGGAGACACAGAATCCAAAACAGGCTCCAGGCTCTTAGCTGTCAACACAGAGCCCCACATGGGGCTCAAAATCATAAGCCGTGAGATCATGACCTGAGCCGAAGTCGGACACCGAACCAACTGAGCCACCCAGGTGCCCCAGTATTTTTTTTCTAATACATGACCATAAACATTTTAAAATAAAATGGCAATCATCCTCTAATGCCTTTAGAACTTTTATGCCCTTTAATATGAACATCATTTATTCAACATGTAAGTAGCACTCTAGTTTCTCTTTTTGAAGTTATTTTATCCCATTAAATACACTATGGAATTTTTTTTTCCCTAGGCCAATTCAAAACAATCTAGTAACCCAGTAAATGGGTATGCCATAAACAATTCCCTACTGGGGACCATTTGTTAATTTTTTAGCTCTCCAATTAATGTCACAACTAAAACCCTTGATATATCCTGGTTCTGTTGTTTCTTCACAACACACTCACTAAAAGTCAAATCTCTGGGTCAAAGGACATGCATATCTAAAAGTTCTAAATTTTCATTAATGACTTCTTATATACACACGCAGCTTTAGTGTTTATGGAGTCAAACTGGTATATTGCGTCTGAGTTTCCTATCAGGCTTTAAAATGTATTATTGGGACACCTGGGTAGCTCAGTTGATTGAATGTCTGACTCTTGATTTTGGCTCAGGTCATGATCTCATGGTGAGACTGGGATCTATGCTGGGCATTACGCCTGCTTGGGATTCTCTCTCTCCCTCTGTCCCATCTCTGCACATACACTCTCTCAAAAAATAACAGAAAATTATTAAATGTATTTTTAATGTGAAATTATAAAATGGTGTTATGTGTTCTTTTTAATAGCTTTACTGACCCATGATTCACATACCACAAAAAATTACTCTTCTAAAGTGTAAAAAAATTCTTTTTTTTTTTTGGGGGGGGGGGAAATTCAGAGTTGTCCAACCATTACTATCACCTAATTTAGTAACATTCATATTACTCTACAAGAAACTTTGTACCAGTTAGGAGTCACTCCTCATTGCTTCCTCTCTACAGCCCCTGGCAACTATTAACCTACTTTCTATCTCTGTATTTGCCTACCATGGACATTTCAAATCAATAGAATCACCATAGTATGTGGCCTTTTGTGCCTGGCTCTTTTTACTTAGCATGTTTTCAAGGTTCATCCACACTGAAACATACAGCAGTACTTCATTCCTTTTTATGCCAGAATATCCCATTGTATAAAATACCAAATTTTACTTACTTGTTCATCAGTTGATGGACATTTGGATTGTTTCTACTTTTTGGCTATGATGAATAATGATGCTATGAACATCTGTGTACAGGTTTGTGTGTGTTTGTTTCTAATTGGTTAAATTTTTAATCTACCTGGAATATACTGACATAGGAATCTATTTTTTTTTCCTTCCAAAACCAGTTTTATGCAATATTTACAATTATAAAACAGTAAGTAAACTGTAGTAAGTACTACTGGCTCTTGATAAGTGTATCAATCTACTGCAGTGAACATGTGTAGTTCTATTAGAGAAAAGCCAGCATTCACCATGCCGTGGAACTTAAGTATTAACTAATGCTATAGAAGTCAGTTAAAGGAGCATTCACTATACTGATTGTCCCGTATGGATTCCTATTCTAATTGCTCTATTAATACTGATTATTCAGGTTTAGTTCCTTTATTTGTTGAATTTGTCCTTTTCATTGTGCTGGCTTTCCTCATATTTGGTGATAGATTGTGGGCTTATCTCTACTCGGGTAATTTTTTTTTTTGCTGGTGCAAGGAGGGCTGTGATGGGCAGTAGCTGTTGCTCTCCCTTCAACCCTTTTCAATCAGCATGGAGATGCTAAGTAAAACCCCAAAAATGGTTCTTCTGGTTCTTCTTTCCTCAGTCTATTAAAATAATGAATTACTTTGCAGATCACCAAGTGTGCATTCTGTAAAAATGCCTACTTCCTCATGTCACACTACAGTCTTACTGTATGCCATTAGTCAACTGATCAATTGCTTTTGGAAGCGCTACATCTCTTTAAGTTAATTGGTATCTATGCGTAAATGCTTACTTTTTCAGGTTTATGTATTATGTGGTTTTGCTAACTTTATAGTAGAGAATTTGCCTTTCCCTATTCTAAGACAGTATAAACAACAGAAACTGTTTTATTTTTAAAGATTTGCTAGGACTCTGTACTACTCTGTGTCTTTTTGTGGAGAAAAACTTTCTATACATACTTAACGGTTAAGAAAACAAAGTGCTCAGAATTGTTTAAACCACCAAGAAGTAATTCTCCTAATTCCCCAGAAAAGCCCTTTATAACAATTTGATATCTATTTCCAGATGTGGCCGATACAAATGTGTGCACACTTCTATACATATGCTCCATTTGTGTGTATATCTCTTAACAAAGTGGCATCATTCTGTTTTGCAACTTGCTTTTTTCACTTTATGTAGACAGCTTTCAGTTCAAAATATAGACTGAACTTTTTAACAGCTTCATAATGTACTATTGCCCAGATGTGCTGTAATTTATACTTCCATAGAAACTTTTTTTTGGTTGTCTCCAGTTTTGTTTTGTTTTTATAAAAAAAAAAATTTTTTTTTATGTTTATTCATTTTTGAAAGACAGAGAGAGACAGAGAGCAAGTAGGGGTGGGCGGAGAGAGAGGGGGACACAGAATCCAAAGCATACTCCAGGCTCTGTGTTGTCAGCACAGAGCCCAACGCGGGGCTCAAACTCACGAACCACGAGATCATGACCTGAGCCGAAGTCGGACGCTCAACTGACTGAGCCACCCAGGTGCTCCAGTTGTCTCCAGTTTTTTTACTACCAGGACAATACTATAAGTAATGTCCCTATACAAATAAATATATTCCTATTTTGGATAAACTGCAAGAAGGGGAATGGGTCAAAGACTAATACTGCCATATTGTCTTCCAAAAATGTTTACACCAGCTTACTCATGGGGTAGATTTTGACAAGAAGACTTTTTAAAGTATGACGTAAAAACTTGAAGCCGTTAAAGATAGATAAGTTTCACAATGAAGAATTGATAATTTCCTTTAAGCGAAATTACCACACTCAAAGTCAGGGTACTTTTACCTTTGGGGAAGGAAAAACTTAAACTCTTAGGACATTTGTAATTAAAATTTAACAAGGTAGGAATCACTGTTTCTTGCTCACTGCCACAGTCTCAGAACTAGCACAATGCCTGGCATATAGGAACTTCTAGGCAAAGGAAAATTATATACAAACCAAAGATGGCCAAGAAACACAGAAAAAGATGTTCAAACTTTAAACTCAAAAACACAAATCAAAACAACTCTCAGGTGATCTAGAAGAGAAGATTAGTAAATTTTAACAAGTGTAAACTGGTTCAACTTTTTGGAGGGTAATTTCACAATTCTCTTAAAATTTTAAGTGTATTTGTTCATTATCAATTCCACTACTACAAATTTAACTTAGAGAAAAAACTGTTAAAGTATACAGAAGTAGTTTCATTGCGCTATCATTTATAGAAGAAAACAACTGGAAGCAACACAAATATCATCAACCAAAACTTAAAGTATTGAACATCTCCATAATACAGCAATATAGAAGACTTCAAAGAAGAATGTCTAAATGCTTAAAGGGAAAATCCATGTGTGGAAGGAAAAAACAGGAATCTCCCAGAAAAGATAATGGGGGGCACTTGGGTGGCTCAGTCAGTTAGGCATCCAACTCTTGGTTTTGGCTCAGGTCACGATCTCATGGTTTGTGAGTTTGAGCTCCACATCGGGCTCCGTGGGAACAGTACGGAGCCTGATTGGGATTCTCTCTCTCCCCCTCTCTCTGCCCCTCCCCCAACTCATTCTGTCTCTCAAAAATAAACAAACTTAAAAAAAGAACAAAGAAAGAAAAGATAATGGACAGCAAGTGTGGGCCGCAGGTTGAGGGAGAATAAAGGAAGAGTGCGTACCAGAAAGGCAGATTGACAGCTGTTCGTCATCCACGGGAGATGCTTTCTGACTGTTCCTCCCACCTCCTGCTTGATTTTCGAGTTTGAGTCCACTGCATGTCAGAGGAGCCTCCAGTGGACTTTTACAGTAAGGGTGGTCCAGCAACTTAGAACTAAGAATGTTCTGCTTGAGAGATCCATCCTCATCCATCTGGCATGAGCTCTCAGTCTTTTCGGACACAGGCCCATCTACATCACTCACAGACTGATCTGCCCCAGACATGGGCAGTTTTACTCTGTCATCACTGACAGTACTTGTCCGATTTTCCTGACCCAGAGTCATAACTTCTCTTTCGTTTTCTGAGATAAACATGTTACTAGAATCATGTTCTGATAAGGGGATATCATGAATCAGCTCTGTACACTCCCACTTAGGAGAACAGGGTGACTGGTCCCAGGTGTATGTGACACTACCATTCTGTTGGTCAGGGAATGCTTCATCTAAACTAAGCTCCTTGCCCAAGAAAGGGCTTCCTTTAGTGTGGCCATCAGGCACATGAGAGTTCTTTCCCTTCATCACAGCATTGCTGTCCATATCTGGGAAGTACGGTTGATGCCGACAAGAAGGGTCTTTAGGTTCTGGGGAAGGGAATGGGCTGCAACTGCCACCCTCACTGTTTTCCCTAAGGGTCTCTTGATGGTCCCCAGTGACCTGCACCCAGCTTCGCTGGGCTTTTTTTAGCTTGCAAACTTTGCTTTTTGTTCTGAAGTGCTGGGATCTGAGAATCCTGTACCGAAATCTAATCATGGATAATTTCTCATACATCATAAGAGGAGATACTTTTATTCTTCTATGTTGGTTAAGTTGAAACTTTTTTGGAATCAGGGGTCCCCCATTCCTGTGGTGCTCCAGCCCTTGGTAGCAGCCATAACAAAAGCGCTTTCTCTTATGGTTGCTCAAGGTGACCACAATTGTGCCACTCTCACCTGGACTTTGGCTCTCCCCATTGAACTTCATGGGAAAGTCAGAAGCTTGTGGCTCCGTCCCAGGTCTGTGACCACTGACCTGACCTAAAACACTATTTGCTGGTAAGTCAGCAACCGCCTTCAAGAGACTTTTATCTCCACAGTATTCATGGTCAGAGTTCTTTGTTGACGATAGCAGCCTCTCTGCTTGGAGTTTCAGGAGGGTCCTTGAGGAGGAAATGAAGTGTTTAGAGTCTTTTCTTTTCACTTTAGAGGGCAAAGTACTAACATTCTGAGAAGCCACACTGGACTTTGCCTTAGCAAAAAAAGGTGCATCCTGGATCCATGTCTTCTGGATTTGAAGGGCCTTCTTTCTGCACTGGAAATGCCTCAGCTGCCTGCTCCAAATAATTGGCCTTCCCAATTTGGCTTTCAGAATGCACAAGTGTTGGTGAAAGCAGAACTTCTTAAAGCCTCCAAATCCAGTATTCCATTTCTCAGAAAAGGCTAAATGGATTCCTTTCCTCCATAAAATCTTCTTCTGTTTTTTCATTTTTCTGATGCATAATGAGATCTTGATGCAGCTGTGAAGAGAAAGAAGAGTTACACATTTACCCTAAAAATGTCATTAAGATATAATCACAGCATAGAAGTTAGAAAACTCTTAGGGGCAAAAAAAAGCCTATGAAGTGCAATTTAGACTATCAGACATAACGAAATCCTTACCTGATTAAGGTTTTCCTCACAGTGAAAACTGGAAGACATGAATACTCTCACATGACCCCATTTGGTATAGCTGACTCTGACAGAAATGTCAAGATCATTTCCCAAAATGCAGTCAATTTCTGATGGAGTAAACAGGGTAGGGAGTCAGAAGAAAATCGGTCAGTGTTGACACTGCTTCTTGTTAGCTAAGTGACTTTAAGTCAGTCACCCAAATTCTGTGTTCTCATTTGTAAAATGAAGGATGGGGAAGGAGGGGGGACCACATACCATTTAAAACTGATTCCATATAAAAAGAGTGTGTTCTAGGGGTGCCTGAGTGGCTCAGTCGGTTAAGGGTCCGACTTCAGCTCAGGTCATGATCTCACAGTTCAGGAGTTCGAGCCCCGCATCAAGCTCTGGGCTGACAGCTCAGAGCCTGGAACCCACTTCGGATTCTGTGTCTCCCTCTGTCTGCCCCTCCACTGTTTGCACTCTGTCTCTTGCATTGTCTCAAAAGTAAATAAACATTAAAAGATTTTTTTTTAAAAGAGTGTGTTCTATACATCAAATTTTAGAAAGGAAGGGCGATACTTTTGCTGGGTATAGACATCTAGAGGCAGACAATGCAAGCAACATCAGTACCTCAAGAGGGAAACCAGCTTCCTCTTTGTCAGTCAAAAACTATGAGTGACTATGCAGGGATATGAGCCCATCAGGTGCTCTCACACAGTTAGGGTTCTGATTCTCAAGTGAATCTAAGTAAAAAAGCACATGCACACACACGCATATATGAAGTTCAGGGACACACTTATTAGGAATGATAGATGAAAATGATAGTCAAAAACCAAACAGGATCCCTCCTCAGATTTAATAAGATCTAGCACTACTGAAGGCTCTTCAGTGCAGAATGAAAGGTGTCGGCTGTTGTGGGTGGTGGGGCAGAAGAAATAATAGACTATGAATCAAAAAACTAATAATCTAATTTCAGCTTGCTATTAGCTTATTAAGAAAAGTTGTATTACTTTTTTGTGCATCAGTTTTCTCTGGGAAAAAAAAAAAAGGACTGAGCACATGTTTACCTAAGTTCCCTCTCCAAATCCCATTAAGATGAGAGAAATGGATTTTAAGAAGGGAAAACTCTCACGGACAAAGAAAATTAAAAAGCAGACAAGAAAGGGCGCCTGGGTGGCTCAGTCGGTTGAGTGTCTGGCTTCGGCTCAGGTCATGATCTCACGGTCCTTGGGTTCGAGCCCCGCGTCGGGTTCTGTGCTGACAGCTCAGAGCCTGGAGCCTGCTTCAGATTCTGTGTCTCCCTCTCTCTCTGCCCCTTCCCCACTCATGCTCTGTCTCTCTCAGTCTCTCAAAAATGAATAAACATTAAAAAAAACTTAAAAAAAATTTTTTTTAAAAAGCAGACAAGAATACAATTTTGAAAGAAGAAAGCACATAACTGAGTGATGAGCAGGCCAAAAGAATGAAAATCTAAGCCAGCAGCAGGGGAAGACCAGAAGCAAGTTACAGGACCTCAGAAAGGCTCAGGAATAGAAGCAACAATACCTATGAAGGTCAAGAGAAGGGAGTTCAAGGGGTACCTGGCTAGCTCAGCTGGTAGAGCCTGCAATTCTTGATCTCAGGGTTGAGTTCAAGCTCACGTTTGGTGTACAGATTACTTAAAAATAAAATCTTTGGGGCGCCTGGGTGGCTCAGTCAGTTGGGCAGCCGACTTCGGCTCAGGTCATGATCTCACGGTCCGTGAGTTCGAGCCCCGTGTCAGGCTCTGTGCTGACAGCTCAGAGCCTGGAGCCTGCTTCGGATTCTGTGTCTCCCTCTCTCTGACCCTCCCCCGTTCATGCTCTGTCTCTCTCTGTCTCAAAAATAAATAAACGTTAAAAAAAAAAAATTTAAAAATAAAATCTTTAAGGGGCACTGGGTGGCTCAGTCAGTTAAGCATCCGACTTCGGCTCAGTCACGATCTATTTGTGAGTTCAAGCCCCATATGGGGCTCTGTACTGACAGCTCAGAGCCTGGAGCCTGCTTCGGATTCTGTGTCTCCCTCCCTCTGTGCCCCTCCCACACTCATGGGGTGTCTCTCTCTCTCTCTCTCTCTCTCTCTCTCTCCCTCTCTCAAATAAATATTAAAATTTTTAAAAAAATAATAAAAATTTTTGTAAAACAAAGAAGGGAGCTCAAAAAGGAGGGACCCATTTAAAGTCTGAATAAGAAGCAGTTAGACCCCCCAAGATGCGCATTCTCCTACCCTGGCAGATAACCAAAGTTTTACTTTCTGGGGAGGACGAACCAGGCTAGTCAGGCACATCATGCACAACTGAAGGCAGGGGTTCAACAGGATATAGGATTTTACACAGTGAATTCCCTCCCCAACCCATTTCCCCATTTAGATCCCAGAAAAAGATTTATAGCTTAAGGAAGAGATCAGCCCTGGGAGCAGATACTGATTTTTGGGATGCCTCAACTAAACAGGCCCGAACAATTACCCTACACTATACCCCAAAGTTTAAGCAGTAGGACCCCAAATCCCTCCCCAACTCCACCCAGGAGGTAACTGCCCCTCCACTACCCAACTTTGGAAGTTTATTCTCCAGAAAGGGTAAAAGTGAATGAAGCTCTGCAGCCAGGGTGATCCCAGACACAATATGAAGATGGATTTATACACTAAATATATGCATCCCAACACTTTCCCACTCATTTCCCAGAACCTTGGCAGTTTGCTTTACCATCCAAGTAGGAAATTAGAAGATTCTTCTCTGGGGAATCTAATTAGTCCACAAGAAAATACATACAGGTATCCCCCCAAAATGGCCCAGGGTGGCCCACAGTACATCTCAAAGTTGCCAAGTCTCACCGCATGTTCTAAATTACCAAGCAACCTCTTAGTGGTTATTCTTTAAAATGACAGGAAAATCCAAGATTCACCAGATTTCTAGGGTTGACAAGTGGACCAAAATAAACATTTAAAAAAGCAAAAACTTACATAGAGAAGTCCACTTCAAAAAACTAAGGGAGGGGGCACCTGGATGGCTTAGTCAGTCGAGCGTCCAACTTTGGCTCAGATCATGATCTCACAGTTCGTGAGTTCGAGCCCCATATCGGGCTTGCTGCTCTCAGTGCAGAGCCCACTTCAGATCTTCTGCTCCCTCTCTCTGCCCCTCCCCCACTTGCACTCTCTCAAAAATAAATAAAACATTAAAAAAATTAAAAATAAAATAAAAATAAAAAACTAAGAGGAGGAGGAAACAGGAGTTCTTGTTTAATGGGTACACGTTTCCATTTAAGAAGATGAAAAAAGGAAAAAAAAAAATTAAAAAAAAAAAAAAAAAGGGGCGCCTGGGTGGCGCAGTCGGTTAAGCGACCGACTTCAGCCAGGTCACGATCTCGCGGTCCGTGAGTTCGAGCCCCGCGTCGGGCTCTGGGCTGATGGCTCAGAGCCTGGAGCCTGTTTCCGATTCTGTGTTTCCCTCTCTCTCTGCCCCTCCCCCGTTCATGCTCTGTCTCTCTCTGTCCCAAAAATAAATAAAAACGTTGAAAAAAAAAAATTTAAAAAAGAAGATGAAAAAACGTTCTGAAGATGGATTGTGGCCATGGTTGCACAGCAGTGTAAATGTATTTAATGCCACTGCACTGTATACCTAAAAATGTTTAAAACGGTAATAGTTGGGGCACCTGAGTGGCTCAGTGGGCTAAGTGTCTGACTTCAGCTCAGGTCATGATCTCGTGGTCCATGGGTTCGAACCCCACGCTGGGCTCTGTGCTGACAGCTCAGGGCCTAGAGTCTGCTTCAGACTCTGTCTCCCTCTCTCTCTGCCCCTGCCCACCTTGCACACATGCTCGCTCGCTCTCTCTCCCTCTCTCTCACACACACACAAAAATAAACAATTAAAAAATATTTTTTAATAAAATGAAATAAAATGGTAAAAATTATGTATATTTACCACACTAAAAAACAAGAGGGAAGGAAAAAAATCTAACAGTATCTTCAAAGTAAAAAAAAAAAAAAAAGTTATATCCACTGGGGGGAATATAATAGCATGTTTTATGTTGTTTAAGTTTGTTTATTTTTGAGAGAGAGAGAGAAAAAACAAGCATGAGCCAGAGAGGGACAGAGAACGGAAGAGAGAGAATCCCAAGGAGGCTCCACACTCCACGCAGAGCCCAACTTGGGACCTGATCCCACAACCATGAGATCATGACCGGAGCTGAAATCAAGAGTCAGATGCTCAACGAACTGAACCACGCAGGTGCCGTTTTGTTTTTGTTTTTCTAAAGGAACAATCAAAAATAATAAAGGGACCTTGGAAATTTAAAAGAATTGAAAAACTCAGTAAAAAGTAAAGGGCTAATATCCCTAATATAAAGAACTTTCTTAAATTGAGGGATAAAGAAAAAAAAAAGCCTGATGGAAATATGGGAAAAAGACATAAGGAGACATTTCACAAATATTTTTAAATAGCTCTTAAACATAAGAAAAGATGTTCAACTTAAAAAAAAAAATGGGCAAAGAAGGTTGGGGAGTTGTGCAAAATGAGTGAAAGGAGTCAAAATGTAAAAACTTCCAGTTATAAAGTAAGTTATGGAGATGTAATGTATAGCATGGTGATTATAGTTAATAATGCTGTACTGTGTATTTGAAAGTTGCTAAGAGAGTAAATCCTAAAAGTTCTCATCACAGGAAAAAAAACTTTGTTACTAAGTATAGTAGATGTTAACTGGACTTACTATAGTCATCATTTTGCAATGTATACAAATAGCAAATCATGATGTAGAACTGAAAATGATATAATGCTATATGTTAATTATACCTCAATAAAAACGTGGGCAAAAACTGTGACAACACATTCTGTTGGTGGGAGAAAAGAAACTTTCATACTTTGCTAATAGGAATACAAACCGATAAAATCCTTTTGGAGGAGAATTTGATAATATCTAACAAACCCTGGTATTTACCTTTTAATCTAGCAGCCCCACTTTTAGGAATTTATCCTTAAGATACACCTCCAATAATAATGAAAATACAAAATCAAGGTTAGTCATTACAACATTGTAATTGCAAAATACTGGAAACCTAACAGGAAGGTAGTTGAATAAAGTATGGTTCTTCCACACACTGAGTGAAGCTATAGAAGAATAAAAATGAACTCCATGAGCTAACATGGAATGATTTCCAGGGTAAGTGAAAAAAGCCAAGTTCAAATAAGTATTAATACTATGCCACCAAGACATGACCGTGGCACATAGACACCACAATTGCAAGTTTGGGGAGTTCCCAAAACCAGCCTCAGGTTTGGCAATTTGCCAAAAGGACTCACAGAGCTTACTGAAAACTATTATATTCATAGTTATGGTTTATTAAAGCTGAAGAATATGGATTAAATCAGCCAAGTGGAGAAGCACATAAGGTGTTCTAGCACCATGAACACAGGAGAACTTTACTGTCCTGACATCAGTGTATGACAATATTGCCATCTAGGAAAGCTTACCTGAGCCTTGATATCCAGAGCTTTTACTGGGGTTTTTAGGCATAACTGTTTGCCCACAAGACTGAGCTCAGTCTTTCAGCCCCTCTGGAGATCCACTGATACCAAAGTCATTACCCTAAACTACACTGTCAGTCCTTCTGGCATGGCCAATCCCCATCCTAATTCATGCTGTTAGACTGTTGGTGATCCAAAGCTCCCAGGCAAATACAGACATTCCAACAAGGCATGACATTCCAAGGGCTTAGAGATTACCTCCCAGAAGCCAAGGATAAAGGCTTGCTTTGGGGGCAAGGTTAAATTCTTTACCATGTAGCTGCTTCTCATGAAAGAAAAATTACAAAAATATACACATATATCTGCCCTTTCGTCCCCCAAGACAAAATAAAATAAAAATACAAACATGGGAGGATAAACCAGAAACTAATGAGAACAATAACATACAGGAAATTATAGATATGTATAGGATGAAAGAATGACAAGGAAAGGGCACAGGGATGAGAGAGAGTGGTACTTCTCTAAGCTTGCCTTTTTATAAAGTTCTGACTTTTAAAACCATGTTAATGCTTCATATACTAAAAAATATATACAAATAGGGGTGCCTGGGTAGCTCAGTAAGTTAAGTGTCTGACTTCAGCTCAGGTCATGATCTCATGGTTCATGAGTTCAAGCCTCGCATCCAGCTCTCTGCTGTCAGTGTGGAGCCTGCCTCAGAATCTTTGTCCTCCACTTCCCTGCTCACGCTGTCTCAAAAATAAATAACTTAAAAAATACATATATATATACACACACACACACAAATAATTAAAATCAACCAGAATGCAGGAGGACTCCAAAATGAAATACAAATAGCAAATGAATGACAAATAAATAACTATACTGAAAAAGCATGAAAAAATTAGCCAAAGTAATTTTCAAAAACATTTGGACTGTACAGGACTAGAAACAAAAGGACTGTATACAAATACTGTACTTTAGTTAGCAAATTAGTCTTCACAGATGAATGAGTTAATTTTGAAACTATTTTGTAAATATTCTAGTTTTTTTAGTTAAGTAGGCTCCACACCCAACATGGGGCAAGGGTTATATGCTCTATCAACTGAACCATCCAGATGCCGCAACTTGTAAATACTAAAACTGAGTACATAGGAAAATAAGTTGTAGATAAATAGAGCTAGGTTTTTCACCACTGATGAAAGGAGTAGCAGATAATGAACAGACTGAGACAGGTTTGAATCTATAATGACAGAATGAAATCAGAAGTATCCATATGAGTTCATGATTTTATATATACATATATACAGATATACATCTAGAAATGTGCACACATGTGTATTTCCTAGCTCTACTTAGCGTAGAAGCAGTAACATCCCAGTAGTAATGAATACCCCTAGCACCCAGATCTTGGTTCCCATTTTAAAAAATGACTGATGCCAGAGCGGGAAAGAGCAAATAGATGAGCCTGGAATATCATTATAATGCCAGAAAGCAAAAAAAAAAAAAAAAAAAAAAAAGGGCCCAAGAAATTATGACATGTCAAAAGAACACAGGAACCAACCTAAAGAGACTTGCCATGGTCAAAGACTCTGAGCAACTAAATATATAATGACAGTAATGGATTATAAGAGCAAAACAAATGTCCTAGTCTGCAACAATATATGACTAAATAAATGGGGAGAAAGGGACAGCTCTCCTTACACAGAATTTCAAATTAATAAATACAGAAGGAATAATGGAAGTAGAAAAGTTATAATTTGCAACTCATAAACAACAGACTCAGGAAAGAAAATTACAGGAAAAAATACAGTGAGAAACAAGATAGATACAGTCTCAAAGTATCTCCACAAGATACTTAAAATCACAAAGGGAAAAGTTGTACCTTTCAACGGAAAACCTGACAAACATCACCTTAGTCAGGTGATCAGGGCTATCATCACCAGTAGTAATAAGATATGATGTTCATATGCCTCCTGATGTAGCACAATGTCACTTGTATGATGTATCACCTCTGTGATGTTATAAATGTATAACCTGAATTTAATCATAAGTGAAAACAGATAAGGCCACACTGAGGGACGGATACTCTACAGGATAACTGGCCAATACTCTTCAAATGTGTCAAGCAGGGGTGCCTGGGTGGCTCAATTGGTTAAGCGTCTGACTTCAGCTTACATCAAGATCTCACAGTTCATAAGTCTGAGCCCTACACCAGGCTCTCTGTTGTCAGCACAGAGCCCACTTCAGATCCTCTGTCCCTCTGCCCCTCCCCCCAGTGCACACTCTCTCTCAAAAATTAACGAACATTTAAAAAAAATGTGTCAGTCAAGGTCATGAAAGACAAAAAGATTGAGGACCTGTCCCAGATTAAAGGACTAAGCCTAAGACAGGATAACTAAGGCAACATGTAATCCTGGATGGGGTCCTGGTCCAGAAAAAGATCACATGTTAGGCCATAAAACAAGTCTCAATAAATTTAAAACTGAAATTCTATTATGTGTCTTTTCCAACAAGAATGGTATGAAACTAGGGGCGCCTGGGTGGCGCAGTCGGTTAAGCGTCCAACTTCAGCCAGGTCACGATCTCGCGGTCCGTGAGTTCGAGCCCCGCGTCAGGCTCTGGGCTGATGGCTCGGAGCCTGGAGCCTGTTTCCGATTCTGTGTCTCCCTCTCTCTCTGCCCCTCCCCCGTTCATGCTCTGTCTCTCTCTGCCCCAAAAATAAATAAAAAACGTTGAAAAAATAAAAATAAAAAATTAAAAAAAAAAAAAAAAGAATGGTATGAAACTAAAAATCAATGACAAGAAAAAAAAAGAATTAAAAAACACAAACACATGGAGGCTGAACCACATGTTCACCCAATGGGTGAACAAAGAAATCAAAGACACCAAAAAATACACGGAAACAAATGAAAATGAAAACACAGGGTCCAAAATCTTTGAGACATGGCGAAAGCAGTTCTGAGCAGGAGATGTGTAGTGATAGAGGCCTACCTCAAGAGAAAAAAAAAAATCTCTCGGGGTGCCACCCGGGTGGCTCAGTCGGTTAAAAGTGTCCAACTCTGGATTTTGGCTCAGGTCACAGTCTCGTGGTTTGTGGGTTCAAGCCCTGCTGGCAGTGTGAAGCCTGCTCAGGATTCTCATTCATATTCTCTCATTCATATATTCTCTTTCTCTCCTCTCTGTCCTCTGTCTCCCCCTCTCTCTCCCTCTCCCTCGACCTCCCCATGCTAAGTAAATATATAAACTTAAAAAAAATCTCAAATGAGTAATCTAAACTTACACCTAAAAGAACTAGAAAAAGAAGAATAAAACCCAATACGAGTAGGAGAAAGGAAATAATAAAGAACAGAAATAAATAAAATAGAGACTAAAAAACCAATAGAGGGGCACCTGGGTAGCCCAGTCGGTTAAGCATCCAACTCTTGATCTCAGCTCAGGTCATGATCTCCGTCGTGAGTTCAAGCCCCACACTGAGTTCCAGGCTGGGTTTGAAGCCTACTTAAAAAATAATAATAAATAAATTTTTAAAAATAGAAAAGACCAATGAGGGGCACCTGGCTAGCTCAGTTGGTAGAGCATATGACTCTTGATCTTGGGGTCATGAGTTTGAGTCCCACATTAAGCAGTAGAGATTACATTAAAAAAATATTTTTAAAAAAGAAAAACAGGGGTGCCTGGGTGGCTCCATTGGTTAAGTGTCTGACTTCGGCTCAGGTCATGATCTTGCAGTTCATGAGTTTGAGCCCTGCATTGGGCTTTGTGCTGACAGCTGAGCCTGGAGCCTGCTTCAGTTTCTGAGTCTCCTCTCTCTGCCCCTCCCTCACCCATGCTCTCTCTCAAAAATAAAAAAGTAAACATAAAAAAAAATTTAAAAATTAAAAATTAAATTAAAAAAAGAAAAGAAAAAAGGGCAAAAGGAAAGAAAGAAAGAAAGAAAGAAAGAAAGAAAGAAAGAAAGAAAGAAAGAAAGAAAGAAAGAAAAAGAAAGAAAGATTATAAACCGGAAGATCAAGGTCTGAGGGAAAATTATTTTCAACACAGAACTTGAAACTCAGCCAATTCATCAATCAAAACTGAGCATAGAAAAAAGGTTTTCAGAGATGTAAGTTATCAAAATACAGAACTACCATGCATCTTTTTCTCAGGGAGCCACATTTTGTCACACTCTGACAAAACGAGGGAGTAAATGAAGAAAGACCTGAGACCCAGGAAAGATCCAAAACAACACACAAGAGAAATCCTAAAGAAAATGGTAAAGAAAGATCAGAGTGACAACTATGCCTCAAGCCTAGAGAGCCACCAATCCAGAAGAAAGAGGTCAAAAGGATTTGGGAAAGATGTCTCCAAAAATGTGAAACTGATAGGATTTCTAAAATGTCTGAATGCAAAGACAGATGAGATACAACTGGAAGAGAGCTTGAAAATATATTTAGCTTACTAAAAAGACTACTCACTTTAGGGACAAGAAAAAGTTGCACAAGAAAGGAAAAACAGTCACTATAAATCATAGAGTACTACATAACTTAGCTGTGATTACCATTTACATAATCATAAAAAGGCAAACACTGCTCTAATCAAATGGTTCTCAACCAGACACTCCATATCATACCTCTCAGTCCAGTATTTAGAACTGTGTGGGAAATTTTTGGTTGTTACAATGAATTTAGGTTGGTATTGATATTTAGTGCCTGGTATAATGCTAAATATCATGTAACGGACAGGATAATGAAGCACCGTCTCATCCAAAATGACAATACTGCCCCTATTGAGAAAAACCGCTTCTAGCCAAAATTACAGAATCACTACACAGTGAGGATAGATGGGACAGCAGACGTGTACATGTATGTAGAAGTGAGGAGCACATGTTAAAGAGAAGTAAATCTTTATCTTCCATAGTCTACAGATAAAGCTTAACACTAGGAAATCAAAAGTAACATTAAAAAAAAAAAAGCTAATTTAGGGACATGCTGTCGATACCAAAAGAACAGCTCAAAGACTTGAAAGTGGCTGTTGCTGGGAAACAGGAAATGGCAGAAAGGGGCAAGATTCTGGGAACTAAGTCAGGAAAGAGGGCTAGAGGTTTCTCCTTCAGTATACATTTCTCTACTTAGTCCCTTTTATTTTTTTTAACATTTATTTATTTTTGAGAGATAGAGACAGAGTGCAAGTAGGGGAGGGGCAGAGAGAGAGGGAGACACAGAATCCAAAGCAGGCTCCAGGCTCTGAGCTGTCAGCACAGAGCCCAACACAGGGCTCAAACCCACGAACTGGGAGACCACGACCCGAGTCAAAGTCAGATGCCCAACCGACTGAGCCACCCAGATGCCCCTCTACTTAGTCCCTTTATAAAGCACCTACATCCCATCCTCAAATAGGCAAGGTTCCCTCAGACCAGAGACTATTTTACCCTCTCCACACCACATACTAAATCTTTAGTTATCCTGTTTTTATGTATAGGGAGAAGAAAATGTCAGATCTGGAAGGATTTTTCTTAAACAGACTTTCAATCACTTATGTATATATATTTTAGTCTCACCTTCACCTACATGTCCACAGTCCATGACACTACTCACTAACCCTGAAACTTTTAAAAGGTTCTGAAACACAAACATGACTACTTGTCAGCTTTCTCCACTTGTTGGTTTAGGATTCAGCTTTCTCAAGTCTGTTAATCAGTTACCACTAGTCTTTTCTGCTTTCCAGCTTCCAGAATGTGGGGCTTGAACTCACCACCCCAAAATCAAGAGTTGCATGCTCTGACTGAGCCAGCCAGGCACTCCTCACTTCTCTAATGGAGTTTTTAGGCTGCTGTGGAATTAAATGTGTACATTCAATCCAATTTCCTTACCATAACACACTGCTAAAAAAAAAAAAAAAAATTGCTAAACAAAATGTACGAGCCCATTTTTTGCTAAGTGGAAAAAGCCGTGTATTTTGAATATTTATAGGGGAAAGCATGTCTAACAGAATTTACACCAAACTACTAAGAGTTTAGGCCCACAGTTCCTAAACTATGTGCCAAGGAACCCAAGGGTTCTGCAGTAAATTCAGAGGGATATCACAAAGCATTCTAAATCAGAGGGGAGAAAATAATATTCTTTATCTGTCATACCTATCAAACACGTGACAAACTACCAGTTTAATACAATTCAGTTTCAAATTAGATCATAGTATATTCTTTCTAATGACATCCTATCTTTGCAAAGTTGGGTTTTTGTTGGTTACTGTGATGATTAAAAAAAAAAAGTTTGCAAAAATCTATTTGAAATAGGAAATGTGGGTAGCAGTGTCTAATGATTCCAAGGTTTGAGAAGTTCTCTAGTGCCCAACCAGTACATTGGGTAATTGATTATTTAAGAATAAAATAAAAATACTATATTGTCTTTCAACTGATGTGTATTTAAAAAAAATTTTTTTTAAGTTTATTTATTTTGAAAAAGAGGAAGAGAGAATCAGTGGGGGAGGAGTACAGGGCGGGGACAGGGGATCCAAAGCAGGCTCCGTGCTGATAGCAGAGAGCCCGACGTGAGGCTCAAACCCACAAACTGCCGAGATCATGACCTGAGATGAAGTCATACGCTTAACCGATTGAGCCACCCAGCTCCTGATGTGTATTTTTTAAACAACTATTGGGTTGCTAGACTATAAGTACTTAAGTTGTTTAGATCTAATTACTTAATAAATTACTAGTTATTTAATTATTAGGCCTAAGGATACTATGAAAAAGACACTAAGGGGGCAGTAAACAAAGAAAGTTTGGGAACCTCTGGTTTAGGGTATTATATTTTACTTTTTTTTTTTTTTTAAGGTTTTTGTTGTTGTTGTTTTAGGTTTTCTTTCTTTTTGGGTGGTGGGGCGGGTCAGAGAGAGAAGGAGAGCGAGGATCTGAAGCAGGCTCTGTGCTGATAGCACCAAACCCCATGCAGGGCTCAAACTCACAAACCATGAGATCATGACCTGATCCAAAGTCGGACACTAAACCAAATGAGCAACCCAGGTGTCCCTTTATCAATGGAAAAAGAAATTAAAATAAACTTAATATGAAATCCAAATACATTCTCATTGTGCACTACCAACATAAAAGGAGATCTGGAATTTATTCTTCCTAATACTTAAATGTAATAATCACTGGGAAATCTTAATAAGATGTTTGTCTGTTTATTTATTTATTTAGAGAGAGAGAAAACGAACACAAGCAGGGGAGGGACAGAGAGAGAAAGAGAGGGAGAGAGAATCCCAAGGTGGCTCTCCACTGTCAGCACAGAGCCTGATGCAGGGCTCAAACTCACAAACTGGGAGATTGTGACCTGAGCCAAAATCAACAGTCAGATGCTTAACCGAGTAAGCCACCCAGGCACCCCTATAAAATGTTTTTTATTCTAAAAACACACACAGAGCTACATAATTATGAGCCAATAACAAATATAGACTGAAGAAGGGGGTAAAAAAATGTATAATTAAGATCTTAAAAGTCCTGCCCAAATTAGAGAAACTATCTGAACTGTACCTTAAAAAGTTAATCTAACATATTTCTTGGTGGTGGTTATATCACCAATAATGCTGAAGTTATAAAGATATAGAAACATCTTTCAAATTTCAATTCAATAAATGAGTTTTTACAAATATGATGACATATGAGTGTTCAAAAAATTATTATAGTCTAATGTGAGAGTCATTTGAACAGGTATTCACAAATGTAATGAATAGAAGGTCAAATTGAGAGTATTATGGGAAGGGGCACCTGGGTGTCTCAGTCAGTTAAACATCCAACTCTTGATTTTGGCTCAGGTCATGATCTCACAGTTCCTGAGATCAAGCCCCACATCGGGCTCCACACTGACAGCATGGAACCTACTTGGGATTCTCTCTCCCTCTCTCCCCTTCACCCCACTTGCACTCTATGTTAAAAACAACAACAACAGAGTATTATTCTGGCAAAGGGTCAGGAGGAAAGACCTCTCTGAAGAAATTATTTTTAAGCTGAGACAAAGGATGATAAATGGTTACCAGGCAAAGGGAACAGATCAACAAAAGCCCAGTACAGTGAATGCAGTATTCAAAGGAAATGAAAGAAACTTCAGGATCACTTGGAGGAGGACCCGGAGAATAGAAAATGTAAACTAATGGTGCTGCTACTTAACATAAAGGTAGTGTCAAGCCACTAAAAGATAAAGAGGGGTACAAGACCTGATCTGTATACTTACAAAGATCATTCTACCTGCCGTGTACAGAATGGCTGGGAGAAGGCCAGAGCAAAGGAAACCTGTTAGGAGGCTGTTGCAGGTAAATATAGGCAAGGTGCAAAGTCACTCAGATTAAGAGACAATGGAGAGAAACAGCAAAGTGAATCAATCTTGAGACTTTTTAGAAGACTGTGTGGAGGGAGAGGAGTAAGAGTTTTGGTATGAGCTACTGGGTAGATGGCTGTATAATTTACATGGAACAAATGGAGAAAGACTGGAGGAAGGTTATACTGGCTATGTCTTTAGTTTTAGACATGGCAGACTTGAGGTGACTGTAGGAAATTCATCTGGATGTATACTGCTGGATATACAGGTCAGGAAGTCTAAAAAAAGGATACCACAGGAATTATAGTTTAAGCCATCAGCTTATAATAACTAAAGCTACAGAAACTGATAAACTCACCTAGGGAGACTCTGTAAAAGGTAGAAGCAAATGCACCCTAGGGCAGTATTCAGAGGAACTCTGGGATGTAAGAGTGAGATAAAGGAAGACTACTTAGCAAAGGAAAATGACAAGGAATGATCAGAGAAATAGGTAGAAAATCAGGTTAATGTGGTATCAGGAAAGCTAGAGAAAGTTTCCAGAAGAAGAGAAATGGTCAAAGGCTGTTGAGAGCTCCAGCAAAATAAGGACTGGGGTACCTGACTGGCTCAGTCAGTACAGCATGAAACTCTTGATCTTGGTTGTGAGCTTGAGCCCCATATTAGGTGTGGAGATTACTTAGAAAACAAAAAACAAAACAAAACAAAACAAAAAAGATAAGGATTAAAAAGTCTCCATTTGATTCTCATGACATTTGTAAGTCAAATTTTAATAGAATGGAGAGAACAAAAACCAAGATGGATTGAAGAAGACAATATATAAAACTGACCAAGAAGCCCAAGTAAATACGAGATAGACAGGGTAGGGGTTTTTTTGTTTTGTTTTGTTTTGTTTTGTTTTGTTTTGTTTTTAACGGAGACAGTTGTTCATATGTGAATGCTCCATACTATACTTATGGAAAAAGATGGCAGACTGAACATATTTTACTCCTACTCCCTCCAAAATCCCATTAAAATGAAAATAAAACATTATTTTAACTTTATTTTTTAAGATATGAATTATATACAATGAAATGTATAGATAAAAAGGTTTTGGGTTTTTTTAAAGCATATATACACAAAATGGAAGAGGGGACAACAAAACCTTTTGGAACTTGGAACGCAGATTGACTTAAAGACTGAAAAAAGTTAATCTCAAGTTCGCAAAGGGGAAGCAATCCAGTTTATGCAACAGTGCCTCAAAACAGATCAGGAATTGGCAGCATCAGGTTTTATAAGAGAGGTGTAAACATGGTGCTAAAAATGAGACCAAATCATTTAGATAACCTCCTACTCTCCACAAAACCAGCCAACTACCCCTATCTCACCTTTACACAAGTATGGAGAATTATTTTCTATACGAGAACAGTGCTGTCCAATGAAACTTCTGCAATGACAGAAATATTTTATATCTGCCTTATCCAACATGGTAGCCTTTGGACACATATGGTTACTGACCACTTGAGATGTGTCTGGTTCAAATGAGGTATTTACTCTTTAATTTTAATCACTAAATTTAAGTGGCTACATGTAGCTACTGCCTACCATATTGGACACTGCAGCTCTAGAAGGTAAAACAATGGATTCCTGGCCCAGTTAAGAATATGGGTATCATACTGAAAATAGTTAACCAAACATAAAGAGTTTACACACTAAGGGCTAAAATCTCTATCCCTTCACTCAGGTTAGCTACCAGACTGCTGGCAGCCAGCTTAAAAGCTCCAAGCAGGAGATCTGAAGATTTTTTTTTTTTAAGATTTTATTTTTAAGTAATCTCTGTACCCACTGTGGGGCTCAAACTTACCACCCCAAGATCAAGAGTTGCAAACTTACAACCCCAACTGAGCCAACCAGGTGCCCCTGAAGATTCTTTTTTGAGGAATCTAACTTGCTCAAAAGGAAAGCCAAAGATACTGCTACTGAAGGTTCTCTAAGAGTCCATCCAGTGTGCTCTAAAATCGACAAATCTCAGGGCGCCTGGGTGGCTCAGTCAGTTGAGCGTCCAACTCTTGATTTTGGCTCGGGTCATGATCTCACAGTTTGTAGGTTGTAGCCTGCATCAGGCTCCTCTCTGACAGTGCAGAAGTGCAGAGCCTGCTTGAGATATTTTCTCTCTCTCTGCCCCTCCCCCACCCTTGCTCACTCTCTCTCAAAATAAAAAAAAAATTAATTAGGGGTGCTTGGGTGGCTCAGTCAGTTGAGCATATGACTTAGTTCAGGTCATGATCTTGCCATCCACGAGTTCGAGACCCACACTGGGCTCTGTGCTGACATTTCATAGTTTGGAGCCTGTTTCAGATTCTGTGTCTCCCTCTCTCTCTCTCTCTGCCCCTCCCCTGCTTGCTTGCTCTCTCTCTCTCAAAAATAAACATTAAAAAAAAAATTTTAGGGGCGCCTGGGTGGCGCAGTCGGTTAAGCATCCGACTTCAGCCAGGTCACGATCTCGCGGTCCGTGAGTTCGAGCCCCGCATCAGGCTCTGGGCTGATGGCTCAGAGCCTGGAGCCTGTTTCCGATTCTGTGTCTCCGTCTCTCTCTGCCCCTCCCCCGCTCATGCTCTGTCTCTCTCTGTCCCCCAAAAAATAAATAAACGTTCAAAAAAAAATAAAAAAAAAATTTTAATTAATTAAAACAAATGGTATCCCATTATGCTCTCAAGTCCTCACAGAAGACTGCCTCAAAGACCAGCAAATGACTTCTATTAAACTCCACTTTTCACTGGGTCTTCAAGTTGTTATTACCCTCAGCCCGCCTTGGTTTCTATGTTAAACCTGTAATATCAGTTTAGACTAAAACTGGAACCATGGGTTCAGATTTATCCTTTTTAAGTACCTCTAACTTGAAAATTTTGCTGGCAAAATATGAAATTCAACAATTTTTAAAACATCAGAATTAAGGTATTTCAGCCACAAAAATAAAAAAATTTGGAGACTCAGTAACGGCTTTTCATCTCAGACACATATCATGTTTCTCTAGACTTGAATTCACAGACTACATATCTGTTAACCTGGGGGTTTTAAAAAATATTTATTTTTGTAATCTCTGCACCCAATGTGGGGCTTGAACTCATGACCCCAAGATCAAGAGTTGCATGCTCTACTGACTAAGCCAGGCAGGCACCCCTGTTAACATGTTTTTTTAATTAGCAAATTTAGAATGCCCTTTGTCATCTTGTTGTAGGAAGTTAACATGCTAATCAACAGGGTCACTTTTAGAAAATAATTCAGCATCCTATGGACTTGTGATGTAGGGTCTATTTGTGGCTCTCCTACTAACACAGAACAGGAATACTAAAGCAATGAGGTTACTGAAGAATAATTTGAGAATGAGTATATCTCCCTAAAAGAGAATGTTCAACTCTGCCTCGTTACCTTAGCAATTCTGAAAATATTACAAAAAATAAATAGTCAAGAGGTTTTCACTATAAGAAAGATACACATGAAATACTGTTACCGCCTAATCAGTTGACCCTTTCCAGGCATCTATCAAAATTTTTTAAATATTTATTCATTTTTGAGAGAGAGAGAGAGAGAGTGTGTGTTGGGGAGAGGCAGAGAGAGAGGGAGACAGAGGATCCACAGCAGGCTCCAAGCTGAGAGCAGAGAGCCAGATGCCAAGCTCGAGCTCACAAACTACAAGATCATGGATGATCTGAGCTGAAGTCAGACACTCAACCGACTGAGCCACCTGGGCACCCCATCAAATTCTTTAAACCAGTGACACATTACAACTTAACCAAGAAAAGAAAAGGGACTAAAAATTCAAGGACAAGCTTAAATACCAAGAGCCTCTAGTTAAATTAGGGGTTTATAAGGCAATTAGAGATGTTTAGAGCCCAGTGCTCAAACTGTGTTTCACTGGAAGCTGACCAGCGATACAGAGTGGTCATACATACGAGTACACATGAGGATAGAGGAAGGGGTTTAAAAAAAAAAAAGTCTGTGTATAGTTGACTGGGTTTATGATAAGTGAGAACAACAGCAAAATTTTCTTAAATAGAATTTTTCCATGGTTTGTGAAAGCTTGGCATAAAAGCCTACTAAAAAGCTGATTTACAAAGTGATATAACCTTTATATAATTACGCCAAAAAACAAACCTAAGCAACATTTAGTAAGAAACTTTATTGTAAAAGTTAATACTTTCATCAAAGAGCTTTAAGGAGTGTTAATGCATAAGAAACTACAAAAACAGAATTATACTGAGCCACTGACTTAAAGGACTTATCTTCTGGGCTCAAGGTGGTACAAAAGAGTACTACTGATTCAAGTAAAGTGATGTGTTAAGGAAAGGAAGAGAAAGAAAAAAATTAAAAAGGTATAGAAGGCAACAAATTAGTTGGACATTACATTTCATCTCTGAGCCTGTTTATAAACTAATATATGAAACCTGCTCTACATCTGGGTTTTCAAAACTTGAGTATCACCTGAGAAGCTATTTAAAGAACACAAATACCCATGTGCCACTTGAGATCCACCCAGGCACCTGGGGTTTTGTTTTAATTACCCCAGCCGATGCCCAGCCAGGTTTGGAACCACTGGATTAGATAACCCTCAAGGTCCCTTTCGTGTCCATGAGCTAAAATTCCCAACTGACAATTCTGTGTCAAAGGAACTGAAGAGTGCACTTGGCTACATACCGCATGGCAGCCATTGTCATGTTCCATTAAGGAAAAGGAAGCATCCTTAATCTGTCTGAGCAAGCAACTGTAAGAACAGGTGCAACTTACTCAAATCACTTGGCTGCATATCTGCTTACTCCTCCCCAAACACTTCTCTAACTTTGGGTCTACTCAACCTCAGGGGCACCTGGGTGGTTCAGTCAGTTAAGCCTCCAACTTCGGCTCAGGTCATGATCTCACGGTTCTTGGGTTCGAGCCCCACGTCGGGCTCTGAGGTGACAGCTCAGAACCTGGAGCTTGCTTTGGATTCTGTGTCTCCCTCTCTGTCTGCCCCTCCCCGACTCACACTTTCTCTCAAAAATAAATAAAACATACGGAAAAAATAAACTTCAGAGTGGGGTATGTTCTACTCTCTCCAATACAGAGAAAGGGCAGCTCCTCAGATTAACTCAGGACTGTAACGTCCAGCCACTCAAAGGGTCAAGTTCTTGTTCCTATTCTCTGCGCATTTTCAATTAACACTAAGTGTTTTAGAGGCAGAGTGAGGGGTCCTCAGAAAGATGTGCAAAGAATTTCTTCTAAAGCAGGCCAAGGTGTAAATAAAGCCCCTCCAGCTTTTTATCCTAGAAAGGGCCCACTGGACAAAACAATCTTGAGTAAGGAGCAAAACTGATTTAGGTTATTCCTCATATACCAATAATGCTTATCATTAAACATGAGACATCTGGTTGGCTAGGAGAGTCTGACCTCGTCCTAATGCTGCCCAACCCAAAGCAGAGCCCACAGTTAGGTTCTAACCACATAAGATACTAGTTTCTCCTCTGGCCCCCTCCTCCATAGCAAGTGTAGTTATTCTGAGTAAAAGATGTAATTAAGAACCTACCATTAAATGTCCAGGATATTCTTAAATCCAAAACGTTTAATGGCTGATGTTCTGCTTTTTTCACTGCTCTTCATTCTCCCAGGTATTTATGTAGGTATAAGAAAGCTCCGCTTTACATGTGGTTAAAATGTCTAAGTGTCTAACACGAGATTAAAACCACTAACAAATGGCAGGCTAGGATTTTAACTCCGCTCTTCCGACTTAAATACAAAACCCTCATTTCCCACATCCTCTCAGCGTCTCTCCTCCCCCAACAGAGTGGCCCAGTGGAAAGGGGGTTGATACTGCCCAGCATAGACAGAAAAACAGAAAGCCTCATAGAAAACAGACTTCCCACCATCCTAATGTTTAATTGTGCCACACACATTCGCTACAACAGGGTCTTAAGAGTGTGCGGGGGCAAGGAACCAAAGGCAGGAAGGAAGCAGAACTGTCCGAACAAACATAAACTCTCGGCTTTCAAAACGGCAGTAGCGGGAGGACCTCTAACAGCAGCTCTTCCTCTCAAACCTTTCCCCGGCCTCAGGAGGGGCCCTAGCTTTCTCCGCTTCTACGTCGTACAGTTCAAACTGGAAAGAAAAAGGGGAGGACAGAGGTCCCTCGGGACAAGCTCCCTTCCGGCCCCCAGAAAGGCAGAGCAGCGCTCAAGGAGAAATTTGCTGCCTCCGGTTCGGGCGTGGGGGAGGGCAGCGCTCGAGGCCTCCAGGCCGGGGTGCTGAGCTGGCGCGCTCTGGCGCGGGAATGGCCAGCAAGCCCGGTCCGTAAGTCATCCCGATTTGACACCGGGCACCTACTTACCTACGTCGCTCGCTGCCGGCACCTGCCCCACCGCGGGTTCAGATACTGCCGCAGCTCAGACTAAGGCCCCGCCTTCGCCAGCTCTAGGGAACCCGGGACAGTGAGGAGGTGTCCGGCCTGCTCACAGCGGCCACGGCCACCGAGCTTCCTTTGCAGCCTCCGCCGCGACGCCGGCGCTCACTTACATCGTCACCTCCTTTCGTGCCCTTCCGCCTCAGCCCCGCCCGTGCCCCGTGCGGGCAGCGGAAGAGAGAGTGGCAGGCTGGCGCTGGGGGCGTGGCTCCGCCTTCCCTCCGCTTCCGGCGGCGCGTTTCCCCGCCCCCCGAGACGTCCGCTTGACGCGTCCTGCCGCGCCACGGGGACTCTTACCCGCGCCTCTGCAAGGGAGGGGTTTGGTAGAAACAGTACCTGGAAATTGTAGAGGCTCGGTAGGGCTGCTTTGAGACTTTTCTGTTCAGCCCCCTCTCACCTTTATAACCCCAAAAGAGCCAAGGCAGACCACAACTACTATATGGCCGCTCCCCCCGCTAATCCCTTTTTCCCTTTGGCCCAAAGCGAAAGACCACATTCCTGTTCTGGATGCACTTTAAGGCGTGGCCCAAGCTTTTCTTTTCTGGTTTTTCCGTGATCCTACCCCTTGGTATAGTAATGTGCCTCTTCATCTGTGCTCCGCCTGTGAGGGAACAATTCCCCTGGAGAGGAGAGCCGGGTCTTATTAACGTTATAGCCCCAGCACCGAACGGTGTCTGGCCTACAAGTGCTTGCTTAGTAGGTGTTCAGTAAAACTGTTACTTTATTTCTTATGAAGAGAGAAAAGTGGCTTCAGCCTGGTACATTGAGGCACTAGTCACTCAACATTTTTTTTAACGTCTTTATCTTGCAAGCCCTCAGTCTAATTGTGGGGAGTCGTAAATGGATAATACAATGTCTAGACAGAAAATACAGCAGATGTATAGTGGAAAGTGAATTCCATTTTGGACATTCGATTTGGAATAGAATGGAGGTGGATACAAATGAGTATTACGGGTGGGGTGCTTGGGGCCCTGCGCCCCGTAGGAAATTCTCAGGCATCGTCTCTTCAACTGGAGTTTTTGCTTCATTCCCTCCTTTCCTCTGAGATTCCAATTACATGTGTAAGACTATTTGACCTTGTACATCATGTGTTCTAACACTCTGTACCATCTTTCTTCTCACTTGATGCTTCAATTTGAATGTTTTCTATTATCCTATTGTTTTGAGTTTCCTAATTCTCTCTTCTGTGATCTTCAGTCATTTGTCAAATCTATACACTGAGTTCTTAATTTTTAATAATGTATATTCAGGGTTTTGATTGTTTTATACATTTTATGTAGATTTTATATCTGATGAAAATCTCCAGCTTTTCATTTTGTTCATCATTTCTTCTGTTTTCTTTATCATGTTTTGTTTGTTTGTTTTTCCTCCCTCCGTCCTTGTTTGCTAACTTCAATGTTTTGATCATCCTTGGTCTAGTTCATTGATTCATTATTCTCTTTTAATTATCTGTCATATTTTCCTGCTACTTCACATGCTCGGTAGATATTATTTTCTTGTGTACATAAAAGGATTGTAGAGCCACCACATGATATCATCTACTGGTGAGGATTCCCCCTTCCCTCTGTTAGGTTGGTAGAGAGGGGCTAGTCCTCGGAGTCTAATCAGGGATTGAGATGGGTCTTGGCAAGTTTGTCTTCCTAGACTCATTCTACCTCTTGTTCATCCCTCAGGTGTAGCTCAAGTTTTTGATAGAAAATCTGTTTCCTCAGCCCTAAAAGACTATAGTACTTCCAGTTCATTCCTCTGGGGCTTTGAGCTTAGTTCTTTAGCCTCCAACCAATTGTGCTTCAAAATATGAGAAATGTCTTGCTGAGCTGGAAAAAAAAAAAAAAAGAGGGAGAGAGAGAGAGAGAGAGAGAGAGAGAAATTAGCCATGTGTTTGAGGAGGCCATGTCCCTCTAATGGGGTATGGTTTCCTAAGTACCATGACTTTTTTTTTAAGTTTTGGTTCAGTCCCATAGCCTCCCAAGCAGGTCTCAACTCAGAAAATGCCCTACATGGAAAACTAGGTATGCATGGGGGCGCTTCTGCTTTCAGTCAGTCCCAGTAGCCCACTAAAAGTTCCTCTGGGTGTTCTTTGCCCCCATAGGCTGCCTCTGCCTAGATTAAGACTGATTCCCAGCCTGTCCCTAAAATCAGCAAATGTTTCCAGAAAAAAAACCAGCTAGTGATTATCAACTCACCTTACAAGGGCTCTCCCCTCTCTGGAGTTTTTGTTTACCTCAAGTTAGATAACAAGTCCTTCTTACTTCACAGCTCTCTGATACATTTTAAACTATGATATTTTTAACTTATTCTGCACTTTCTAAGGTTGTTGTAGCAGGAAAATTGTCCTGTTACAACCTACTATGTCCTATTTGGAAGGAAAAGTCACTTGTAAAACTCAGTTATAGCATGTCTACAATGCCCAAAGTATAAGTGATACCTTCAGTTTATAACCCAAATCCTCACATTTCTTTAGACTTAGACATTTATATAGATTCATTCCTCACTACAAAACCCTTCTGCAAAATTTTTCCATCCATGATTTGGTAGACTTTTTAGGAGATTAAAAAAAATAATAACCATAATTGAGCTCTTACCATGTACTCAACATTTTATGGATATAACATTTTACTTTGACAACAAACCCTTGATATGGGGATTTTTCTATTTTTATAAATGAAAAGACAGAAACTAGAGTTAGTCATAGGCCTAGAGCCATGTACCGGGATCCATCCGATCTTAAAGTCCCTAAAAAAATACTATTTTGCTTTCCCTTTAGGGTTAAATACTCTACAACTGTACTATAAAAAAATAGCCACTAGCCACATGTAGCTATTTTAATTTAAACTAGTAAAATTTAAAATTCAGTTCCCCAGTTACACTAGGTGCATTTCATATGTTTAATAACTATATGTGGTTAAAGGCTACCATAATGGAAGACAAAAATATAAATCATTTCCATCATTGCAGAAAGTTTTACTGGAAAGCTCTACTCTTAGATTTTTATAGAAAAAAAAGGAAGATTTTATAAGAACAAAATACTTTGAGTTCTTCATATTTTAAAAATTTTTGTGATCTGGGGTACCTGAGTGGCTCAGTCAGTTGAGTGTCTGACTTAGGCTCAGGTCATAATCTCGGGGTTTATGAGTTGGAGCCCCACATCAGGCTCTCAGCTGTCAGCACAGAGCCTGCTTTGGATCTTCTGTCCCCCTCTGTCTCTGCACCTCCCTCACTTGCACTACCTCAAAAATTAACATTAAAAAAAATCTGTGATATATATGTCTTTATTTTTTTATTTGAATTTTTTGCATGCCTTTATTTTTATTTTTTTATTTTTTTTTAACGTTTATTTATTTTTTTGGGACAGAGAGAGACAGAGCATGAACGGGGGAGGGGCAGAGAGAGAGGGAGACACAGAATGGGAAGCAGGCTCCAGGCTCTGAGCCATCAGCGCAGAGCCTGATGCGGGGCTCAAACTCACGGACTGCGAGATGGTGACCTGAGCTGAAGTCGGGCGCTTAACCGACTGAGCCACCCAGGCGCCCCGCATGCCTTTATTTTTAAATAATGATTTTGTAGCAGGATTCTCACACAGAGTCGTGGCACTGAGGCTTTTCTTTCCAGGAAGCAACTTTATTCCTGCCAGCACCACTCAGTTGGGTTCCTACCTGAAGAACTGAGCCCCAAATGCCATGTGGTGTAGTTTTTTTTATATATTTGCCACTTCTTTGTCTCCCATATATGGTAACATACAAACATGTAGACTGATTAAGTGGTCTCATGTTACAAGGTCGTGAGGGCTGTTGTCACGGAAGCATATAACCAGGTTGCTTGAGGTTTTTTTGTTTTTTTGTTTTTTCTTTCCTTAGGGAGGGGTCTCTACCACATTCTCCTCTTTGATGCTCTGACCCCTCTATTTTGGGTCAAAGAGCATCATCTTGGTTTAGAGTTTATATTTTTATAACAGCCTTACCTGAGTGGCCGTTCTTTTTAAATTATGGCCTCAATGAGACAAGACAGACCATACAACCAGGGGAGTTAAGCAAGGTAAGATTAAGCAACCTCCCAGGATAATTTTTAAGAGAGTTTTGAATCCCCTGAAAGTTGAAAACCATTCTCTAAATAACTGCCTGGGGTTTTAACCATTCCAGGTCTGGACAGGGATATGAGAAATTCTTTTCATTTGATTTGTGATACCTTCTACGACTTTTTTCTCATTATCTATCTGTAGGCAGCAGTTGCTTAGGTTAAACTTTTTACAAACTTCTTCCTCAGAAGCAAGTAGGCAATCTAAGGCCAAGCGATTTTGATCGACAGCATTGCGCATTTTGGTTTGTTGCTTGGCTAGTAAGTTATGAGGTCTGGCACTTTATTGGTTATAATTTTTATAACTGCTTGTAGTCTGATTATGAGGTTTAGCATGTAAATGGGAGTGCGGTAGCCCAAGGACCCATCATCTGCGCAGGTGGCAGGGCCATAATATTGGATTATATGCTCGGGAGGCCATTTATCATCTTTTTAATTGCCGATTTGTAAGGCATGCCGCTTTTTTTGAGTCTCCCTGTCCCCATACACTTGCACTAGAGCCATGTAGCGGGATCCATCCGATCTTAAAGTCCCTAAAAAAATACTATTTTGCTTTCCCTTTAGGGTTAAATACTCTACAACTGTACTATAAAAAAATAGCCACTAGCCACATGTAGCTATTTCAATTTAAACTAATAAAATTTAAAATTCAGTTCCCCAGTTACACTAGGTGCATTTCTTATGCTTAATAACTATATGTGGTTAAAGGCTACCATAATGGAAGACAAAAATATAAATCATTTCCATCATTGCAGAAAGTTTTACTGGAAAGCTCTACTCTTCGATTTTTACAGAAAAAAAATAGGAAGATTTATAAGAACAAAATAGAGTTCTTGCATATTTAAAAAAATTTTTTTTTAATTTTTAAAAAATTTTTAAATTTTTTTTTTTCAACGTTTATTTATTTTTGGGACAGAGAGAGACAGAGCACGAACGGGGGAGGGGCAGAGAGAGAGGGAGACACAGAATCGGAAACAGGCTCCAGGCTCCGAGCCATCAGCCCAGAGCCCGACGCGGGGCTCGAACTCACGGACCGCGAGATTGTGACCTGGCTGAAGTCGGACGCTTAACCGACTGCGCCACCCAGGCGCCCCATAATTTTTAAAAAATTTTTTAAAAAGCCTCCCAAATGTTTCCCTCAGGCAAGTGAGAGCAGGAAGATGGACGAATAGTTTCCAGCACACATGCATGATCCTGACCAGACTGAGGGAAGTACTATATAGGCTGTCCTTCCACATATTAGTTTGGTCCACCTGGGGCCTGCCATTTGATGGCTGCGTTGACATTGTTCCAGGCCTCTTAGAGATGAGAGAAGTTAGACAAGGGGTGGAGATCTGGCTCAAGGTGATCTGGGGTCCCCCACCATCGGGGTTTTTTTTGGCAGTTGAGTTATAAAATCTTTGGCCTAGGCATGTTAAGTTTTTAACAAAGACAACAGTGAACTTTTTCCCTGCTAGGGAAAACAGTTTTTCCCAATAATTGAGCTTTTGAGAAGCCAAACCCCAGTAGTAGGACTGGGGTATTTTGTTTTACCATAAGGTTTGTGGGGATCTAATTTTCTAGTCTCTTACGGCCGTTGTTTCCCCATGTTGGTACCAACGAAGTATCCTATCCACAAAAAGAAGGTGAGTGTTAACAGAAACCTCTCACTACATTTTCAGCCAGCCAGGGTGGCCTTGGCCAATCCTATGGCAAAGAATAGAGCAAGAATCATAATAATAACGAGAAACAAGGCGCGACAGTGCATCACAGTAAGGAAACATATAGAAAATAAGGACAGTCTTTTGTTTCATCGGACAGCTTGAAACTGTCAAGCTCCTGCCACGTGTAGATTAGTCAGCTTCTGCAGTGACTAAAGCAAGGCTGCAGTCTCCTGGAGCCTCTGGAGTTGCAGACTGCTTCTCCCATATGGTCAGCTTGCATGGCGTTGATGGATCAGGAATGCACTCCCAGTTTCGAGATGCCGGCTTTACTCTGCTGTAGTGAATCCAGGGACCCACTTTGGCTACCTTTACTGAGTAGGGATGGACAAAATGACAGTGAACAGGCCCCTTTAGGGGTTGGACATTCCATTCCTTCACCCATACAGCATCTCCTGGTTTAAAGAGGTGAGCGTCTGTGGTCAGACTCACAGGTAACTGCTCCCTGACCCAGTGGTATAAGGTGGTTAGGGTAGAGCCAAGGCCCGCATCTGTTGCCTTAGGGTTAATTTGCCTATCTCATTTAGATGCCCCGCTTATGCCCTTGATAATGGGGGGAGGGCACCCATAAAGGATTTTATAAAGGGAGAATCCCATCTGCTTCTTTAGCCTCCCACTTACACCTGCAGTCTGCCTCCCTGAAGGTCCCTATCTCTCCCTGCCTAATGTTAACCCTTTTCTTATGTATTTCTCCCCTGGAATAGGGCCTGTAACTGCTATTAGGGAACAGGGACGATGACCGTATTGGCTCCTTCAAGCTGATAAGGGATGGTGTGGGGATACAGCAGTTAGAGTCTACCCTACGGTCAGTCGAGTGGCCCACGGTGTGGTTCTACAGGAAGGCTGGCAGGCATGAGGCGGCATAAACATTAGCAGACACAAAGAGAAAAACACAAAGTAGAGATTATACTGACCAACAAGATGGCACCTTAAAATGTCTCCAGTTTTTAAACCTGTCAAACAATCTAGGAGAGACCCTGACTTTGTCAGTGGCATATGTCAAGGAATCTCTCGTACCCCAGGTGCTGGAGGAGTAGGAGCAGTAAGTAATCAATGGTGGCTCTATTTCCAAGAGTTTGGCCCTAACTTAATTAAAAGAAAATTTTAAGCATCTAATGCTTGTTAGCTATTATTTAGAGGTTTGCTGAGTATAAGCAGACAGTTTGCTTTATTTTGAGGTGTAAAACTTTTCTAAGAGCCTGGAGTTCTACTAGAGAAAGAGTCAGGCAGCCATTTACCATTATTAATTTGCAAATTTTTAGGTAAGCCAAACCTGGGTATTATTTTAATGTGTATTTATTTTTGAGAGAGACGGAGACAGAATGCAAGTGGGGAAGGGGCAGAGAGAGAGGGAGACACAGAATCGGAAGCAGGCTCCAGGCTCTGAGATGTCAGCACAGAGCCCAACGCAGGGCTCGAACCCATGAGCTGTGAGATCACGACCTGAGCGGAAGTCGGACGCTCGACCAACTGAGCCACCCAGGCGCCCCGGGTATTATTTTATAAAGCAGAATTTTTATTACTTTTTGTGCCTTTTCTGTTTTGTAGGGGAAGACCTTTACCCAATTAGTAAAAGTATTAACCCATACCAACAGATGTTGGAATCTCTTTGACCTTGAATGAGTGAAACCTAATTGTTAGTCTTTCCTGGATAGCCTCCAGTTTCTTGATTGCCTGGGAGAGCAAGTTTGTGGTTGAGAGGATTGTTTCTAAGACATACTTCACAGGCTGATACTACTTGCTGAACTGTCCTTGACAAATTCTTTTCCAGTAAACATCCTTTGGACCATTTGATACGTTTTGTCCCTCCCTAAATAAAAGGCCTGATGCTGTCTTTTAATGATCTTTTAGCTCTGTGAGCTTGGTAATAGTAACTGGCCTGTTCTGTTTGTAACCATTCCAAGGGCTGGAAATAGTGTCTATGAGTCAGACTGCAGTTTATTTTGGGGGGAGGGGAGAGTAGGTGGGATTGAGTCTCCTTTAATAAATGATATAGCGGGGCGCCTGGGTGGCGCAGTCGGTTAAGCGTCCGACTTCAGCCAGGTCACGATCTCGCGGTCCGTGAGTTCGAGCCCCGCGTCAGGCTCTGGGCTGATGGCTCAGAGCCTGGAGCCTGTTTCTGATTCTGTGTCTCCCTCTCTCTCTGCCCCTCCCCCATTCATGCTCTGTCTCTCTCTGTCCCAAAAATAAATAAACGTTGAAAAAAAATTAAAAAAAAAAATAAATGATATAGCAGGCAAACTATTTTCCTGAACCCTGGTAACTATAGCCTACAATATCCAGTAATTTCCAAAAACTCACATAAATGTTTTCTGTCCTGGCGTTAGCACCACCATAGTCTCTCTAATTTAGTTATAATGTCCCTTTCTAGAAACGGAGTAAGGCTCTCTGACATTATCAGGAAAGAATGAGAAAACATTAGGTTTCCCCATATACATCCCAGGGGCTGAGAGAAAAATTTAGTTTTCTGAAGATGCCTCTAACCGTCATGCTGCATTTGGAGAGTTGGCCTGGGGTAGACAGGAGGACGAAAAGGTAGCTCCGATGTTAAGAAGGAAATCAACCAGTTTTCTTTCTATATTTAGAGTTACCCAAGGCTCTGAGTTTCTGATAGACAGTTGGTTTAGGGGAGCCACCATGAAGAGGCTCAGGCCCATTAGTCCCTTCCAGGGACATTGGTTATCTGAGCCCTCACAGATAGAGGTCCCCAAGGGCATTCAGATTTCCAGTGATTGTCTCCACATAAGGGCAAGGCTTATGGGGTTTTAATTTCGGTTGTCCTCTCTCAGGACGTTCTCATTTTAGTGCTCTGAATGGTCATGTAAATGGCACTTGGTGCCAGGACCTCAGGAAGTCTGGTCTGACATAGTAGTAAGGCCACAACTAAGGCCTCAGATTTTTTCTTTAAGCCTCTTTTTCATTTATATGTTTGTTTGTTTGTTTGTTTGTTTGTTTGTTTTATTCTCCTCTTGATCTTGGTTGTAATGTTACAGCAAGTACTCAGCGCTCAGGAAGAAATAAGCCACACACACCCTGGGAATCAGAAAAGACTGTTTATTGCGCATTGGTGTCGGCCCAGCAGAGTCACCTCCAAAGGCTGAGCCCCAAACCTTGGCACCTCCTTTCATGACTGGGATGGTAGGGGGTTGAGAGACAAAAGAAAAAGGGGAGGGGGCCCTTATCAGTGATGCTATCTGGGCAGTTGGTAGACACAGGAGACAAACAAGATTACAAAAGCCAAAAGTATGCAAGGGGAGAATCCAGCCGTGGGCATCTGACTGGCCTCTTTTATCTTGTTTTTACAGCTTTTCTTCTCATTCCCCCCTCTTGATTCTCAAGCTGCTGTAGCAGACGTAGAGAGAATCAGTTTGTGGGGGCCAGGGAACCCTTTGCTGCCATGGGAGGAGGGGGGAAGACCATTCTGGCTTCTTCCTGCTGGACAGGGATGTCGAAGGGAGGGGTGAGGCAGCTAGGGTTCTTCGTCATCCAAAGGAGAGTGGCGACAGCTAGAATGGTCCAACTGGAGCACCATCTGGAGTTTTATAGCTTCTAGAGGAGAGGAAACAAACCTGGTTGGCATATTAAGAATGCAAGGACTGGGGCGCCTGGGTGGCTCAGTCGGTTAAGCGTCCGACTTTGGTTCAGGTCATGATCTCGCAGTTCGTGAGTTTGAGCCCTGTGTCAGGGTCTGTGCTGACATCTCAGAGCCTGGAGCCTGCTTCCCATTCTGTGTCTCCCTCTCTCTCTGCCCCTCCCCTGTTCATGCTCTGTCTCTCTCTGTCTCTCTCTGTCTCTGTCTTTTTTAATTTTTAACAAAATTAAAAAAAAAAAAAAAAAAAAGAATGGTGGATCCAGGCAGTTAGACCTGCAACCTTGGGAGCTGTGGGCATGGTTAGCACAACTAAATAAGGTCCCTTCCAGGTAGGTTTAAGTGGTTCCTTTTTCCAATTTTTTACCCAAACCTGATCCTTAGGTTTGTGGGGGTACAGTTATTCCTAGGGAAATAGGTATCCTGTCTGTCACCCATCTATGTATCTCAAATACAGTTTTCCCCAGTCCTTGTAGTTGTTTTTGTTTTTCTAAATTCCCTAGCTCTGTCAGGTCCCCCTTGAATTTGACTAGTGGAGGGGGTCTTCCACATAGGATCTCGAAGGGGGAGAATCCTATTTTTGCCCAGGGTGTTCAGTGTATTCAGAGAAGAGCTAGGAGTAGTATATCTGGCCAGGGCAAGTTAGTTTCCTGACATAGTTTTACCATGGCAGATTTAAGGGTCCGTTTCAAACCTCCCACTTTCCCTGAACTCTGGGGCCGGAAGGCTGCATGTAAGTTCCATCGGATGCCTAGGACTTTGGCTACTTGCTGCACCACCTCGGTCACGAAAGCTGGGCCATTGTCTGAGCCTATGGTTAACGGCATACCATGTCTGGGAATGGTATCCCTTAGCAAGGCCTTAGTTACTTCTCTTGCCTTTTCCGTGTGTGTGGGATAGGCTTCAACCCAGCCTGAAAACGTGCAGATGAATGCCAAAAGATATTTATATCCTTTACTGGGTCTTATTTCAGTAAAGTCTACCTCTAAATCTTCGAAGGGTGCCTGACCACAGCGTTGGATTCCCATGGGCCCAGTGGGGTCTTGCTTGGTGTTATTTTGAGCACAGAGGAGGCATCATTGAGAGACTGAGGCACAGAGGGATGGGAGTCGAGCAATTACATAGTAATGGCTTAATAAGGTTTTAAGGGCAGTTTTTCCTAGGTGGGTGAACTCATGCTGTTGGAGAGCCACCTGTTGGACTAGCTCTTTGGTCTGGAAGTACCCACCATCCTTCTTTTGTCTGGCCTCCTTTTTCCTATTGTGCCCCATTTTGTTTCTTGGATTGTGCACTTTGGGCAAGTTGGCAGTTGTGGGGCCAGCATGATTTTTGAGGGTGTTGCTTGTTTTCCTGCTGCTTATTTAGCTGTGGCGTTGGCTCATCAGTTACCTTCTGACACTGAGTCCTTTCTCTTTGGTGTCCCTTGCAGTGAATGACTGCTTCCTCCCTCGGTTCCCAGACTGCTCTTAATAGTTTTAGGATTTCTTCCTGATTTTTTATTTCTCTTCCTCCTGCGGTCAAAAGTCCTCTCTCCTTGTATAGAGCCCCATGTACATGTGGAGTGGCAAAGGCATAGTGCGAGTCAGTGTGTATGTCGGCCCGTTTGTCTTTACTGAGTTCTAGTGCTCTTATTAGGGCCCACAGTTCTGCTCTTTGGGCTGACCATCCTTGTGGAAGGGCTTTTGCCTCTGTGACCTCAAAATCAGAGACTACTGCATAACCAGCATATATTTTGCCTTCGTTCATGAAGGCTGCTGCTGTCGGTGTACAGGATGAAGTCACGATTTTCCGAGGGCCTATCTGATAGGTCGGGTTGGCTAGAATAGATTTCATCAAGTACTTCTAGACAATTGTGCTCTGGGAGCCCCGCTGCTGCAGGCAAGAAAGTGGCAGGCTTTGGAGTTTTTACAGCTTCCAGTCTTATCCATGGGTTCTCACAGAGCAGTTCCTGATATTGTAACATCCAAGCATGCGTTAGCCAGTGTTGCCCTCTGGCCTCCATCAAGGTAATAACAGAATGGGGAACCTTAACATTTAGATTTTGCCCCAACATGAGTTTGTCTGCTTCTTTGATTAAAAGTGTGGTGGCTGCTAGTGACCTCAGACAGGGTGGCCATCCTGCCGCAACGGAGTCAATCTGCTTTGAAAGGTATGCCACTGGTCTTTGGCAAGGTCCAAATTCCTGGGTGAAAACCCCCGGGCCACCCCATTCTTCTGTATGTACGAACAGGTTGAAATCTCGTGATACATCTGGGAGTTTCTTGATTAGGGCCCCCGAAAAGGGGTGCTCTTTCTTGCCCCTTTAGTACCTCGTATAGAGGTCTGGCCAACTCTGAGAACCATGGGATCCATATTCGACCGAATCCCGCTGCTCCCAGGAACCCTCGGATCTGCTGGTGGGTAGTGGGAATCGGAATGGCACAGACTGCCTGATTCCTTTCGGCTCACAGCATCCGTTTGCCTTGGGTAATTTTAAAGCCCAAATATTTAACTTCCCATTGGCAAATCTGTGCTTTTTTCTTTGACACCCGGTATCCTGCCTCTGCTAGTAGCCTGAGTAGGGCCCTGGTTCCCTCCTAGCACTGGGGTCCCTGTGGGACTGGCTAGCAGAAGATCGTCCATATATTGAAGGAGGACGCATCCTACGTCCCATCCCAGAAATCTGGCTAAATCAGATGCCAGAGCCCCACTGAATAAGGCTGGTGAATTTTTGAATCCTTGTGGCAGCCTAGTCCAAGTGAACTGTTCCTTTGCCCCTGTGGCAGGGTTTTCCCATTCAAAAGCAAATAGGGGTTGGCTATTAGATGCTAGCTGGAGACAGAAGAAGGCTTCTTTTAAATCTAGGCATCTGAACCATCCTGCTTCCGAGGGTATGAGTCCTAGTAGAGTGTAGCCTGTTGAAGTGTGTCTGGATCCCCAGGTGTGCCTCCCATGGGACCATGTATTGGCATATTTCGACAGGTTGAGATTCAGTCTTTAGGTCATTTAATATCAGGGGGTGGTTTTTTGCCAGACCAAGGGAGTTTCCCTTCTACCCAAACTGAAGGGAATTCAGCCTCTAGCCTTGGGGCCACAGTTGGCTCACTGAGAGGGGAAGTATATAATCTCCATTCCTCTTCCATGGAATCGTCAGGGACAAAATCATGGGTTGGGCCTTTTTGTTTAGGCACAATTGTGTCTGTCCATCTGAGGAGAAGGCTATTTCTGCCCTCAACTTGGCTAGGAGGTCTCTACCTAACAGTGAGACCGGGCAGTCAGGTAGATACAGGAATTCGTGAACTACTTGGTGACGCCCCCCCCCACCCCCCCACCCCCCGAGCCGGCACTGTCAGGGACCGCAAAATGGCCTTCAGGTTTGTGCCTCTGTGGCTCTTGCAATGGTGACTTCTCGACCTGACAGAGGTGCTACCTTGTGTGTCACCAGAGTGTTCGGCCCCAGTGTCGACCAGGAAGTCTAATGTTTGGCCCCCTCACCACCACCCCCCCACACACACACCACCTTCATTTAGACCATGGGCTCATGGGGGCCTAGTTGGATAGAGCCTGGTCTTTCCTAATCAGAGTCCACTCCTAGTTTGGAGTCCTCTCCAGTTTGATCAGGTCAGCCTCAGGTGGTCCTGGTTGGTAATGGCTGGGTGGAGTGGTTTTTGCTTTCCCTTTTTGGTGGTTGGAGCATTCATTTTTCCAGTGTCCACATTCCTTGTAGTAGGCACATTGATCACGTCCCAGTGGCACCCCTCTTTTTTGTTCTTGACTCTGTCATGGTTTCTGTAGGGGTCCTTCTGGAGAGGGTGGTGGCCCCAAAGCAGTGGCAGGAGAGCTGCCTTTTGTTTCATTCTTTGGTCTGCCTCCTTTCTGGCAGCTTGATCCTGGTTTACAAAAACCTTGTTGGCGATTTCCAATACTTCAGTGACTTTTTTTCCAGTGAATCCTTCCAATTTTTGGAGCTTCTGTCTAATGTCACTTTGGGCCTGTCCCACAAAGGCAGCATTGACCATGTGCTGATTTTCAGGGGCTTCTGGGTAGAATGGAGTGTAAACTCTGAAGGTATCACATAATCTTTCACAGAAATCAGCCGTACTCTCTTCTGGTTTTTGTAGGACCTCAGATACCTTTGCCATGTTAGTGGGCTTTTTGGCCCCTGCTTTTACCCCCTGGAGGAAGGCGAGTCGGTATATTTCTAATCTGGCCCTTCCCACCTCTGTGTTGGGGTTCCAGCGCGGCTCCTCTTCGTGTATAGCCTCCCGTACCCAATCTTCAACGTCTAGATTCCCATCTGGTGCCTGAGTCTGGAGCCATTTGCTGGCTTCGCTGACAATTCGTCAGCGCTCTTCCGTGTTGAAAAGGGTAAGAAGAAGCTGCTTACAGTTGACTCAGGCAGGATGGTGAGTCTGAATTATAGATTCTAGGAGATCTATCATCACTTGTGGTTTCTCAGAGTAGTGCGGCATGTGCTGTTTCCAGTTGAGGAAGTCAGTGTGGAGAACAGTTGTTAGTAGAAAACCGATGCCCCCTCTTGTAAGGTCCCGTTGGGGCCTATTCTCTGGGGACCACTTGTCTCCCACAATGGCATCTGCATTGCCATTGGGGGCCTTGGACCTTGAGCTTCGGACCTGAGGCATCTTCCTACTGGTTCAGGTGTCCCTGGTTGGGGTAGGCTGGCTGCTGGCAGAGGCATGATTGATGGAGGTGGACTATCAGGCAGGCGAGGTTCCCTTCCCTCGATTGATGGGTTGCTGGGGTCATAGGGTGGCAGAAATGGAAGGACTTCTTCTGAATTTTCTTGGAAGATGGGGGGCAGTTTTTCTGCTGTGAAGTCTTCTTCTTGGCCTGTGTCACTGAGACCCTACACTGTTCCTTACTATTAATGCAGAACTGGACCCAAGGAGGCTTGACTTAGGCTATGTCCAGTCATTGATCAATGTATGGGAATTGATCTGGGTGGCCAGGGTCTCCACTAATTACTTTATAAATAGCTTGAACTGTGGGGACATCTAGGGTGCTCTCAGGGGGCCAGCCTGCACCAAACGTGGGTCATTCTAATTCACAGAGGGTGTGTAACTTCCCCGGGGTCAATTTGACCCCATAGTCACCTGAAAATCCCTTTTTAAAATTCTTAATCGTACATTCCAAAACAGTTGGTTTTGAGGAACTCTCTCCATCGTGGTATCCTAGATAGATCCCTCCCAATGTACAGTGTCGTAGGACAAACATGAGGGAAGAGGTCACTTTTTCTGCCTAGCCACTCCCCTCTCAGGGATCTAGACACCCTTTAGCATTGGCAGGTCAGTATAAACCCCTGACCTGGATCAGTCCTCTGAGGACCTGATTCTGCCTTGAGCCGTATGAGGTCATCAAGGAATCAGAATCACAAGGTAGGACCCACTCAAGCTCCGTAGCCGAGACGGTGGAGCATGGGCACTCACACATACATTCAGACAGATTGCAGGCTTTCACCCAGGACTTCCTTGTCCTATGTGGTGACTGTGTCGCCCAGGAGGTGATCAGACTCCTCTTCTGCCTCTAGGGCGGACCTGAACTCTGTCTTGGGTCCCTGGGGACACTTACCTGATCCGACGTCCCATCCTGGCAGAATTTTCTGATTCCCCTTGGAGTCCATCCGAGCGCAGCAGGGACTGACTATTGCCAAGCCCAGCGAGGGTCAGGGTCCAGTGAAATCACATGGCATGCCTTCCTTTCCATTGTAGGGCCCTCGAAGATTGGATTCTCTGCTGGCCTCCCACAACAGTGGCTCGAGGGGCCAGCGTGACTGTTGAGTTTCCCGGCCCATGCACCAAATGTTACAGCAAGTACTTGGCGCCAGGAAGAGACAAGCCATATGCACTCAGGGAATCAGAAAAGACTGTTCATTGCACACCAGTGCCAGGCCAGGGGAGTCACCTCCAAAGGCTGAGTCCCAAACCTTGGCATCGGCCTCCTTTTATGGCTGGGATGGTTGGGGGTTGAGAGACAAAAGAAAAAGGGGAGGGGGCCTTTATCAGTGGTGCTATCTGGGCAGTTGGTGGACACAGGAGGCAAACAAGATTACAGAAGCCAAAAGTATGCAGCCTCGGGCATCTGGCTGGCCCCTTTTATCTTGTTTTTACTAGCTTTTCTTCTCATTAATAGCTCCTAAGAGCTCCTCCAGGGTCCCTTCAAGGCCAACAACCAATTTTTGTATATTCTCTGAATATTTAGGGCTGATTGAGTGATAAATTTGTCCTTTAAAATCATCTCAGCCTTAGGAGTCTCAGGGGAGATAACCATATATTTAATGAGAGCCTCTCTCAACCTCTCCAGGAATGCCATTGGGCTCTCATTTTGTGTTTGTAAAATAATGGCTAATTTAGCATAATTTAAGGGCTAAATCTTAGATTTCCTTAATTTTTTTTCAAAACAGCTGTCTCACTAAGGGTCTAATTTAACAAAAACATTATATCTTTCCAGGTCAACTCAAAACATACGTAATATTCTGAAAAGCCTTTATATACTTATCTGATCAGAAAATTTACCTAGATCCCCTTTTACCTGTCTTAATAAGGTTTTTTCTTCTGGCATTCTAGCTTCTTATAAGGGAAACATGCCTGTTACATTATGGGGAGGGCTTGGATAAGGTGGGTAGCAGGGAGCAAAATTGTAATTTTTTATACATATAGATTGAGGACCCGAGGAGGAGGAGGATGAAGATCCCTCTCCTCCTTCTCTAGGTCTGTTTTGGATACAGGTAAGGGGCCCTTAATTGTTTCCCGTCCTGATTGCTGGACTTTAGAAAGAGTTGCCATTAAATTAGCATCCACCTTACATTGCTTACATATATCTTGATTTGTTTTTATTAAGGCCCCAAAACCATGAACATAGGGGAATTCTCCCCATCTCCCTTCACATTTGCAAAACAAGTCCAATTATAGGATAATACTGTCACTGATATTTCCCTCTGGCTGCCAGGTTCCCTCTTCCAATTTGTATTGGGGCCAAGCCTTTGGGCAAAAGAAAATGAATCATAATGCATTCCAAAGGAGTAATGGCTTTGGTTGGGGAGTTACCCAACTATAGGAAAAAGGAAGAAAGTTGTCTCTTATTTCAATTTCCTAGAGCTGGCCAGGAGAAACCTCATCTCCTGGCCCCGTGCATTTTGGCTGGGTATGGGACTGACAGCCAAAAGCCCTGTCAGTCTTGCGAGGTGCTGGGAGTAGTCATTCTTACCCAGGCTTGACCCTATCTCCAAGAGCTGACCTGGTCTTTCCTATTTTTTCTTACCCCTCCGTTTGTCACCTGCAGGACTTTGGGGTATGGACTGTGACCAAGCAAGACTTTCCTGGTTGTTGTAGGATGCACTAATTTTATTTTGGCCCAACAGTAACTTACATATTGATCATTGGCCATTGAGCAAAACAAAAGAGACTCTTAAAAACTGAGGACAAACTGAGGGTTGATGGGGGGTCGGGGGGGGGGGGGGGGGGGAAGGGTAGGTGTTGGGTATTGAGGAGGGCACCTGTTGGGATGAGCACTGGGTGTTGTATGGAAACCAATTTGACAATACATTTCATATTTAAAAAAAAAAATGATCATTGGCCATTGAGGGAGGGAGTTAAAGGGCCAAAGTCTAGGTCTATCCTACCTTCTTCAACAATGCCCACATAAATATGTTTTAGCCATGTGGATATCCATTTGTGGCACACAATGGGCTAAGTTTAGTAAAATGGCTCCCATGTATCTTAGTAAAAGCCCTTCATATACCATCCATCCCTCATATGGCAGAGGCATCCGTTCCTCTGCTAAACAGGAACAACACAAATGTGGAGGATTTGGAGGCCGGCTCCAAGGGTATTGCCATCATTTTCCCAGTCTTTGGATCAAAGTAGAAGGAATTTTAATCTTAACCCAGTGCACCTTTAAAATCCATTTATTTTAACCTTAGTCCATCCTGACCACACATAAAATTTCTTTTTAAATATTTCCTTCACGAACCTTCTACAACTTTTCTTTGCATTTAGATTTTGTCCTAGGCCATTTCTCTCCAAATAATAAGTTTCATTCAGGACAAAATTACTTTCTTTTACCTTTAACAAAAAATATATTTCTATTTTTTTATATCTTTCATATCTCCTACTTTCCTACATACAGAGTTGCTTTTCTTATTTTATTAAGTTTTAACTACATTTAGCAGAATTTTAACTCTTAGAAACCTTAGTCTCCAGGGAAAACTTAGTAACCATTTGTGAACTCTATGTTACATCAGAATTATTTTATTATTTATTTATTTAAAAAAAATTTTTTTTAACGTTTATTTACTCTTGAGACAGAGAGAGACAGAACATGAATGGGGGAGGGTCAGAGAGAGAGGGAAACACAGAATCTGAAACAGGCTCCAGGTTCTGAGCTGTCAGCACAGAGCCCGATGCGGGGCTCGAACTCACGGACAGTGAAATCATGAGCCGAAGTCGGCCGCTTAACCGCCTGAGCCACCCAGGCGCCCCCAGAATTATTTTAGATGGCAAACTTATGAATCCATTAAGCACAAACCATGTTTTTCAACAGATCCAAATATCATTAGTTTTTTGCAATAAGTCAAAAGCACAGACCTACATCTAATAATTAGTGCTCTAGCCTCTAATCTTGTTAGATATCCAATGAATTTAATCCCAACTTATTATGCAAGTAAAAACTTTAACATTTTAGGTTAACAGAGACTTTGAAAGCGATCTTAACAATTACCCCCCCCCCAAAAAAAAAACTATGAGACAAAGAAAAACCATTAGTTTAAGTCATCCTTTTTTTGTTAACAAATTGGCACAGAGGTAACCTGAGTTTATTTGACCTTCAGCAAATCTAGGTAGAATAAAAGTTTTTTTAATGTTAATACACATTGTCTCAAACCATCAAACTTAAAGTAGCTTAAACACTGAATACGTTTTACTTGGGTCTACGTCAAACAATTTGTTCCCCATGGTTAACTTTCACCTGGGACGTTGGTGGGGAAATCCGAAGAAGTTCGTGGTCCTTGACATCTAGGGTGGGAGGAGGAGCTGATGGTGCCTGAGGCATTGAGGAGCCAGTGGTGCAGGCCACCCCCAGGTGGTGCAGAAAAGGAGGGGGGCGGGGAGGGAAGGCAGAAAAGGAGAGGTGTCAGTAGAAGGCAGAGAAAGAGAAGTCTGAGTTTTAAATCTTGTCAGCTCAGAGAGAGGAGTAGATTCCAGGTTTCTTTTGTTTTGTTTTGTTTTCCACTAGTGGCATTAGGCAGTCCCAAGTCAGTCAGAAGAAGGCAGGTAATTTCCCTGAAACAAAAGGAGTTCTGGCAGCTGCTTGGGAATATTCCTTAAAGTCCCCATTCTGAGGTAGAATAACCAGAGACAGTTGACTCTAATTACCATAGTCCATTGACCGAGGCAATGAATGTTAGGCAAGTCCCCACACACAGTCACACTGCAACTCCAACCCACCGCCCAGCACCCAGTTCCTTAGAGTTGCAGCTTCTTTCCAGCAACTCTGGGAAGTGATCAGGCTCCCCTTCTGCATCTTAGGGGCAGGTTTGCCAAAACAAACCCGGATTCTTACCAGTCTGATGGGCGGCGCTGTCTGAGCTGGTTCCTGGGCCTCACCAGTTCCACTGGAACACATGGGGTCCTCACCTGAGCCTCACTCCCGGCTAGTCTCCTGCGAATCAAGTGGTCTGCTGGCCCATCAGGTGAGCTGCCTCTCCGAGTGCCCCGAGGTTCGTATCCCCAGTGGCAGAGGAGATAGAAATGCACCGGCTCCAAATCCCAGACGAGCCCCCAAACGAGCCCCCAAGTAATGTAGCAGGATTCTCACACAGAGAGTCCTGACACCGAGGCTTTTCTTTCCAGGAAGCAACTTTACTCCGGAGGCCAACACCACTCAGTTGGGTTCCTACCTGAAGAACTGAGTCCCCGAACGTCACATGGTATAGTTTTTTATATATTGTCCACTTTTTTATCTCCCATATATGGTAACATACAAACATGTAGCCTGATTGAGTGGTCTCATGTTATAAGATTGTGAGGGATGTTGTCCCGTGAGCATATAGCCAGGTTACCTTGAGGTTTTTTTGGTTTTTGTTTTTCTTTCCTTAGGGAGGGACCCTACCACAATTTCCCTGGGTATAGAATCCTAGGGTGACATTTTCTTACACTAAGGATTTCAAGGACTTAATATAATCTTTTAGTGGTGAATGTTGCTATAAGAAGTCTGGAGCCAGCCTTATTTCTTTACAATAGCTTTATTGAATTGCATATTTTCGATACAAATACCTTATCAAATATGCAATTTGCAAATATTTTCCCTATTATGTGAGCTTGATGGTATCATTTGCAGCATAAGAGTTTTCAATTTTGAATAAATTTATTCTTTTATTTTATATTGCCCCACATGCTTTTGTAGTCTTATCTAAGAAACCATTGCTCCACTGAACGATCATAAAGATTTATTCCTATTATTTCTTCTATTTCTTTATTAAAGTTTATTTATTTATTTTGAGAGAGGGAGCGAGTAAGGAAGGGGCAGTGAGGGAGAGAGAATTCCAAGCAAGCTCTGCACTGTCAGCACAGAGCCCAACGTGGGGCTCAAATTCATGAACCATGATATCATGACCTGAGCCAAAATCAAAAGCCAGATGCTTAACTGACTGAGCCACCCAGGCACCCCTCCTATTATTTCTTTTAAAGGTTTTTTGTTTTATCTCTCACACAGACATCTGTGATCCACTTGGAATTAATATTTGTGTATAGTGTACAGATGGGGTCCAACTTCATTCTTTTGTACATGGACATTCAGTTGTTCCAGTGCCATATGTTGAAAAGACTATTCTTTCCCTTATTGAATTGTCTTGGCACCCTTCTCAAAAATCAATTGAACACAAATGTGAAGATTGATTTGTAGCCTCTAAATTTTATCCCACTAATCTTATGCCTGTTTTTATGCCATTACCGCACTTTATTGATTACTGTTCCTTTTTGCATATTGTTCTTGGATCCTGAAACCTTGCTGAACTCATTTATTCTAAAATTTTTGTATTGGTGCGAATTCCTTAGGATTTTCTAAGGTCATGTCATCTGAGAATGGACATAGTTTTCTAACCCTGGCTAGAACATCTAGTACAATGTTGAATAGAAATGACAAGAATGGACATCTATGTCTTGTTCCTGACTTTTCACCATTAAGTATGATATTATTTGTGGGTTTTATAAATGGTTTTATCAGGTTCAGGAAGTTCCTTTTTCTTTTCCTAGTTTCTTTAGTGTTTTCGTCATGAAGGGATGTTGAATTTTGTCAAAGGCTTTCTCTGCATCTATTGCAATGTGGTTTTGTTACTTTGCTCTATTAATATTTATTCTATGAATTTGAATGATTTTTTTGTTAGACCAACCCATCTTTCTAGGAATTTGACCATTTTGTCTAGGTTATCTAGCTTGTTGGCATATAATTGTTCATGGTATTCCCTTATAATTCTTCTTATTTCTGTAAGGATAATAGTAATGTCCCTTCTTTAATTTCTGATTTTACTAATTTGAATCTTTTTATTTTCTTGGTCCTTTTACACAGAGATTTGTCAATTTTGTCAACCTTTTCAAGGAACCAACCTTTAGTTTTGTTGATTTTCTCTATTCTATTATCTAGTTCATTTATTTATGTTCTAATCTTTATTATTTCTTTCCTTCTGCTTGCTTAGGATTTAGATGACTTTTCTAGTTTCTTAAGATGGAAGGTTTGGTTATTGATTTGAGTTTTTTTTTAAATATAGCCATTGGGTGGGAATGCAAGCTGGTGCATCCACCCTGGAAAACAGTATGGAGGCTCCTCAAAAAACTAAAAATAGAACTACACTACCACCCAGTAATTGCATTACTAGGCATTTATCTATGGGATACAGGTGTGCTGTTTCGAAGGGACACATGCACCCCCATGTTTATAGCAGCACTATCAACAATAGCCAAAGTATGGAAAGAGCCCAAATGTCCATCGATGGATGAATGGATAAAGAAGATGTGGTATATATATATATATATATATATATATATATATACACACACACAATGGAGTATTATTCGGCAATCAAAAAGAATGAAATCTTGCCATTTGTAACTACATGGATGGAATTAGAGGGTATTAATGCTAAGTGAAATTAGTCAGAGAAAGACAAAGATCATATGACTTCATTCATATGAGGACTTTAAGAGATAAAACAGATGAACATAAGGGAAGGGAAACAAAAATAATATAAAAACAGGGAAGGGGAGGGGCGCCTGGGTGGCTCAGCTGGTTAAGCATCCAAGTCTAGATTCCAGCTCAGGTCATGATTTCCTGGTCTGTGAGATCAAACCCCACATCAGGCTCTGCACTGACAGTGTGGAGCCTGCTTGGGATCCTCTCTCTCTCTCAGTCTCTCTCTCTTCCCCTCCTCTACTCTCTCATGCTCCCTGTCTCTCTCAAAATAAATAAATAAAAAAAAACTTAAAAAAAAAACCAGGGAGGGGGACAAAACATAAGAGACTCATAAATATGGAGAACAAATAGAAAGTTACTGGAAGGGGTGTGGGAGGGGGGATGGGCTAAATGGGTAAGGGGCATTAAGGAATCTACCCCTGAAATCATTGTTGCACTATATGCTAATTTGGATGTAAATTAAAAAAAAAAGTGTTAGAGAGGAAAAAATATATATATATAACCATTGGGGCATCTGGCTAGCTGTCAGAAAAGCACGTGACTCGGTCTTGGAGTCATGAGTTCGAGCCCCACGTTGTAGGTAGAAATTACTAAAAATAAATAAGTAAACTTATACATGTGTGTATATATATATATATATATGTATACGTGTGTGTATATATATGTATGTGCATGTATACACACACACATGCACATATGGTCATTACAGTTATATATTTCCTTTTAAACATGGAATTAGTCATGTCCTGTAAGTTTTGATATATTCTGATTTTGCTTTCATTTATCTCAAAAATATTTTCTTTTTTTAAGTTTTATTTATTTATTTATTTATTATTATTATTATTAATTTATTTATTTATTAGCACATGTAAGTGGGTGAAGGGCAGAGAGGGAGGGAGAGATAGAATCCCAAACAGGCTTCTCACTTTCAGCTCAGAGCCTGACATGTGGCTTGATCTCACGAACCCTGGGATCATGACCTGAGCCAAGATCAAGAGTCAGATGCTTAACTGACTGAGCCACCCAGGCACCCCTCAAAAGTTCTTTTGAACTATGTTTTTCTTCTTTGTACTTGGACATCCCCTCTTAACCACTGGGGGCTAGTGACCCAGTTTTGCATTAGCTAATCGGCCCTAATATGACACTTCTGTGAGACACTCCTGCCCATGCTGCTCCCTTGGTTGTAGCAGCTCCATAAACAAATAGTTCCTCACCCCAACCCCCAGGCCAGATCCTGGAATTTTGCCCCTGCCCAGCCCTGAGCTCTTTCAGCATCTGAGACCATCTCCTCAAAGGCCCTCGAGAATCACAGTGAATAAAACAATTCCTCACATCTACCTAGCTTGTTTGGGTGGAAGAGTTACACTATGTGGATGAAGGCCCAAAGGAAGTCCCAGAAAATTAAGGTGAATATCTTTTTTCTTTTTTTAATGTTTATTTATTTTTGAGAGAGAGAGAGACAGTGTGCGAGCAGGGGAGGGGCAGAGAGAGAGGGAGATACAGAATCTGAAGCAGGCTCCAGACTCGGAGCTGTCAGCACAGACCTCGACGTGGGGCTCAAACTCATGAACCCCAAGATCATGACCTGAAGTCAGACACAACAAACTCAGCCATCCAGGCACCCCTAAGGTGAATATCTTGAATGCCTCCCAGGGGCCTGATGGTGTTACAATGCTGAACACCTGAGAATCAGGATGAGCTGAGAAAATAAAATTTTCTTACTTAAAAACATACTATCGGGGTGCCTGGTTGGCACAGTTGGTTAGGCATCTGACTCTTGATTTTGGCTCAGGTCGTGATCTCGTGGTTGTGAGGTTGGGCTCTGTGCTGGGTGTGGAGTCTGCTTAAAATTCTCTCTCTCTCCCTCTGCCCCTCTCCCCTGCTCACGTGCTTTCTATCTCTAAAAAAACAAAACAAAACAAAACAAAAACAAAAAACGAAAGAACACATAATATTAAATGCAACGTGGTACTCTGGATTGGATCCTGAAACAGAAAAAAGACATTAATGGAAAAACTGGTGAAACCAAATAAAGCTTGTAGTTTAACATTATCGTACCAAATTGTTTGGTTTTGACAAATGTGCGACGGTTAGTAAAATGGTATTAGGGGAAGCTGAATGAATGGTAAATAAGATCTCTGTACTATCTGTTCTGCAAACCTAAAGTTATCTTAACGTTAAAAAAAATGACATGTATTGAGGGATTTTTACGTGCTAGGCACTGTGCTAAGCACCTTAAGTGAATTATTTCAAATAATCCTCACAACAATCCATGAAGTCAGCATTACTGACCCCATTTTACAGGTGTAGGAAGAAGATTTAGGCCATTCTACTAACAATGCATCAGAATACTCCATTAAACAGGAAAAGAGTGAGCATGGGGAGATAGTTTCTTGCCAAGTCCTTTCCCCATGCCCTGCAGAAAGTAGAATTTAGCTGGTTATTAACAAAAGGAAAGAGAAGGTGTAGAAGCTCTTTCCTCTTCCCTATATCCTATGAGATTTAAGATTGGTATGTAGGCAAAAGTGGATAGGTCCTATATTGGGCATCCCAAGTATGAACGTGAAAGATAACTAGGACATAACTATGGCAGAACTAAAAATCTCTAAAGAATCCAGTCATTAGAATATTCTGTCTTTGGGAAAGCTCTCATTGCCTTGTGGAACTTTTAATTGGGTTGCATTCCATGCCTCCAATAACTATCTATCAACATCTAAGGATCCTGAGATATGATTATGTAGATTCAGTCACACTGTACCGGAATTGCATTCAGTGGAAATGACACCTGACTGGACTTCTGGGACTAAGACTGGAGGCACAATCTGCCATAGGCAACATTACATAGTGCAGTAAATCTCTGACATCCTGATATCATCATAAATTCCCAAACTAAGTAGCATAATGTCCCTCAAAAAATAAAAAAAGCACTAAAGTAGAACTGAAAATTTAAGTGGCCCCTTTTAGCCATATAAGTTAGTGCTTCCATGCCAGTTAGAAAATGTGGATAAAGAGTGACCGGCTAAAATCATTTGACCAGCCAAATGCCCCTCTTTCCTGTGCCTTCTAGTCATTTTACTTTAGTGAAATGATGAGCAACCATAGATGACTGCTAATTAGCACTTAAATTCACAAATATTAAACTGTATATGTCAAGAACTTTATCTGTATCACAACATCTGTAATTTAAAATGTTTTAGCAAGGACAGTGTGTGTTGTTCTAATAGGACATTCACACACAAGATGGGGTCAGTTCCTAGTCAGAAAGGTCATACTCTATGGACAGCTACTACAAACACATTTTGTTGTTGTTGTTGTTGTTGTTTTTGTTTTTTTAAATTTACATTCACGTTAGTTAGCATATAGTGCAGTAATGATTTCAGGAGTAGATTCCAGTGATTCATCCCCTGTGTATAACACCCAGTGCTCATCCCAACAAGGTGTCTTCCTTAATGCCCCTTACCCATTTAGCCCATGCCCCCACCCACAACCCTTCCAGCAACCCTCAGTTTCTCTGTATTTAAGAGTCTCTTATGTTTTGTCCCCCTCCCTGTTTTTATATTATTTTTGATTCTCTTCCCTTATGTTCATTTGTATCTTAAATTCCACATGAGTGAAGTCATATGATATATGGTTAGTCTTTCTCTAATTTCACTTAGCATAATACCCTCTAGTTCCACCTATTCTTTTTTTTTTTTAATGTTTATTTATTTTGAGAGACAGAGAGAGATAGTGAGCAAGGGAGGGGCAGAGAGAGAGGGAGAGAGAGAGAATCCCAAGCAGGGTCCACACTGTCAGTGCAGAGCCCCACACAGGCTCAAACTCACCAACTGTGAGATCATGGACCTGAGCCGAAACCAAGGGCCCAACACAACCGACTGAGTCACCCAGGTGCCCCCTACAAGCACTTCTGTATCCGTATCTCAATCATCGCCTAAAGCTCTTCCAACAAGTCAAATGGAGATGAGAGATGGGTGTTTCTCTGTGAAATTCATTGCTTGGTAGTTAGCAATGGGCTCTTATCAGTGAAATTAAGGGTGATCAAGCTATTTGGATTGGCTAAAGTAATTTAAGAGGAACTGTAGCCTTGCATGAACAGGGTTTAAGAATCTAATGAGGACTGGGGCACCTGAGTGGCTTAGTCGGTTGAGCGTCCAACTTCGGCTTAGGTCATGATCTCACAACTTTTGAGTTTGAGCCCCGCGTCAGGCTCTGTGCTGACAGCTCGGAGCCTGGAGCCTGCTTCGGATTGTGTGTCTCCTTCTCTGTCTGCCCCTCCCCCACTTGTGCTCTGTCTCTATCAAAAATAAAAAAAAATTAAAAAAGAAAAAGAATCTAATGAGGACTGCAACCTGAGTCTTTAAAGGGTGGCCCTCAGGGCGCCTGGGTGGCTCAGTTAGTTAAGTGTCCTTCAGCTCAGGTCATGATCTCCCCATTCGTGGGTTCACATCAGGCTCTGTGCTGACAGCTCAGAGCCTGGAGCCTGCTTCAAATTGGGTCTCTCTCTCTCTCTGTCCCTCCCTCACTTGCACTCTGTGTCTGTCTCTCTCAAAAATGAATAAACATAAAAAATAAAGGGTGGCCCTCAAAGCTCTACCTCTAAATGAACACTGTTTAGGAGGATGTCTGGTTCCATGATGGCATCTTTAAGGGTAACAGAGTCCTGCTCTCTGGAATGTTTCCTTCTCTGCCTGAAGTGAAACCTTTCATGCAAGGTGTGGACAGAGCACTTAACAGGACAGACAGCAAGGATTACAATGAACTGTAGAACAGGCTAAATGAATGCTTTTGCTAATAAATGTTTGCTTAATTAGCTTCTAGATGCATGGCACAGCTTGGTTTGAGACTTGCTTACAATTTGGCCACCAGACTGGTGGTGAGGTTAGTTACCCCTTACCACTTCAAATTTTTTGGGTGGCTAGCTTTATCCAAAGAACCTAAGAGTAGTACACAAACAAATTGGCTTAGGTCAATTTGCAACAATATGCAAGCCATGCTTTTCTTTATCCCTTTCTAGTTCATCTCTCTCCAAAAGTTGAGTCTACTTAATCATAGAAGATCTTCATTATGGAAGTCCATGGTACTCTGCAATCCTGAACAGGGTCAGTTTTTAAAATCTGCCTTTTGTTCTATCCTTCGCTATCCAGTAATCCACCCTAATCCAATGCTGACTAAAGTATTGCAACAGGCCCTTAGCACATTTAGGAGTTATATTACCACAGATCTTTTGAACTAGAAATATTAAAAGTTTGCACTAAATCATCCTGAAAGGAGGGCAGGGAGGAGTGATATACATCCTTTCATCCCGGCTTGACTCCTCTTTTACTCTCCCTCTCAGCAATAGCATGGCAGTACCTGAATAGCATGGCAGTCTGAATTAGGAGAGACCGAAATTTACAACCTCTCAAAGTATTCCCATTTTAAAAACTGTTGACACCAAGCCAAGATCCTACCTAAGCAAATTTAAGAAGCAAGCAAAATTGGTCAATCCCCTGTCATATTTTTCAAAAATATTGTCCTGTGTTCATCCTCTGACTTACACCCAGTACTGTCAAGATCCTCCTTATCTTGATGACCTTTCATACTCCACAATTCTTTTCATCCATCCTCTGAGAGATTAACGAAGGTTCAACTAGAATTTAGATTAATGGATTAGTGAAATTTACACCAAAAGGATCTAAATCCTTCAGGGGATATTTGCAACAAAGAGAAGCTCATAATCTAAACAAATATCTTCTTCATTAAATGTACTGGGACATAATTTCAACACTCCCACACTGGAGGAAAATATCTGCAATTGTTTTTCATTAATCATTCCTTCAACTCTCCTTATTTAGCCAAAGGTCATCTCAGGGCCTTAGTGAAAAGAGGCTTCCAGAATTTAATCAAGTTTCTTGACTGGAAGGATGGTTAGCAGTCAACAAAATGTAGCTCTGCAGAAACGAGTTTCCCCCAAGAACAGGAACACAAAATGGGTGGGTACATTCCTTAGGCTGGAAGCATACACAAACCAAAACTACTATACAAAAGGGCTAGATTAGTACACAAGCCACGTGATGGCTTCTAAGAAGTGTCACCTTATACCAAAATTCAGGGGAATATGCATTTCTGACTTTGAACCAATGTTTCATCAATCTGGGTTAAACTGAATCAAATTGTTTCACACTTTTTTTCTTTTCAATGTGCACATTTGAAACTATCCTATCCATAAAGCAGTTCCCAACCCAAATTTAAAATCTATCAATAAAATCTTTGTTTTGTCTTCATAAAAATTTTTTGGTATTACTTATTTCTAGATACTTCATACATTTGGTCTATTATAAATGGTAGATTTTAAAGATAATTTCAAGAGCTTCTTGCATATTATATATTCACTGGCAAAAATAGACTCCTACTGACTAGAAGTTTACCAAATCCATAGCTACATTATATTCTAGACCTTAGCCCAAAATAAATGTCTGGTCATGGCATTTAAAAGCTAGGAATAAAAGTCCTCTATCCTACAACGAGGAAGTCTGAAAAAAGTAGAATTTTAGGAATTCTCAAAAAATCCCAGCAGGCACACTAGCTACCAGTTGAAGGGGTCTTTTTTTTTTTTTTTTTTTTTTTTTTTTTTGATATTGTGAGAATTGCCTGGACATTCAGTGGTTACTGGTGATATTTAGTTTCAACGACATGTTGAGAGCATTTGTAATATGAGAATGAAGAGAAAAACAGTAAGTTTAGTTTCCCCTTTCTAGAAGTTTAGCTGAGAGAAATCAAAAGAAATTTGTTTTAAAAGGAGGATACGCAAGTATGCTTGAGGGTTACAGGTTGCAGGTAGAGGAGAGCCAAGATAAGTCAGAGGGACTGAGGACCTGGCAGGTGGTGAAATATGGAAAAAGGTCCTTAGTGAGGTTAGCTGCGGAGATGGAAGAACATCCTGCACTGAGACCAAAAGTAAGTGAAAGATAGAAACCAAGAACATTCCAGCAGTAAGGTGGAAGAAAGTGTTGAGGTGGTGGGATAAAGGGGTTGAGAATCATGAGCTAGGTTGGAGAAAAAGAAAAAAAAAAAAAAAGGATCTAGGACTAAAATGAATGATCGAACATCAAGGAGAGCCCAGCTGAGAACTGAGAAAAGTTAATGTGTAAATGAGTATTTAGTGCAGTGCCAGACAGCACAATCCTAGGGTTGCTACACAAATAGTATTAATCTGCAAATATGTACCAGACATCTGTAAAAAGTCTATGTGAAAGAATTAAAAGCAAAAAAGAACCCAGCAAAAACACACAATCCAGAGATAGTACAGCATGAATGTTTGTAATACCCCAATTCAAATGTTGGAAGTCCTAACACCCACTGTATTGGTATTTTGGAGATGGAGACCTTGGGAGGGAATTATAGTCAGATAAGGTCATGAGAATGGGGCCTCATGAGGAGATTAGTGTTCTTCTAAAAAGAGACTCCAGAAAGATTTCTCCCTCCCCACGTGCATATACAAAGAAGGGGTCCTGTGAAAACACAGCAAGACGGTGGCAGCCTAGAAGCCAAGGCCTCAGAATGAAACCTACCTTGTCCAACATCTCAGTCTCACACTTCTGAGCCTCCAGAACTGTGAGAAATAAATTTCTGTTGTTTAAATCATTCAGGCTATCATATTTTATGATAGCCTGAACTAAAAACTCACGCTACTTTAGGAAAGATATTAAATTTATGAAACAAGAGCAGAAGGCTATGAAAACAAAGATCAGAAAGAATGAGCTTTTGGAAATTAAAAATCTGATAGTTGGGATGCTTGGGTGGCTCAGTCGGTTAAGCATCTGACTTTGGCTCAGGTCATGATCTTACGGGTTCGTGAGTTTGAGCCCTGAGTTAGGCTTTGTGTTGACAGCTCAGAGCCTGGAGGTGTTTTGGACTCTGTGTCTCCCTCTCTCTCTGCCCCTCCCCCACTTGCATTGTGTCTCGTTCTCTCTCAAAAATAAACGTTAAAAAAAGTTAGGGGCGCCTGGGTGGCTCAGTCAGTTGGGAGGCGGCCAACTTCAGCTCAGGTAACCATCTCAAGGTCTGTGAGTTTGAGCCCCACATTGGGTTCACTGCTGTCATTGCAGAACCTGCTTCGGATCCTCTCTGTCCCCCTTTCTCTGCCCGTCCCCCACTCATACTCTCAAAAATAAATAAAACATTAAAAAAGTAATAACTTATGAAAAAAAGAAGCAAAAGGTAAAAAAAAGATAAATAATGCAGGAATTCTAGAAACCACAGGGGGAAAAGTAGCAATTTTTAAATAAATAATACAAGAATTTCCCAGAACTGAAGGAAAGGAGTCTGTTATCAAGATGGCTTGGCATATGCACAAAGCCAATGAAAATATATACACCCTCACCAAGGCACTTAATGGTAAAATTTTAGAACAAGAAGCAGAAAAATGATTACATATAAACATCAGAAATGTCAGGTTATAAGACAATGAAGTAGTGACTTCAAAATTCTCAAGGAAGAGGATTTCTAACCTAAAATTCTGTATATCAATTAAATGTGAAACTTTTTCAGACATGCAAGTTCAAGTTCCAGGAAAGAAAAAGGAACTGTCATTACCTGAGATGCCTAATTGCACAGAAAATAGTCTTCAGAGGGCTTTTGCAATTTTGTGGCGAGTTTGGGATAACTTAGTTAATAGGAACACAGGAAACTTTCAAAGGACACAGTAAGACAAGAAAATGAACAACAGGAAAAGCAAAGAGTTGTACAATAAATGGTATGTGACGATAATAAATTACTTAAGTGAACAACATTCCCACATAGTCATAAGGTAAAAACTGACTGCTACTCCAATAAACAAAAATTGCTACCTCTTGGGGTGCCTGAGTGGTTCAGTTGGTCAAGCATGACTCTTGATTTCAACTCAGGTCATTATTTCAAGGTTTGAGAGAGCCCTGAGTCGGGCTCTGTGCTGACAGTGGGGAGCCTGCTTGGGATTTTGTCTCTCCCTTCTTTCTTTGTCCCTTCCCTGCTCATGCTTTCTCTCTCTCTCAGAAATAAATAAACTTAAGAGAAAATTGCTACCTCTCTTAAATGGGAGACTAGATGCAGTGAAATGGGACAGTAAGTTGGTATGACAGTACCCAAATTCTCAACTGCGTTAATAAGTTGCTAAAGTAAAATATAGAAATGTCAAGAAATACTTGCAGAAGTATATAATTTAAAAATGTGAAGCTTAATGCCTGCTACAAACAGCTCAGAGTTAAAAGTGGAATTCTCATGGAGCTGGACTTGGCCATGGGGAGTTTAAAGCTGGGGACTGGTACTATTTATTACAACTCCCTTATTTGGATTTTTAATCTATGTACATTGCTTTGTTAAAAACCTAGAATAATTAGGCCTAAAAAGACATTTCCCTTCATGTTCTCCTTTTGAAAGATGAAACTTATTAATTTAGCATAAAAAAATAACTCTCTAATTAAAAAAGCCAAATATCAAAAGTATCAAGGTAGTAGTAAAGCATGAAGCTTTTAGAAATAGTGCTTTTTTTTCATTAAAAAAAATTTTTTTTAATGTTTACTTTTTAGAGAGAGAGACAGAACACGAGCGGGATTGGAGCAGAGAGAAAGAGAGAGGGAGACACAAAATCTAAAGCAGGCTCCAGGCTCCGAGCCCAGAGTCCAATACGGGGCTCGAACTCACAAACCGTGAGATTGTGACGCTAAACCGACTGAGTTACCCACATGCCCCTCCTAAGAATAGTGCTTTTCAAGTCATCCAGGCATTTCTGAACCTTTCTTAGGCAAATGTTTTAAACATTTGCTAAAAGATATACAAATGTTAGAATAGCACTAAACAGCTTTATAGTGTAATATATATGTGTATATATATACATATATGTATATGTGTGTATGTATATGTATGTGTGTGTATATATGTGTGTATATATATATATATATATATATATATATATATATATATATAAATATTTTTTTTTTTTAAGTAGGCTTTACACCCAGTGCAGAGCCCAATGTGGGGCTTGAACTCATGACCCTGAGATCAAGACCTGAGCTGAGATCAAGGGCCAGATGTTTAACCAGCTGAGCCACCCAGATGCCCCATAACAAATATATTTTAAGCAGTCATTACCTATATCCCACCCTATGCTAAAAAACGGGGCACCTGAGTGGCTCAGTTGGTTAAGCATCTGACTCTTAATTTTGGCGCAGGTCATGATCTTGCACTTCGTGAGATCATGCCCCCAGTTGGGTTCTGCACTGACAGCACAGAGCCTCCTTGGGATTCTCTTTCTCCCTCTCTCTCTGCTCCTTCCTCCCTGCCCACGTGAGCACATGTGCTCTCTCAAAATAAATAAACTTATATATAAAAAAAGATCTCTTGGTGTATTTAACACAGAAATGCTGGTAATATTATTACTTCAGTGAGGTAAGCATTTGAATTTCAGGCCAAGTTATAGAATAAGATGGGTAAGAAATGTTTCCCTGGGTTTGAGAGCCTGAACACTTACAAGAAATGTATTCTAGTGGCTCCTGGGTGGCTCAGTCAGTTGAGCATCCAACTCTTGGTTTTAGCTCAGGTCATGATCTCACGGTTTATGAGTTCAAGCCCCATGTTGGGCTCTGTGCTCACAGAGCAGAGCCTGCTTGTTCTCTCCCTGTCCTTCTTCTGCTCTCTCTCAATATAAACAAACTTAAAAAGAAACGTATCCTAAACCTGACTTAAAAGAGAGAAGGTTCATGCTTACTATCCATACATTTCCGGAAACTTTTCTAATTGGGAGCTCTGTAATACATTCTGAATGGTGCCATGTTTAAAAAACACTTATCCTTAAAAATATTAGAATGCTTTTTGAAAATCTATTATTCTTTTAAACTATTCTTTTTAAAAATTTTTTTTTCAACGTTGATTTATTTTTGGGACAGAGAGAGACAGAGCATGAACGGGGGAGGGGCAAAGAGAGAGGGAGACACAGAATCGGAAGCAGGCTCCAGGCTCTGGGCCATCATCAGCCCAGAGCCCGACGCGGGGCTCGAACTCACGGACCGCGAGATCGTGACCTGGCTGAAGTCGGACGCTTAACCGACTGCGCCACCCAGGCGCCCCTCTTTTAAACTATTCTAATCTAAAGAAAGAACTGAAGTTTAGGAAAGGGGAAAATGAACATAAAAAAAATGTTTATTTCTAGCCCTGAAAGAACAAAATTATTGAACAAAGTCATCAAATACAGCAGTTAATGTCAATGTAACAATTAAATAATTGAACGGGATTAAATTAAAAATAAAAGTCAATATAAAATTTTAAGACAAAACAGAAAAGACAAGCTACTTTCACTTAATTCCATTTCTATCTATCAAAATAAGGGGTGGGGGGAAAGGCAACACATTCCTATCAAAGACATCCAATTCCAAATATAATCCTTTGCTTTTCTTAATACAGAACGAAAATTTGACAGAATTATACATTTCTTTCTCCCTTTCATTTGGCAACATTCCAGAATGGTGAGTAAAAGGACTTCAACTCTCTCCAGGCCAGTCCAGTGCTTGATTCTCCTTTGTAATTCCCACAATATATACCACAGTGTCTTTGCCAAAGTGGTCAGTAAATGTGTTGATTAAAAAAAAAAAAAAAAAAAAAATGTGTGTGTGTGTGTGTGTGTGTGTGTTTTCCTTTCTTACACACACACACACACACATATACATACACTGCGGGAAAACGAATTTTAATTGTTTAGCTTATCTATTGTGGAAGCAATGGAAACACCGAAGACAATCTTCACTTTACTTAACTATGAAATTCTACTATAAAAAACCCAAAAGGAATATGAATCTGGATTTTAGCTATAATTCTATAATGATTTTTTGACATTTCACTGGATATGGATCTCATTATATTTAAAGTTTTTAAATTAAGAAAACTGATGCAAATTCTCATTTTTTTCTAACTATACCTACAGCCCAATCAGATCTAAAATTGTTCTGGCTAGAATACAGTATATGGAAACAGACATGTATTTATGTGAGCCCTATAAAGAAATACTCATATAGGTAGTTTTAAATTGCTTATGAAAGGCACAGTTTCATTTAGGACTGGTGGTAACTAGATACATATTATTAAGCAGCTTAATGTTTATGTGTGGAAGGGAAGAGAATTTATTCTATGTGCCAGGCACTCAACACACGAAGACAGTTGTGTTAGCTTTGGTTTCTTACGCTATCACAACCACTCTGTTTAAAAAATTCAATATTTTCATGGTTTCCCGGTTTTAACTGTCCCTTTAAAGCAGCAAAAGGAACAAGAGGAGAAGGAAACTTTAAGACCACCAGAAAATCTGAAATATAATAAATAAGTACTATAGTAATAATTGTTTTAATAACACAAGAGGACAACTAAGGTAACTTTTACATTTAAATGGGAATCTTCATTCTAAAGTGAGGACAAAAAGGGTGACTACAAAAGGTAGTTATTAAAAAAACATGAACTGATTCAGATATAATTTTTCTTTCAACAAGATCTGAACATTTTAATTTAAAATTAACTAATAAATCACAATTCCATATTGCTTTTAGGATTACGTTGTTTAAAAATGACACATTTCAGAATTAACCAAAGTATATTTCTATTACAAGTTAGTTTATCCAAGTAAGTAAAGAATAAACCACAGTGTAGCTCCCTTAACCTAGGAGTCAGGTTTTAATGACAAAGTCCGTTGCCAGCAATGGACATGCAGGTAACCCTCAAAGAAGTTGTAAATACAAATCCCAGACTGCTTCTATAAATTGAAAAGACCTTTGTTGAGTCACAGGCATAAAAATGGGGCATTGGCACTAAATTGAAGGAATATGGTCTTTATGACATATGTATGGAAGGGCCTTCTAGAGTGGTCATGAGGATCACAGTCTTAACATCTAGTTGGTTTTCTATTTCATTGGTAGCATCTTCTTTATCATAATCCATCCAAACAACTATTTACACAGAATGTTCGAATCTGAAACTCAAGAGGCACTGTAGATTTTCATCAGAAATAAACCAGCTTGTTTCTGTAAGGTAATTTAGTAATAGCTGTAGGTGGTCAATATAATCCAAAGAAAAATGAAATCAGGAATCAAACTGGGGGGCGCCCGGGTGGCTCAGTCGGTCTAAGTGCCCGACTTCGGCTCAGGTCATGATCTCACATTTTTGAGTTCAAGCCCCAAGTCAGGCCCTGTGCTGACAGCTCAGACCCTGGAGCCTGCTTCAGATTCTGTGTCTCCCTCTCTCTGTCTGCCCCTCCCCTACTCACTCTGTCTGTCTCTCTCTCTCTCAAAAATAAACATTAAAAAAAACTTTTTAATTAAAAAAAAATCAAACTGAAAACAGAAATCATTAAGTGCTCTACGTAAAAGTTCCACTAATTATTTTACACATTTTGTGAAAACCTTGCGTTATCAATAAAAAACAGCCATTCTATCCTCATATCTTAACACAGATGTGATGAAAATGACAGGACATAAAATTCTATTAGTTCCCTTAATGTACTCAAAATTATTTTTATTCATGATTTGTACTACTGACGGCAAGTAGGTGTGAAGTTAATTAAGAGTGGTGGTGGGAACAAAATGCCTGAACCAAACCAGATTGTTTTCTTTAATGTGGCTTGAGGGATGACACTGCTTCCATAAGAAAATAAAAAATAAGGAGAGAATGGGGAGGGGAGAAGAGAGGGCACTCTCATAATTAATGCTACAGGTCACAGACCTTCTTAAAATTTTTAAAATAAAAAAAGTATTGCTATCAACAAGGATATTTCATTTTTCTTCCTTTCTCTAGTTTTTTTTTACACATTATTTTTTTTGAAAAAAATCTAGAGTAACTCAACATCTCAAATAATCAATGAATTTATCAAGAACTTTGTCATGTTAAGTTCTCATTGCTAGTAAAATGTTGGTACTGGGTTGGGAACAATGTTTATAACAAATCTCCACAGTTTACTGGTCAGAAGCCGCATCTCTATGTAACCGTCATTTCTCTTACATGAATATAATCTTACCTAATTATTTTAGAGTTCTAGTCTCTCGCTTTGTTTCTGCTAGCTCCGAGTATTTTTCTTCTTTAAATGGGAAAAAAATTAACTTTTAAATTCTGAAAATTCAATGGTTATTATATTATTTACCAAAGGGAGAGGGGTGGAGTAGGGTGCGAGGGTTAATTAAAAAACAAACTAACTAAAATTACAACATATACAGAAACTTATTTCCAAAATGAAGGGAAAAAAGGGGGAAGGGCAAAGTAGCAATACCAACCAGTCACAAAGCCCAAGTTGGAACAAGAAAGAGCAAATAACTTTGGTTCCTAAAGCCCAATCTGAAGAGGATACACTTAGAAAGGAAATTAAATTGTAAGGTTGTATAGTCAATGGGATTCTTTTTCTGTCTCAATGATTTAGTTATAAATATAGATTATTAGTCTCTCTATTATACATGTAACAAATGCCAAACAACTCACTACCATGAAATTTCTAAAATTGACTTTCACATTATTAAAAAAGGTAAAAATCACATATTTTTCTTCCCTTCCTTCAGTTCAAATTATGAACTGAAATACTACGTGTAATAATAGCTGGCCCTAACTTCTATACAAAGCTAAACGATTTTGAGCTCCTTTGCCAATATAAGGAACTACATAATTTTATTACATTTGCCTCAAATTTAGGCTTGAGAAAAATTTCTCAAAGCAACTCAAAAAGAGCATGTCAAGGGAAAAAAAGGCTATGGAGAGAAAAGACTAGCAGATGAAACAAATACTCTTGAAAAACTCGAATCTGCCATTCAAGTATTGAAAATACCCTCCCCCCCCAAAAGGGACAATGAATGGGATCCATTACAGTGAAATCAGCAAAATTAAATGCAAATCTCAAGCATGATAAATGGCCCTGATGGGCTGTCTGCTGAAAGATGGCTAGTGATTCAGTCCATAATTCCTTTTGGACCCTATAAAGAAGGGATTCAATGGAAAGTTTTCATTCCGTTTTGTAATTTTCTCTTGGTTGTCTTCAGGAAGCAGTAGTTTGCTTTTTCCTCCATGTTATACAGACCATTTCTTTAAGCCCCAAAGAGTAATAATTTTCATATATTAAAAGATTTCTTTTAGAAAATGGAAGAAAGAATACGAGGCCACGGCAATGATGCTAACGGTTACTCTTCATTGCTTCTTTAGCTGCCATGATCAGTGGCGTCAAGCTGGACAATGGTTTGGCCAGTTTCAGGAAGGGATGCTGCCAGAAAGAGGGGGAAAGATGCATGAATGTCACTAGTTTAGAAGCTAAAAATTTCCTTTCAATTAAACCCCAAAGACTATTTTATGGATTAAAATTTATTTAACAAACACATATTTCAGTATGTATATAAAGTCAATATAATCAATATATCACTTTTATAGTTGAAATCAGTCTTTTTAGTCTATTTAATATTATAAAAGCTCACCTAAATGACCCAGATACCCACACCAGCAATGGACTTGTCTGACAACTGACAGCATGCAAAAACTCATATACCTAATTTTAGTGTTATAGCTATTTTATTCCTAGCAGATACAATCCTAAACTGCAGCAGCTACAATGTTGCTGGTGATAAATGAAGAGCAAAGTGGTAATTATTAACCCTATGTAAACTTTCTGTTGCTTACTCAAAAAAGTCAACTTTATCCAAAAATAGTATTATTTCCAAATTCACCTGTAACAATTCTTTGGCCGAACCCCTTTTCTCCACATCCATTTCCAAACAACGGTTTAAGAAATCCCGAAATATTGGGGAAAGTTTCTCTGGATTCTGAAGTTCTGGGGTTCCATTAGTTGCTATCAGGTACAAGGCCTAAAAACAGAAGAACATTTTTGACATACTTAAGGTAGCGCAACAAAGTGAGACACCACTTCATAAAAGTTTATGGATCTTTTGCTTAATTTTTTTTTAAAGATTTATTTATTGGGGTGCCTGGGTGGCTCAGGCAGTTGAGCATCTGACTCTTGATTTTGGCTCAGATCATAATTTCAGGGTTCGTGAATTTGAGCCCCATGTAGGGCTGGCTCTGTGTTGACAGCTGGGACCCTGCTAGGAATTCTGTTTTCTCTCTCTCTCTCTCTGACCCTCCCCTGTGTGGTCTCTTGGGGCGGGGGTGGGGGGAAGACAATCACCAGAAACACTAAATTAAGGTTTAGTATTATTTCTGCCTATTTATTTCATATATTCTCCCTTAGCTTTTATTACTTTTAAATGTCTATTTATTTATTTTGACAGAGCACACACGGGGAGCAGCAGAGAGAGAAAGAGAGAGAATCCCATGCAGGCTCCACACCCTGTGCAGAGTCTGACAAGGTGCTTGATCTCATATGAGACGCTAAACCAATTGAGCCACACAGGCGCCCCTTCCCTTTATTTTTAGATGTTGTATTCTCATTTCTTTTTCACATTTTTAAAAAAAGTTTATTTATTTTTGAGAGACAGAGCACAAGTGGGGGAGGGGAAGAGAGAGAATGAGACACAGAATCCAAAGCAGGCTCCAGACTCTGGGCTGGCACAGAGCCCGATGTGGGGCTTGAACTCACGACCTGAGCCGAAGTTGGATGCTTAAGTGACTGAGCCACTCCAGTGTCCCTCCTAATTTCTTTTTCAAAAATTAGCTTCATCTTTTTGGAGAGGGGTTATACTAAATGTAATACATATTGATAAAAGAACTATAATACATAAGGGTAGAAAGAAAAATGAGCACAATTCCAATATCAACATATAGCATCCATTTACCTTTCTCAAGCTTTTTTTTCTCAAGTCACATCAGATTTCAAAACAGGATTTCTTGAAACTTTGTTTCAGTTTATTATTTATTTATTTATTTATTATTTTTACTTATTTTAAAAAAAAAAAATTTTTTTTTCAACGTTTATTTATTTTTGGGACAGAGAGAGACAGAGCATGAATGGGGGAGGGGCAGAGAGAGAGGGAGACACAGAATCGGAAACAGGCTCCAGGCTCTGAGCCATCAGCCCAGAGCCCGACGCGGGGCTCGAACTCACGGACCGCGAGATCGTGACCTGGCTGAAGTCGGACGCTTAACCGACTGCGCCACCCAGGCGCCCCCTATTTTTACTTATTTTTTAAAAATTACATCCAAGTTAGTTAGCATATAGTGCAACAATGATTTCAGGAGTAGATTCCTTAATACCCCTTACCCGTTTAGCCCATCCCCTCTCCCAAACCCCTCCAGTAATCCTGTTTGTTCTCCATATTTAAGAGTCTCTTATATTTTGTCCCCCTCCCTGTTTTTATATTATTTTTACTTCCCTTATGTTCACCTGTTTTGTATCTTAAAGTCCTCATATGAATGAAGTCATATGATACTGTCTTTCTCTAATTTCTCTTAGCATAATACCCTCTAGTTCCATCCACACAGTTGCAAATGGCAAGATTTTATTCTTTTTGATTGCTGAGTAATACTCCATTGTGTACACACACACACACACACACACACACACACACATTGTGTACACACACACACACACACACACACACACCCCACATCTTCTTTATCCATTCATCCATTGATGGACATTTGGGCTCTTTCCATACTTTGGCTATTGTTGATAGTGCTGCTATAAACATGGGGGTGCATGTGCCCCTTTGAAACAGTCTACCTGTATCCCTGGATAAATACCTAGTAGTGCAATTGCTGGGTCATAGGGTAGTTCTATTTTGAATTTTCTGAGGAACCTCCATACTGTTCCAGAGTGGCTGCACCAATTGCATTCCCACGAACAGTGCAAAAGAGATCCTCTTTCTCTACATCCTTGCCAACATCTGTTTTTGCCTGAGTTGTTAATGTTAGCCATTCTGACAGGGGTGAGGTGATAATCTCATTGTGGTTTTGATTTGTATTTCCCTGATGATGAGTGATGTTGAGCATCTTTTCATGTGTCAGTTGGCCATCTGGATGTCTTCTTTGGAGAAGTGTCTGTTCGTGTCTTTTGCCCATTTCTTCACTGGATTATTTGTTGTTTGCGTGTTGAGTTTGATAGATTTTGGATACTAACCCTTTATCTGATATGTCATTTGCAAACATCTTCTCCCATTTGGTAGGTTGTGTTTCAGTTTTGCTGATTGTTTCCTTCACTGTGCAGAAGCTTATTTTGATGAGGTTGCAATAGTTCATTTTTGCTTTTGTTCCCCCTGCCTCCGGAGACATGTTGAGTAAGAAGTTGCTGAGGCCAAGGTCAAAGAGGCTTTTGTCTGCTTTCTCCTAGAGGATTTTGATGGCTTCCTGTCTTACATTTAAGTCTTTCATCCATTTTGAGTTTATTTTTGTGTCTGGTGTAAGAAAGTGGTCCAGGTTCATTCTTCAGCATGTCGCTGTCCAGTTTTCCCAGCACCACTTGCTGAAGAGACTGTCTTTATTCCATTGGATATTCTTTCCTTTGTCAAAGATTAGTTGGCCACACGTTTGTGGGTCCATTTCTGGGTTCTCTATTCTATTCCATTGATCTGAGTGTCTGTTTTTGTTCCAGTACCATACTGTCTTGATGATTACAGCTTTGTAATATAGGTTGAAGTCTGAAAACCTTTTTTTTAAACCAGCTGTATCTATAAAGCTATTGAAACAGGCAGAATATAGACGATTTTTAGGGCAGTGAAAATACTATGTATGGTGATGGACATATGTTACTATTTCATTATACATCTGTCCAAGCCCATAAAATTGCACACCAAGTGTGCACCCTAATGTTATGGACTCTGGGTGATAACGAGGTGCTAATGTAGGTTCATGGATTGTGGAATGTACCCTCTGGTGAGGGATGTTGATAATGGAGATGGTTCCTTACATTAATACAATCAATTAATTACATCAATCACTCAACAAAGTAATTAATTAATTACATTAATACACTTGTTACAAGTGAAGAACCACTACTGATATATTTTCACTAAATGAAAGTCTATGACTTACACTGGGGTCCACTCTGTGTATAGTTGTATGGATTTTGACAAATGCACATGGTCCTGTTTCTGACATTATAGTATCCTACAGAAAAATTTCACTGTCCTAAAAAATCTCTTATACTCCACCCATTCTTCTTCCCCATCCCATCTCTGCAAACACCTGGCAACCACTGATCTTTTTAACTCTATAGATGAAATCATGTCTTCTAAAGTGGTTGTATCATTTTCAATTCCCACCAGCAACAAAAGAAAGTTACTGCTCCACATTCTCATCAGCATTTGGTATCATCATTAAAAAAAAAAATTTAAGGCCATTCTAATAGGTATATATCTTTGTGTTGTTTTAATTTTGCAGTTCCCTAATAAACACGATGTTGAACATCTTATTAAATGCTTATTTGCCAACTGTGTATCTTCTTTAGCTGTCTGTGGAGATGTTTTGTCCATTTTTGCATTAGGTTGTTTATTTTCTCGTTGTTGAAGTTTGAAGAGTTCTTTATATATTTTGGACAACATTTGATCATCTAATGGGTGTTCTGGAAATTATTTCTCCCAGCGAGTGACTTATCTTTTCATTCTCTTAATAGTGTTTTTGTCAGAAAGGATGATTCTAACTTTAATAAAGTCCAATTTATTCTTTTATGGATCATGCTTTTTGATGTTTTATCTAAAAACACTGCCAAACCCAAGGTCACCTAAATTTTTTCCTGAATTATTTCACGTTTCTGCTGTATCACCAAAATGCCATAAAAAAGGATACTGACACTCAAAAAATCAGGACATGAGTGTGTCCATTTCTTTGCCACCTGAGCTCACTTCTCTTTATGTGATAAAATTTTCATTTACAAATGCCATGCTAAGAAATTACTTGAGATAGCAATTCAAGTGAAGATCCTCAGACTGCTAAGCCCCATACTCCATCAGAAGGGGTTAAGAGGGAAGCCCATAAAAACAAGCACTCCTGTCAAGTATGCCTTCTCTCCAAATGCTTAACAGCCATTTTTCTACCTTGAAATAAATCTTATTACCCTCTGTATCTGCATTTATGCTAGTGATTACAAGGAGACCGGGACTGCTTGTTCCCGCAGCTTCTGTACTCTCATGCCCATTTGGCCCTGCATGCTCCCCTTTCCACCTTCACTTCTTCATCCACCACTGCCCCTCCGTTCATGAACCGTTCTCCCCTGATGAACTGCCTCATCCACAGTGCTCTCTAGGAGTAGGCCAGTCCCTCTTAGCCCTTTGTACCACTGTACCTAGAGAAGGAGTGTCCTGGTGGTTCCTCATTGCCGGAGATATCTACCTCCCTCTTCTGGAAGTCCCAGGCTTTCAAACTCACATCTACTTTACTTTGTTTCAAGTATCTACCAAACACTGTTATCATCTCTAACACTGCTCATAATTCAGAGCGATTTCAGTAGCTACAGAGATGCCAGTAACAGTTCCTTGACCTCCTCTTCTCCCATGCTTTTGTGCTTTGGCCTCCCTTGGTCACACAAACTCATGGGCACAGCCTGTGCCTTATCAGTACCCATGACTGCAACTCTGAAATCACTATTGCTGTCCACCTCCTACCTTCTGCATTGTGAACACCCCCAACACCTTGATCCTTTGACTCCACTAAACTTAAATAAATCCCATTGATCTTCAGTTGTTCATCATTCCTTCCATATAATCACTTCGACCCTCTTGCACTTCATAGCAATCACTTTGCTACATATCAAACTTTGCCTGCTCTTTGCTTGTACCTCCACAGCTAAGGACAGCAGAAGAAATAGATCCCTGTGGACTGGCATCATTAACCTCATAGAGGCCCTTAGTGCTTCCAGCATTCGTACTATAGATTTCCCTATTTCACCCCTCCTCCCACCCTAGTTTCTGTCTCAGGACACTCATTATACATTACATCGTGTTGTCATGTCTCTGTGGGCTCCTCTTGGCAGTGAAAATTTCTCAGACTTTCCTTTGCTTTTGATGACCTTGACAGTTTGCAGTATTGGTCAGGTTTAATTTCACAGAATGCCTTCTACTGGAATTTGATGTTTTCTTCATGATTAGAATGAGAATATGTGCTTTGGGAAGCAACATCACAGAGTGCCACTTTCTATCTAGAGTGCCACATACTATCAACATAATTTATGCCTGTTGATGTTGACCTTTTCAGCTGGCTAAGGCAGTGCCTGTCAGGTTTTTCTACTGCAAAGTTACTGTTTTCCTCTCTTTTCTTACTGTGCTCTTATCACTATGTGCAGTCTATACTTAAGGAGTACGGAGTTATGCTCCATTGCCCTTAGGGTGGAACATCCACACCAATTATTTGAAAATTTTCTGCATAAGAGTTGTCTCTCCTGCCGATTTATTTATTCAATTACTTACTTATACCAGCAAGGACACATAAATATTATCTTATACTTTGGATTATTATCCCCTACAACTTTATTTTGTTCAAATTGTTGCATCTTTGGCCACTGGAGCTCTTTTCATTGGCACCTTGCCCCTTTGACAAACCGATCCATGTGGAGTCTTCTCTTTAACTCAGAATTATTTATAATTCAGTTTTATCTCCTTAGTTGAATTTTATTAGGTGTAATTCTTTCAGTATTTTAGGGTTTGCTTAAGAGGTAAGGGGCATACATCTTTCAATTTCACAATCATCACAATATTACACCAGACTACGACAATCTTATGGTTCTCTCCTCAGCCTTCTGCTTTTGTTGTCATTTTACCTGTACATGTTTTTTTTTCTTCCCCTTCCCATTATTATTTTGATGTAAACAGTTTTAACATTTATTTACTTACTTAAATGTTTTATATTTGAGAGACAGTGTGTGAGTGAGGGAGGAGCAGAGAAAGATGGAGACAGAATCTGAAGCTCCAGGCTTTGAGCTGTCAGCACAGAACCTGATGCAGGGCTCGAACTCACAAACGAACCTCAAGATCATGACCTGAGCTGAAGTCAGATGCTTAACCAACTAGCCACCCAGGTGTCCCAACAGTTTTATCTTTTAAAGATATTTACATAAGAAAAAAAAATTGGATTTATTTACTCACAGTTACTATTTCTAATACTCCTCATTTCTTTGTGTGGAGTCATATTACCATTTTCTTTCTGCTTGAAAGATTTCTTCTACTATTTCTTGTAGTGTAGATCTGCTGGTGATAAATTCTTTCAGTGTCTATGTTTGAGAAAAATCCTTATTTTGCCTTAATTTTAAAAAGATATTCATTGGCTGCAGAATTCCTGATTGTCTGATTTTTCCCCAAAACTTATTTCACATATATTAGAACACTTAAAGTTATCTCACAGCTCACTACTGCTATTTCATTTCTTAAAAAAATTTATTTCTATTTTGGATAGCTTTTTATTACTTGGTCTATGATTATCATTAATCATTTTTTCTGCAATGTATCACTTGCTATTAATTCAATCTCAAACTATAAACCTTCGAACTACACTGTAGTTTCTATCTATAACTTCAATTTGGGTTTTGAAAAAATATTCTTTTAAAATGCCTCTGCTCTTAAAAACTGCTTTAATGCTTTTATGTACTCTTTTATCTGTGTCAGTTCTGGTCTGTTGCAATGGATTGATTTTTCTCATTATGGGTTGTACCTTCCTGCTCTTCTGCCTCTCTGATGAACTGTGACTGGATATTTAAGCATTTGTTGGGTGCTGGATATTTCTGTATTCCTATAAATATTCGAGTTTTGCTCTGCAACGCAGTTACTTGGGAACAAGATCTCTTTGGGTCTTGTTTTTAAGATTTGTTAGGTGGGACCATAGCAGCATTTAGTCTAGGGGTAATTATTTCCCATCACTGATGCAGGACTCTTTTGAGTCTTCCATTCCATATCCTGTGAATTACAAGGTTTTCCACTGTGGCTGACAAAAGCAGGAACTATTCCCAGCCTCTGTGTGAGCACCAAGCAACTGTTTACTCCAATCTTACCAGATGGGTCCCCTGACCTTGGGTAGACTCTTCACACAGATGCACCAATCTCTACTGAATGCTCAAAGGGGACTTCACGGATCTCCAGAATCTTCTATGAAGCTTTCTCTTCTCCCATTCTCTGTCTTGTAAACTCCAGCTGCCTTATTCTCCCCAGACTCTTAGTGAGACCACTGTGCTCCACCTGGGCCCTTCCTCCCTGTACATGGCCTAGAAATTCTCTTAAGACATTAAGCTGGAGGCAGTCACAGGGCTCACCTCAAGCCTTTCCCACTTTTGGAGATCACTGTTCTTCATTATTTGATGTCCAGGGTCTTGCAAACCATTGTTTCATATATTCTCATTTTTTTGTTGTTGTTCCTTTTGGCAAGGGTGGTTAATCTGGTACCTGTTATTCCATGTTGACAGGAGAAGTTCCTGCTTGCCAAGTTTCCATCAATTACATTCACATTGCCAACTTGAATGATCAAGTCTTAGTCTTCATCTCACTTGACGTAACTGTAGTTTCTGATAAGCTGATGCCTCCCCCACTTTTTGCGTGAAGATTCAATGGCATGTGTTTATTTTGGTTTTATGTACCTCTCTAGCCATTCCTTGCTGGTCTGCCACATCAACTGTTAACTATGGAACAAATGCCTCAGGATGCAAGCTGAAAATTTTCTATTGTCTGTCTATGCCCATTTGACCTGGTGATCTTATCTAGCTGCATAGCTTTAAATAATTTCTATAGCTAAGTCTCAATTTTACACCTCTGGCCTAATCCTAGACTGGCATACCCAACAGCCTATTCAACATATCCACTTGGATGTCTTAATAGAACATATCTAAAATATGCTAAAATGTTACCTCCTGATCTCCCACCTGCCACCCCACATGCCACTCTACCTGTAGTCTTCCCCATTTCAGTTAAGGTGAACTTGAATTTCACCATTCCAGTTGTTTAGGCCAAATTCTTGGGTCATAACACCCCCCCCCCCCCCCACCGCCATAGGCTCTCCTTTCCAAATACATCCAGAATCCAATTACTTTTCCCCACCTCTACTGATACCATTCTGGTCTAGTATACCATCATGTCTTGCCTGGATTATTGCAATAGCCTTCTAACTGGTCTTCTTGTGTCTATCTTTACCTCACTTGAAAATCTTTTCTCAACAAAGTAGCCAGAGTGATCTTGTTAAGATGTCAGTAAGACCATTTCACATCTCTGCTCAAAACTCTACAATGGTTTGCCTGTCTCACTTATGAAGAAGCCAGGATTCTTTTTTTTTTAATGTTTATTTGAGGGAGTGCATGCACACATGCACAAGTCAGGGAGGGACAGAGAGAGAGGGAGAGAGAATTCCAAGCAGGTTGTCAGTGCAGAGTCCAACACGAGGCTCAGACTTATGAACCATGAGGTTATGACTTGAGCCAAAATCAAGAGTTGGATACTCAATTGACTGATCCACCCAAGTGCCACCAAAATTCTTATAAAAGCCTAATAAAGCACTATACAGTCTGGTCCCATTTCTTCACCTATCTTTTTTCTCCTACTGTGTGCTCCCTGCACACTAGCTATGGAGGAATCTTAAATGGTCTTTGAATATACCACGAATGCTTCGGCTTCACAGCCTTTGCATGTACTGTTCTTTCTGACTAGAATGTTCTTCCCTTAGGTACCTCCTATGTTTCTTATCTCCTGTGTTCAAATGTCACCTCAGTGAAGCCCTCTCAAGCACTCTTGTGAAATCAAACACTCCTGAATCCCTCCTACCAGTCAGGGCACTTAGACTCTATCATTTAATATATTACATAGTATTCTTACTTATTTTATTGTTTCTCTCTACCTTCTATGAAGGCAGGAATTTTTGTCGGTAGACAGCACCTTGTATAGTGCCTACCGCAGAGCAGGTACTTGAATCAATATTTGTTAAACAAATGAATGAAATTAGAGGATTTTAAAAATTGTTCCAAAGTGTTCTAAAATTAATCACTTCTATTAAAGTACTGTAATTGCTTGCTTGAACTGGAATCGTTGCAAAAACATTCAGGAAAAAAGAACATCAAAATCCAAAGCCACCCAGACAGGGCCCCTCCTACAAATACCCATTACCTTGGCCTCTGGAGTCCATTTTATAACAAGTCCAACTTATTTGGAAAAAAATTAGAAAAGAACAATTTCTGGCAATAAGCCTATACTCATATGGTAACTTAAAAACTTTAAAAATTGCTTCATTGAGATACAATCCACATACTATAAAAATCACCCTTATTTTCTTTTTAATGTTTAGTTTTGAGAGAGACAGACAGACAGACAGACAGAGTGCAAGGGGGGGGTGGGTAGACAGAGAGTGAGACACTGAATCTAAAGCAGACTCCAGGCTCTGAGGGGTCAGCACAGAGTCCTACATAGGGCTTGAACCCAGGGACTATGAGACTGACCTGAGCCAAAGTCAGATCCTTAACCGACTGAACCACCTAGGTGCCTCAAAAATCACTCTTTTAAAGTGTACAATTCATGGGGCACCTAGGTGGCTCAGTCAGTTAAGGATTCTGGATTTTTGGTTATGTCACGATTCCAGGGCCATGGATGGGATCAAGCCCTGAGTCGGGCTCTGTGCTGGCTATGGAGCCTGCTTAAGATTCTCTCTCTCCTCCCTCTGCCCCATCTCTGTGTGCATGCGCTCGTGGCTCTCGCTCACTCCCTCTCAAAAAAAATTTTTTTTTAAACGGCTTTAAACAGAAACACACAAAAAGCAAGGTTATGTATTGATCTGTTGACAGAAATGTGACCAAAGGCTTGCAAGAACCCAACCCTGTATCTCCCCTAAAAACAACAGTTCAGAATTTGTTAATTCAGTGTTTGCGGCTTTGCAAAACCCAAATAACAAAAATCGATGGCAAATGGAATCCTACAATATATGACCTTTTGTGTATGACTTTCATTTAGCAAAATGCTTTCATGTTTAATGTTGCGTATACCTGTACTTCACTACTTTTATTATGACTAAATAATATTCCATTGTAGTGGGATACCACTTTTGTTCATTCATTCATCAGGTGGTAGGCATATGGGTTTTTCCTACCTTTTGACTATTATGAATAATGCTGCTATGAACATTTGTGTACAAGATTTTATGTGGATAAAAACTTTTTTTTAAAAAAGTATTTTTATTTTGAGAGAGAAGGAGAGGGAATGCGTGTGGGTAAGTTGGGGAGGGGCAAAGAGGAAGAGAGAGAATTCCAAGCAGGCTCCATCCACTCTGTCAGTCTGGAGTCCTAAATCCAACTTGGGGCTCAATTTCACTAACTGTGAAATCATGGCCTGAGCTAAAATCAAGAGTCAGATGCTTAACTGACTGAGCCACCCAGGTGCCTTTTAATTGTCTTGGGTATGTAACTAGCAGTGGAATTACTAGGTTATATGGTAACTCAAAATTAACTTTTAGAGGAGCTGTCAAATTGTTTTCCAAGTGCTGCACCATTTTACAGTTCCACTAGCAATGTATCAGGGTTCCGATCTCTTCACATTCTCACGAACACTTATTGTCCATCTTTTTGATTATAGTCATTCTTTAAAAAAAAAAATTTTTTTAATGTTTATTTATTTTTGAGAGAGAGACAGAGCATGAGCAAGGGAGGGACAGAGAGGGAGGGAGACGCAGAATCTGAAGCAGGATCTAGACTCTGAGCTGTGAGCACAGAGCCCAATGTGGGGCCTGAACCCACAAACCATGAGTTCATGACCTGAGCCGAAGTTGGGTGCCTGACTGACTGAGCCACCCAGGAGCCCTGATTATAGTCATTCTTGAAGGTGTGAAGTGGTATCTTGTTTGGGTTTTGATTTGCATTTCTTTAATAACTAATGATATTGAGCCATATATGGTAATTTACAAGTAGAAGAAAGAAAGAAAGAAAGAAAGAAAGAAAGAAAGAAAGAAAGAAAGAAAGAAAGAAAGAACAAACTCCTAAACTCTTCACCTGAGAGAGAGAGACAGAGAGGGGGAAAGAAGGAAAAAACAAACTCCTAAACTCTTCACCTCAGCTACTGGAATATCTAATTGTTTAAAGTCTACTGACCCCATCTCTAACTCAGGACCCTAACCCTTTTGTTTGAATGTGACCTTTAACATCACCATCTACACAGTTTTCTCACAGATGCAATCTTTCTTTCCTCTCCTGTGCACTTGGTACAGAAGCCAAGGTTCAAAGTTGACAATCTGAAGGGTACATCTAGGGACACTTGTACAAAAGTGAGCAAATTCTTACGTGCAAACTTTAAAACCATACAGCTTACTAAAACTCTACAAACTCTTTACCTCACACATTCAACTCAATAACCCAGAAGCAAATAATTTTTAGATACAGAGGGCAGAGACCAGGTTATATCAACTTTGTATCTTAAATTTTTGGCGAGTGCCTGGCACAATCAGATTCTAAATAAATGTTCTAAAGAAATGTATTTTCCTAAAAATAAGGCTGATGTTTAATTGGTCTTACCCTCAAGGGATTTTCATTGAGGTATGGAGGCTCTCCTTCTACCATCTCAATAGCCATGATACCCAGAGACCATATGTCCACTTTAGGGCCATAAGCTTTCCGTGTAACCACCTCTGGTGCCATCCAGTATGGCGTTCCAACCATGGTACTTCGCTTGCTCTGCTCAGGGGTGATCTGGGCACAGAAACCGAAGTCAGCTATAAAAAAAAACACAAAAAACCGTATCTAGAGTTAATGGTGTCATGGATAGTTCCATCTAAGAGGTCATGATAGATGACAATTACAATGGACTGTTCAGCCTCTTTTTTTTTTTTTTTAATATTTATTTTTGAGACAGAGTGCGAGTGGGGGAGGGGCAGAGAACGAGGGAGACATAGAATCTGAAGCAGGCTCCAGGCTCTGAGCTGTCAGCACAGATGGGACTTGAACCCACGAACTGTGAGATCATGACTTGAGTTGAAGTTGGCTGCTTAACTGACTGGGCCACCCAGGCACCCCAGTTTTTGTTGTTCTTTTTTTTAAAGACTGTATTAAAAAAAGTAAACCAGGGGCACCTGGCTGGCTCAGTCAGTAGTGCATACGACTCTTGATCTTGGGGTTGTGAGTTCAAGCCCCGCATTGGGCACAGAGCTCACATTAAAACAAACAAACAAACAAACAAACAAACAAACAAAAAACAACAACTAAACCAGAATGGGTTTACAAATATTTTGATGATGTTACATACTCTTCACTTGTTTACTTTTACTTCCCACAAGCAAAGGACAAATTATCAGGTCTTTTATCCTAAAAATTTTAAAGAAGTTGAAAAAGGTCTAAAAGGAAAAGGTATCAAAGGTGAACAAAACTAAATTCTATAAAACAGGTAAAGGTCAGGAGGTGGGAACTAATTTTGAAGAAAATAAACAGAAGGTAGAATTACTACATATCTGACTTAGCAGACTTCTAGAAAAGGAACAGCTTTAACTACAGCCATACCTAACAAAGTCCTTGCCAGCATCACTCCACTCCAACCACCTTATTTTATAACAGGAGCAGAAAGCCTAGGTTAGCACTCAGTGTTTATTTAGTGGGAATATCAAGATGAGAATCTACAATTTTCTCCTCCCTTCTATAGACCCATTCTATTTAAAAAGTAACTATTGGGCGCCTGGGTGGCGCAGCCGGTTAAGCGTCCGACTTCAGCCAGGTCACGATCTCGCGGTCCGTGAGTTCGAGCCCCGCGTCAGGCTCTGGGCTGATGGCTCAGAGCCTGGAGCCTGTTTCCGATTCTGTGTCTCCCTCTCTCTCTGCCCCCTCCCCCATTCATGCTCTGTCTCTCTCTGTCCCAAAAATAAATAAACGTTGAAAAAAAAAAAAATTTTTAAAAAAATAAAAAAAAAAAGTAACTATTAACATTTAAGTTCTTAAGCTTTAGACTTCTTGTTATGAATTTACATAGGTACAAAAATTACCATGAACTGCATGGTTTATTTTATCTAAGTTAGGATACTTTGTAAAGTGCTTTTTATTATTTTTTTAAGGTAATCTCTACCCCCAATGTGGGGCTCTAACTCACAAACCTGAGATCAAGAGTCACAGGCCCCACCAACTGAACCAGCCAGGTGCTCCAGTATATTGTTTCTTAAAATTTATTTTGAGAGATATTTCCATAGTTGTACACTGATCTACCTCATTACTGTAAATATGCAATATTACAAAATAAAAAGGCTTATAATTTATTTTATCATTCCTATGCTCCTTGACATTTAAGGTTTTTTTTTTTTTACAGTATTGCAGAGAACAACTTTGTGTTTATTGTTGTGCTTATGTTCAGTAAACCTATAGAAAAGAATCCTAAAAGCAATTGTTCCATCAAATCGTAATATTTATAGCTAAAATGAGTACTTCTAACAACCGGGGACTGTTCCAAGTATCTTATAAGAATTAACATACCTAATCCTTATGATAACTCTATGAGATAGGCATATTTATTAATATTATTCTCATTTTACAAATTGGATAAGTAAGGCATATATATTTTTAGGTAACTTGCTCAAGATCATTCATCTAGTATGTGGAAGAGCCAGGATAAAATATTATCCAAAAAAGTCTAATTCAGTTTACATGTGTATCCACCAAAACAGTAGGAGAATGTCCATCTGTAATTTGCCTGCTGATTAAGATTAGTAATCTTATATTTTTGACCATCTAACAGAACCCTCTTTCTTGTGGTTGAATACTCTCTGGAGGAAGTATCTTTAAAAAGAGATGTTGAAAAAGGAGCCAAACATTCTAGCAGAACAGAAGGAAAACTTTTTGATTTCTTGATCCAAGAAATGCCCTGAATTTTGCATAGTTGCAGCAAACTCAATAGAAGTTGTTCCTGAATCCTCCAGAGGGCCTGGATGAAACTGACAAATTATAGCCAACAGAGGAAAAGGAAGTCTAGGATTTTTTTCCTCCATGACTCTATCATGTCTGATACAGAAGATAATTAGGAAAAGAGGTTTATAAGAGTTTTTTTTCCCTTGTCATCTCTCAGGTCAGGGTCATATAGCCCTCCTTCAATTAGGCCATACTTTACCAAATCCAAAGAAAGCTGAACAGCATTAATAAGAAAGATCTACCCTAACAGACAACAGAGAAAATTTTAGTTTATCTTTGGAAGGCAGCACCAACATTACAACAGTCCCAGGCACTTTTCTTCAGTGCTTTACATTTTTAATCCTCAGAAAAATTCTCAGATACTTAATCTTATTTTCCTTATCATATAATTGAGAAAATAAACACAAAGAGATTAGGTAACTCACCCCAAATTAGTCAGCAACTAGTAGCTTATCTGCTATTTAAACCCAAGCTGTCCAGTTGAGAGCTCATATTCTTTACCATTCTTTCCTTTGTCCTCCTCCATATATTAAGTCATAAAAATATTAATAGGTTAATTTTTTAAAGTTTACTTTGAGAGAGAGTGTGAGTGAGTGAGTGGGGGAGGGGCAGAGAAAGGGAGAGAGAGAATTCCAAGCAGGCTCCTCACTAACAGCACGGAGCCCAATGTGGGGCTTGAACCCACGAACTGTGAGATTGTGAAGGAGCCAAAATCAAGAGTTGGACACTCAGCCACCTGAGCTACCCAGGTGCCCCAATAGGTTTTTTGTTTTTTTTACTTAAACAAAAGGCAGAAGTATAACAAATAAATGTTATTTCTTCATTTGTTACTCACTAAGTTTAACCGATCCTTCCATCCCCAAAAGCACATTGTCACTTTTGATGTCTCTGTGGATCACTTGATTAGCATGTAAAAACTCCAATGCCTGTAAACACTAAACAAGAAAAACACATATCAATGAAACAGTCCCTGAAAAGTCCAAAGGAAGTTTACACACAGTACTTTTGGCCTGAGCATGACTTCAGAAGTCTCATCTAGCCACTGGAAAGTAGGTAAGATCCTGGGAGGTCTAGTTCCATCCAGCTGCTCACTGATGTGATGTAAGATGTTTTCTCCCATTTCTTTTACAGTGGATTTTACATAAAGCCTAGACACCAATGATAAAAGAATAACTTTCCTCTTATGCTATGTTTCAGAAAGCATGGAGTCAGAAGTGAGGAAAAACTTATTCCTTCCTTAAATACAGGAACATTAGAGTTTTATTTTTTATTTATTTTTTTTTTTAATTTTTTTTTTTTCAACGTTTATTTATTTTTGGGACAGAGAGAGACAGAGCATGAACGGGGGAGAGTCAGAGAGAGAGGGAGACACAGAATCGGAAACAGGCTCCAGGCTCTGAGCCATCAGCCCAGAGCCCGACGCGGGGCTCGAACTCACGGAGCGCGAGATCGTGACCTGGCTGAAGTCGGACGCTTAACCGACTGCGCCACCCAGGCGCCCAGAACATTAGAGTTTTAAAATCCACTTGCCCCTATGTTTTTGAGTATAAATTATAAACATGGAAAAAGCTGTTTTTATTTCTTCCCCAAAAGAGGAAAACAACAAAGGATGTACATTATGAATAACAACTAAAAATCTCATTCAAAATATTCTACTATTCATTCAAGGAAAAAGAGATAAATTGTGTAATACTGTATTACATTTACCAAGCATTTAAGCAGATTCTTGAAAAGAACAAATCCTCCCCGTAACACTGGTACAAATGAATAGAAACAAATTTGTCCTTCATTTAACTGCTTTCTCTAAGTTGCCAATTAGAGGGACCCCTAAAATAATTTTTAAAACAATTATGAAAAGAAATTAGAGAAACAAATTATACATAAATAGGCAAATTCTTTTTTTTTTTTTAAGTTGATTTATTTATTTTGAGAGAGAGAGTGTGAGTGGGGTAAGGTCATAGAGAGAGGAATAAATAGAATCCCAATTCAGTGCTTGAATCTACCCTAGGATCATGACCCGAGCCGAAATCAAAAGTCAGATGTTGAACCGAGCCATCCAGGTGCCCCATAAATAGATAAATTCTTAAGTTTTTATTAGCTTTTAAGTGATCAAACATTCTTTGTTAGAGATATCATATTATTGAAATATAATATTTATATTATAGAGTTCTTATTAAAGAGTTCTTATTTCCTTTCCTCCTGAAACAACCAAAGGCTTGGACTTATTGGGCAATTTGGCAGAATTCTATTGGCTGAAGCAACAGTATGTCTAAAAATTCATTAATGAATATCAAGAAACAACCAGTTTTTCACCTTCGATGAAATTTATAAAGCCAGAAGGAAACTTAACACTTAAGGTAAACATGTGTCTTGCTTTGCCTGAGACAGTCCATGTTTCTACTGTTGACTGGCCCTCCCTTTCACTCTTAAAAGTACCCTGCTTGGATGCTAAATTTTAATGATCACCCTGCTGAAATTTACCTGTGAGCTGGGCTCTTCAAAAAACCATGCTCCATTTCAGAATTATCTTATACATAAGAAAGGGTTTAAACTCTCATGTAGGATAAAATGGTATGGAGACGCTTGCCGCTTGCAAAGAATAATGTACATGGAGTGAGTATTTCACATAGTAAAAATTACCTGTGCAAAAAGCTCCCGCCCCCCCCCCCTTTTTTTTTTACCTCCTGCTTAACCACACATTGCTGTAACTTATCCAAAAGGGGACACACTCACCTCTCTGCATACAGCCGCAATCTGTGCTTCATCCATGCAGGTTTCCGTCACGACATCAGTAAGTGATCCCCCAGCAAGGTACTCCATTACCACAAACAATTCATCTCCCATCAGGTAGCTAAAATTATTATGAACACACAAAATACACTCACATTTTTATTTCACCACCACTCTGTGTTGAAGAATTCAAATGCCAGGCACCCTAATAACAAAACTAGAAAGTTGGAAGTTTTGAGAGCCAGGGAGAAAACTGGCAAGCTGAGAAAACAGCACAGAAAATTAACCGAGGGTCATTATGATTTTCCTGAGTGACTTGAAAGTTTGCCCCCAGTTGTGACTTGAGTGTATACATAGATCATTCCAATTAAAATGACACTGTTTGGCAGTAATTATTAGTCCTGTTTTACAGATGAAGAGATGGAGGCTTGGAGAAGCTACTCATCTAAGTTCACATACCTAGTAGGTGACAGAACTAGAATCTGAAGCCAAGTGTAACTAATTCCAAACCTTATGGCTTATCTTACCTGCCATGCTAGACTGACTTGAAACAGTATTTCCAAAAGCAGGGAAATATACCTGAGAAGTGGATTTTTATGAACATGTCCCCTATTACTAGGGCTGAAATCTAAAAATGTGTTATCTTTTCCCCAGTCTAAACAAACTTCAATATGGCACTAAGAAAGTCATCTATAATCCTCTATCTCCAATATAATCACTATTTTAATTTTTGTTTATTTTTCTATTATTCTTCTTTCATTCACATATATGTAATTGCATAATGGTACAATATATAATTTTCTATTCTGCTTTCTGTTCTGCTATTTAACATCAACTCCAAAATTAAATGAGGTTTTGACACACTATCTGCCCATGAAAGACAGCATTTAAAATAAAAACTGATGTAAGTTTAGAAACCATGTAGTCAGGCACCCCTGTTAGTCAACACATTAATTACAACTCATTCCATTAATGTTGCTGCTTGTGATCATTTATAATTAATACAAGCACCAGCAGCAATGTCCTTCATTTAACTGCCTTCTCTAACTTGCCAAGTGAGATATATGTAGAAAAAGGCCTGCTAAACTACAATGTGTTACTTTTTACCTCTCCTCCTCCTTCAAGCTTACTTTTCAACACTGACATTCTACTCAGTCTTAACTCAAGGGGCTAGCCCCCAACACCAGGAGACTTGAAATACTCATATTTACCTGTCTAAGAAATTAACTATGTTGGGATTCTTCAATTCTTTCATCACTAGAATTTCATTAATGATTAATTCCTTCTTTGGCTGTTTCTGTAAATTAATCTGTTTAATAGCAACCTATGATGGAAAGAGAAACAAGAAAAATCAGAACAAGTTTTCTAATTCTCTTAGAAAATTACAAACACCAATCAGGTAATAATTTAATTTACTGTGTATCTATTATATTATCAGTGAGCTTACTCACAGGTAGTACTTTTACTTCCACACTGGCAATGCACAATGCTCTGTAATACACAGAACCTAACTACTTTTGTATTTTCTCTAAACCTGATTAATCAGCCCAAGGTCATACCAATGCCAGGAATGAATCCTCTTTTCTTTCCAAGCTGGGAAAATAATTTTTAAAATATTTGCTCCTTTATGAAACTCAGTGCATAATTCCTTCTTTTTTTCCCTATTAAGAAAAGTGCTACAAAATTACATGAAGTAATTCTTCCAATATATTCAACTGAAAAAAAGATTCCTACTGATTATTCACAGATGTGTCTAGTTTCTTCCTACACTAAAAGCTAATGGTAACACCCAAAGTATGAAAAAGAAACTACCTCCTGTCCCAATGCCACATCAGTAGCAGTGAAAACTGTACCAGAAGCCCTAGGGGGAAAAAAGACACAACCAGATTTAAGGTTTCTAAATCACTATCATTTATATATCTAAAAACTTTATACTCAGAACAATTACAAAAGGATTAAAGTACACTTAAGACTTAAACATCTTTTATTTATCTGTTTATTTTTAGAGAGGGAGAGAGCGCACACACACCAACATAAGTGAGCACGAGCAGGGGAGGGGCAGAGGGGGAGAGAGAGAGAGGATCCCAAGCAGGCTCCGTGCTGTCAGTGAAGAGCCCGACCAGGCTCAACCCCATGACCATAAGATCATGACCTGAGCTGAAATCAAGAGTAGGATATTTAACCAACTGAGCCACCCATGCACCCCAAGATTTAACATGTTTATTTTTATTTATTTATTTAAAAAAAATTTTTTTAACGTTTATTTTTGAGACAGAGAGAGACAGAGCATGAACGGGGAGGGTCAGAGAGAGAGGGAGACACAGAATCTGAAACAGGCTCCAAGCTCTGAGCAGTCCGCACAGAGCCCGACGCGGGACTCGAATTCACGGACTGCGAGATCGTGACCTGAGCCGAAGTCGGACGCTTAACCGACTGAGCCACCCAGGCGCCCCTAGACTTAACATGTTTAAACAGGAGTAAAAGCAAAACAAAAGGGGGAAAAATAAGAAAAAGGTAATCCCTGTGGCCAAAACTTATGTTAGAAATTTGTCATAAAAAGAAAGATAAAAGTGATAGATACTCATGGATCCATTTCCCTGCTTACGAAACAAAAAAACTACAAATAAATTTGTAATGTCCTTGTGTGCACTTTACAAAGGCATCCTCCTTTCTCCCAAAAGTAGTCTGTATTTGATGTGCACCATTTCCAAGCACATTCCTACACTTTAATTATAAAGGACATAGGTGTGTATCACTATAAAATACATTTAACATAGTTTTTAAATTTCTTATTAAGGGTTTCATTTTATAGATTTTTCTGCAATTTTTAAAAAATTTTTTAAATGTTTATTTTTGAGGGAGAGTAAGAGCATGAGCAGGGGAGGGACAGAGAGAGAGGGAGGGAGAGGATCCAGAGCAGGCTCTGCACTAGCTAATAGCAGAGTTGCCTGATGGGGAGCTCAAACTCACAAACTGTGAGATCATAATGTAAGCTGAAATTGGACGCTTAACCAACTGAGCCCCCATGGTGCCCCATGTGATTTAACGTTAATTCAACATTGGATTTGGGATAGGTGTTATTCATTCATAATAATAATTATTTATATTATTCAATATAATTTATCCATTATCATGCTCAAGAATATTAAGATGATTTTCAATTTTTGTTATTAAACCAGTGATGGAACTAAATTTAGTTGTGTTTGTTAAAATAATTTAGACAGAGAGTATAAGCAGGGGAGAAGGGCAGAAGGAGAGAGCGAATCTTAAGTAGGCTCCACGTTTAGTGACGAGCCCGACATGGGGCTTGATCCCACTACTCTGGGATCATGCCCCTAAATTTAGCTTGTTTTTTTTTTTTTTAAGTTTATTTATTCTGAGAGAGAGAGATAGAGAGAGAGAGAGAGAGAGACAGAGAATGTGTGCACACAAGTGGGGGAGGGGAAGGGGAAGAGAAAGAAGGAGAGAGAGAATCCCAAGCAGGCTTCCAGCTATCGGTACAGAGCCCCATGAAGGGCTGGAACCCACAAACCCTGAGATCATGACCCGAGTTAACATCAAGTCACTCACTCAACCAACTGAACCACCCAGGCACCACTTAAATTTAACTTTTAAAAAGAAATTCATATATACAAACAGATTCATAAGTAAGTTTTCAAAAAAGACTTAAGTTCTCTTTCTAAATTCACAGAATACTTTTCCAGTGATTAATAACATTAAAAATTGAAGATGGTTGGGGCACCTGGGTAGCTCAGTTGGTTAAGCATCTGACTTCCACTCAGGTCATGACCTCACAGTTCGTGAGTTTGAGCCCCATATTGGGCTCTGTGCTGACAGCTCAGAGCCTGGAGCCTGCCTCAGATTTTGTGTCTCCCTCTCCCTCTGCCCTTCCCCCACTCATGCACACGCACTCTCTCTCTCAAAAAATAAACATTAAAAAAAATTAAAAATTTAAGATGGTCATTTGCTCCCAAGCAACAGAAAAAAAGTGTAGTTTAAAAAAAATTTTTTTTGGCATTTATTTTTGAGACTGTGAGCAAGTGGGGGAGGGGCAGAGAGAGAGAGGGAGATACAGAATCCAAAACAGCTCCAAGGCTCTGAGCTGTCAGCACAGAGCCCGACGCAGGGCTGGAACCCACGGACCGCAAGATCATGATGAACTGAGCCAAAGTCGGTGCTCAAGCGACTGAGGAGTCCCAAGTATAGTTTAAAAATACAAATTACTGGGGGTGGCTGGGTGGCTCAGCCAGTTAAGTGCCAGCCTTCAGCTCAGGTCATGATCTCACAGTTTGTGGGTTTGAGCCTGGCATTGGGCTCTGTGCTGACAGCTCAGAGCCTGGAGCCTGCTTCGGATTCTGTCTTCCTCTCCCTCTGCCCCTCCCCCGCTTATGCTCTCTTTCAAAAATAAACATTAAAAAAAATCTAAAAATGACAAATTACTGGACAAAATCAGGGTATCAGACTCAAAAACCAATATTCAGTGATGCTTTTATTGCTTATAATCTTGTAGTAAATGTTCTTATTATCTTTTAAATGTATTTGATGGGCAGGGCAATTTCCCCATCTAATCTCTTAACAACCAATGGGAAATAACATTCAAGAAAAAGCAATGTAAGATTATTGCTAAACGGCACAAGTTTTTAGTAGCATGTAGAAATAAATGCATTACTTACAAGAATACCACTCATAGAATACTGTAAGTGTTCAATGTCAACAGGCAAAAAAAAAGAGGTATCATACTGTATACCCAAGAATTATTAAATATTGTATAATATATTCATGAATACTTACCCTTGCCCAATTTTTTCATATCTTGTGTATTTTTTCTTAGGGTCACCTATGCTCACAATAGTTCCTATTTTAAACAAAAAACAAACAAAACACTGGAAACTCAGTCAAGTATTTTAAATTTGTAAACTAATTCCATCATTATTCCTAATAAACTCTACTGATTTTAGAACATTAGCTTTCAAACATAACACTAAATTTTAAAAATAATGTATGTTTCAAAAGCAAAACACTAATGAAACTTATCAGAAGCAAGAACATATTATTTATATTAGGTTGGACCTCCTAACCAATGTCTTAATTATCCTATCACTTTCTCAAAAATAATCACACTTTAAAATGACCAACCATGTTAGTCTGCCTAAGAATGTAAGAGGTTTTCAGGATGTGGGAGATTCAGTCTTAAGTGGAAAATTCTTGGGTAAGGATGAGTATCCTTTAATACACTGAAATGTATTAAACTAATGATAAGTTATGAAACTACTTACTATCAGAAATAATACATAAATGATATCCAAGTGAATAAACCTAAATGGCTTTTCTGACTCTTCCCATATATCTTCTACCTTCCAATATATTTAGAAAGCCACTTATTACTATAAAGATTACTTTAGTATGAACTAATCATATATCTGTTTTAGGAAGGTTCACAAAGTCACAACTAATGAACAGTTTTAAAATCAGGATTTGGATATAAAACTATAATTTATATTCTTACTATCATTAAGTCAAAACATGAGAAAACCACACAAAGTCTTCACTTGCTTAAGGTAAAAGGAGATAGGATCATATCAAGGAAACTCACACAAATAATCCAATTTTATATAGGTACCCAATCTTAGGTCTAGAGCTACTATAGCTGTAGTATTTTTCCTTGATCCCTCTCTATATAAAGTGCTCTTTATAACTACAGCTGTTGTAGACTTGCGACTAGACATTACTGCTACCCTCTCCCTGGCACTGTGTACATTATTTCCAATGGTTGACTCAGGCCAATGGCAGCTGATGGATTTAAAGGGAGAAGAGAAAAAAATATATTTAATGTTTATACATATATCTATATAGGAATGCCATATTGTTTAGTTATTTGGAAACATTTTGTATTTTCATACTGAGAAGCTAGAAGTATGCATAAACATAGACAAATTTCTTTTAATAAGGTCTCTAATCATGAGCCTTAGATTTGGCCCTTTGGGAAAAAGTACTGCTCCCAAAGGTACTGACCATTGCAAAGACATTACTCAATAGTCAACACATAATAAACAAGCAAATTAGAGTATGATTGGCTTCAGGAGATTTTAATTAAAGCTATTGTTCCTAGAAGAAAACTATTTTTTATGTCTTAAGCCAAAATATAAGGTATAAATTAAAACCCATCTGAGCCAAATGTTTCAAGAACTATTAGCAATTTAAGAATAATGTAAAATGTAGGTAACATACTTAATTTCTCCATAATCTCTTCATCTGTCATTTTGGTCTTCTTTTTCTGTTTGTCAGAAGACTTGGCACCACTATCAACATTAGAATCACCAACTGGTGCAGGAATAGGGTCAATTACAGACCGTGTATAAATCTGTAGAGAGAGTCAATAACGGAGATCTGAGGAAAAATACTTTTAGGTATTCTTACTGGCACACTATTCAGTTCTTTGACTTAAGATACATTTTTTGTTTGTTTTTATTTTATTTTCATTTTAGACAGAGTGAGAAAGCATTCACAAGCAAGCAAGGGAGAGGGGCAGGGTGAGAGAGAACCTTAAGCAGGCTCCAGCATGGAGCCCAATGCAAGATTGTAACCTGAGCCAAAATCCAGTCGGTTGCTCAGCCGACTGAGCCACCCAGGTGCCCCTCAATTCTTTGATTTCTAACCAAAACTAATTTTCTCCAGTTGTTCTAAACAATGAGAATATTTTCAGCTTTGTCTTAGTAGCTACTAATTCTCACAAAAACTTTTACCCAAAGATGATTTCTACTATTTCATTTTAAGCAGCCAATTCTAGGAGGTCAACAAAGAAATCAGAGGCCTCTCTCATTAGATCAGGATCCAGTGGCAGTCCTCAGAGTCCTTCCTGCCAAGTGTGCCAGCGTTCCACAACACGGCACCTTCCCCACACTTCCCTTGTGCTAGTACAGGGGGAGGCAAAGGACTCTTTCTGCCTCTATCTGAGGTCATTAAATTCTCCCATATCCAGCTGGGAATTTCACTCACAGCAGCCTCCTGAATGACATCAAGACCTTGAGAGAAATGTAAAATGGGAGATAATGTACACAATCTGGTTAAGAAGTTAAGAGTTAGGTTTTAGATTACAGTAGTTATCTGCATTGAAATAAACAGAGAAAGTCAGGGAAATAGATGAATTCTCTGGAAGAGAAGGTGTAATATAGAAAGAAAAAACAATGAGTATTTTAACTTTTAAGGAAGTCATTCAATTTAAGTTTTCAATAAAAAATTAGTTTTTTGATGAGTGGATTTTAGGTAAAGATCTCCTAGTCAAATTTCCCCATACTGAGGGCTTTTGAAAATTCATCACTGGAAGTCAAATACAGACTGCTACTTTTTTTTTTTTTTTTTAAACACACATGCCCAGACACCCACAGTCCAATTAATAATCAGACACGCACTGATTTTGTATGATCCGGTCGTGGGGCAATAACAGGAGGGGCAGCCTCTTCATCATCATCATCTTCCTCTGTTACTACTGCTGATGTTTCAGACCCCTTGGTATTCAGCTGTATTAATCACATGAGCAAAGTAAGGAAGATACATCAAATACAACAATATGTTAAAATAGGACTCTCTTTTTAATATACTTGAAAAAATGTATTTCTTTAATACCTCATTTCAAAATGATAAAACCTCACTGGTTCTAATATAATCACTTAAAGAGCAAAGGCAATTCTATAACTTATAGAAATTGAGTTTATGAAATAAATGTTTACAGTAAATATCAAGTTTTCTTAAAAGAAAGTTTATACCTTTTATATGAAGAATTTTACACCCTTTAAACAAGTCCTAAAAGGAAATAATCACTTTATTTGTTAAGACCAAAAACAAAGATCCTCTAGGCTTTACATAAGTCAGAGTCATTTTTGGTCATTTTAAACAGCCAGATTATCACCATAAAAAATGGTGGCTAATCAAATAAAGGAAGACGTTAACCTTTATACAGAGTTTATTATTATATGCCAGATATGTGCTAAGTAGGTACTTTACATATTACCTCATTTAGTCTTCATAACTCTAGGGGACTGTTTCTTCCCAATTGAGGAAATTCTATTTACTTAATATGGCTTCCTTATTTGCTTAATCAAGCATCTAGCTTAAAACATATTTAAAATAAATAAATAAATAAATAAATAAATAAATAAATAAATAAATAAGACATGTTAAGTAGTTCTTTTTTTTCTGGTGGCTGTAATTTATTTTAGAAAGCAAAATAAAAACTGATATTTGTTTTGGGTAACTTAAGTTAGAAAAAGAGTTACAAGAAGTAACGTATTAACTTACTCCTGGTGTTCCAGAAGGGAAGCCATCTTTCTCTGAATGTGGAACAGAAAATAATGCTAAGTCAACAAACTCAAAAAATAAAACAACTTCTATATAATAAAGGAAGAAAATACAAAGCAGAGCAAGTAAAATGTTCTTAGACTGATTTCAAGTTGAATTAAGTCTTCAGAAAAATGACAGTATCAATATTCAAATAAGAATTTACACAAGATTGTGCTAAAAAAATCTCAAATCTTAATGGAACTGTAAATTTACTAAAAATCACTGATGTATATACTTCAAATGGGTGAATTTTATTTATAGCATGTGAACTATGATTTTAATAAAGTTATTAAAAACATATCTGAAACTAAACTTGTCAAAGTGTAATTAAAATAAAACAAATTTATTCATAGCAATACTTTCTTCAGTAAACTATCGAGAAACTTAAAGCTACTATTCAGACAATGGCAGTTGTACAAAGGGAAATTTTTTTTTTAATGTTTTTTTACTATTCTTGAGAGAGAGAGAGAGAGAGAGAGAGAGAGAGAGAGACAGAGCACGAATGCGGGAGGGGCAGAGTGGGACAGAGACACAGAATCTGAAACCGCTCCAGGCTCTGAGCTGCAAGCACAGAGCCAACGCGGGGCTTGAACCCACAAACCACGAGATCAGGACCTGAGCGGAAGTTGGAGGCTCAACCAACTGAGCCACCCAGGCACCCCAAAGAAAATTCTTTTTTTAATGTTTATTTATTTTTGAGACGGAGAGAGACAGAATGAGCAGGGGAGGGGCAGAAAGACAGGGAGACAAAGATTCAAAGCAGGCTTCAGGCTCTGAGCTGTCAGCACAGAGCCCCACTCGGGGGCTTGAACTCACCAGCTCCAAGATCATGACCTGAGCCGAAGTTAGACGCTTAACCGACTGAGCCACCCAGGTGCCCCAGGAATATGCTTTCTTTTTGATCAAAATTTATGTCAAGAATTTTCCTTTGGGGAGCCTGGGTGGCTTAGTTGGTTAAACCTCTGACTTCAGCTCAGGTCATGATCTCACGGCTCATATGTTGATCTGTGCTAACAGCTCAGAGCCTGGAAACTGCTTCTGATTCTGTCTCCATCTCTCTCTGCCTCTCCCCCGCTCATGCATGGTTTCTCTCTCTCTCAAATATAAATAAAAATTAAAAAAAAATTAAAAAAAAAAATGAGAAAGCATATTCCTGAAGGCAAAACACAGTTCATTAACATTAAATGTCAAAATATTCATTCTGGAGTTTAGAAAAGCAAGTTTTGTTTTGTTTTACTTTTCAAAAGGCCCAGGGAAATTTACATTTTTTATACATATGCATATGTAATAATATATAATAATATGTGAACACATTATGCATATATTAACAGGTTATTTAACATATATTAATATATTACCATTATAAATTAACATAATATACAAAACATACTTATATATTATATAAATAAGTGTAACTTATAAATGTGATTATATTAAAGGTATATATTTAACGTGACTTTAACATATATATTAAAGATATATATAGGGTGAAAAGAATATACCATTTTCTGGTCAAACACTGATTTAAAAAAATACTAATTTACACAGACCTACTAGCTGACACAAAAGTTCTAGGGACAAGTCTGACCTTTTGCTAAGGATAAAAAGGTCGAGATCTAGGTAAAAAAGTCAAGATCATTTGGCCAAGTGGTTTCTATTTCTTCCTTGAACATAGCCCTTATTTCTGTGAAAATGCAATCAAATTAAGTACAATTAATTAAAACTACATGGGTGAATTTTAGCTCAATCATGTTTTTAAAAAGTACATGTATGGAGGTGCCTGGGTGGCTCAGTCAGCTAAGCGTCTGACTTCATCTCAGGTCATGATCTCTCGGTTTGTGAGTTTAAGCCCTGCGTCGGGCTCTGTGCTGAGATGACAGCTCAGAGCCTGGACTCTGCGCTTCAGATTCTGTGTCTCCCTCTCTCTCGGCCCCTCCCCCATTTGCATTCTGTCTGTCTCTCTCAAAAATAAATAAAACATTAAAAAAAATTTTTAAAAATTAAAAAAATTTTAAAAAGTACATGTATGACTTTAGGGGTCAGAGAAACATATTAAATGACTCCCTGGGGATGTAATTAGCAAAATCCATTGGAGGAAATAGGACCCATGATCCTGTTTCTTCAACAAATAAAATGCAAGGAAAAGAGAATCTAAGAATAAGTGTGAAGAAGCCTAAATATCGAAAGAGATTCAAAAGATACAGTGATGTATGGACTTTATTCTGATCCTGATTTGAACAAATAAACTATTTTTAAAAATCCACTATACTCCAATTCTTACCAAATGATTTTAATTCCAAGGTATAAAATCTTTAAGTTCTAATGCTTATTTTATATTCATATATTTTTGAACCAATTTCAAATTTTTGAATGACTTAAACATTTTTTTACTTCATAGTCTGTGTGTTTAATATAGGAAAACAACCCTCCTCCTGTCCCACTGACAATAAATATATTTCTAGTATGAACATGCCTATAAATCAGCATCTTTCTCTTCTATTGCTGGGAGTCATTCAAAAGCAGTGACAAGAAAAAACAAACAACAGGCCAAAACATCCACTTTTGGCAAAACTAAGAGAATAGCATACTCCCCAGACTCCAAATTATGCATGAGAGCTGCTCCAATCAGTTTACAAAAGGCAGATCTAGAGCAGGGGAAAAAGTAGAGACAAGAACCATAGCTTAGGTTTTTATTTTTCCAGAAGCAATCTTTTTATCTAGGTGTGCTTCAAAATTCTGCAATCCCATTTGAATCAGCCTTTTACCATTGCTGGACATCTTACCAGGAGGAGTAAAGCTCAGATATTTCTGCTTCACCGTGTTGGAGTCATAGAACTTTAAGACATCCAGCACGGCCTGAGGATTCTTCTTTTGCTCTAGTTTGGTGATATTGGAGGTCTGTAATAATCGAGCCCACTGTTCTGGCATGCCCTAACAAAAAAGATATTAAGAAATTAGTGGTTTTGACTTGCTCTAATAAAATCAACTTCCAGAGGAAAATGACAAGATACATAAAAAACAAGTCAATCTACATAACTGCAGCCCTGACTAAATTGTAGGTCTTATTTTTATTTTTCTAAAGGTCAATTTTTCTAAATCTATTTTGCATAATTTTAACTAATGAGCTCAGCTCCCTAGAAGAAAGATACATCCAACCACAAACACTTTCATAAGAGAAAAGCACTAAAAGTTCACAGTTAACATGTGGACAGAAAAGTTAACTTGAAACATAATGATGCAAGGAAAGGGACATAAACGAGTCCCAATCTGGTAAACTTACAGTGAATTCTCCAGTAACTGCATCAAAGCCAACATGAATGGTGTGCTCAAAATCAGATGGAGGAGAAATTTCTGGCCGTTCCTTTTCTTTCTTCTTACTTCCTAGAGGGCATTAAAAAAAGAATCAGTCTATTTAAACAAGATTAATAAAGGTACTCATAATCAGGTTTTCCCCCAAACCAGATTAGGAACAAAGTTATTCTAGAAGAGACTTCCCCTAAAGACACTGGCTGATAGAAAACTGATAAAAGAAGTAAAGTAACCTATTCTGTCATCAAGCAGAGGTGGGGACAACCAGACAATGGCCTGATTAAAGAGGTACAAAGACTGACCCAGCACTGGGCCTGAATAAAAGAGCACAGGGCAGAAGACACAGCCCTTTAGAACACTGGTTCTCATAAAAGCCTACACTTCAGTTCACTGAGCAAACTAGAAAACAATGTCTATCTCCATCAGGCTATCTTCATCCCAAAAGAACTTAACATTATTATGATGGTATAGACAAAGAGTCTATGCGCATGCCTCTTGTGCAACACTAACCCTTCCTTTTTATAAGGTTAATAACTGTTACATCTTAACACTTTCCAGTGTTTCTGTGGTTGTACCAATTATTTTTGCTACATTTCTGACACACATCAGTAATATTCTCTGTAATTTAGGGCGCTTGGGTGGCTCAGGTGGTTAAGTGTCAGACTTTGGCTCATGTCATGATTTCATGGTTCGTGGTTCAAGCCTCGTGTCAGGCTCTGTGCTGACAGCTCAGAGCCTGGAACCTGCGTTGGATTCTGTGTCTCCCTCTCTCTCTGCCCCTCCCCCACTCATGCTCTCTCAAAAATGAATAAACGTTAAAAAAATAATATGCTCTATAATTTAAACACATCTGTTCCTCCCTACCCCTGCCCCCACCTCCCCACCTCCCACCTGCCTTGCTCTCATATCCTGCTTTAATCTGCAGTTTATGCCTAGGCTTCTGACCTAGCTATTGTCCTAGGACTTTCCTAAACTTTTACCCTGTGCTAGAATCTATTTTCTGGATTATTCTGTTTCCTTCTTCTTAGTTTACCCCTTGATAATTTTTGACTATATATATTTAGGTTGAAAATGCCCCCCCCCCCCCTTGGAATTTCTTCTAATTTCCAGCGTTGCTATTTAGAAGGCCAATGCCATTCTGAACCACTGTGGAAAATCAACTATCCAAATATGCCTGAGTCTATTTCTAGATGCTCAACTCTGTTGCAATGATCTCTTTACCTTTATGCCAATACCAGCCTGCCTTGACTACTGTAGTTTAAAAATAAACACTTGAAACTACATAGTATAAGCCTTGCCACTTTTTCCTTTTTCAAAGTTGTTTGGCTATTCTAGGTCTTTGCAATTCCATGCAAATTTTACTTAAGTTTTTAAATGTCTATTTAAAATTTTTTAAAAATGTTTTATTTTAGGGGCACCTGGGTGGCTCAGTTGGTTGAGCGTCCAACTTCGGCTCAGGTCATGATCTCACAGTCTGTGAGTTTGAGCCCCGCGTCAGGTTCTGTGTTGACAGCTCAGAGCCTGGAGCCTGCTCTAAATTCTGTCTTCCTCTCCCTCTACCCCTCCCCCATGCTCGCACTCTGTCTCTCTCTCAAAAATAATGAATAATCATTTTTAAAAAATGTTTTATTTTATTTTTGAGAGAGGGAGAGCAAGCAGGGGAGATGCAGAGATAGAGGGAGACAGAGGATCTGGAGTGGGCTCTGTGCTGACAGCATAGAGCCCGATGTGGGGCTCAAACTCACCAACCGTGAGATCACGCCCTAAGTCAAGTGGGACACTCAACCAACTGAGCCACCCAGGCGCCCCTATTTATTTTTTATTTTTGAGAGAGAGCGCAGTGCACATGCGTGTGAGTGGGGTAGGGGCAGACAGAAAGGGAGAGAGAGAATCCCAAGCAGGTTACCAGCTATCAGCCAGAGCCTGACACAGAGCCTGATCTCAAAACCATGGGATCATGACTGGAGACAAAATCAAGAGCCAGAGGCTTAACCATCTGAGCCACCTAGGCATTCCTGCGTGCAAATTTTAGAACGAGCCTGATAATTTCTACAGAAAATCCTCCTCAGATTTTGATTGGAATTGCACTGAATCTACAGATCAATTCAGGGAGAACTGATTTCTTAACAATATTGAATCTTTTAATTGATGAAAAACAGCAAATCTCTCCATTCATTTAGGACTTCTTTAACTTCTCTCAGCAATATTTCAGTTACCAGTGTATAGATGTCACTGCTTCTGTCAGATTTCTGCCTCAGTATTTAAAAATTTCTGTTGCAATTGCAATAGTACAACTTTTTATTTATTTATTAACTCCAGGCATTGGTGGCTTTAATGGCAAAGCCAGTTAGTGAAGGAGTGTTCTTACAATGCAAGATACTAGCACTTACTGAACTTTGAGAAGGTTTTCTGGTTAACTGTGATAGTATGTTTTACCAGTGAAAAATACTCTTTCTCTCCTGCCAAGGCACCTTTATATAAAAGCATTTAGTCGGAGGTCACTTTTTTTTTTTAAAGTAAACTCTATCCTCAACATGGGGCTCAAACTTGTGACCCCAAGATCAAGAGTCACATGTTCTAGTGACTGAGCCAGCCAGGTACCCCACAAATGGTACAGCTTTTTAAATTTGGTTTTCAACTGTTCATTGACAGCACAGAGAAACCCTGATATAGAGCTTATACCTGAAACTTTACAATGTCTACTTTTTAGTTCCAGTGACAGTTTTGTAGCTATTACAGGATTTCATATAAAAATTCAATCATGTTTTCGGTGAATAAAGGTTTACTTCTTTCTCATTCTGACATCCTTTCATCTCTTTTTCTTATCTTACCGCACTGGCTACAACCTCTAGTACACTGTTGGTCTTAAAGGAAAAACAATCTTTTTTTTTTTTTTTTTTCACAATTAAGTTTGACACTAGTGTAAGTTTTTCAAAGATGCTCTTTTTATCAGGTTAAGGGCATTTCCTTCTATTCCAAGTTTGCTGAATGTTTTTATCAGCAACAAATATTAGATTCTGTCAAATGGTTCTTCTGTAACTACTGAGATGAACATGTTTTATCTTTCTTATTTTGTTAATATAATAAATTACATGGACTGATTCCCAAATGTTGCACCAACCCTGCATTCCTGAAATGATATCCACCTGGACAGTATGTACTATTATGCTTTTCATATACTGTGAGATTCTAATTGCTAAAATCTTGCTAAGATTTTCCATCTATGTTAATGAGAAACATTGGTATGTCGCTTTCTTTTTTGTGATATCTTTGGTTGGGGCATCAGAGTAACGCTGGTCTCATAAAATAAGTTGGGAAGTATTCCTTCTCATTCAATTTTCTGGAAGATTATGTAGAAATGTTGACATTTCTTCCTAATGTTTGGTAGAATTCACCAATGGAGCCATCTGGGTCTGACATTTTCTTTGTGGACAGTTAACTACAAACTAAATTTTCCTAAGAGATAGTGTTTTTAGGTTACCCATTTCTTCTTGAATGAATTTTGAAAATTTGTGTTTTTCAAGAAATTTACCCACTTTATCTAACATGTTGAATTCGTTACCTATCATTTTTAGTATCTGTAAAAATGCCACCTCTTAGGGCTCCTGGGTAACTCAGTCAGCTGAGCATCTGACTCTTGGTCTCAACCCAGGTCATGATCTCATGGTTCATGGGATTGAGCCCTGCATCCAGCTCTGCACAAACAGTGCAGAACCTACTTGGGATTCTCTCTCTCTGCCCTTCCCCCCTACTTGCTCTCTGAGTAAATAAACATTAAAAAAATTGTTTTTAAATGCCACCTCTTTCTTTCTCAATGTTGGTAATTTGTGTCTTCTCTCCCCACCCTACTTACCATTATGTCTGCCTAGAGGTTTATTCATTTAATTGATATTCTCAATAAATCAGCTTGTGGTTTCACTGATTTTTCTATTTTATTGATCTCCACTTTAATTTTTGTTATTTCTTTTCTTCTACTACTTTGGATCTCACTCACTCTTCCCTTCTAGTTTATTAAGACAGCTTTGCTTAAGTTGTTGATTTGAAATCTTTTTCTTTTCTCATATGGGTGTTTAGTGGTATAAATTTTCCTCTAAGTATTATCTTAGCAGCATCATACAGATACTGATGCTTTGAATTTTCATTCTGTTTAATATACTTCCTAAATATCTTTTGAGTTCTTTATTTAGAAGTGGGTTTTTTTTGTTGTTATTTTACTTTTGAAATATTTCCAGAAATTTCTGTTACTGATTTTTAATTTAATTATATTGTGGGCACAGAATATACTTCATGTGATTTAAATTCTTCTGAATTGTTAGGTTTTAAAAATCTCCCTAGAATATGATCTCAGGATGTGTTCTGTGTTCACTTAGGAAAGAATATGTATTCTGCTGGGTGGAGTGTTCTATAAATGTCAGCTGGTCAAGGTGATTGATAGTTTTAGCACTTTTCTATCTATTTGCTCTATCAATTATTGATAAAAGTATCCTGGAATCTCCAACTGTAAGTGTACTTATCTATTTCTCCTTAAAATTCTATCTGTTTTTGCCTCATGTATTTCAAAGTCCTATTATTAAGTGCATAAATGGTTACATGTATTATATCCTCTTGATGAACTGACATTATACCATTATAAAATAACCTATTTCTTATCCTTATCCCTTAAATATTTAGAGCAGTATTTTTTGCTTTATAGTCTACCTTATCTAACATCAGTCAGTACAGGTTTTCTTTTCACCGTTAGCATACTTCAAAAATCCAAAGCAGGCTCCAGGCTCTGAGCTGTAAGCACAGAGCCCGATGCAGGGCTTGAACTTGTGAACCGTGAGATCATGACCTGAGCTGAAGCTGGATGCTTAACTGCCACCCAGGCGCCCCTAACAAACTCTGCTTTTAAACTGGGGTGTCTAGACCAGTTACAATTAATGTGATTATCTATACAGCTGGGTTTAAACCCACTATTCTATTATTTGTTTTCTAATGGTCTCTATTCTTTGTTTACATTTTCCTCTTTTTCTTCTTTTGGATTAACTAAGTATTTTTTATAATTCCCTTTTATCTCCTTTGTTGTTGTTGTGTTGTTTAAATAGGCTTCATACCCAGTGCAGAGCCCATCATGGGGCTTGAACGCACAACGCTGAGGTCAAGACCTGAGCTGAGATCAAGAGCCGGACACTTTAACCGACTGAGCCACCCAGAGCCCCTCCTTTGTTGGTTTTTTAAGTGGTAACTCTTTATACGCGATAAAGTTAATCTGGGTTTTATTTATATATAGAGTTGTGCAACCATCACTGCAATCCAACCGTGGAACATTTTCATCATCCCTAAAAGAAACCTTGTACTCATCAGCAATCACTACCCATTAATCCCTCTCCCCTTACCAAGCTCTACACAACCACTAATCTTGGTCACCACACATTTGCCTATTCTGGCCATTTCATATAAATAGGACCACATGGGGGCACCTGGGTGGCTCAGTTGGTTAAGCATCTGACTCTTGGCTCAGCTTAGGTCATGAACTAGCAGTTTCCTGAGTTCGAGCCCTGTGATGGGCTCTGCACTGACAGTATGGAGCCTGCCTAGGATTCTGTCTCCCTCTCTGCCCTTCCCCTACTTGTGCTGTCTCTGTCACTCTCAAAATAAACAAACTTAAAAAAAGAAAAAGGACCACACAACATGTGTGTAAATGGCTTTTACTTAGTTTCTGAGGTTGATCTGTGATAGAATGTATCAGTACTTCGTTTTTTAAACACTTGATTATTTTTTCAGAGATTTAGACAAGAAAAAACATTTTCAGTGATTTTCATTCCTTTATGCAGATCCACATTTCCATCTGACAACATCTTCCTTTTGCCTGAATGATTTGGTTTAACATTTCTTACAGGGCAGGCCTGCTGGTGATCAATTCTTTCAGCCTTTACACATTTAAAAAAGTCTGTTTCCCCTTCACTTTTGAAAGATATGTTCACAAGACAGAGAATTCCAAGTTAACAGACTTTTTTCTTTCAGTACTTTAAAGATATTGCCCCATGTCTTCTGGGATGCACCATTACTTCCATAAAGTCCGCTGTCATTTTTTGTTCCTATACATGTGTGTCTTTTCTTTCTGGCAGCTTATTTTTTCGGCTTACAACAGTAAGCTTTTTTCTTTTTTAACAGACTTCATTTTTTAGAGAAGTTTTAGGTTCACAGAAAATTGAGCCAAGGTCTGAAAGCTTTTAAGATTTTCTCTTTATTATTGGTTTTAAACAATTTGATTATGTGCTATGGTGTAGTTTTCATCATATTTTTTGTGCCTGGAATTCACTATCTTTTTGAATCTATGGGTTTATAATTTTCATTAAATTTGTAAAGTTTTCAGCCACTTTTTAAAAAGTACTTTTTTTTTTTTGTTTCCCCCTCCCATTCTTTGGAGACTTCAATTACACTTGTATCAGGTCTGCATGAAGTTATCCCACAGCTATTCACTTTTGTTTCAGATTTTTCCTCTTTCGTTTTATTTTATTAAAAAAAATACTTATTTTGGGAGACAGCATGCGTGCACAGTCGTGCACATGAACAGGGGAGGGGTAGATAGAGAGGAGACAGAGAGAACCTCAGCAGAGAGCCCGATATGGGGCCTGAACCCACGAACTGTGAGATCATGACCTGAGCTGAAATCAAGAGTCAGATGCTTAACATACTGGGCCACCCAGGTGCCCCTCTCTAAAATATCGTTGTAGATGGTTTCTATTGTCATGGTCTTCAAATTCACTAATCTTTTCTTCTGCAAGCCTAATCTGTGATTCTTATCCCTTGTATTTTCCATCTCTAAAATTTTTTTCTTTTATCTTCCATCGCTACTTCTAAATATGCTGAATCTTTCTTTTGGGTTCTTCAACATATAGAATATAATTATTTCTATGTCCTTGCCTACTAATTCTATCATCTGTGTCATTTCGGGATTGATTTTACTCATTATGGGTCTTTGCATGCCTGGAAAATATTGACTGGATGGCAGACATCAAAAATTTTCCGTGGTAGGTGCCTGATATTTTTGTATTCCTATCAATACTGGTGAGCTTTGTTTTTGAGACACACATAGGTGATTCTAAGCTGTTTACTTATATAGGAAAGAAACAAATTTAGAAAGAGTTGATCCTTTTAGGAATTAAAGTTTTGTTAGGCAAAATTGGAGCAACATTAAATCTAGAGTTAATTCTGTCCCATTACTGAGGCAAGACCTCTCTATGTTTCTTATTCTGAATGGTGGGACTAGGAAATATTCTGGGCCCTGTGTGAGCACTGAGGACAGCTTCCTCTCATCATTTCCAGTGGCTGCTTTTTCCACCTCCGGGTACTTATCTCACATGCATGTGCTACTGAAGACTCAAGAGGGATCTCTACAGATCTTTCTCCCTCTCTGGTGTGTGTATACAAACTAGCTGCCTTGACATCTCCCAGCTCCCAGCTGTTTCTTAGCTCTAGGAGACCACCTAATTGTCCCTCCCTGTGCTGCAGCCTGGGAACTCTTGCCAGGAAGTAAGCTGGATCAATTGTAGGGCTCACTTCAATCATTTCCTATCTCTTAGGGATTGCTTTTCTTCATTATTTGATGGACAATATCATGAAAACCACTGTTTTGCATATTTCCCCCCCAGTTCTATTTCAGTTCTTTCAGGTGGAGGGGTAAATCTGGTCACTGTTACTCCATCTGGACTGTGTATACAACAGGTTTTGCTGTCTTAGCTATGTTATTATGAAATTTCAGGATGATATGATTTGAGGTGGTCTTTATTCTTTCATTGGGCTGGGTACTCGGTGCATCCTTTCTGTCTGGAAATTATATTCTTCAGATCTGGGAAAACTTTTCTATTATTTCTTGGATTATTTCACTTTATTTTCTTTGTTCATTATTAGTTACATCAGTACATCTTGGTCTGATCTTGTAACTGTTATATTTTTCTCATCTTTGCATTTTTAATAATCTGGGAAAATTTTCTTGACTATCTTCCAATCTTCCACCTACTGATATCTTTTGTTTGTTTTGGTAATCTTAAATGCTGATTTTCCAAGAATTGTTTCTCACTGTTCTCTGATCTGATCTTTCTCTGAGAATACTTTCCTTGTTTCATGGATGCCACTTATCTTCTTCTTGAAGATTATATATAGTTCACTTGTGTGTATAGGCTGGTTTTCTTCATATAGCAAAGTATTAAAAAGTTAACTGGGAAATAAGTCAGCCTTTTCATTAAAGATGGGGACGGGGGGTACCTACACTTTGAAAAATCTTCTAATCTCTAGTCTGAGGGCTTTGAGTCAAGCTCTAAGTATTCTGAAGGCAGGGTAGAGAAAAGAAGTTTATTATATTAAGTTACATTGAATCTACTTTTCTTACTTTAGTGCTACATCTTTCACTGACTCCTCCAACAAGAATGAGGGGCCTCTGAGGTTTAATTTCTCCTTGAATACATATCAGCATCAGTTTGTTCTTTTGTTCTACCAGAAGATGGGACTTACAGCATTTCATTGGCTGAATGGGATAAAGAAGGAGTCCTAAGGGGCCTGACACCTCCTACATAGATTTTCCACTAATTCCCCCCCACCCATTTTCAACTTGTGTATTATAGGTCTCCCACCCCACCACACACATGATGTGTGCCTCTAAATTCTAAGCCTCTGAGATTTTTACACGAAAACTGGTTCACTTCTCATAGATGTTCCCTCTGCAAATGCTTAGGATAGGTCTTCATCTGTTCAGTTTACTCAGCTGCCATTTTTCCACCCTTTCATCTTCCAAATATGTATTGAAATCTTTTGTACACTACTGTCTCCTATTCATTTTGCCCTTATGATATTTAAAAAATTTTTTTTAACTATCACTTTACTTGGGTCTGGGGAGGGACAGCAAGATGTGGTCAATTTGCTTTGTTAACCAGAAAATTCTAGTATAAAAGAGTTAAAAGTTGTGTTGTCTGATAGGTCTGCATATCTACAATTGGAATGTTACTATATACTATTCTTTGTTTACAAGACGCTACGGACCTAGCATTAGAAGGAAATACATATATTTTTTTGACTAGTGATGACAGATTTGTGCTCAAATGTCCATCTCCTTTCTAGGTCTCCTTGACATATAGAATACTTATTTACAAGAGATCTGACTATATTTAACTGACTGAGCCACCCAGGTGCCTGAGATCTTACTATATTAGGAGGGCAGGGCACATTAGATGTGGCAAGGAGCAGAGGGAAATGGAACTGTTAAAGCCGAGTATAAATTTTGCTCTCCTTACTGAAATGCACAACCCCATCTATCATAAACAACCTCTTGGGGCATCCGGCTGGCTCAGTCAGTTAAGCATTTGGTTAAGTGTTCAAATCCTGATTTTGGCTCAGGTCATGATCTTGCAACTTGTGAGATGGAGCCCCGCATTGGGCTGTAATGACAACATGGAGCCTGCTTGGGATTCTCTCTCTCCGTCTCTCTGTCCCTCCCCACCATGCTCTGTCTCTTTCAAAATAAATAAACTTAAAAAGAAAAACCCCGGAGTGCCCGGGTGGCTCAGTCGGTTAAGCGTCTGACTTTGGCCTAGGTCATGATCTCACAGTTCGTGGGTTCGAGCCCTGCACTGGCCTCTGTGCTGATGGCTCAGAGCTTGTAGCCTGATTTGGATTCTGTGTCTCCCTCTCTCTCTGCCCCGCCACCGCTCACGTTCTGTCTCTCCTTCAAAAAAAAAAAATAAACGTTAAAAAAAAAAAAAAGAAAAACCCCAAAACCCCCAAAACCAAAAACCTCTCATCTTCCACTACACTATGAGTATTCTGAGGTTATGCCCTCTATTTCTCTTTAGAAGACTCTTCAGAAGTCCCTAGAGTTCTAAGTATCCTGAATACATAAGAAATATTTATTAACCAACTATAAACCAATAGTTTACTTTTTATATGACTCTGAATTGATGACAGCAAAATACATCATTTCACGTACTACAAAGTACTTGTTTCTTCTCCTTTTAAAACCTCCTTTTTAAAAAAAGATTTTAAGTAATCTCTACAATCAATATGGGGCTATCTCTCATAACCCCAAGATCAAGAGTTGCACGCTCTTCTGAATGAGCCAGTCAGGTGCCCCTCCTCTTCTTTTAAAAAAATCTGCTTAGAGGGTCGCGTGGGTGGCTCAGTCAGTCAGGCATCCAAGTCGGTTAGGCGTCCAGGTCATGATCTCAGAATTGTTGAGATTGAGTCCCATGTCAAGTTTTGCGCTGACAGTAAGGAGCCTGCCTGGATTCTCACTCTCCCCCCCCTCTGCCCCTCTCCTGCTCGTTCCTCCTCCCCTCTTTCTTTCTCTCTCTCTCTCTCTCTCTCTCTCTCTCTCTCTCTCTCAAAAAATAAATAAATAAACTAAAAAAAAATTTAAGAAAAAAATTCTGGTGCCTGAGTGGCTCAGTCAGTGAAGCGTCTGACTCTTGATTTTGGCTCAGGTCACGATCCTAGGGTTGTGGGATTGAGCCTCATATTGGGTTCCGTGCTATGTGTGGAGCCTGCTTAAAACTCTCTCTCCCTCTGCCCCTCTCCCTAGCTTGGACTCTCTCTCTAAAACAAAATAAAGAAAGACATGTAGGAAGAGGACTGCTGGTTCCATTTGTGCCTAAGACCCAGCCATATTTTTTAATTTGAGAATGTTGAGTTTATTTTTTTTTTAATTTTTTTTTTAACGTTTATTTATTTTTGAGACAGAGAGAGACACAGCATGAACGGGGGAGGGTCAGAGAGAGAGGGAGACACAGAATCGGAAGCAGGCTCCAGGCTCCGAGCCATCAGCCCAGAGCCCGACGCGGGGCTCGAACTCGCGGACCGCGAGATCGTGACCTGAGCTGAAGTCGGACGCTCAACCTACTGAGCCACCCAGGCGCCCCGAGAATGTTGAGTTTAGAGACACATATTAAAGAAAGTTTCATATGTATTAGGAGTACAGAATAAAAAGTTAAAGAAATAAAAACAAGCAGAACTTAAGACATTTACATACATTAATCCACTATAAAAGAAATGACTCAATACCCTAAAAATCTGTTTAATTCCATTTGTTTTTATATAACACACATACATACATACATACATGTATTTCCTGTATTTTAGTTGTCTCAGGAAAGGAAAGGAGAGACTTAAAAAAATATCTAAGAAAAAAAAAAGTGAAGCATGTTTCAAATCAAACAATGTGCTAGAAAGATATTGTTACATAAACAGAATCATTCCTTTATAACTCTGGAAACCAAGAACTACAAGGACCATCACCACCACCAAAACCCCCCACCATCTTCTATCTACAGATATCCACCAAGCAACTGAATCACTAGATTGGAAGTAATGGATCAGGGAAAGAAACTCTTTTCTCTAAGAAATAAAACCCACAACTTCGTCATTATAGAACAAAACAAGCAGGCCAGCAGCAACTTTCGGCCAAAAGGTGGGGCCCCTGAGTCATGTGTTACACAGAATGTACTTAAAAAGAGTCATAAGTATGTCACTGCCACATTCTTTAAGGCCACCACCTTTTAGGCTACATTTGAGCTAGAATATAAGGCTCGACACCGCCCCACCCCCCATCTCCTTAAAAGGGAGACTCTTCTATTTCTACTCTAACTGAATCAGTGATTACCCTTTTGTTCCTTTGACCCAGAACAACTTCAAATTAGTGAAACCAACTTTATTTCGTGACAAAGAAGAGTATTCTCTAGCAAATAGGAAGACGGGTATGGGCGACTCTCGTTAAAGTTAGAATTCAATTTTTGAACCAGAAGGGATATTCACAGTTCTATCATCTTCATCACTGTCCAGAAGTAAAGGTGCATACAGACTGAATAACTAGAAAATTGCCTTGGTTAATAAATACCATACCATTCAACACTAACTAACTGAATAGAGCTTTTAAAAATAAGCCAAGACAGTGGCTCATTGCCATTTTTATTAACAAAACTACCAGACTTGTTAAGCCATTGTTCACCTGGACTACTGCAAAATCCTCCTAACTAGCTTCCAACTTCAGTCTTAGGCCTCCAACAAAACTTATTTTCTATACAGCTACTAGTCTCTCCTATTTAAGACAGAATTGTGTCCATGTCTTTCCCATGCTTAAAATTCTGTAATGGTTCCCTAGGAAACAGGATAAAATCTGAGCTCTATAGCATGGAATATAAGGCCCTTTATGACCTGTTCCCTGCCCACCTCTTCAGCTGCTTCTGCTGTCTGTAGTTTCTTCCATACATCATACTAGAATTCTTTCCCTCTCTTTGCTTTAGAGTCACACTGCATTGTACTCAGCTCCATGAATATGCTATGATCCGTCTGAGACTCTTTTCTAGGCACAGAACACACATTTAACGATCAACATCTTCCTAATTATTTTCACTTATTCATTCTTTAGTCTTCTTCAGGTCTATTGTCACTTCTTTAGGAAGACTTCCCGGAGAGTACAGATGTCTTATACTAATCCTATTACCACTTTTATAGTTTGTAACTTCATGTTATAGTTTTTGGTATGTCATGAGAGCAGGGATACCATCTGCTTTGCTTATCACTATCTCTGATGACTCACAGGGTACATATGATATGTATGTATCAAAATGTGAAGAGATCTGTTCAATCAAGTTGTCATAAAAAGTATAATTTCTAAGGGTGCCGGGGTGGCTCAGTCAGTTGAGCGTCTGACTTCAGATCAGGTCATGATCTCACAGTTCATGAGTTCGAGTCCCACACTGGGTTTGCTGCTGTCGCTTCGGATCCTCTGTTCCCCACCCTCCTCCACTTGCATGGGCTCTCCCCCTCTCAAAAAGGAGTAAACATTTTATAAAAAAAAAAAAAAAAAAGTAGCAAAAAGTAGAATTTCTAATTTTCTTAACTCTTCCAGTGACACTGATTAACCAATAATGAATCACTGAGAACAGGCCAGGGTTTTGTTTTGTTTTAATGAAAACATTAGCTGCCTGTTGTTAGTAAGGACACCAATGAGGGATGTAAATGAATAAAATGAGTACTTCTAGATTAGGACATTAGAGATGGCAAAAATCTTACAGTAATTATGATTTTTTAAAATAAAAATATGATTTTTCCCTTCTAGACTGTTTTCAAGACTAACCACATACTGTAGCCCTCCCCTTCCTGGTCAAATCTCTTTATTTATCATGGAACAAAATCAGTGAGGAATGCCTAAAGATGAAAAGCAATTCAGATAAAACTGTGGGAGAGAAACAGCTACTCAGGATGTAGGCAGGAGAATGCCAGTTCAGAAATGTCGGGATTAGTTAAGCAGGTAAGATCTCTGTGTTCATAGAAGCATGATTATGTGCGCGCACGCACACACACACACACACACACACACACACACACACACACACACAGGGTTCTCCCTTCTTCCTAACCCTCAAAGTTTCAGGTCACACTAATGTAGGAGGTGACAACTTCTAGGAAGAAACAAAAGTGCAGGGAGGCTGGGTTGGAAAGGGAGGGAAGAACCCCAGAGAATGAGAAGAATTAAGGAGCACCCTACCCTCCAAACATTCCATCTTTCTTTCTCCTCTCTCTACAACTAGGCTACACAGAGACTGCAGGAGCCCTACTCTTACTTAACAATAAAGCTGAATGCGATTCTTCCCATCTCACTCTACAAATTCAATGCAAATCTAATGAAAACATCAGCAGGTTGTTTTTTAAAAAAAAATTTTTTTAATGTTTTATTTATTCGTGAGAGAGAGAGACAGAGCATGAGCGAGGGAGGGACACAGAGAGAGAGACTGGGACACAGAATCCGAAGCAGGCTCCAGGCTCTGAGCTGTCAGCACAGAGCCTGACGCAGGGCTCGAACCCATAAGCAGTGAGATCATGACCTGAGCCAAAGTCAGACGCTCAACCGATGGAGCCACCCAGGCGCCCCTGGTTGTTTTGTTCTTTTTTTTTTTTTAAAGTACGTGATAAACAAATTCTAAAATTTAAAGAGAAGAGCAAAAGGACAAAAGATCATAAAGAGGAACCTGGTAGCAGGTTTGCTCTCTCAGGTATTAAGAATTATAAGCTATAATGATTAAGACAGTACAGTATTAGCTCAGGTACAAATAAGCCAATGCAATAAAGTAGACAATAGAGAAACAGACCCTGGCATACTGGGAAACCTGACAGATAAGGGCTAGTATGGCAGGTCAGTGGGGAAATGACAAAAGTTTCAATGAAAGGTTGGGAACACCGGTTCAAAAAAAGTGAAAATGGATCTCTCTTTATACATACACAAAAACCAAATCCAGACAGTTCAAAGGTTTAAATTATAAAAGGCATACTGTTAAACCTTTAGAAAAATATAAGAAAACATCTTTGACCCATAGTTTGGCAAAGATTTAAATCTTAAAACACAAAAAGCTCATATTTGATAAAGGGATTGATCGATTTAACTACACCAAAATTAGTAACTTCTATTCAACAAAAGATATCACTGAGAGGGTGAAAAGGCAAATCACCACTTGGAAAACTATATTTAATAACATTTAGCTGACAAAGGATTAGTATACAGACAATAAGAAATGTTTATTAATAAAGAAGGAAAGGGGCGCCTGGGTGGCGCAGTCGGTTAAGCGTCCGACTTCAGCCAGGTCACGATCTCGCGGTCCGGGAGTTCGAGCCCCGCGTCAGGCTCTGGGCTGATGGCTCGGAGCCTGGAGCCTGTTTCCGATTCTGTGTCTCCCTCTCTCTCTGCCCCTCCCCCGTTCATGCTCTGTCTCTCTCTGTCCCAAAAATAAATAAAAAACGTTGAAAAAAAAAAAAAAATAAAGAAGGAAAAAGCAACTCCACAGAAAAATGGACTGAGGAATAGATGGAACAGAAAACACAAATAACTGGTAAATTAACATATGAAAAAATAATTTCCCAAGTCTTCAGGGAAATGGAAATTAAACCCACAATGAGATATTATCTCATACTTCCCAAGGTGGCAAAAATTCAAGTCCTGTAAAACAGGAATTTGCAAGGATGTTCAGCAAACATTCATGTTCTGTGGGTAAGAATGAACACTAAAAAGACTTCAGAAAACAATCTGACAAACCTACTCAAGACACACATGGGAAAACCCTGTAATCCTACAATTTTACTCCCAAGTATACATCTCAGAGCAACTTTTAAATCTTTGGCCAAGACCCACATCAATACGTTTACATTCTGACCTAATACACACATAACTGAAAGAAAAGTTTCATGAATTCATGAAAGAAACATTTTTTTTCTTTTTTCTTTTTGAGAGAGGGAGAAAAAGAGAATATCCCAGGCAGTTTCCACATTCAGCACGGAGCCCAATTTGGGACTTCATTCCATGACCCTAGGGTCATGTCTTGAGCCTAAATCAAGAGTAAGACGCTAGAGGCAGCTGAGCAGCTCAGTTGGTTAAGCCTCTGACTTCGTCAGGTCACGACCTCATGGTTCATGAGTTCAAGCCCCAGGTTGGGCTCTGTGCTAACAGCTCAGAGCCTGGAGCCTGCTTCACATTCTGTGTCTCCCTCTCTCTCTGATCCAGCCCTGCTCGTGCTCTGTCACTCTCTCTCTCGAAAATAAATACAAAAAAAAAAAAAAAGAAAGAAAGAGAGAGAGACACTCAACTGACTGAGCCACCCAGGTGCCCCCATGACACAACTCTTGCACAGTGTGCGACATACTCTGATTATTTCTATTTCATTTAACATTATAACTACTATATAGATTTCACAAGACACTAATGCAGTGGTTCTTGACATTGGATACACATTAGATTCACCAGTGGTGTTTAAAAAATTAAAAACAAGAACAAAACTGATGCCCAGGTAAGCCCCTGAAGACTGATTCAATTGGTCTGAGATGGAGCTTGGACATAGATTTATTTTTTTAAGTCCCTCCCCCCCAAAAAAGAGATTCTAATAAGCAATGAGAATCAAGAACTAATGGGTCACCTGATGCTTAATAAGCACTGCCATAGAGAAATACTTGCACATGCCCTCAAGATTACCCATAGAGCAGCACTGTTCCTGAAAACAACCCAGATGTCTTTTGATAGGAGACCAGCTAACTAAATTGCCATATATTTATACAGTGCACTAGTATAGTATACATCAGTGAAAATGAACAAAACACAGCTGCATATAACAATATCAGCAGTGAAAATGAACTATAGCTATGTATACTAAAATGCATCTCAAAAGCATAAAGTTGAGTGAAAAATGTAAAATGTAAGTCCTGGAAAAATGCATACATTATGATTCCATTTATAAAATGTTCCCAAATAGGCAAGCTTAAACCATACATTGGTGATATTATGTTGTAAAACTATAATAAAAAGCAAGGGAAAAAAACTGCATTAATTCAAGATGGCAGATATTGGTGGGAGGTGGAGAAAACAGATTGGGTGTGGCAGATGGGGGCTTCAGAGGTATTGATAAAATTCTAGGCTGGGTTATGTAAAGTTCTAGGCTGGGGAGATAAAAATGGTGTATAATGTGATATGGTGATATAACGATTATGGCTTTCACAGGTGTACCCACTGGTCAAACTGTACAGTTAATTTCTGTACATTTCAATCTATGTAAATTTTCATTGATTATGTATTCTTAACTCTCAAGTAAAATGTGTATTATTTTTTCATTTAATATTCAGTTACCATTCAATTTACAGCTCTGTAAGGGGAGAAATATATTGGAAAAAAACACAATTCTCTCATTCTGAAAATTCTGGATTTTGCTTTGCAATAAGGGATAGCAACACACACACACATGCATACAAACACACACAAAAGTACTATCTTTGAAGTTAAAAAATATCAAGTTTAAGTATTTAGAAATGACAGGGTCTAGGAAGGAAGGGTGAGGACACATGAAAAGTAATTTACGCCAACTGTTTCTTTCCTTGAATAGTATTTATCTTCAGTTTTATACCCAACTGCACTCATACTCGAAACTTAGTGAAAACTACCAGTCATTCTACTTTGAAGTTACAACCCTATGACAAAGATGTTCTGAATATAAGCCTATCCACCATATCAGATAAATTTTAAACTTTTGCTGTCTCTTCTTTCACATAAATTCAATCTCTATCCTGATGTACTTTGGTTGATCAAGAAAGCTAAAGGCTAAGGAACAGAAAGCTAACTTCTTTAAATGAGACAAAAGGAAAAGTTTTTCCAATTACCACTGCAAATAAGAAATCTTTCTCTGAAATACCAAATCAATTTCTTCACCTTATCATTTGATGGTTTTTACTCTTACTACTTCACTTCAGTGACCTATAAATCTGTCTAAAAAAAATAATTAAATTCCTTTCATGTTTTTTTTCAGGATAAAAAACATTAAATGATATAAAAACACTAAAATGACTTCACATTTTGATTATGACCTCTGCATTGAAAATCTATAGGAATTTTTCCAATTAACTTTCAAATCTGTTAACCTGTTAAAAAAATAAATAACAACCCCCCCCAAAACATCTTTGAAATAACTCAAGTGAATGCTTTACATAAAAAAATGGAGTCACAAATCCCTATTACCATAGTCATCAATTTTAACAAGTCTCCTAAATATGTCCTGTATGTTTTCTTGATTTTAAGATGTCAATAATATGGAAACATTAATATAACAGAAAATTTAATTGTATTAGCTCCCCATCAACACAACAGTCATTTAATGATGATTATATTGGCCATTTCCATTGGTTGGCAGGAGGCTCTTCCACTAAAAGCTCCCATAGTTTCCACTGTATCATTTTTCTTGCCAGACTTAGTTCATTTTCAGCCTGAAGAATCACCTCTTCTGGTTGGCCACCCTGAAGTTGGTCTTCTAATTTCTTAACATCTGGTTACACTTTAACCATACTCAACTTCTCATTTGTAATCTGTTCTGTATACTTTCTATTGCTGCATTTTTAGGAATTTGCTCAAGAACATCAAGAATCGTTGTGTACAATATTCTTAGCCTCTTGTGTGGACTTACACAAAGCCAAAACCACAAGGCCAGTGGTCTTCTTCAGCAAACCTGCCATGGCCACGCCAACAGGCCCTGTATATTTATTATTATATATAAAGCGCTACTCCTCTTCCATTTGGATTTCCTTCACCATGTTAACTTGGCTATCTATGAGTGGAAATATATCCTTATCTACACTTATATCTATTATTAGCTATCAGAGCCATATAGCCATGCTTAATGTAATTAAATAAACTAATCCCTAATTCTTACTCTAAAACCCATTACCAGTCCATAACACCTATCTAATTCTAAAATCCAAAAAGCTCTGAAAACCACAAGTTCTTTCCTGAGGCTTGGCACCAAAACAAATTTAGTGACTTCAATTTATAGGAGATGACTATTTATAGTTTTTATCCCAGCTTGTGTGACTAGGACAGTGGTTGTTAACTGGCAGTGATTTTGCTCCACAGAGGATATGTAGCAATGTCTGGAGACATTTTTAGTTGTCATAGCTGGGTGGGAGGTGCTACTGACATCTAGTTGGTAAAAGCTAGGAATGGCTTACAGGATGTTCTATAATGCACAAGATCAATCCCTGCATCAAAGTTATTTGGCCCCCAAATGTCAATCTTACTGAGATTGACAAACCTTGGACCAGACTCATGTTTGCAGAAGACACATTAATTTACTAATCACGGAGTGCTGCCTTGGAGGGCATTAACAGAATACAAGATTAAAAAATAGTACTAAGTATTACTACTACTGAAAAATCACAAACTCTCTCAATGAGTTCTTTCTCAAATCTCCAAATCTCATTCACGTTGGGAAGCTCATGTCTTAGAAAATGAAGGAGAGGATTAGAGAAATTCATTTGATATACCAAGTATATGAGTAAAAACTTAGTTTTATTCTTTATTATCAGAGGTTAAGAGAAACTAGCCTTTCTAATAGTGCCTATATACCACCATCAATTGTTTTCTTAGATCTGTTATTGTTCTCACCATAAAATATCAACTTATTATTATAATTTAATTAAAAAGAGATCATAATTGAGAAAAGATATCAAAATCGGTAACATAAAATACAACTGAGACTCATGGGGCACCTGGGTGGCTTAGTTGGTTGAGCATCTGATGTCAGCTCAGGTCAGGATCTCACAGTTCATGGGTTTAAGCACCACGTTGGGCTCAGAGCCTACTTTGGATTCTCTGTTTCCCTCTCTCTCTCTCTGCCTAATCCCCCAACACTCTCTCTCTCTCTCAAAAATAAACATTAAAAAAAAAATAATAATAATAATAACCAAGACTCTTGAAGCCACAATAGCTATTTACCTTTCTCTGTGCCTGAGAATATAGAGATGATTTTATTCCTGGGCTTTTTTTCCTCTGGAACAGAGGGCAAAGGTTTCAAACTGTGATTGGCTGACAAAGGGTCTTTGCCTCCACTGCTAAAAATGGTACTGCTCATTCGCACAGGAGGTGCTGGAGGCTTGTCTTCCAGTTCTCCGTTATCAGACATGATTCGGAATTATGATGTGGCCTGAAATAGATAGGCAAAAATCATACAGTCAATAACAAAGTAAAAAATAGTACAGACAAGCAGAAACAGTAATAATTGTCCTCTTTTCAACTGTGAATTAGAAAATGTTATCCATTTAGAGTGAAGTTTGCAAAATTTATAAAATTCAATAAGAGACGAAACTGGTTATTAATATAGGTAATCTCCCGTAACAAAGGTGGTAAATGGTTAGCTGAGAGAATGTTTGAAAAGCCATGTCCAGTTAAGAGGACTAGGGTAAGTTTTGGGAAAGCATGATGATAATAACGTATCACCTAATCAGTTGATTCTAAGAGTAAATATTCCAATGAAAAGACAGACAACATGGAATCTTAAAAAAAAAGAATTCCAAAGAGGAAGATTATGTTCTAACCAGCCAAAGGATAGGTGCCTGACAGGTCCATTTCTGTAGCAAAGATAGAATGCTTGCTATTAAATATATCAACCAACACCACTCCTTACAAAGAATCTGAGTCCATGCTTCCCTAGCCTTGTGATTACAACTTAGCCTTCATATAAACTCTCCTAAAGGATGAGAATGTGCCACTGATGTAATATATGGTTTCTTTGAAAATGTGACGTTCTAACTACATGTGTTAGTCTCTTGCAAGCTTTGCAGACAGTTCCATAGAACTTGATCTAGTTCAAAAGTAAATCTAGATTTTGGCTCAAAACCAGAGTATGGCCATATCTCAAGTTTCTGTCATCATGTGATGCCCTGTCCAGGCAGTCAAGTAACCCCTCTTAATCCACATGACTAATTCAGTAGAAAACGTCAACCTTGTTTATATATATAAACATTAATATCACATAAACCTTATTTACATACATATTTACATACATATTTATATATTTTAGTCCTTTTACAAAAAGTAGATTATACACATTTAAAGTTAGCAGTAAAGGGGAGGGTATGCCTAACTTCCAGATGAGGTCTGATACAAAAGTATATATTAGGAAACAACACATCTCCTCACTAAACAAGATTTCAATTGGTAATTAGATCCTGATTTTATTATAGCTACTTATTGCATTTAAGTGAATAAAATTTTCTATATATACAATGTAAAGAATACGAACTATAGGGGCGCCTGGGTGGCGCAGTCGGTTAAGCATCCGACTTCAGCCAGGTCACGATCTCGCGGTCTGTGAGTTCGAGCCCCGCGTCGGGCTCTGGGCTGATGGCTCAGAGCCTGGAGCCTGTTTCCGATTCTGTGTCTCCCTCTCTCTCTGCCCCTCCCCCATTCATGCTCTGTCTCTTTCTGTCCCAAACATAAATAAACGTTGGAAAAAAAAAAAAAAAAAGAATACGAACTATAGTTAGATAAAATTAAAAATGAATAAAAAATTTCTTTTATTTGAGAGAGAGAGCACACACACAAGTGGAGTAGAGGGGCAGGCAGAGAGAGAGAGAGAGAGAGAGAATAGTCTAAATAATTTTTTTAAGTTTATTTTGAGAGAGAGAGCGTGAGCAGGGGAGGGGGGGCGAGAGAGAGAGAGAGAAAGAGAGAGAGAGAGAGAGAGGGAGGGAGGGAGGGAGGGAGGGAGGGAGGGAGAGGGAGAGGGAGAGAGAGGGAATCCCAAGCAGGCTTTGCAGAGTCAGCACAGAACCCAATGTAGGGTTCAAACTCAAGACACTGTGAGATCATGACCTGAGTGGAAATCAAGAGTCTGGACGCTTAACCGACTGAGACACCCAGGCATCCCCGAAACCACTGTGTATTTTGTCTTCCATAATGACAATTACTTTTCAGCCTACAAAAGAGGAAGAAGGAGAGACTGTAAAGGGGGAAAATAAACTTTTCTGGGGATAACTAGCTAGAGAATGGCTGGGAGAAGAGAGTAAAAAAAGATCTGTGTGTGTGAGAAAGACTTCCTGAATTGAAATTAATATTGGTGGTCAAAAGAAGAAATGGGGTGGAATCTAAGAATGTCACACAGATGACCTAGTCAGATGATTCTTCCAAACCAAGTGATCACAACATGTGGGGTTTGTTCTGCTTTGGAGTGAGACGCAACTGGCTGTTAAGCGTGGACTGTCAGGTGTGCACCACAAGAGAGGACTTATCTGTTGCTAGAAATGGAAGAAAGATAAGGCTTAGGAATAACACTTGGAAGATTACTTGAGAACCTGATAAATCAAGACAGATGTTTATCTCTTATGTGACCATAACATCAAGGCAAAACAGAATGACTCTATAGCAGCTCACTTTCATCTTAATCACCACTTAAAACAGACATGGCACATTCAGATTCTGGTTACACTGTAAATGCTTCATATTTGTGCATATTTAAAAATTAGGATAATATAACAAAATCTCAAAATACATTTGCATGCATTTAAAGAAAGAAATGTACCAAAATATTAACAGTAGTTAATTGTGGCTAACAAGTAATTTTTAGCTTGATTACAACCATCACAGCTGTGGTTAAAAAAAAAATCAATATAAAACAGGGCTTAATAATTATTTAGGGTGAGATGACTATCAACTGTATCCTTAAGACTGGCTCACAGACTTGGGGGCCCTGGGTGGTTCAGTTGGTTAAGTAAGTGTCCGACTTCAGCTCAGGTCATGAGCTCATGGTTCATGAGTTCGAGCCCTGCATCGGGCTCTGTGCTGACAGCTCAGAGCCTGGAGCCTGCTTAGCTCTCTCTCTGTCCCACCCTTGCTTGTGCTCTCTCAAAAATGAGTAAAATTAAAAAAAAAAAACAAAAAAAAAAAAAACTAAAAAAAAAAACTTAAAAAAAAAAAAAAAAAGACTGGTTCACAGATGGAACATGACTAGAAACTGCCAGTGCACCTTCAGCTGCATGCTGTCCAAAGTTATGATTAAAAGCATGGGTTGAGGAATCAGATTCCCTCAGTCGGAATCCTGGTTTCACCATTTATTTAAGTGTGTGACCTTGGGCAAATTAAATTACTTAACTGTAGTCAGGGATCCTTGAAGAAATGGCTGGTTCTAGGCCTGGGACAGGGAAAATAAGGATGAGCCTAGAGTATCTTATATTGTCAGAAGGTAAAGAAGTACTTAAAAAGGATAAGGACACAGGAAAGAGTTCCCAAAAGCCAATACTGGAACGAATGGAGCAGGAAAATAAAGTAGCATTATATTTAACCCAAAGTAAAAAATAAATATATACAGTTCATATCAGTACAAATGAATAAATAAAATGGTGGGGTGCCAAATCTTCCTTATAAAAGAATTCCAAATAATAATTGTAGCTACATCCCCTCCTAGGAGTTGGAACTTAACTTCCTTCCCCACTTGAATATATGCTGGATCTAGTGACTCATTTCCAAGAGGTAGAGTATGGAAAGGGAAAAATAACTTCATGGTGGGAAAAATGTGGCAAACACTGCATTAACCAAGTGATCAAGGTTACATCTCCAGGTAATAAGTTATGCTGACGTCACTCACCACCTGATTGAATGTGATGAGAAACCTACTTTACCTCTATGGTATTCTTCCTCAAATTCCATAACCCCAGTCTAACTATGGGAAAAACATCAGATAAACCCAAACTGAGGGACATTCTACAAAAATTCCTGACTAATACTCCTTAAAGGGGCACCAGGGTGGCTCAGTTGCTTAAGCATCCAACTTTGGCATAGGTCACGATCTCGTGGTTTGTGGTTCCAGCCCCACGTCAGGCTCTGTGGTGACAGCTTGGAACCTGGAACCTGCTTCAGATTCTCTGTGTCTCCCTCTCTCTCTGCCCCACCCCTGCTTGTACTCTGTCTCTCTCTCTCTCATTATAAACATTAAAAAAATAAAAATTAAAAAAAAAACTATCAAAGACATGAAAAACAAAGAAAAACTGAGAAATTGTTCACAGAGCAGAGGAGTCTAAAGAGACACGACAATGTTATATTCTGTAACAAAAAAAGGACATTAGTGGAAAAACTGGTGAAATACCAATAAAACCTAGAATTTAGTTAACAGTAATGTACCAATGTTGGCTTCTTTGCTTTGACAGACATTTTAGGGTTTGTGTTAACATTAGAAGATAGGTGATAGCTGGGGCGCCTGGGTGGCGCAGTCGGTTAAGCGTCCGACTTCAGCCAGGTCACGATCTCGCGGTCCGTGAGTTCGAGCCCCGCGTCAGGCTCTGGGCTGATGGCTCAGAGCCTGGAGCCTGTTTCCGATTCTGTGTCTCCCTCTCTCTCTGCCCCTCCCCCGTTCATGCTCTGTCTCTTTCTGTCCCAAAAAATAAATAAACGTTGAAAAAAAAAAAAAAAAAAAAAAGAAGATAGGTGATAGCTATACAGGAAATCTACTATCTCTGCCAATCTGAAATTATTCCACAATAAAAAGTCTATTTCAAAACGAATTATGTAATAAGTTCCTTTAAAAGTTATAGAATTATCTACAATATGACCTAGCAATTCCACTCCCAGTATATACCTAAGAGAACTGAAAACATATGTCCACAAATAAGTTGCATATGAATGTTCATAGCATTATTCATAATAGCCAAAAGATTAAAAAAAAAACACCGAAAATATCCATCAACAAATGGACAGATAAAATGTAGCATATCTATACAATGGAATATTTGGCCACGGAAAGGAGTGAAGTACTAATACCGGCTACAACGTGGCTGGACCTTTAAAACATAAGTGGAAAAAGAAAGACACAAGAAGACCACATACTGTATGATACCATTTATATGAAATGTCAAGCACATGCAAATATTTCCACAAAGACAGCAGGTGATTAGTGGTCACTAAGAGGTGAACGGAATGGGATGTGACTACTAATGGGTATGGCGTTTCTTTCTGAATGCCATTTCATGAAAATGTTCTGGAATTAGACGTCAGACATTGCACAACCTTTTTAATATCTTAAAACCACTTAATTGTACAGTTTAAAATGGTAAGTTTCAGCTATGTGAATATCTCAAATTAAAAAAAAAATTTTTTTAATGATTTATTTTTGAGAGACAGAGCACGAGTGGGGGAGGAGCAGAGAGAGAGGGAGACAGAGTCCGATGCGGGGCTTGAACTCAAGAACCATGAAATCATGACCTGAGCCGAAGTCGGACACTTAACCTACTGAGCCACCCAGGCACCCCGCTACATAAAATACTTTAAAAGTGAACTTAAAAGTAAAGATACAGGGGTGCTTGGGTGGCTCAGTTAAGCCTCTGACTCTTGATTTCAGCTCAGGTCATGATCTCTCGGTCATGAGATCAAGCCCTGGGGCGGGCTCCATGCTGAGCGTGGGGCCTGCTTGAGATTCCTGCCCCCCTTCCCCAGATAAAAACAAAAACAAAAACAAAAATAAAATAAGAGAGGGGCACCTGGGTGGCTCAGTCGGTTAAGCGCCGACTTCAGCTCAGGTCATGATCTCGCGGTTTGTGGGTTTGAGACCCGCATTGGACTCTGTGCTGACAGCTTGGAGCCTGGAGCCTGCTTTGGATGCTGTGCCTCTCTCTCTCTCTGCCCCTCCCCAACTCATGCTCTGTCTCTGTCTCTCAAAAATGAATAAAAGTTAAAAAAAACTTTTTAAAAAAATAAAAAATGAGATACAATGAAATTAAACATTTTATTGATTTCATGAAGTATATTTTTTAAAAATTTTATCTATCTATCTGTAAGTTTACATCGAAGTTAGTTAGCATGTAGTGTGCAATAATGATTTCAGGAGTAGATTCCAGTGATTCATCCCCTGTGTATAACAGTCAGTGTTCATCCCAACAATTGTCTTCCTTAATGCCCCTTACCCATTTAGGCCATCCCCCCACCCACAACCCTTCCAGCAACCCTGTTTGTTCTCTGTATTTAAGAGTCTCCTATGTTTTGTCGCCCTCCCTGTTTTTATATTATTTTTGCTTCCCTTCCCTTATGTTCATCTGTTTTGTATCTTAAATTCCACACGAGTGAAGTCATATATTTGTCTTTCTCTAATTTCACTTAGCATAATACCCTCCAGTTCATCCTACGTAGTTGCAAACGCGAAGTACATTCTTAAGTGAAACTGGTTTTAAAGAAAAAACAAAAAAAAAACCCTCCAAGTGTATGGCCACTGCCTCGATTTGTGCCAAAATGTAGGCTGTTTTACCTGCCAGCACTGCAAGTGTCAACAGTATGAAAGGCAAAGAGTATCTTAGTATTATTATGAAAATAGGTTTTGACTTCATAAACCCCAGTGGTACCACACACCACACTGAGAACTGCTGCTTTAAAGTATATCCCAGCTCTACACTTCACCCTCATACGCCAATTATTGTTTTACTGAGGTGGCAAAAGACACATATTTATTCATTCTTTCAAAACACAGCCGTTCTATATACAGTACTTTGTTCACCCAAAAAATTTTCTTTACTGCTCTATTTTAATATACTGCACAGTAGGTTTTTTAATTTGCTGCATACATTCAGTCCAATAGAACTAAAGAGGAGCTAATAGATTATTTGTTTCACAACATTCTTCTTGGTGATTATATATTACAGGTAAAGTTGAATTAGCTATCTCAAGGAAATCCCAATTAACATGATGTTATTACCTTACAGGCAACACATGTCTAAATAAACCCCCAAATTTAACATTAAACGTATGGGTCACAGATATCCTTAATGAAATTACTCAAGATGACAAATATGACAAGAACAATTCTAAGTAATATGCCTCATAAGTGATTAGATCTTAGTAAATACAAGCATGACAATCCTTGATACTATGACATCAGCTTAGCTGAGGACTTCATCACTTCATCTCAAGATTTCTCTAACCAGTATCTATGTCTTCAACTGCTGCTCAGAGGAAGAGGTTAGAAGCTTTAACCAGCTTCCTAAAGAGTTTCCATGCATTCAGGTTTTACTTAGAGCTACCCATAAGCAACAGACTGAGGACTAAACTCTGATATTTAGGGACATTTACTACTGAATTGATCTGATATCATGAATGCACCACATAAATCATATGCCTCATTTTACCCAAATACACCAAAGAATTTTCTGGCCTAACTCATCTTTGTGTATAAATTTCTCCATTCTTAAACTTTCTTCAGTACTTTCTGTATCTAACCAAATCTTTCAATGTTCAGCAAGAATTATTTCCTATGTAAGATCATTCCTGTCTATCCTTGTTCAAAATGATTCTTCAAATCCTCTGAACAAGACTGACCCCCGCCCCCCACCTCCACACAGGCCCCTCACATCCTCTGAATACAAGTTACACAGGAAAACTAATTCAGAGAGTAATAAAGCTGGATTAGAATTTACCTGGTCCATCTTTCTTTCTTTTTTCTTTTTTTAACGTTTATTTATTTTTGAGACAGAGAGAGAGCATGAATGGGGGGAGAGCCAGAGAGAGAGGGAGACACACAATCCGAAGCAGGCTCCAGGCTCTGAGCTGTCAGCACAGAGCCTGATGCGGGGCTCGAACTCACAGAGTGCGAGATCATGACCTGAGCCGAAGTTGGACGCTTAACCGACTGAGCCACCCAGGCGCCCCTCTTTCTTATTTTATGCGAAGGACCAACACCCCCCAAAATAAGTAGGCTGAATTTAATTACTAACAAACTAAGACCAGAATTCAAGGTCAGTAACAACTCAATCTCACGTTGTTGTTTTTTTCTTAATCATGTTAATATATTGGATCACCCTCGGGGTATCTGGCTGGCTAAGTCAGTGGAGCATAGGACTTTTGATCTCCAGGTTGCAAATTTGAGCCCCACGTTGGGTGTAAAGATTTTTTTTAAGACTTTATGATTTTTTTTTATGTCATCTCTACACCCAATGTGGGGCCTGAACTCACAATCACGAAATCAAGAGTCACAAGTTCCACCAAGTCAGCCAAGCACCCCTAGAGATTACTTAAAAATAAAACCTTTAAAGGACTCTGGCAATGAGTTACAACTGTGCATCCTTAATTATTCTTTTAGGTATCTTTCCTGCTCAAGACTTCAAGCAATTGGGGCGCCTGGGTAGCTCAGTCGGTTAAGCGTCCGACTTCAGCTCAGGTCACGATCTCGCAGACCGTGAGTTCGAACCCCGTGTCGGGCTCTGGGCTGATGGCTCAGAGTCTGGAGCCTGCTTCCGGTTCTGTGTCTCCCTCGCTGTCTGCCCCTCCCCCGTTCATGCTCTGTCTCTCTCTGTCTCAAAAATAAACGTAAAAAAAAAAAAAAAGACTTCAAGCAATTGAAAGGCACCACCACCACTATTATTATTATATATTGTACTGTCTCCTTTAATGTTTAACACAGATCCTTGCATGTATTAAGGCATTAATGTTTAACACAGATCCTTGCATGTATTAAGACAGTTAATAGTTTACTGATTTAAGGTACTATATACTCTGTCACCAGAGGAAATATTCTTCCCAAATTATTAGTTCTCTATCAAAAAGCATTTCACTACACAACATATAAACTACCCTATATTAACAAAAATATCTTTGGAAAGATTTACACTTTTCCTCTAATAGCTAATTCATGGCGTTAGTCTTTAATCCTTTTCCATAAACAATGTTATTTTTTTCTGTGTGTTGCTTCTACTGATGGTGTCAAATGCCTAAAAGTGCTAAGTGACGATGTGATAAGGTTCTTTACATCTTATATTTTAGCCAGAAACAATATAAGAACAATTCATGATAAAATTCTGATTTACCAGTGTTTTGCTCCATCATTACCCAAAAATGTTTTCTTAAAAAAAAAAAGATAATAATGCCTCTCTCTAAATCTGTTCACTTTTTGCTACTTTTCAGTGAAAACAAGTAGGCGAAACAAAAAGCCCCAAAACACACTGTACTCTTCTACAGGCCCATTGTTTAATTGTGACACGACTCAAAAACAAACAATTCCTCATTGTCTACTGAAGGAGACCAGGGGAAGCTAAATATACGACAGAAATGAAAAAAAAAGGAGTGGTGTCTGGAACTAGTCAGTCTTAACTAGTAAAAATCGATATATTTTTTATAATCTAACTTGGATCAACTATGGTACTTAATGTACAAACCATACACTACTAAAAAATGATTTGAAAAGCACAACTTGCTTTATATTTTTACTTACATTTATATAAATAACAAATGAATCTTAAGTTTTCAGTACCTTAAAAATGAAGTCTAACACTATTTGATAGACTTCTAGTAATCTCTCAATAAGCTATAAGAGCTCCCAAAACACTGGCCTCTCCTCCCTTCCCACCTCACAAAAGCTTCAAAAGCTTTGAGAGAAAGTATCGATTAAAAATATCACTAATCACCTCAAATGTACAACACACGCTATGGAAGCAAGTTCACAAATTAAAAGAAAGGAGTGTTTTTATTTGGTGCAATGGCCATAACATCAGGTCTGTAGTAGCAAAGCCAGAAAGGAAAAGGAAAAGTGGGGAAGAGATACAGAAGACACTGGGGCACTGGAAAAGAATAAAGTAGTGTAAAGAACTCTGACTCAAACTCAAATAAATGAAGGAGTGGATAATATATCAAATCTATAAAATGTAAGGATAGGCTAGTTAAGATGAAAGGATGTTTCCATAGAGCCCAAAGCAAAGTGAAACCAAGAACAAAGAGTAAGCAAGTTACCAATCCATTTATTCTTGAAGGATTTTTGACTAACCCTTGGAGACCTTAAATTTCCACTTTGACGGCTGTCACAGGGGACAGGTGATAAAGCCAAGTCTGCCTGAATTGAAAAATCTAATAGAAGCCCCTTCCACACAAGACCAGGACCTAAAAAGTAAAATCTGTTCAAGAGTAAATCAGGAATGAATCCCTCTGGGCCAAACGAACAAGAAAACCTTCAGTATTTTGAGTCCAGTGATACTGTGGAGTGGGGGCTGGGGGTGAGGTTCTCTGAGGAATCCTAACAACAAAATGTACGTTTTTTGGTATGAATTCATCCCACCTCTGAGGTCCCCCAAATTCCCAAATAGGTTAATTAAATATGGTCATGCTAGTGAATGGTAAAATCAAATGACAAGAACTTTAGATCTTTTTGGGTACTACTCAGATCTCAAATATACCCAAAGATAAAATTCTAAGGAAAAGGAACATCTCATAGTGAAATTCAGAAAACGAAACAAAGCACCATGACAGAACTAGCCAAAACGGACTGGTGAAATAAATAGATGTAGAATGATTTGACACAGAATATGTATCAGAAGTTTGAAAAAAAGCAAATATGAAAAACCACCATACAAAACTTTTGGAAAGGGGCACCTGAATGATTCAGTCAGTTAAGTGTCCAACTTTGGCTCAGGCCATGAACTCATGATTCGGGAGTTCGAGTCCTTCAACAGGCACTGTCGGTGCAGAGCCTGCTTGGGATTCTCTCTTTTTCCCCCCTCTCTCTCTCTCTCTGCCCCTCCCCCCATTCTGTTTCTCTCAATCTCAAATTTAAAAACTTAAAAAAAAACCATAATACCTGAATATTTGAATTTGACATTTGAAGTAAAAAGGAGTGCAGACTTAGTGGAAGGAAGAATCAGTGAACTGGGTGAGGTAGGTCTCTTTAGAAAGTAACTAGAATGCTGCATAGACACAAGAGAAAATATGAAAGAAAAGTAAGATGAGTAGGTTGGATGACCTAAGATATACCTATTTGAGTTTCAGAAGAAAGGAATAATGAATGAAGGAATGGTTTACCAGATAATTAGTAGCTGAGAAATTTCTAGAAGTGATGAAGGACACAAAATCCATAAGATGAAGAACTTAATAAATCAAAAGCAGGATAAAAGTAATTTACACACCAAAGTAAAGACACATCAGAGTGAAATTAAGATCAAAGAGCAAAGAGTTCCAAAAATCAGCCAAAGGAGAAAAAGGGGCAATTGGACTTTAGCTTACTTCCTGATAGCAACAACAGCCAAAAAACATTGGAACATTCTCAATGTCCAGAGAGAAGGTGCCAACGTACTCAGATTCAACAAAAACTCTTCTGAGAATGAGGACAAAATAAAAATAATTTGAGACAAAGAAAATTTTCAAAAGATTAGAATTCCACTATTCTCTTAACCAAAATCAGTCAAGTTGGAAATCAAGAACAAAAAGAAAACCAGAAAAATATACCTTAAGTTTTGGAAATTTTAAAACATCTCTAAAAACTTACAGTTAAGAAAAGATATAATGGAAATTAGAAAATACTTAGAACTGAATGAGAGTGACAAAGCTATGTACCAAAACTTAGAGGATTGGATAAACCAAATGTGGTATATACCTACTGTAGAGTATGTTCATCTATAAAAAAGAAGTGAAATTTGATATGTGCTCTAATGAGCATCAACTTTGAAAACATTAAGTAGAATGAGCCAGACACAAAAGGCCAAATAGTGTATAATTTCACTTCCATGAGGCATCTGGAGTAGTCAAATTCATAGAGACAGAAAGAATAGAGATCACCAGGGCCTGACGGTAGAGTGAAATGAGCACTTATTGTTTAATGGGTACAGAGTTTCTGTCTGGGATAAGAAAAGTTTTGAAAATGTTAAGTTTTATGTTATGTATATTTTACCACACACACACACACACACACACACACACACACCTTGCCGGATGTGATTAAAGCACTTAAGGACACTTAGAGTTCTGAAGTTTTACTTTTATAAACACTCATAGGAACTAAAAGGAGTTCTACTGGTAGTTAGCAGAGATCACAGATAACCAGTATTCGCAATGGGCCAGCAAGTCCTCATAACTCTTGAATGTCCCACCGTGCAATGGTTTAGTTATATATTAAAAATATATACGTATATATGTGTGTGTGTGTGTATATATATATATATAATATACATATATATATAAACCTAGAGCATAGTTCTCTTTTACATATTAAAATATATTTTTTAAGAAATTTTTTTAACGTTTATTCATTTTAGAACAGAGAGAGACAGAACCTGAGCAGGGGAGGGGCAGAGAGAGAGAGAGGCAGACACAGAATTGGAAGCAGGCTCTAGGCTCTGAGCTGTCAGCACAGAGCCCGATGTGGGCTCGTACCCACAAACCAAGTCAGATGCTTAAACTGACTGAGCCCACCCAGGTGCCCCTAAAATATATTTTTTACAGTTTTAACTCTCACTGAATTTTCCAGCCATGCAACCACTATGAAACCAAGAGGACCTTGACCTTCATTTTGCTTAGTTCCTTTTACTGAGATGTTTATTCCCATCTGTATATCATATCACTTAAAGCAACATGCTCATGCTGGATGAGTAATCAATGGCAGTACATCTACATGAGACTGCATTAGGTCAAGCCTATGAACAGATAGATACAGATACTTCATACTGATTTTTTGAGTAATTGTGATCAAGTTATTTTACAAATGTGTATTATAGTTTTCCTTTTATTTCTTATAATGAATATATAAACAAATATAAAAAATATAAATATACATTATTATATATAAATAATGGGTTGTATTACCTGTAACAGCAAAAGACTGGAAGCATCTCAAACAGTAATAAATAGGAGACTGGTTTAATTAGCTATATGTATCACCCACTAAAGTATTATATGTGAAAATGAATGAGAAAATCACTCTACCCCATGGAGTGATCTCAGGGTACGCTACTAATGAAAATCAAAGATGGGAGAAAAATAGAAGTATCATATGCTACCATTTATCTAAGGGGAAAGAAAAGGCATGTCAACACATAGACATGCACATATGCACTAACACATGCTTATTATCTTTTTAATCGAAGGATAAACCTTTGATTGGTTACTGTGGGGGGGGAGGAAGGGAACAAAATGGGGAGGGGGGGACTGGGGCACCTGGGTGGCTCAGTCAGTTAAGCGCAGATTCTTGATTTTGCCTGGGTCATGATCTCACAGTTGACAGCACAGAACCTGGTTGGGATTCTCTCTCTCTCTCCCCTCAATAAATTACCAACAAAAGTAGAATGAATACCACTACTTGAAATAAATAAGATACCACAGAGACCCAATCTAATAATCCATTGGCTGCTAAAAATGTCCTCGCATTTTTCACTTCACAGACAATACGTGAAACTTATTTAGCTTTACTATTAAGTGAAACAAAGACCACTGTACAAAATTAAATGCAATTTGGCAGAGGTTAAAAATTCCCATTTTCTTCTGTTCTTACATCTTTTGGGGTTACAACATCTACAATGGGAACTTCACTATGTGTTACACATTTAGCAAATACTCATTAACCAGGTTATGACACTGCTTCTATTATGAGCTATTATGATGTATCATATTTCCTCTACCAAACTCCCTTTGTGAGAGGTACTAATTTTATCTCTCTTTACTCCCCAACAGCACCTGGCAAAGTGTTATATACGTATACGTCAACATCGTAGAATACCAAAATGTGTTTTTCACCTACATAAACAATGTTAGCCAGTTTAGGCAAGTAAACTATGCAACTAATCAAGTTGACTACTGAAAGACAATTCACTTATCTCTCTAGTCCTTCAATTCAATTACCTATAAAATGTATTAATACCTGAATTACTATTTTTGAAATGACTGGGGACAGGAGACTGCAGGATGTGAAAAATGCTTTGAAAATTTTTTTATCTGGGTTTATTACCATTTAGTTCTTTTCCTCCAATGGTTTTGCTATGGTAGAAGAAACAAGTGTTATTAATTGCAACTAAAAAGATTGTCTACAAAATGCCAACAAAACTATGATAAATTATTAAGGTAAACACAAATTTTGCCAAGATAAAGAGGAATACACAAAACTCAACTGCACTTCCCAAAGTGAAATGGGAAAGGGAAAAGATACCATTTATAACATAATAAAAAAATACCAAGTTCCTAGAACAGAAGTTCCCAAATCTTCTCAACTCACGGTGCCCTTGTTATTCCCAGTAATTATTCAACAATGACAAAAGAAATTCCAAATGGTTTCATTTATTTAGTAGTTAGGTCCAAACAACTTTGGGAAACATGCACCTGATGGGCACTGCACAACTCAAGACCTCAGACACTGCCCACACTCATTTCCTGCTCCATGCTGATCTTTGTACTTTTAATCTCAGCAATTGCTTCATAAAAACAGACATTATCAAATGTATCACAACTTAATGTTGAAACTGTGAACTCCCAAGAGCTCAAAGTCCACACAGTGCTCAACAGATGTCAATCACCGATACCCTCTAATATTTAAAATCCCATGGTGACTCTGAGTTCAGTGGGATATCAGTTTGGGAACCATGTAATTAGAACGTTTACACAGAGGGGAAATATACTCAAAGATATTAAGTAGAACTAATAAATGGAGAGAGATACTAATGTTTATGAATTTTAACACTCAAAACTGTACAGATGCCAAATTTCCTCAAATTAATCTACAGATTCAAAGTAATCTTAATCAGGGGTACCTGGATGACTCAGTCAGTTGAACGTCTGACTCTTGATTTCAGCTCAGGTTGTGATCCCAGGGTTGTGGGATTGAGCCCTGTGTGGGGCTCCATGCTGAATGGGATATTCATTCATTCATTCATTCATTCATTCATTCTCTCTCTCTCTCCCCCCTCCTCTCCCCTGCTTATGCACTCACTCTAAAATAAATTAATTTAAAAACAAAACAAAACAAAAAATACCAAAGTAATCTTAATCAAAATCCCAAATGGGTTTTATGAAAAACTAGACAGCTAATTCTAAAATCTATACAGAAGAACAAAGGCTCAGGAGTAGCAAAGACACTCCCAAAATAGAATCATGTGGAGAGACTTGCCCTGCTATGAACATTTTTTATCTAAGAAATTGGATCCTGTACCAGATACCACACCACTTATGCATCTTCCAATCCTTTTAGCCTCACCTGTCTCTTATTCAAGTTGCTACTCCAGCAACCAGCTCTATGCTGGATGTGGCCATTTTTATTTTTCTTTTTTATCATTTTTAAAATTTTATTTATTTTTTAAAATTTACATCCAAATTAGTTAGCATATAGTGCAACAATGATTTCAGGAGTAGATTCCTTAGTGGCCCTTACCCATTTAGCCCATCCCCCCTCCCACAATCCCTCCAGTAACCCTCAGTTTGTTCTCCATATTTATGAGTCTCTTCTGTTTGTCCCCTCCTGTTTTTATATTATTTTTTTCCCTTCCCTTATGTTCATCTGTTTTGTCTCTTAAAGTCCTCATATGAGTGAAGTCATAGGATTTTTGTCTTTCTCTAACTAATTTTGCTTCACATATTACCCTCTAGTTCCATCCGCGTAGTAGCAAATGGCAAGATTTCATTCTTTTTGATGGCCAAGTAATACCCCGTTGTATATAAATACCACATCTTCTTTATCCATTCATCCATCAACGGACACTTGGGCTCTTTCCATACTTTGGCTATTGTTGATAGTGCTGCTATAAACATGGGGGTGCATGTGTCCCTTCGAAACAGCACACCTGTATCCCGTGGATAAATGCCTAGTAGTGCAATTGCTGGATTGTAGGGTAGTTCTATTTTTAGGTTTTTGAGGAATGGATGTGGCCATTTTTTAAATGCATACACAACATAACAATGCCTCACTTCATTCCTGAGCTGCGTACATTGCCACCCACCCATGTGCAATCTGGTAATGCAGGGGTGAACCTATAACTATTCGTGATGAGAAGACATCCCACCTCATTAGACAGATCCTTTTTCTATCCTGTGTTGGATGATCCTGTGACAAACTTTCTATAACTTCCTGGAGGACAGTACAATGGGATTGAGCAATCAGTTACACTTCCATATGGGCTACCACTCTACGTATGCTCCATCCCTCTTTCCCATTTTCTGCTCCCTGGGATATATTCTTCCTAATAATGAAAAGATACATAAGCCTTCTGCTGCAAGCTCTGCCTTCTGGTGAATCCAGGTGAAGAAAGATCCCTGCCTTATGTCATATCAAATAAAATTTTATATGGATTAAAGATTTAACGTGAAAGGAAAATTCTCATTTTTATTATTATTATTTTAATCTGTATTTATTTTTGAGAGAGAGAGAGAGACAGCATGAGAAGGGGAGGAGCAGAGAGGGAGACGCAGATTCTAAAGCAGGCTCCAGGCTCTGAGCTGTCAGCACAGAGCCTGATGCAGGGCTTGAACTCACGAAAGCGAGTTCATGACCTGAGCCGAAGTCAGATGCTCAACTGACTGAGCCACCCAGGCGCCCCGTAAAATTCTCATTTTTAGAAAATTATATAGGAGGATATCTTTATGTAGAAGAATACCTTTTATGACTGTAAAGGAAAAGAATGATAAATATGACTACATTCTATACTATAAAAAGACATGCCATAAACCAGGAGATATCTGCAACAGAAGTAAGTTGACAAAAACTGTATCCAGAATATAGAAAGAATTCTTATAAAGAAATACGTTCTGTACTCATGCTAGTGGCAGTGGCAGCAGGTGCACCCTTGGCAGGCAAAATGATGCCAGCGAGTTCGTGGACCTATATGTGCCGTGAAAACGCTCCTCTAGCAACCGCATCATCGGCACCAAGGACCACGCATCCATTCACATGAAAGTGGCTGAAGGTGACGGGCAGGTTCAATGGCCAGTTTAAAACCTACGCTATCTGTGGCGGCACCATTCACAGGATGGGTGAGAGAAACGACTCCACTCTGGTCAAGGCCGATGGCATTGTTTCAAAGAACTTCTGACTAAAGAAGATCATGGATGTGAGATACTTGTCATGAATAAATAGCACCCCCCCAAAAAAGAAATAAGTAAAAGACAAACAACCCAATAAATAATGGGCAAATGACATGAATGGGCATTTCATGGAAGATGACAAGTGAATAAAATACATGAGAACATGCCCAACCTCATAAAAAATCATGGAAATGTTAAGGCCAGTAGTAGATAAGGAAATGTAAGTTAAGGCCATTAGTAGATACCATATTACATCTTCTCGATTAAGAAGGCTGACCAAAATCAAATGCTACCAAGATGCAAAGAGAACTTTTATAACTGCTGGCAGGAGTGCAAAGTAGCAAAACTACTTCAGAGAACAATTTGGTATTAGCTTGTAAAGTTGTTTGCCTTTACATTCTGCAACTTAGCAGTTTTATTCCTGGATATAAATCCAAGAAACTCTTGCACATATGCAAATTGTAAGAATATTTATAGTAGTACTGTCATACCAATAAAAGACCAAAAACAACCCTTTATATGCCAGGCTATGTGCTGATAACAAACATTGCAAAATCTTAATGTTTTAACACAAAGAAGGTTTATTTCTAGTGGACACTAAGCTTGAGGAAGTTATTTTTCCTTAAGATAATTTATGGATCTAGGCTGCTGTGATTCTAAAGTTTACTATCTTAACAAGTTGTCACCAAAATGGAAGAGAGAGACTAAGGGAGCATGTGGGCTTTTAACTGTCTCAGTCCACAAGCGACATACCTTACTCATGGTTCAACAAAACCTGCCACATGCAAGGCAATCCATAAATATCTGTTGAATGAATGCATGAGTACAGAGGAATAAGAGACCATTTTTACCATCTCAAAATGATTTGTGAAAGTGCATGACTTTGACTTGATAAATGACATAAAAGATAGACAGTTTCCACAGATAAAAAATGGGGGAAAGATACTCCAGTACTATACCTATCGATCGCAGTGAACACGCTTCACCTCACAGACTGACTGTGAATGATCCTGAGAGGCTGGCTGCCACATCTTCCTGTAGGCTGTGATTAGAATTCTGAGGCTGCATTCCACTTCTGGGAGGGTATGAAATAAAATAATCCAGCAAAGACAGACAAAAAAAAAATCTCTCCTTGCTTTAAGAAAAATGTTTTTTGGGGCTCCTGGGTGGCTCAGTAGGTTAAATGTCCGACTTCGGCTCAGGTCATGTGATCTCACGGTTAGTGGGTTCAAGCCCCTGCCTGGCTCTATGATGACAGCTTGGAGCCTGGAGCCTGCTTCAGATTCTTTGTCTCCTTCTCTCTGCTTCTCCCCTGCTCACACTTTGTCTCTCTCTTTCTCAAAAATAAACGTTAAAAAAAATAATTTTTTAAAATGTTTTTTGGAAAATGATGGAGAAATATATATATTACATATATTTCCTAAGCAGTATCAATTACATACAGAGGTTTAAAAAACTGAACACTCAAGGGGCACCTAGCTGGCTTAGTCCATAGAGCACATGACTCTAATCTTAGGGTTGTGAAATTAATCTCCATGTTGCATGTGGATCCTACTTAAAAACAAAGAAAAAGAACAACAACAACAACAACTAAATACTCAGAAAAGTTTCCCTTTGGTGCGCCTGGGTGGCTCAGTTGGTTAAGCGGCCAACTCCTGATTTTGGCTAGGGTCATGATCTCACAGTTTATGAGTTTTAGCCCCTCATGGGGCTTTACACTGACAGCACAGAGCCTGTTTAGGACTCTCTCTGTCCCTCTCCCCCACTCTCTTTCTCCCAATAATAAATACATGAACTTAAAAAAATAATAAAATCTTTAAAAAAAAGTAAATAAAACTTGTTTCAGTATGAACATACCATTCTGTAAACTGCGCTATTTAATATGGGTGGATATACTAGATATATATGGCTATTTAAATTTAATTAAAATGAAATAAAATTCAGATACTTAGTCATACTAGCCATATTTCAAATGCTCGGTGGTTACATGTGGCTAGTGGCTGCCATATTGGGCAGCAGAGATATAGAACATTTACATCGTGGCAACAAGTTCAAGTTGAACAGCACTATTCTAAATCCTTCTATACAACCACTCATATACAGTCAGAGGAAGAGTGGTTATTTTAATATTAGATATTTCTAAGTCAAGATTACACTGAAAAGGTTTAAAAACTAAACTTTAGTATAAAGTTTTAATGTTTTCCTTAAGTTTATCAAAAATGGAAAGCAAACAATTCACTTCTGTACCAACTTGGTTAAAAGGCTGACAAGTCAACAAGAACCAGTCTAGATTTAGTAGTATAGAATATATCTCTGAAAATGGGCCTAACATTATATATCCTGGCCACTTATTTATATAAGCCCAGTTGTGAATTAACACCCAAGAACTTTGCTTTCATTCTTTAGAATTACTGTCCAACTTTTAAAGTGTAAATGCCAATAAACAGTGATATGGAATTATAAAGGCTTTCTTTCATGAGAATCCTTCAGTCTTTGACATCTAGGCAAGGATTAATTCCTATACCTCAACAAGGGCAAAATTCAGTTTTCAATTTGTTTTCCCAGATTAAGTCTGCCAGAACCCTGTTTACTAAGAGGCGCATTCATATGAAAATCTTTGAGCAAAGAGGAGAAAAGCATGATGGACTTCTAAGATGCAACATTCCATCAATGTGATTACACTGCAACTACAATGTGAATAACTTCCTGATGGTCATTTAAAGAACACCAAAGTAATGTCTAGAGATTGTCTATTCGACAAGCTTCTATAAAAAGTTACAAAAATACTACATCAAAATAAAAAGCTTCTGCATAGCAAAGGAAACAACAAAACTAAAAGACAACAAAGATGACCTACAGAATGGGAGAAGATATTTGCAAATGACATAACTGATAAAGGGTTAGTATCCAAAATATAGCAAGAACTTATGTAAGTCAACACCCAAAAAAACCCAAATAATCCAATTTAAAAAATGGGCAGAAGACATGAACAAAAGAACACATGAAGATGTACATGAAGATGTTCAACATCATTATTCATTAGGGAAATGCAAATCAAAACCACAATGAGATACCATCTCACACCTGTCAGAATGGAGAAAAAGGAACCCTTGTACACTGCTGGTGGGAATGCAAACTGGGTGAGCCACTACAGAAAACAGTATGGAGATTCCTCAAAAAATTAAAATAGAATTACCATATGATCCAGCAATTCTACCACTGTGTATTTACCCAGAGAATATAAAAAATGCTAATTCAAAAAGATATATGCACCCCTAAGTTTATTGCAGCATTATTTACAATAGCAAAATATGGAAGCAATCTAAGTGTCTATCAATAGATGAATGGGGTGCCTAGGTTGCTCAGTTAGTTACGCGTCCAACTTTGGCTCAGGCACATGATCTCACGGTTTGTGGGTTTGAGTACCACATCAGGCTCTGTGCTGACAGCACAGCTTCGGATCCTGTATCTCCCTCTCTCTGCCCCTTCCCTGCTCATACTCTGTCTCTCAAAAATGAATGAACATTGGGGCACCTGGGTGGCTCAGTCGGCTGAGCGTCTGGCCTCGGCTCAGGTCATGATCTCATGGTTTGTGAGTTCAAGCCCTGCGTCAGGCTCTGTGCTGACAGCATAGAGCCTGGAGCCTGCTTCTGATTCTGTGTCTGTCTCTCTCTCTCTGCTCCTACCCCGCTCATGCTCTGTCTCTCTCTCTCTCAAAAATAAATAAACATTAAAAAATTAAAAAAAAAAACAATTAACATTAAAAAAATTTTTTTTACACAGATGAATAAAGATGTGGTATATAAATATAATGGAATATTACCCCCCCAAAAAAGAATGAAATCTTGCCACCTGCAACAACGTGGATGGATCCAGAGGATATAATGCTAAGTACACTAAGTCAGACAAGACAAATACCTTATGATTGCACTCATGCATGGAAATTAAGTAACAAAACAGACAAACAACAAAAAAGAGACAGACAAAAAGCCAGACTCTTAAACACAGAGAACAAATTGATGGTCAACAGAGGGGAGGTGGGGCAGGGGGGATGGGTAAAGTAGGTGAAAGGGATTATTGTGATGAGCACTGAGTAATACATCGAATTGTTGAATCACTATACTGTACACTGAAACTAATATAACTCTGTATGTTAATTGTACTGCAATTAAAAATAATACAAAAAATATAATAAAAAATTTTAAAGTACTTACATAAATAAATTTTGCATAAACACCAAAGATAAAGTTCTTCCAAATGCTAGTATATATCATTTTGCATTATTATATTTCAAAGCCAATTTCTTCTGTAAACAAATATACAAAAGCAGCAGCAAGCACCACCACAGAAAGCTTTCCCTCCCAACTATCTCCTCTACCTAGCCATATTTGATCAAATGATTAACATTGATTCTTTTTAAGGGTAATAGACCTGAATGTTTTTCCCATGTTTCTACAATATACAAGGAGAAAAATACTTTTCTATATTCTAATTTTTATAAATGAACATGTACTGTTTTTGTAATGAGGAATAATAGCTGTCATCTTCAATTAAAAAAAATAAAAACTTTAGGTGAAATAGGTGAAGGTAAAGGGGATTAAGAGGTACAAACATCCAGTTATAAAATAAATAAGTCATAGGGATGAAAAGTACAGTATAGGGAATATAGTCAATAAGATTGTAATAATAACACTGTGTGGTGACAGATGGTAACCACACTTATTGTGGTGAGCATTTTGTAATATACAGAATTGTCAAATCACTATACTGTACACCTGAAACCAATATAACATTGTATGTCAATCATAGCTGAATTAAAAAAAAAACCTTATTGATCTTACAAGAGCTTCATATACTACTACTTTTTTTTTTTTAATTTAAGAGAAACAGTGAGAATGGGGGAGGGGCAGAGAAAAAGAGGGAGAAAGGGCATCCCAAGCAGGCTCCAAGCTGTCAGCACAGAGCCTGATGTGGGACTCATCCTACAAACCGTGAGATCATGACCTGAGCCAAAGTCAAGAGTCAGAGGATTGACTGACTGAGCCACCCAGGCGCCCTGCTCATATACTACTACTTCTTCAACTGTCATAATCTCATAGAAGTTCTACTCCTATGAGCTCTGACAGCACTAATACCATTCCCTTGCTGGTTACTGATTTAGTGCCTCTCAATTCCAAGTTCATCCAGTCTGTCCATTCTGAAAATAGACCTGGGACTTTTAAAGTTTTTCCGTGGCCAGCGGGCTCGATGTTAAGCTTTATCAGTAGAGGGCGCAGGAGAGACACTGTAGGAGAAAAGTTTTGCTTCCTGGTTCTGGTGTGTTTGCTCACCAGACTCCTCCAGCATCAGACTTGTATTCGGCAAGGTGACCAGCAGCATACCCAGCAGCCACCAGTTCCCCCTACTCTCTTCTTGGGAGCTTTTGTAGTGGAGTTAACTAACACCTCCCTGTCAACAGCTTTCTCTGGTACCCTAGAGAAAAGATGTTCGGCAAGTTCTGCCCACACAGCACCACTGCTATTTAGGTATCCACAGGCATGCTGTCTCCAACAAGGTCTAGATCTCAGCTCTGGGGGAAGGAGGGTTCCTTCCTAGGTGCCGAGTGAGCTATGAGCCCTAGGTAGCAGCTGTTCCTTATATCTGCTATTACTATATTCTTCAGACTTGTATTTACTTCTTACTAGCTCACGCGTCATTATTCTACCCTCTTGTTGTAATCAATAATTCGTTCCACGTTCAAATGATTCTGTGGGTTCTCTTCTGATTGGACCCAAAATGATAGAGTCCCATCTGTAAGTTTTACACTTACACACTTCTTTGAACTTCAATCACCCGGCATCTAACTTTTCTTATCTCTTTCTGTAAGATATTTTTTTTAAGTTTATTTACTTATTTTGAGAGAGAGGGAGACTGCAAAAGCAGGGGAGGGGCAGAGAGAAGGAGAGACAGAATCCCAGGCAGGCTCTGCACCATCAGCACAGAGCCCAATGTGGGACTCGAACTCATGAACTGTGAGATCATGACCTGAGCCGAGTTCAAAAGCTTGACATTTAACTGACTGTACCACCCAGGTGCCCCTCTATAAGATTTTAAACTCATGGCTGGCAAGGAACATTTTTCTTAATTTGCTGCATCAATCTGATGCTGTCCAACATAATTCTTTTAATACAGAGGGACTAACAAATGTTTAAACTCACTTCACATGATTCATAAATACTCTATACACCCTCATTAGTTTAAGACCGCTATAAACAAATAAAACACTTTTTAATGATCCGCAATGGTTTCAGAATTTCACCAACCAAACCATAAATAATCAGGATAGCATTAGAATGTACTCCTTGGTGTCCCTAGACTACAAGGTTTCAGAGACTGGAACAGCCAACATGCTTAGACCTCCTAGGCCCAGTAAGATAGGAGATATGAACTGCTCATGCTCACAGACTATTCATGGCTACAGGGTCAGAAAGAGGCTGAGGATGAATAATGCTTATTTTTGTATAAATGTGAAACAATAAGGTAAAAAATTATGCTCAGAACAAGGATGTTAAACAGCCAAGTGACAAGTTATTTACAAACAAGTAACATAACTACATTGGAATTTCAGGGTGATAAGGTTGGATGTAAAATAAAGGGGTACGAGGTGTTATGGCAAAGGTGCCTTCTGTGCTTTTGGAAACCTGGCAGAAACCCCCCTCTAACAAGCACGGTATCATCAACACTGAGAGTATGTCCTATGAGGGAAAGTGGGAAAGGGTCAGAAAGCTATCCTCACTGGCCCCAAACTTAATTTGCCTGATCTTTGCTGAAACGGTACACTCTAGCTTATCCCAGTAAAATGTAACTAGCTTGTGTAAAATCTGTATGAAATGCATGTTTTCCTCAAGCCTCAAAACCAGCCCTCTGTGGGATTACCTCAGTAGTAAGTTAGAATTGGGAGTCATAGCTGGAAGTACAGAAAATATAAGAAACATGCAATTGCCTTGAGTTCAAACACAGAAAAAGTTGCGTGACTTTTCAAATGCCTTTTAGTAATGTAAAACAGTACCATTCAAAAAGAGTTACGCTAACTGTTTTCTACCAGTACTCAATGAAATACAAAAACTGAGAGAAACTCAATTTAGAAACTCTCACAGTAATTTGCTATTGACACTAACAACAACAAAAAGGGCTTGTATTTTGTACATCTAATTTTTCTTTCATTTCCATTGTATAGTATTTTATAAAAGTTGTTAGTCCAGTACCAAAAGATTCTGAGAGGCACTGTTCTAAACCACTCAACGCTGAACACAAGATATTTTCCCAAAAGATCTGAATACATATTTCTCAAAAGATATAAAAATGGCCAATAAGCACATTGGAAGATACTCAATGTCATTAGCCATCACAGAAATGCAAATTAAAACCACAAGATACCATTTCACACCCATTAGGATGGCTACTATCAAAAAGAAAATAACAGGTGTTAGTGAGGATGTGGAGAAATTGGAACTCTCACACACTGCTGGCAGGATTGCAAAAGGGTACAGTCGCTTTGGAAAACAGCCTGTTAGCTCCTCAAAAGGTTAAACGTGGAGTTACCCTATGACTCAGCAATTCCATTCCTATGTATATACTCAAAAGAAATGAAAGTATGTCCACACAAAAACCTATACACAAATGTTCACAGAAGCACTATTTGTCTAACAGTCAAAAAGTGAAAGCAGCCCTATTTCCATTAACAGATGAGTAGATAAATAAAATGTGGTGTACCCATACAATGGAATATTATTTAGCCATAAAAAGAAATGGAAGTATCCATACACACTACAATATAAATCGACCTTGAAAACACTGTGCTAAAATGAAAGAAACCAACCACATAAGACATTTTCCATGAATCTACTTACATATCCAGAACAAATTTATAGAAACAGAAAACATATTGGTGGTTGCCTGGGACAAGGGGGGAGCAGTTGGGGTAAAACAAGTGACTGCTATCGGGTGGAAGATTTCTATTTGCAGTAATGCAAACATTTAAAAGTAGTGATGGTTAGGTAACCTTATGAATACAGTTAAAATATGTAACACAGAAAAACCCCCACTTAAATGTATACCCTTTAAAGGGTGGATTTTATCATAGATGAATTATATTTCATTTTTTTTAATTTAAAGGAAAAGAAGCCATATAGATGCAGAAAGGGAATAACAGAAACAGAGGCAGAGATGGAGGGTTTACTTCTGGTAAAGAAGCTACTCTGAAGAAATTGCTGCAGCCTCCTAGAGTAATTAAAAAAAAAAAAAGATTTCTAAACAAACGATTTGAAGAATAGAAACATCATTGGAATGATCATACAGCCTTTCAATGGGACAGCTTTCCAGGAGACAAAACTATTTAAAGTCACACTTCTTGCTGTGTTCAGAAAATGAATCATGGTAACTTCAAAGCCATTCCTCCTACATTCTATGCTACTGTTCTTCATATGTGAGAAAAAGACTGATAGTTATCATGTAACAAAACAACAACAACAACAAAAACACCGAAAAATAACAGCTGTCTGGATTATGTGTTCTGCTAGTAAAATTTCTATCAGGTGACATAAAAATATGGAAGTAAAAATGTTCAGTTTTTCCTTTAAGAAATTAATGGTCTTGGAGGAAAACAATTTTGAAAATCATTTGTTTCAGGCTTTCACACTCTTATCATAATACCCTAATTCTCAAAATCATCCATGCCTCTCAAAACTTCTAAGTCACTGCAGCCCATGACTTAATCAGTTATTATCCCTAAATGCACTCTCAGCCCCTCCCAGTCTAATCTTCACACTGCAGGGAGCAACCCTGAAGTACATTAAATTTTGTCACTTCAGTGTCCTACTTAAAGCCTTCAAGTGGGATACTGAAGATAAAGCCCAACAATACATGCATGATAAGGTCCCTAACTTTCCAGACTCATTTCTTTGTAGTCTTTCCCTCTACGGGCTTTAAGTTTTATCCATTCTTCCAGTTTTTCTAACGGCCATCTCAGGCCTTCACACATGACCTTCCAGGAAGATTTTTTGTTCACTGAACGGTCATCCTAATTTCCCTGGGACTAGAGAGCTTTCCTGGGACATGGGACTTTCAATACTAAACCCAAGAAAGCCTGTGGCAAACTGCAACTGAGTTGGTCAGCCTATTTTCTGTCTACCACCTCCGCCTGTCGAGTATTGGCATACAGGTCACTTTCTCAGAAAACCTTTTCTAACATCTCTTCACTCCCATCCCATGTATCTTATTTTATCTCGTTTGTTAACATTCATCACACTGGATTTGCCTTTTTAATGTCTGTCTTCCCTTACTATGTTATAAACTCCACAAGCACGGATCGATTATTTTGTTGACCACCTCATCACCTAAAATTGTGTCCAGTTCATCTGTTTACATGAGTAATTGCTGAATAAATAAACCAATGAAAGTTTTATCTATGATGGCATCAGAGTCAAGTAAAGGTTTTTTCCTTTTTAGGCTAGAAGGGACCCAGCAAAATTTGAAGATACAGTCACTATTCTGTCTTCTTTCAGGTCACTATTCTAGAAAACTAAGACAATTAATTAAACGCTCTATTTATTCTGATCCTCACAACTGATAAAACTGATCTAGGAATCTCACCTTAACAACCATACATATTCAGGATAAGACCAGCAGGACATTAAACAGTCTAAATTCTCACGATTCGATCCCTATTACAAGAATTCCTCAATTTACAACAGATCATATTCCTACTCAGAAGGTAGGATTCCAGGCAAAAGGAACAAGTATGAACATGTAAGTATGATCTAATTTATGGGACAGCAAAGAGACAAGAGGACATATGGCAGCAAATAGTGAAAGGTCAGACTGTTGAATGGGGCCAAAAAGTCACAGGTGCTGGGCAACTGGGAGCACCAGAAGTTTGAGAGATTTGGTTTTAAGTATTTTTTATTCTTGGGGTGCTTGGGTGGCTCAGGTGATTAAGCATCTAACTCTTGATTTCAGCTCAGGTCATGATCTCTTGAACAATGAGATGGATCCCCACGTTGGGCACCATGTTGACAGTGTGAGCCTGATTGGGATTCTCTCTCTCCATTTCTCTCTGCCCCTTCCCTGCTCACACGTGCGTACTCTATCAAAATAAACTTTAAAAAAAAATGAGTTTAGGGGCACCTGGGTGGCTCAGTCAGTTAAGCATCCAACTTCGGCTCAGGTCATGATCTCTCAGTCTACGAATTTGAGCCCTGCTTGGGCTCTGTGCTGACAGCTCAGAGCCTGGAGCCTGCTTCAGATTCTGTGTCTCCCTCTCCCTCTGTCCCTCCCCTGCTCACACTCTATCTCTCTCTCAAAAAAATAAACATTAAAAAAATTTTAATAGGGGCGCCTGGGTAGCTCAGTCGGTTAAGCGTCTGACTTCAGCTCAGGTCATGATCTCACGGTCCGTGAGTTCAAGCCCCACATCGGGCTCTGTGCTGACAGCTCAGAGCCTGGATCCTCTTTCAGATTCTGTGTCTCCCTCTCTCTGTGATCCTCCCCCATTCATGCTCTGTCTCTCTCTGTCTCAAAAATAAATAAATGTTAAAAAAAAAATTAAAAAAAAATTTTAATAAAAAATGAGTTAAAAAAAAAACAAGTATTTTTTATTTTCATCTCTTATTCTCAAAAGTAGTACATGATCATTACAAAAAAACCCAGACCAGAATAAAATCTAAATTCCACTTCCCAGAAAGACCTGTTTTTTATATTTTCACACTAGAAGCAGGGAAATGACACAGTTAAAGGAAAAACACCCTCAGGCTCTCCTAAGTCATTCAAATATTTATTTTGTGCCTACATTGTGTCAGATGCTAGAGATCAAAGATAACTACCATTCAGTGTCCCCTCTGAGCTTGTTGTCAGTGGGAAAAGTAATAACAAGATGACTACTGTGAAGTAAGGTAAGAGCAATAGGGATGAGTGGAATGCAATGGAAAACAGGACCCACAGCTCCCATTCATATGAGTAATGAGGCCAAGAAATCAGACTTGTCTTTTGAAAGATGAGAAGAAATTTGCCAGGCAAGTAAAGAGAGGAAGGTCTCTATACACAGAGGAAGCAGGATGTAAAGAAATGTTGTAGTCTAAATGTGATCCTTTTTCTCTTCCCCCGGGCCTTCACCCAATCACCACACTAAAAAAGTGAAACAATGACCAAGCATGAAAGAAGGGTCAAGACTCAGAAAATGCTTCAAAAAGCCTGTAAGGTAGAGAATGGGGAAGTAAGGAACAACAAAGACTACTTTAAAAAGATAAAAAGTTTTGGTCACAAACACCAAATAGCAAAAAAAAAAAAAAAAAGAGCAGGGCAATAAATATATGAAAAGAGAGATGCAAACTGGAACAAGATACCATTTCCTACCATCAAAGTGATAATCTACCAATCTAAAATAAGACCTTTTACTGAAAAATGGTCAATAGCAGACCGATTTTACTCAATTCCTTGGGTGGTTATCTAAGTTAAACAAAAATTGGAGCCAGCTTATCCTCATAAAAAATGGTATCAGATCAGAAGCCACCCATGTAGTCTATCCCAAATTTCCATGAAAACAATTTATATCAGATCTCTGAAGGATTTCCACTAGCTATAAGGTCAATCTTAACTGAGAAAAGATTCATGACCCAGCCATGCTCTGCTTCATATAAGAAAGTTCAACCATCTGCCTAAGAGAAAATTTGAAGGTATCTTGTCCTCTCTGCAAGCCACCTTTTATTTAGAGACCCAAAGTCGGCCTCAAAGAAACAAACTAATCAGCCAGTCTAGTTAAGCTGTTTCTTGCTATGCAGAGGTGGGTTTTGTGGCAGCCAGCATTCATTTTCCTGTCTGATCTTTCTACATGCATTTAGGAAACTACCATGCAAGTTCCAGAAAACAAGCAAGAAGTGTCTATGTGCCTGTGTGTATGTATGTAAGGTTCAGGTGGAGCTGTGTAAGTACAGAGAAACATGGATTGGCGCATGGCTTCCTGGGAGGTATAGTCCTATATAAGCAAAGTGTTGTGTTGTGGGTAGAATGCTAGAATCACAAAGAGCCCTAACAGTGCATTAGAAACCAGGGTAGGGCAAGATCCCACCAGAACTATCATATTAGATGAGTATCTACTAATCACTGGAACTCAGACTAGGAGCTGTGTTATCTTTCAGCAATACACCTAAGAAGAGGTTTCAACCAGAATCCCAGTCAACTATAACAAGGATAATTCACAAACATTTCTAACAAACGCATATCAGATACTATATAACTGTTATAATTCAAAGATGAAGAAGCAGAAAATATATTCAACAATTTTTGTTGGTTCCAACAAAAATAATGTAGCACAAGAGATAATTACCCATCACATAGAAGCAGAGCCTAATTTAGATGGTAAATAACCTCAAGACACAACTAACTTCCAGTTTGGCAAACTCTATGAAACAGGCATATATGGAGAGAAAAGACAATGATAAAACCAGAGTAAGAAGAAAAGGGAGTAGGGCAAATTTTTAAAGGATGTAAAGAAGCTAAAATTTCAATAGCAGAAATAAAGCCTACATCAGAAGAGATAAAGGAAAATAAAATGAGTGATAAGGACAAACATTTTGAGAAGCTCATGGAAAAGACAGAAATGATAAGCCAGCCTAATTATTACAAGTATTTTCAAGAAAGAAAACAGAACTAGATCAAAATAACCAAAAACATTTCTGGAAATGAAAAAAGAATGAAGAACAAAGATTATAAGGCACTAACGTATCAGGCAATATTAATGAACATTTATAAAAGATATAATCTGTCAAAACATTTCAGTAAAAAGAAAAATCTTTATCACCACCAGGCACAGGAAGCTCTGAAGCAAGATGATTAATGCAAGACAACACAGAACGACACCTACAGAACTTGAGAATGTTAGTGATCTAGTAACTATTAAATATGTCTTCTAGTTACTCTTACTAAAAATATTAGCTGAAAATTCTGGTTGACATACATGATCAATCAACTTAAATGTTAAGACAGAAAATTGGTTGGGGTGCCTGGCTGGCTCAGTCGGTTAAGTGTCCAACTCTTGATTTCGGCTCAGGTCATGATCTCACAGTTCGTGAGTCTGAGCCCCACATGGGACTCTGCGCTGACAGCACAGAGCCCACTTGGCATTCTCTCTCTCCTCTTCTCTCTCAAAAGTAAACATTAAAAAAAAAATACAGAAAATTGGCAATGAGCACCAACTCCATTTAAATAAAACTTAAAGAATTTGTGTTAACATTCAATGTAATTACCAAGAGAAAAGTCTTGAAAGATAAGTTAAAAACGTGAAATGGGTAAAAAATATACTAACTATATGAAGTTCCAAGCTCACCATAGAGTGAAAACACAGATAAAGTGAAAGTGGATTAAGAGTTGAGAAGCTAAAAAAAAAAAAAAAAAAAAAAGTTGAGAAGCTAGTCTAATATAGAAGGAGTCAAAGTATAATTTTCTTTTTCAGACTGAAAAAGCAGATAGGTTTATTTTTTTAACCTAGATTTACACTTGAATTCATATAAACTATAAAATAGTGGACTTAAAAACAGGATGTATAAATTCCAAATATCTGAGATAAAAGCAACCCAAATATAATTTACAATGCAAAAGACAGAAAATATCAACAGACAACTGGATAAACAAAATATGGTATACAGCTGGCCCTTGAACAACACAGGTTTGAACTGTGCACTATATGCCAGTTTTTTGATACAGTATAGTACAATAGATATGTTTTCCTTATGATTTCCTTTGTAACATTTTCTTTTATCTTCCTTTATAAGAATATAGATATATAATACATTTAATGTGTAAATTATGTGTTAATCATTGTTTATGTTATTTGTAAGGCTTCCAGTTAACAGTAGGGTATTATTAGTGGTTAAGGCTTCTGGTCAACAGTAGGGCATTAGTGGTTAAATTTTGGGAGAGTCAAAAGTGAGATGCAAACTGTGTATGGGGGGTTGACACCTCTAATCCCCGTATTGTTCGAGGTTCAAGTATATATATACAATGGAGTATTAGCCTTAAAACAGAATGAAGTACCAATCCATGCTATACATGGCATGTGAAATAAGCCAGACACAAAAGGACAAATATTGTATGATTCCACTTACATGAATCATCTAGAATAGGCAAAATCATAAAAGACATAAAGTAGATCACAGATAGGTTACTAAGGATTGCGGGTAGGGAGGAATGGGGAGTTAGTGTTTAATGAGTATAAGAGATTCAGTTGGGGAAGATGAGATGAATGGTGATGATGGGTGTACAAAATGTACATGTACTTAATGTCAAAGATTTATATAAAGTGGTCAAGATGGTAATTTTATCTTATGTGTATTTTACAACAATTAAAGCAGCAATTAATCATTAAAAACAAAAGCATTAAAAATAAAATAATAGAAACACACCCAACATAATTCATTATGACAATAAACTAACTTTAAGCATTTACCTTGAATTAAAACAAAAACAAACCACATGTAATTTAAAAGAGACACAGCTAGGGGTGCCTGGTTGGCTCAGTTGGTGAAGCATCCAACTTTTGATCTCAGGGTCATTGAGTTCGAGCCTACTTTAAAGGAAAAAAGAAAAAGAAAAAAAAAGGAGACACAACTAAAACAAAATGGCATGGAATGAGAAAGCTGGGTAATTTATTGAACAAAGAAATTTAGGACAGACAGGAATTAAAGTAAAATACAAGACTCAGAAAGCAGGGTGATTATTTTTGATTAAGTGTAATCTATAATGAAGATCTTTAGCAGTAGAGAACTTACACATGCATCAAATAATACTGCATCAAAATACATGATAAAAATCATTAGAGTTGAGAGAATGAGAAGCCAAGCCACAGACTGGAGAAAAATACCTGCAAAAGAAACATCTGATATATAAAGGACAGTTAATGAATACATACAAAGAACTCTTAAAACTCAACAATATAAAAATTAACAATCCAATTTAAAATGAGCCTAAGATCTGAAGAGGTACTTTACCAAAAATGATACAGAGATGGAAAAGCAGCATGTAAAAAGATGCTCAGGGCACCTGGATGGCTCAGTCGGTTAAGCATCTAAATTTTTTTTGTGGGAGAGAGAGAAAATGCAAGTAGGGGAGGGGTGGAAGTGGGCCCACACTAACAACAGAGAACCCAATGTAGGGCTTGAACTCACAAACCATGAGATCATGACCTGGGCCGAAGTCGGATGCTCAACTGACTGAACCACCCAGGTGCCCCAAAGCATCCAACTCTTGATTTTGGCTCAGGTCATGACCTCACGGTTTCATGAGTTTGAGCCCCAGGTCAGACTCTGCTCTGACAGCTTGAAGCCTGGTTAGGAGTCTCCCTTTTTCCCTCTCTCTCTGCCCCTCTCCCAACTCACGTTCTGTCTCTCAAAATAAATAAACTTAAAAAAAAAAAAAACAAACAGATGCTCAACATCAATCATTAGAGTAGTGCAAATCAAAACAATGAGATACCACATACACCTATTAAAATAGCTAAAGTCTAAAACACTACCAACATCAAATACTCATGAGGATGTTGGGCAACAGGAACTCTCACCTACTGTTGGTTGAAAAGCAACATGGTATAGACACTTTGAAAAACAATTTAAAGGCTCCTTACAAAAATAAATATACTCTTACCATACAATCCAGCAATTGTGCTCCCTGGTATTTACTCAAATCAGCTGAAAACTTCTATCCATACAAAAACCAAATACAGGAGCACCTGGATGGCTCAGTTGGTTCAGCGACCAACTCTTGGTTTCAACTCAGTTTGGGTTCAAGCTCAGTGTCAAGTTCTGCATTGACAGCACAGAGCCTGCTTGGGATTCTTCCTCCCTCCTGTCCCTCCCCTGCTTATGCTCTGTCTCTCTCAAAATAAGTAAATAAATACACACAGATGTTTATAGCAACTCTATAAATGACAAATGTGAAAGCGACTGAGATATCCTTCAGCAGGTAAATGAATAAACAAACTGTAGTACATCCAATGGAATAATATTCCGTGCTAAAAATGAATGAGCTATTAAGCCATGAAAAGATATGAAGGAAACTTAAATGCATATTCCAAGTTAAAAAGGTTACGTACTATATGATTCCAATTATAGGATATTCTGGAAAAGGCAACATTATGGAGACTGTAGAAGCACCAGTGGTTGCCAGGAATTAGGGAGAAGGGAGGGATAAATAGGTGGAACACAGGCGATTTTTAGGGTTGGGAAACTGTTCTGTTTTTCTGATGGATACATGTCATTATCCACCATTTGTCCACACCCATTGAATGTACAATATCAAGAGTGAACTCTGATGTAAACTATGGACTTTGTTTGATGTGTCCATGTTGGTTCATTAATTATAACAAATATACCACACATGGCAAGATGTTGACTGTCGGGGAAGGAGTGCTGGCAGTACAGGGGAGCTTAGGGTATATGGCAACTCTGTATTCTTTACTCAATTTTGCCACGAACCTAAAATTGATATATAAAGTCTATTAACTTAAATATTAAAAATCATTAGAAATGAAAGAAACCGACAACCAACCAACATGTACTTACTGCAAGCTCATGTGTTCTAAGTAGAATAGCAAAGTAACAGAGAAACAAGAAAAAGAAAGAAACCAAATAACTTCAGATGAAAGTGCTATAAAGAAAGACAAAAAGGCCTGGCTGGCTCAGTCGGTAGAGTATGTGAATCTTAATCTCGGGGTCCTGAGCTCAAGCCCCACATTGGGCATGGAGCCTACTGTTAAAACAAAACAAAACAAAACAAGACACAGAAGGGTAAGAAGACAGATACCAAGTGGGCTAGGTGGGGACTATTTTAGTAGACTGATCAGGTAAGGCCCCTTCAAAACAGTAATGTATGAAGGGAAGATTCAGGCAGAAGAAACAAAAATGTAAAAGTCCCAACGTGAAAATAAGGCTCTTAAAAACAATGCTACCCTGTCAGTCTTTGACATATTAAGATTTAAAAATTAATGAAAACTAAATTTTATAATTAATAAGAACTATTAAGAAGGAATAATAAACCAAATAAGAGAATTTAAATAAAGTTTTACATATATACTCTGAAAACAGAAAGTGGTTTTTTTTGTTAAAGCTTATTTACTTTGAAAGAGAGAGAGTGCCAGGGAGCAGGGGAGGGGCAGAGCGAGGGAGAAAGAATCCCAAACATGCTCCACACTGTCAGCGCAAAGCCTGATATGGGCTCAAACTCACAAACTGTGAGACCAACTGAGCCACTTAGGTACCCCAAACAGAAAATGTTTTTAAGTTTCACAGAACATTCACCAAATTGGATTATCCTTTAAATCATACACACATGCACAAAACTCTCAGTAAATCAAAAAAACATTTTTTTTAATTTTAAAGTAGGCCTCACATCCAGCAGAGAGTCCAACATGGGGCTTGAACTCATGACCCTGAGATCAAGACCTGAGCTAAGATCAAGAGTTAGACACTTAACCGACTGAGCCACCCAGGTGCCCCAGTAAATCTTAAAAAATAATTTAAAAGACTATAAAAACAGAGTGAATAGAACTGTCCTAAATATCACTTGAGTCAAAGAGGAAATCAAACTAGAGCTACTATTTGGAAAGTAATGAATATAAGAACATGATTCATGTAAATTTTAGAGTGCAGCCAAAGCAGTCCTCAAAAGCAAATTAAGAGCATCAATGCTTTCATTATTTAAAAAAAAAAAAAAAAGAGGAACTAAGAACTTGAGTAGAAAAAGCTCAAAAAAAAAAAAAAAAAAAGAAGAAGAAGAAGAAGAAAATCAAAATAAGGAGAAAAGTAGAAATCAGGAAATCAGAAAACCAAAAGAATTCACCTCAAAGTTGGTTATTAAAAACAACTAAGCAGACAAACATCAAATCAAGAATCATGGAAAGAAATCAAATCAAGAAAAATAACAAAATCACGAATAAAAAGGTAGAAATACCAGATTTTAATTATAACATATTACATACATCCATATAATGACAAATTTGAAAATCTTAAAAATATAAAATGGGAAAATACAAATTATCAAAACTGACTCATGAAAAAGAAAGGATTCCTCAAGATTCTACAGAAGTAACTATGTAAGTTACCATTTGGCCTGTATACTATTAAACTAAATTTCTGAGATTCTTTTCTACTCTTTCAATAAATTCTGCACATTTGACTAATATGAATGGGGTTTTGGTTCCTCATAACATGTCCCTTTGGATACCTTTGGCTATTAGCAAATTTATGATATGTACACTTATTTGTAGTTAAAAGAAGGAAAACCTTATCAACACCTAAAAAGTGTCATAAAAACATCTGCTAAAATTCAGAAGCCATTCCTATTGTTGTAAGGTAGGAACAGAATAAAATAACACTATTTCTCTAAAACCAACAGTTGCCACCATCCTTAATTGTAAAAATACCAGAGACGTTGTCAGAATGACAATTATTACCTCTCTTCTTTAAAAATTTTTTAAACATTTTTTTAAGTTTATTTATTTGAGAGAGGGAGAGGGAGAGAGCACCAGCAATGGAGGGGCAGAAAGAGAAAGAGGAAATAAGTTACACATTCAGCAATAGGAAAAGAACAAATACAGCACAGCTGTGCAATGGAATGTTAGGCAAACATTAAAAAACGATCTTTTTTTTTTTTTTAAATGTTTATTCATCTTTGAGAGACAGAGCATGAGCGGGGAAGGGGCAGAGAGGGAGATACAGAACCCGAAGGAGGCTCCAGGCTCTGAGCTGTCAGCACAGAGCCCGACGCCAGGCTCCAACTCACGAACTGCGAAATCATGACCTGAGCTGAAGTCCGACGCTCAACCGACTGAGCCACCCTGGCGCCCCACATTAAAAAATGATCTTAAGAACAAAGGGAAATGTTCAAGATTTAGCAATATAACAAATTATAAAAACCAGGATTCCAATTTTATAAAAGTAACTGTTCTCACACATATATATGTACGTGTATACGTGTGTATATATACATATACATATAACTTTTCTCACACATATATGGGTACGTGTATACATGTGTGTATATATATGTATGTGTGTATATGTATGTATATATTTGTGTGTGTATGTATACATACATATATAGTGGCAGGAAGCATAACAAAATATCAACAGTATTTTGATATCCATACATAATGGAATAAGGCGTTAAAAAAAGCAACTTTATTCTTTTCAAGTATTTAATCAGGAAGGTGAAAAAAGTTCAGTAAGAATTTACAATTTACAATAGAGATACTTTATCAAACATTTAGTTCTATTTCCACTATTATATGTGCCAATGTAACTTTTCCTTCTTTAATAATTTACTCTTTAGAGCACCTGATATTTTCTTTAAATGCTTTACCCACCTTTTGCTGCTCATATTTTTATTATATAATAATTTTGTTTTGTTCACAAGCCTATAAATTAAGAACAGAAATTAAAAATTTCAAAGCTGAGAATACACCTTAAAATCACCTTGTCCTAATGAAATAAAAGGCCAAAATGAAACCTTCTAGCTTTCCAGAACGTATTAAACATTCACATGAAAAAACATTACCAATAGCTTGATCAGAAAGATGTGAGGAAGAACTCAGTAGTGCAAGCTAAAAGTGCCCTGCATGCATATGTACATGTAGCACTTAAAAAAATTTTTTTGGGGGGCGCCTGGGTGGCTCAGTCGGTTAGGCGTCCAACTTCGGCTCAGGTCATCATCTCACGGCTCGTGAGTTCAAGGCCCGCCTCGGGCTCTGTGCTGACAGCTCGGAGCCTGGAGCCTGCTTTAGATTCTGTGTCTCCCTCTCTCTCTGCCCCTCCCCCTCTTGTACTCTGTCTCTCTCTGTCTCTCAAAGATGAATAAATGTAAAAAAAAAAAAAAAAAAAGAATTTTTAAGTTTATTTATTTTTGAGAGAGAGTGTGCGCACAAGCAGGGGAGGGGCAAAGAGAAGAAGAGACAGAATCCCATGAGGATGGGGGGCGTGAACTCATGAACTGTGAAATCATGACCTGAACTGAGATCAGGAGTCAGATGCTTAACTGACTGCGTCACCCAGGGGCTCCAGTACATGTATTACTTTTAACCAACACTAGTGAGTTCTTCCTTACACCTCCCTCTTTGATTAGTTTCAACTGGCAAAAATTGAGAAATAACTCTCATTTCTAGATGAATAACTCAGGCTTTCCCCACACTGCAAATAAAGATTATGGATTAACATGTTAAGAAAATATATAAGAACAATAAGAATACCTAAACCAGAGTGGAGCTCAAGAAAAACTGCCAAAGAGAGCTACACCACAGGTGGAAATTTGAAGGATGAGAATGAAATCAGTAGAGGACAAAAGATGGGGATAAAAGGGCTTTTTGGTTGTTTGTTTGTTTGCTTTTCAGATGTGATGCTTACAATAAAACCATTACAATATTACACCCTGAATCTCTATAATCCATTTTCACAGCAACCTAAAACTCCTAAAATTTTTTCTCTGCCCGTATTTCACTTCAATAGCCAAGCTATTTTACATTGTTAAAACTCTTCCTTATCCCTATTGTGCACAGACACTAATTCCAGAAGGAGAGTACAACAATTATTATTTTTTTTAAAGTTTTATATATTTAAGTAAACTCTACACGTAACATGGGGCTCAAACTCATGACCCCAAGATCAAGAGTTGCATGCTCCTCCAATTGAGGCAGCCAGGCACCCCAATACAACAATTATTAAGAAGAACGTTTTTGATAAACATGCAATGGGAAAGTGCTTAAACAGAAAGATTATTATCTATTATGTATGAAAAGCTTCGACAATTCAATAAAGAAGTATAGATTGAGGGGCGCCTGGGTGGCGCAGTCGGTTGAGCGTCCGACTTCAGCCAGGTCACGATCTCGCGGTCCCTGAGTTCGAGCCCCGCGTCAGGCTCTGGGCTGATGGCTCGGAGCCTGGAGCCTGTTTCAGATTCTGTGTCTCCCTCTCTCTCTGCCCCTCCCCCGTTCATGCTCTGTCTCTCTCTGTCCCAAAAATAAATAAAAACGTTGAAAAAAAAATTTTTTTTAAATAAAAAAAAAAAGAAGTATAGATTGATATAGCCTTTTAGGATGGCAATTTGGCATCAATCGAAACTTAAAATGCACACTTAAAAATCTTATTTAAGGAAATATTTGTGTATACACACATGTGCACAAAGATATAGTAAGTTCACTAAGGCTCCAGTTTTACTTGCTCAAAATTGAGAATACAGACTGTCCCTGACTTCTCATGGTTCAACTTACAGTTTTTTGACTTTACGATGGTATGAAAGTGAAGTTTCTACATTCAGTAGGAACCATATTTTGAATTTTGCTCTTTTCCTGGGCTGGCAATATGCAGTACCACACTGTCTTATGACACTGGGCAGTAGCTGCAAGCAGCAGCTCCCAGTCAGCCACGTGATCAAGAGGATAAACAACTGAAACACTTAAAACCATTCTATTTTTCACTTTCAGTATACTATTCAATAAAGTGCATAAGATATTCAACACCTTAATATAAAACAGGCATTGTGTTAGAGGGGTCTGCCCAACTGTAGGCTAACCTAAGTGTTCTGAGCTCATTTAAGGTAGGCTAGACTGAGCTATAATGCTTTGGCGTACAATGTTTTCAACTTTCAGTGGGTTTATTGAGACAAAACCCCATTGTAAGTTGATGAAGATCTGCACAGCAGTCTTCTCTTACCCACGGTTTCTCTTTCCACAGTTTCAGTTGCCAGCAGTCTAACCGCAGTCCTGGATCCTACTACCGAGGTTTGGTCAGAAGGTCAGTAATAGCCTATCACTACATCACAGTGTCTACCTACACCATTCACCTCACTTCATCTCATCATATAGGCATTTTATCATCACATCATCACAAGAAATGTTAGTAGAGTCCAATGAGATATTTTGAGATACACCACATTCACATAACTTTTATTATAGCATATTGTAATAACTGTTCTACTGTATTATCAGTTATTGTTGTTAATCTCTTACTGTGCCTGAATGATAAGCTAACTTTACCACAGATACGTATACATGGGAAAAAACATAGTATATATAAGGTTCAGCCTATCCCTGGTTTCGGGAATCCACTGGAGGTCTTGGTACGTATCCTCCATGGATAAGGGAGGACCACTGTAACATAAATTACCATGAATAAAGTGCAACCATACAATAGACTACACCATGACTGTTAAAAAGATGAAGTACAGCTATGTGTATTGGGATGGAAAAGATTATATAATGACCAGATCTTTTATTTTAAAAAAATTGGGGGGCGCCTGGGTGGCGCAGTCGGTTAAGCGTCCGACTTCAGCCAGGTCACGATCTTTCGGTCTGTGAGTTCGAGCCCCGCGTCGGGCTCTGGGCTGATGGCTCGGAGCCTGGAGCCTGTTTCCGATTCTGTGTCTCCCTCTCTCTCTGCCCCTCCCCCGTTCATGCTCTGTCTCTGTCTGTCCCAAAAATAAATAAAAACGTTGAAAAAAAAAATTAAAAAAAAAAATTGGTTAAACCCACAAACATAATGCTTATTCCTAACTTCATAAAGAAAACAAAATTGTTAGCAGGGGTACCTGTAGGGAATGGGACTAGAAAGTGAGGAAAGAGTAATGTTCATTTTTTTTTTATTGTAAATAATTGAGTTGTTTTTGAGAGACAGAAAGAGAGAGAGAAGGAGGGAGGGAGGGAGGGAGGGAGGGAGGGAATGCGAGCGGGGGAGGGGCAGAGAGGGAGACACTGAATCTGAAGCAGGCTCTAGGCACTGCTCAAACTCATGGTCCTCGAGATCATGACCTGAGCCAAAGTCAGACACTCAACCAACTGAGCCACCCAGGCGCCCAGAGTTGCTGGAACCTTTTATAAAAAGCAAAAACCGCTTCTGGAATTTAAAAATAAGGGAAAAAGCACTAGTCTGTTATGATGGTTATTTGAGGCTAAAGTGATTTTTGTCCTGTTTCTTAACAATCTTCACTACTCTCCAAATTTTCTATGAGAAATATGCATACTTTTTAAAATCTGAAAAGCATGTACTTAGAAAACCTATTTATATCTGTGGCAAAACTTTTCCCAAAAAATAATTTTAACAGTCATGGTTTCAGAAACTTGGTCCTGAGATTCCAACCTCTTCCAGAAAGCATTCTTAAACTTAAGTTTGGGAGCTTGTTACAGAAGAAATTAAATGTAAAGCCTATTTTAGAATGGAATATTAACTAACCTCTATAAAGAACTTAAGTACTACATTCACAAAGTACTTTACCTGCATTATCTCATTTACTTTAAATAGCCCCATGAAATTTGTATTATATGATTATTACTATCAATCCCCATTTTACAGATGAAGAAAACCAAATCTTGAAAAGAGAACATGTGGGGCGCCTGGGTGGCGCAGTCGGTTAAGCGTCCGACTTCAGCCAGGTCACGATCTCGTGGTCCGGGAGTTCGAGCCCCGCGTCGGGCTCTGGGCTGATGGCTCAGAGCCTGGAGCCTGTTTCCGATTCTGTGTCTCCCTCTCTCTCTGCCCCTCCCCCGTTCATGCTCTGTCTCTCTCTGTCCCAAAAATAAATAAAAATTAAAAAAAAAAAAAAGAAAAGAGAACATGTGTTACCCAGAGTCAACTAGAAGAGCCAAGATTCAAACCCAGGTCTCCAGCATCTAACCGTCTGAGATACATGAAATGGTAAGTGCTAATGTACCTTAGAGATAATAATAGGCTAGTACTCTGAAATCCTGCAGGAATGTTCGGAATGACTATTCTTAAATAGGTTAGTGATCCTAAAATGAAGAAGCAGTGAAAATTCTGATCACAGAAGAAAACAATCAGTACTTCATCAAAGCCAAGGGGGCTATTTTTTCTTCTTTCAGTTTCTACCAAGGTACCAGAAGGATACAAGGGACAACCGAGGTTTGTCAGCAACTTAACCAGCCCTCTGACTGGCCTGGAATTAGCTAACTGGGAGGGCTTTTGAAAACAAACATCAGAATCCCAAAGGCTTAAAGCCTTCAACAAGGTCCAGTTTCAAGTTTTAATCAAAAGAAACATACTTGAATATTAGAATTATCAATATTGACAGAATAAACATAAGGATTTAAAAGTACCTACTATTTTAGTCTATATGAACAAGTTCTCTTTAAAAAAAAAAAAATAACTGAAAGTTTATCCTTAGTTACCTGAACAAGTTCTAAGTTTTTTTCTTTAAAAAAGTATAATAAAAAAGAAATATATACCACTGTTAATCACGTCTACTTGGAAACCTGCCTATAAAGATCAGAGAACCATAGGAACCCCAATTCATTTGTTTAGTAGATACACCTCAAGTACAAACTTACCATTACTTTACAATTTTAGGTTTGCAAGGTTAGTAATGAACGTCACAAAGTCGAGAAGAGTAACTCTCCTTTTGAATAATGGTAAACCAGGAATCAAGGCCCTAAGGGAAGAGGAATAAGGAACTCTTCCTTGGTAAAAATTATCTGCTTATAGGGGCACCTGGGTGGCTGAATCAATTGAGCGTTGGACTTTGGCTCAGGTCACGATCTCACAGATCTCACAGTTCGTGAGTTTGAGCCCCATAGCAGGCTCTGTGCTGACCGCTCAAAACCTGGAGCCTGCTTCTGATTCTGTGTCTCCCTCTCTCTCTGCCCACCCACCCCTCAAAATAAATAAATACTAAAAAAAAAAAAACAACAACTATCTGCTTATAGAAACTGGCAGAAAAGCTGACATTATACACCAAATTATACACTCTATCATTTTTATACCTGCAACAAGACCTCTCAATTAAGTTAAGGACAACTGACATCAAATGATGACAGTATTAAGGCTCAGTACTAACACTTAGGTAAAAATGCAGTATTTAATGAAAACAAAATTCGCTGAATTTACATCAACCACTTTCAACAAAACCTGGAAGTAGGCTTAATACCTACATATATTACAGTTCAAAAACATTTTAAGGTTCATTTTTCCTAATGTACATCAGTGTTCTTGTATAATTAATAGCTAGAAAGATTTAAAAGCCAAGGACGAAAGAATTGCCTTAAATCAATACCCTTAATAGGAGAACATGAACAAAGCTTTCCACTTATAAGTGTGTATATAATATGTGTATGCGTGTGTATATTCATATACACACATAAAAAACATTTAGAAGTTAGTATGAGTGTGTTTTACAAATGCCACAGAGTTTCTGGCAGAGTTGACAAGTTGTAACCTGCTTTAAAAATTACTGTTCACTGCCTTCAACCCAATCTAATTTTATTTAATGTTATTTTTTTGGATAACTCTACAAAACTAAAACCCCCCCAAGCAAATTCTTGTACATTTCAATATCCTGCCTACTTATAAGAGCGGAAGAGTCTAACAGAGCAGGGGAAAAAACGTGACGTGCACAACCTTGATCCAAAACACAGTTCGTCGGAGTCTAATTTTAGGCCTAACCATTTTGATTGTCTTTTACAGAGGTTAAAAAGAAAAAAACAACTATAGATCACTTTTAAAGGAGAAATGAAATAACTATCAATGGAAGTTGTACATGATTTATCAAAGAGGAAACAAATCACGCTCACAACTGCCTAGAGTATTCCAATTAAAATGAAGATACAAGGAGGATACAGCCCCACACCAACCGACAACAGAAATTACTTTTCATACTTTAATTCTGGGATGACTTTAAAGAAATACTCAAAAGGCTGGGTCCACCGAGGATGTTGCAGCAATGTCGTATGTGTCTTGATTTAAAGAAAGCCAAACATGGTGAAAAGCCAACCTTCACCTAAATTACCTAAAGAAGCAAATATTCACCTCCTGGCTGAAGATCAAACAAGAATCACGAGAAGACCCAAAAGTTCGGTTGTTAGGTGAGGCCCTCAAACTCTCGGAAAACTATGTTTCTACCAATAGAAATATGGAAGAGATTTCACATTGTAGTTTAGAAAAGAGTAAAGGGACTAGAGACCATATATGCCTAAGCAATGAAACTATGATGACCACAGAGGTAGCAAGGAGGAGCTGGGACTCAGGAAAAATCATCGAGGACTAAAACCTGAGTCGTTAGGTCGAACACTAAAGTAAACTGAGAACAGGAGGAAGCTGAAAGGCTAGGGAAGGGAGACCGAGAGTGGGCAGAGCCTGTGGCGCGACACGGCCCTGGGCAGGGTTGGGTCCAGGAAGAGTCAGACTTCGCCAGCCCAGCAAGCTTCCCATTTCGGGCTGAAGCCGAAGAAAACAGCCCTAGGGAGCAGACAATGAGCCACCGCCCCGGGAGCCACGGCTCCAGGCACGCAGGTGGCGGCTACCCCGGCGCTGCTCCGAGCAGGTAGGCTGCCGCGGGCCGCTGGCGCCGGCCAGGCCGCGGAGAAAGAAGGAGGAAGAGAGCGACGGCCCGCGTCCCGGCCCGCCTGCACACTTACCCCAGGCGAGGGAAGGTCCCCGCCCCAGCGAGGCGCCTCGGTCCGAGCTCCCGGCGGGCTCTGGAACCGCCCCGGGCAAGCGCAAGGCGCAGGGCAGGCAGGGAGGGAGGGGGAAGCGGGGCGGGAAGACGAGCCGCGCTGGAGCGCAGCCGCTGCTACCGCAAGGCCGAGCGGCAGCCGAGCCCCGCGGGCGCCGGGAGGGGAGGGTAGGGAGCCTTCGGCAATGGCGACGGCCCGGGCCAGAGGGGAAGCGGAACAACCGCCGCCGCTGCGCGTGGCACAACCCTGGGGGAGGGCGACGGCGGGGAGCCTGGGGGAAGGGGGAGGGAGGGGCGGCGGGGAGCTGGGTAGGGGGGGCGGGGGCCGAAATCAGCCCCCTCGCCGGCCCAAGCACCGAGCTCCACGGGGTGGAGACGGCACCACCTCCCGCTGGGCGGGCTCGCCCGGGGCTGCTGGGAGTCGTAGTTTGGAGACGTGCAGTCGGCTTGTCTCGCCTTTCTCTTTCTTTTTTTGGGGACGGGGTTTAGGGAATGTTCTTTAAACTGAGAAGAGAGCCAGTTCCTCGTTTAACTTAGCATGGTCTCCAGTCAGGTCTGTGCCAACCAAAGATGCTTGACTGACACTGCTGTTACATAAACCTGCTCCAGAACATTTGTTTCTGGGAACTCATCCATTACCCATTTGCATTTTACTTACAAACTCTTACTATGTCTTGCTGCTAAAATAAGTCCCATCTCCTTGAAATCAAGGCCTTCATGTTCTATCCACAGTGGAGTTCATCAGTGTATTCAGTAACTCTACAAACATTTGAGCATCTAAAATGTATCAGACATTTAGTTATCAGGGATACAAGGGTGAACATGAGTCACTTTGCCTTTGTGCAGCTTACAAATATGCAAGCACAATTATTAAACTAGTGATATCTGGTATGAGGAGACAACTGGGGAGATTACTTTGGATCCGGTGGCCAGAGAAAGCATCTTTAAGGAGGGGGCATTTAAGCTGAGAACAGGAGAGAGCCATGAGAAGCCCCTAGGAGAAAGCATTATAGGCAGGAGGAAGAAAAGGACTTGCTATGGTCAGTTATGAAGACCTGTGTAGCTTGAGCTTAGAGCAAGAAGAGTAATGTACTGTGATAAAACAGTGAGTGGACAAATTCAGGTCAGAAGAAGCTTGATGCCATGCTAAAGAGTTTGGATTTATTCCAAGAAGCTACTAAAGAGTTTTAAGCAGGGAAGTGATTTTATCTGGCTTACATTTTCAGATCACTAGACTGCTATGCGGCGAATGGAGTATATAGATGCAAGAATAGAAGGAAATAAACTAGAAAGGCTGTAATCATGACTGATACTAAGGAGAAAGCAGAACTGGAAAAAGGTAGCTAGACTGTGTTTATCTATACATGTAGAATACAAACTGATATAGAGAGAAAGGAATCAAAGACCAATATGGCACACTATTATTAGATAACCTGAAAAACAGTCCCATTATTAGACACACCGAAATGCTGGATAAAATAGAACATCCTTTCGAAGGCATAACTAAGCTTTCAAGAAAGGAGGAGGAATACCTCTGACAGTCTTCCAAACCCCACACTCAACCCAAAGAGACAACAAAAAACCTGAGTAGTAAGCAGGACAGTGAAGCTATGGTTGTGTTGAGGGTATATACTTATCTCAGAAAATGGTTTTTTGTTTGTTTGTTTCTGGGTTTTTTTTGTTTTTTGTTTGTTTGTTTTGTTTTTTTTACTGGCTGGACAGAAGAGCAAAGACAAGGCCTTGGGCTGTACAAAGAGCTGGGACATTGATCCTGCATAAGACTGGGAAACTCAAAGGGCTATGCCCTCCAAGAATAGACTGAGGATAAAAAATATCCCCTGCACCAGCCCTGGGAGACAAGCAGACATTAGTATGTTTGTCTGGACTTGGTATGGAGGGGGAAACAATTTCTCTTTAGAATTCATAATCAGAAACTTTCCCTCACATGTGTTTGAAAGTTCAAACTGACATTACCTATACTGTCCAGGAAACTTCAGGACAAGAAAGTAGTCCCAGGCTGGTAGTGCTTGGAGGCCTGGAAGAAACAAATACAAATCCTCACCACACAGGTTCACTCTTAACCCAGGACTCAAAGGATTCCCAAAGATAAACAGGATTTCAAAAGCTAAATATGAGCACCCAAAATATAACTACAATATACCTGAGAAAATAAGGCACCATAAATGAATCAGCAGAAACTGTGAACAAAATAATGAAGTCTGAACTTTAGAGAGTCGAATTATTGGTTACAGAATAGAAAATGAGTTTATTAAACTGATTAAACAAAATAATACAGGAGCAAGAAACAAGATACTATTTATTTAATGTTTATTTTTCAGAGAGAGCATGCAAGACGGGAGGGGAACAGAGGATTCAATGTGGGCTCTACACTGACAGCAGCAAGCCCGATGCTGAGCTTGAACTCACGGACCATGAGATCATGATCTGAGCTGAAGTCAGACACTCAAATGACTGAGCTACTCAGGTGCCCCGAAACAAGATAGTATTTTTTAAAAAGTGACCAGGAAATTTTGAGAAGTAACCAAGTAGAACTTCTAAAAATAAAGAATTTAATAATTAAAATCAAAGCCAATGTTTCGGTTAAATAGCAGATTTATATTGAAGAGAGAATTACTAAACTGGACCATAGATCTAAAGAAATTATGGAGAATAGCCCAGAGACAAGGGAAATATGAAAGAAAGATCAAGAGACATGGGGATGGATTGTGAAGGTCTATCATATGCTTAGCAAGAACTCTGAGAGAAGACAAAAGAGGCAGTATATAATGAGATAATGGCCAAGAATTTTCCTGAACTGAATAAAGACAAGATCCTTCAGATTCAGGAAGCAAAGTGAAGCCCAACCAGGGTAAAGAAAAGACATCTTTTCAAACATGTCAATATGAAACTGCAGAATACCAAAAATAAAGCAACTAGAAAGAAAAGACCTACCCTACAAAGAAATAACTATTAAACTTCTGAAGATTTCTCAACTGCAACAATGTGTACCAGTTAACAATGGAAAAATATTTACCAAGATTACCAAAATATTACACCAAGATAAAATAACCAACCTTAGAAGTGTATGTGTAGCAAAATTATTGGTCATATGAGGGTAAAATACAGATATCATCAAACAAAAATGTTGCTGGTATTGTAACAGCATTGTATTGCGACAATGGTACCTATACTTGTGAGCATAGCATGAAATATAGACTTGTCGAATAGCTGTGTTGTATACCTGAAACTAACTGTAACATTGTGTGTGAACTATACTTCAATTTAAAAAAAAAAAAAGATGTTGTCAACAACAGGGACCTACTAAAGGAACTCATTAAAAAGATACACTTCAGGAGGAAACGGATTCTAGAAGTAAGGTCTAAGATGCAAATCAGATAGATAGCTAAACCTACTCATCCTATCACTGGTTAGGATGATCCTGAAGAGCATACTTAATCCACATTATTTCATTCTCTCAACTCTACATTCAACAACCTGCCAAACGAATATTTTGTAAGTTTGGAGGATAATGCAGATAGGTGTTGGTCACCTCACTCTAATTTATCTTACCAATAAGCACTAATTATGAAAATATAGGTGAGTAGCTTGAAATAGAATATCTTACTAGAATAGTCCTTAAACTCATTATATTCTGAAATCATTAAGAGCTGCCATAGATCTTTCCAGTTCCCAAGTCATATATTATACCATCTTCCCTGAGATCTAGCTAAATAATGTAAATTCTTGGTAGAGTGGCTTAGATACACATACACACACACACACACACACACACACACACACACACTCAAATAATCTCTGCCCCATCACCACCCTTAGTTGAGGTAACCCACGTCTCTGTTATGTTCATCCAAAAGAACATATTACTTTAAGAAAACTAAACCATAAAAGTGGAGCAGATACTGGAACAGAATGACCAATAGGACAGTACCTATTTTCTTAGCTTAAACAAAAAAGACCATACACTGAATTACAAAACTGATTACAAAAGTAAAGTGCTTAGGGGCTCCTGGGTGGCTCTGATGGTTAAGCTTCTGACTCTTGATTTCAGCTCAGGTTATGATCTTGCAGGTCGTGAGACTGAGCCCCCTGTTGGACTCTGCACTGACAGCACACAGCCTGCTTGCAATTCTCTCCCTCCCTCTCTCTGCTCCTCTTACACTCTCACTCACTCTCTCAAAAATAAAAACAAACAAACAAATAAATAAAATAAAGTGCCTAGGGGTACCTAGCTGGCTCAGTAGACAGAGCATGTGACTCTCGACCTCAGTTCAAGCCCCACCTTGGGAATAGAGCTTAATTTAAAAAAATTTTTTTAATTACAAAAAATAAAGTGCTTATTCATTTTTTAAGCATCCAAAGAAGATAATATAAAGAGTTCAAAACCAGAAATGTTCCACTGTATCAAAAGTAATGTCATTAGCAACCACTTATTAGGCAGGAAGAGTCATATGAAAGTACTCTTCACTTACTTTCACATTTTTATTACACTTCTGAATACCTGTATAAATACGTAAGTGGCTGAATCATGTTCCAAACCACCATCTCAAATATTAACTTGAAAACTTGTTTAAATACTGATGAAACTTGGTGCTAATACGCAAAAGAAAATAAAGATATATGTACACTCTGCCCTCTACTCCACATGTACTCTTAAGAGGTACCATGTTCCCCTCTCCATATTTCAAAATGTTGTCTGTTGATGTTACTGAATTTTGACTGACATATAATTTTACTTCAATGCCACTATATAAATCCCAGTATGAAAGAATTGCTTGTAAAAAGCATGGAGTTCAGGGGCGCCTGGGTGGCGCAGTCGGTTAAGCGTCCAACTTCAGCCAGGTCACCATCTCGCGGTCCGTGAGTTCGAGCCCCGCGTCGGGCTCTGGGCTGATGGCTCGGAGCCTGGAGCCTGCTTCCGATTCTGTGTCTCCCTCTCTCTCTGCCCCTCCCCCGTTCATGCTCTGTCTCTCTCTGTCCCAAAAATAAATAAACGTTGAAAAAAAAATTAAAAAAAAAAAAAAAAAAAGCATGGAGTTCTTTCTTATAAGAAAACATTAAACAAGTATAAAATTAGACTGGGTTGAAATTTTATCGATCTCTAATATTTCTGTTTTATGGCACTTGGTTGCTTTTTTCAATATTTAAGTTCTTAAACACACCTTTAAAAAGAACTATTTTGACTAGTCAAGTCATACATGTCAAAATACAAAAGATTTATTCCTATAAAAACACCAGAATGTTTTAGGAAATTAAGCAGTGATATATATAAATGTTTATCATTCCATTACTCTATATAAAACAAACATTGCCAACATACCCTGGTTTATTGGCTTCTGTTTCGGAATATGCTTGTCCTAAATGCACTGCCCTAAATAAACAGAAGAACATGCTTGCCTTTTTATTTTTTAACTAGCTTATGGCACTTACTTTATTTTCTACTTTTTTCCCAAGAAAAAGTACATCAAAAGCTTTTGTTTAAAAAAATCACTGAAGATGCAAAAAATTTTTTGTACATGTACAACTTAATAAAATATACTCTTTAAAATGACAATCTGAATAGTCTTCTTGACAAATTCAGTACTAAATGTTAGTACGTAGTTTCATTAAGCCCTTTGTAAATTCATATACTCAGAAGAGTATAATAAATATAAAAGAAGTGTGGAAATGCTTTAAGGAATAATCAATTTTGATATTAATAATTTCTTAGCTCTCCTACTTTATTTTCTTTAAACTCTGGATAAGTAACTTTAATATTCTCATAAAATGACGTTTAAATAAACTGATTCATCCAAAATATTTTATTCTTATTTATAATGATTTCTCAATTTTTAGCTGAAATTTAAATGTTTCTATTCACAATGAGAATAATTTATCTCTAATACATAAAGTACCCATTTTTGTAAAAGAAATGAAGATAAAATCACTTCTCACAAAATAATATTAATTTAACGAAACTAAGTTTCCTCTATTGGCACTAGCTTGAAGATTATCAAAGGTCTATACAACAGAGCACTAAATTTTGGAATTAGTTGAAAATGATCCAAAATTTCCTCTAGTAGACATAATTTTAGTCATAAATGAAGACAAAAATAATGACATAATTCTAGAAGAACACTTCTAGTCACAAGTAAACAGGTCTTATTTAGGTTTATGGAAAGCACTTAACTCGGTAAAACTTATAGGGAGAAATGGCCATATTTGAAAACAGCCACAAGGATCAAAGTAGAACACAGGATGGTAATGAGCAGAGTCACAGAACATACTAAAGAGGTATGTATAGTCAGTCCCACTGGAACCTGTAGAGTCACATTCTTATATACCTATAGAGAAAGAGAGAGAGAGGAAGAAAGAGAGAAAGTTAGAGATATTTAAAATGCACACCTTAAGGTGAAACCACAATTTCTTTAATTTTTTAATTTAATTTGTTTCTTTTAAATATCTTCCAGCCAGTGCTACACTACATGTAACATTACTATTTGAGTGATTCTTTTGGATTCAACATTTTATTTAATATAACAGAATCAGACTCAATCCCCACAATAATCCTTAAATTCTCCTTAGTTTTGACTTTTTCTGCTTTCTGCAGATGCTATCTCCCATCATCACCTCTGTAATCAATATAAACATTTACTTCCTCTTACTATGTTTCCTATTAGAATACGGAATTCTCTCACAGTTAAAGCCCTAAAGAAAAAACATTAAAACAATAAAGCTAAGTATCCATTTACTCCTGTTTTGTTGTTTCTTCCTCCAAAATAGCTTTTAAAAGTCTGTTATTCACAAATTACACAATTGAATGGGTCTTTTATTGGTACAACATCAAATCTGTTGTCCTACTAACCCGTAATACAAAAGTTCTATGTTCAACTTAGTTTCTATTTTCTATTTGGTTTTGAAGATAAAGAGGTTCAATTAGAAACTCTAGTAAATTTTATAGGTTAAAATAGTTTTTAAAAATATTAAAATTTAGGTAACTTGGGAATACTTTTATTTTTTATTTCTTTTTATAAATATCTGGATTATAATTTCACATAAAAAAAAAGTTACCAGCATAATCTGTAACAAAGCCACCCTACCAAAAAAATGGTGTCTTAAACCAACAACCCTTAGTGTATAGATCACCACTGTAGTAATGGTCACCTATTTTTCTGGTATATATAAACAAGCAATACTAACACACACACACGCACACACACACACACACAAATTCAAAGGGCTTAATTATGACCTCTTATTTCAAGTTACATGGTCTAAAAGAACTGAATTCAAAATGTTTTAATAAGGTAATTACTTATTTTGTAGCAATGCACACTACCAATATTTTTTTTGAAGTTTGAACTGCATTTTATTTATTTTTTTAAATTTACATCCAAATTAGTTAGCATATAGTGCAACAATGATTTCAGGAGTAGATTCCTTAATGCCCCTTACCCATTTAACCCATCCCCCCTCCCACAACCCCTCCAGTAATCCTCTGTTTGTTCTCCATATTTATGAGTCTCTTATGTTTTGTCCCCCTCCCTGTTTTTATATTATTTTTGTTACCCTTCCCTTATGTTCATCTGTTCTGTCTCTTAAACTCTTCACATGAGTGAAGTCATAGGATTTTTGTCTTTCTCTGACTAATTTCACTTAGCATAATACCCTCCAGTTCCATCCACGTAGTTGTAAATGGCAAGATTTCATTCTTTTTGATTGCCAAGTATATATATACCTCCATTGTATATATATACCACATCTTCTTTATCCATTCATCCATCAATGGACATTTGGGCTCTTTCCATACTTTGGCTATTGTTGATAGTGCTGCTATAAATTATTGGGGTGCATGTGTCCCTTCGAAACAGCACACCTGAATCCCTTGGATAAATGCCTAGTAGTGCAATTGCTGGGTCGTAGGGTAGTTCTGTTTTTAGTTTTTTGAGGAACCTCCATAGTGTTTTCCAGAGTGGCTGCACCAGCTTGCATTCCCAACACACTACCAATATTTTAATTTTTTTAATGTTTATTTTATTTTTGAGAGAGAGAAAGGCAGAGCATGAGCAAGCGAGGGGCAGAGAGGGAGGGAGACAGAGGATCCAAAGCAAGCTACAGACTCTGAGCTGTCAACACAGAGCCCGATGCGGACTCGAACTTATGAACTGTGAGATTATGACCTGAGCCGAAGCCGGCGCTCAACTGACTGAGCCACCCAGGTGCCCCTTAAATTAATAAATCATAAATAAACACTGATTATACTCTTAATTCACATTTAAAAAATCAAATGTAATGCTCCAGATATATTTTAGAGTTTGAAAAAAAATTTGGGTTCCATATGGTAATGGAAATCTACTCAAAAGCAACTCTACATTGCAAAAGATATTGGCACAGTCATACATCTTACCAACTGTCAGTTCTAAGAGAGTTCTCCACAACAAAATAGCAGTGCTTTGCAGTAAGCCTGCACTCTAAGTAGTTATTTTCTCAGCTAGCTGGTAGACAGACTTCAAAGCACAACTCCAAGGAAAATACTTCAAATTTAAATATCCACAATTGAACACATGAACAAATCTGCTTTATGTTTTTCTGACTCACAGGCTACCTAATATTTTAAATTTACTTTACTTCGGTTGCAAATCCATTTGACTCCTTGTAAAAGTAAATTGTGAAAACGATGGCACAGATTGTGCTACTCAACCAAAAGCAGCAGGCCTTAAAGAGAAGAGACAAAGAGAAACACAGTTATTACAACCATCAGTTAAAATGCAGCCCATAAAAGAGGAAGGAAAGGACAGAAAAAAAAAAAGAGAAAGAAAAGAGATGGATTATATAAAACTACTCACTCCGAAAAGAGGAAAGAAGTAGACCATGTTAACTAAAGGTAAATAGAAAACTGTACACTCCTTAGACAAAGCCAAAGTTAATGAAGTATGAATACTTAACCTAATTTATTAGCTGAAAACAAGTTGGGAGGTCAAAACTATAAAAATGGCCAGCAATGGCCTAGATTTAGATATACAAATTGCAATACAATGATCTAAAACTTTATCACAGTTGAAATACTACTTTGAGTCTTATTTTCCTTTTTTCACTTGTTCTGTGCAATATAGTAAAATTAACTCATTTTGTTGTTTAAAAATTAATAAATCTTATAATTTTGGGTCTCTCTCCGTCTCTCTCAAAATAAACATTAAAAAAGGGGGGCAACTGGGTGGCTCAGTCAGTTAAGCATCCAACTCCTGATTTGGCTCAGGTCATGACCTCACGGTTCATGAGTTCGAGCCCCACATTGGGCTCTGTGCTGACAGAGCACAGAGCCTGCTTAGGATTCTGTCTCTCTCTCTCTCTCTCTCTCTCTGCCCTTCCCCCACTTGATCTCTCTCTCTCTCTCTCCCCCCTCCTCCCCCCTTTCTCTCCAAATAAAAAACATTAAAAAAAAAGCATACTAGTTATACTTAAACTCTGGACCAATGAGGCATGGAACTAACGTTAATATCTGGCCCCCAAATTAAATGATTCTGGCTCTAATGAGGAACCACTGTTGCCACTAGTAGCAAAGAAACATTGAGAACAACCAAACACAGCTTTCTATGGTAGAATATAGAATGCTAATCCTTTAAATGTGGCAGAAACATTATGAGTTTTAAATGAGGCAGCATGATCTAAAAACAATATAAACTATTAACTCACTGGTTTATATTTCATATTGTTCCATTGGCAGATATCCTTACTCTTCAAAGCACAAGGAGCGGCCACTTCTGACTGAGCCCAGCATTTCAAAATTGGAAACTCTGAGAAGAAATGGTAGAACATTATATCAGAAAACCTGCATCTGGACTAGATAGAGGTGAGGCCAGTCTTTCATGTTGAGATATCAGTATTCAAACTTTTAATACACAATGTACATGACCTGAATCCATCTATCACATGCTGTTTTATTTTAGCAGCCTGCTCTACATGGATGCTAAGGAATTACAAAATTACTAAGACTGTGCAGAAGTTAAGCATGACTTCTTAACAAATCCCATTACAGTAGGTACCACATTTTAAAAATTTAATGTAGGGGCACCTGGGTGGCTCAGTTGGTTGAGCGTTCAACTCTTGATTTGGCTCTGGTCATGATCCCAGGGTCATGGGATCGAAGCCCACAACGGGCTCTGTGCTGAGCATGGAACCTGCTTGGAATTCTCTCTTTCTCCCTCTGCCCCTCTCCTCCATTCAATCTAAAATAAAATTTATAAATAAATAAATATTAAAAATTTTTTTGAAGTATAACATATATTCAGAAAAATGAATAGATCCTAAGCATATAACCAAAAAAATTTCCATTGAGTAAACAAGCCCATATAAAAGAGCATTCAGACTAAAAACAAACAAACAAACAAAAACAATGAACAATACTAGAATCCTAGATGCTCTCTCAAGAGAGGGCACTTTTTCGGGGCACCTGGGTGGCTCAGTTGGTTGAGCGTCTGACTTCAGCTCAGGTCATGATCTCACAGTTCATGAGTTTGAGCCCCACATCGGGCTCTCTGCTGTCAGCATGCAGCCCACTTTGGATCCTCTGTCCATGCTCTCTCTGCCTCTTCCCCATACATGTGCTGTTGCCCACTCTCATACTCTCTCTCAAAAATAAATAAATATTTTTTAAAAAGGGCACTTTTTCAAACTTTAGAGTAATTAAAAGAAAGCAAGCTAGGCTGGATGAACAAATTTAGCAGAATTGAACACTTTATTATTTTTTCATCATGAAAAATATGATGGCAGCAGAGTAGGATTAAAAACTTTCAATCTCCCAGTCTTTAGTGCTACTAATTTGTGAATATTCCAATCAACCCAATTTGGAGACACGAAGAGCCAAAATCTGAAGGAGCTTCTTAAAGTCTTGATTCTAGGGAAGACTGCAAATGGGGAAAAGCATAGTTTTAATTTACACAAATCACACATAAAACAGAAAGAACTGGTGAGCCTGCGTGGTTCAGTCGGTGAGCAGCTGACTTCAACTCAGCTCATGATCTCATGGTTCATGAGTTTGAGCCCCGCACTGGGCTCTATGCTAACAGCTCAGAGCGTGGAGCCTGCTTTGGATTCTGTGTCTCCCTCTCTCTCTGCCCCTCTCCTGGTTGTGCTCTGTCTCTCAAAAATAAAATAAACTTAAAAAAAATTTTTTAACGTAAAACAGAAAGAAAAATTATTCCCCAAACCAAAAAGTCATGGCCAACATTTATAACAAAACTAGGTGATAAAGTATCCCCACCAAATACACAAATCCATGCAAGTGGATACAAAACACCAATAGCTGCAAGTCCTGCAAATCAGCATGAAGAAACAGAAAGCAGCAAAGGGACAGAGGATCAATGGCTGAAAAAAGAAATACACTAGACATTATTGCCTAAATCATACAAGAACACACCACCACCTATAGTCTTGTCAAAACAATCAAAGCTGAATCTGATCACACATCTGGAGCCAGTGGCCAACTTCCAGGAAATAGAGGCTAGATGAACAGCATGAGTGTAATGTGTAATCACCAAAACCCCAACTATGAGAAATCCAGGTTTCTCTACAGGTGAATTTTTATTTATTTTAACTTTTATTTTTATTTATTATTTATTTATTTGTTTGTTTGTTTGTTTATATTTATTGTTTAAGTAGGCTCCATGCCCAACATGGGACTTGAACTCACAACGTTGAGACCAGGAGTCTCATGCTCTACTGACTGGGCCAGCCAGGTGCTCCTCAAAAGGGGAATTTTCAAAAAAAGAAAGGGAAAGAGGAGGAATCTGTAAATTAAGAGATTTAACGGTAATACATTTATTTAAATGGAAAGATGAAGCTTTATTCTCTAAGAATGCCCACTTGGGTGAAAAAAAAGTATAAAGAAACATAAGGAAGTGATTAAAAGTCAGGATAGTAGGTTAGTTTTAGAGGAAGGAGGAAGCAATGATTGAGACAGGACACACGGAGCTGCTGCTGAGGGTGACTGGTGAAGTTCTATTCTTGACCTGGGAGGTAATTACAAGGGTATTTGCCTTATAATAATTTACTATTTATTTGTGAATTTTTCTATATCTATGGTTTATTTTACAATCAAAAAATTAAAAAGAAAAAAGAAACATGCTTTTGTCATCCTTGCCCTTGATTTCAGACTTGCCAACACATCTTTACTTTTATTTTCAACCTTCAGAAAAGACTTGCAACCCTCACCTTGGTCACAATACATTAGTAAATCAGGGTTATTGACCACAATAACGGTTTCTCCATCTTTACTATGTGGCCGATGATAGCGGTAGTGCACAGGCAAAAAAGCTTGGAAACAATCGATGCACTGTGAATCTTGTCTGGCATAAATTAGAACTTCAGATTCCTTGGACAAATAATTGGGAGCTTCTATATTAAAATTTTCTGAAACCATCACTGCCTGTCAAAAAAACAGCAAATATTAATCCAGAAGAAGAAATGAATGAGGAAGATCAATAAATAAAACCAGAAGATTGCTATACAGATGAACAGAAATGTCTAATCCCCCCCTTATAAACAATTTCCATTCCATGCCATCCGCAAAACACAAGATGTGCTCTAAAAGTTTGTTTACTAAAAGTAAACTGAGGAAATTATACTCTAGGGTGTGAACTTTCCCCATAATAAAAATTATTTATTTGTAGTTTCTTTATCAACCTTGCTTGGGTGACAAAACAGGTACCAAAAAAAAGAGAAATTCTGGGAATATAGCATTTAATAAATATGAAAACTGTGACAAAAACAGTTAACCCAGTATTGGGTTGAAATGATTGCTATCATTCTGGTAATTTCCTGTTCTTCAGAGAAGTTAAGATGGCAGTGAGTAAGACAGAGTACTGTGGTCAGGAAGTCAAAGCAAAGGTCAGCACTCTTTCCATATTTGGTATAAAAAGTTAATAGAAAAATAGTAAATGCTTCTTTAAAAAAATATGGTAAAAAACAATTTAAAATAGATCTTCTACACCAAAAGTAAAAATGCATATGTTGCAGAAATTAGTCCTGAATTATAATGTTTGTGTGTGTATATATTAAATATCCATCCACACACATTTATGTATAAACACACATATACACATGCACATATATGTACACATATATAGGCACTCTATACATAATCTGTGAGTGTGTGTGTATGTGCGTGTACAGACCTATACACATACAACTTGTCTCTAGATTCTCTATGTGAAGCCCAGATACATCTCAGAGAAAAAAACAGAATTAACTTCTTCCCATCATGGCAAACATCCTAATCCTCCTGTTTGATGGAAGCCCAAGTACTTATTTTTTCACATGTTTTTCCTTCTCTGATTATCACAGGAATAAGAAAAAAACAACTCACTGGCAAAAGCCAAGGAGTTATATAATCTTATGAGTCATAATGAACTTTAAAGGTGATCAAATTAAACCACTGTCCCAATGAGAGCATTGTTCAAGGATCCAGTCACTGCTTGAATACTCTCAATGACTAAAAGGAAGCTTATTGCTTTAAGTCATCTCATTTTATCTACTGTTAAAAGGTTATTCTTTTCTTTTTTTTTTTTAGGTTATTCCTTTTTTATGCGTAGAAATTTGATGCTCTGGTATATAACATTCACAACTGTCCTTGCTTACAATACCTACAATAAAACTGTTCCCTATTTCACTAAGGGTCCCTCAAACATTTCCACTAAATTTTCTCCTCCTCAGAGAAACATTCATAGCTTTCTTGGTTTCTCATGATATGGTTTCCAAATCATTCATCATATTAGTTACCTTTAGAAACACTCAGGGTATATAGTAGCAATATTACTTTCAGTCAAAAATTGTAAGATTATTTTAGCAGCCTTATTTCAGTGAGATATATATCCATATATAGAAGATATATGTACTTTTTAAAAAAAATTAAGACTATTTTTCAGAGCAGTTTCAGGTTTACAGGAAAACAGAGCAGAAAATACAGCATCTCTATGTATCACCCCCCACCCTACAGTTTTCTCTACTATTAACATTAGTATGGTACATTTGTTACAATTGATAAGCTGGTTTTGACAAATTAAAGTCCATCATTTAAGTTAGGGTTCAATCTTTATGTTGTAGATTCTATGTGTTTTGACAAATGTAAAAGGACATAAATTCCCATTACAGCATCCTACAAAGTAGTTTCGCTGACCCTGTCTGTGTTCCACCTATTCGTCCCTATATCTTTCATTTGAAAATTTTGCAAAAACATTCAAGAAACTCCCATACTATTTTTTCAAATAATCGACTTATTACTAACTAAATGAAGGGCCTAGATTTATCTCTATTAATTTTATCTTCCTGGCTACAGTCTATTTTTTCCCGGATGTTGAGATTTAATTGAAATTCAACCTGTCAACCAACATTTATGTAACATTTATGAATTTGGTAACTATGTCTTCTGTATTTTCACTTAAGGATAAAAACATTGACCAGGAGGATCAAGAGCAAAGTCCTAAGGAATATTACTAGAGACCTCCTGCTAGAAATTTATTAATGAACTCTCTTTGGATACAACTAAGTGTAAATAAAAAAACAGCCCAAAATTTTCTATCTTATGAACATCTTATTTTCTATCTATCTTTAAAAAATTTTTTTAAATGTGTTTATTTATTTTTGAGAGAGAGACAGAGCAAATGAGGGAGGGAGAGAGAGAGAGAGGGAGACACAGAATCTGAAGCAGGCTCCAGGCTCTGAGTTGTCAGCATGAAGCCTGACACGGGGCTTGAACTCACGAACTGTGAGATCATGACCTGAGCCAAAGTCAGATGCTTAACCGATGAGCCACCCAAGCACCCCTTCTATCTATCTTATGTATGTATGACATGATAATAATAAACATATCTTTCTTTGAGTAGTTACTATGTTGACAGGTATTTCATTAAGTGATTTATATACATTATCTCCTTTAATTTTCACAAGAACCCTATCTGGTAGGAACTATTAGCCTTATTATATAAATGAGCAAACAAAGTATCTGAGTGAATAAACAATATAAAGAATAAGTAGAGGAGCCAAGATTCAAAGCCAGGTCACATGGACTCCCTTATTCAATTAGGTTAAACTAAACAAAAAAACTAATATTTAATACAGCCATTCTTTAGAGATACTGTGGGTTTGGTTCTTGATCACCACAATAAAGCAAATCAAATGAATCCTTTGGCTTCCCAATGCAAATAAAAGTTATGCTTATACTACATTGTAATCTATTAAGTGTGCAATAGCATTATGCCTTAAAAAAAAACCCCAATGTACATGCCTTAAAGATATTTTATTGCTAAAAAAATGCTAACCAGCATCTATACTTTCAGCAAGTTATAATCACTGATCACAGATCACCATAACAAATATAATAATAAAAAAGTTAAAAATATTATTACCAAAATGTGATACTGAGACATGAAGTGAGCAAATGCTGTTAGAAAAATGTTGATAGGCTTGAACAGAGTTGCCACAAACCTTCAATTTGTAACAAAACACAGTATTGTGAAGTACAATAAAGTGAAGCACCAGTAAAATGAGATATGCCTGTAGCTGAAAATTAAGCATAATAAGTAAAACTGATATAAAGTATATTCCTGATTGTGATACTTAGAATTTATGATGGCACGATGATCTTCAACTTCTCTAAATATTGTTTTTTTACTTTTTTTCCCATAGAAATAAATATATGGTAAGTTCTCCAAATTGAGAATTTTTAAAACGTGCATTGAAACTGGGATATAATGAAAATGAGGCAGGAAGAAATAACAATTTGGCCTTCAGAGAGGGCTCTGTTGGTTGAAGAGTTATTTGGTAACGGTTCAAAAACTTTTACACTAGGCATTGAAACTCAAAAGTTAGCCTTCTAAGGGTTTCTTGGAAAATAATGAAAATATTCTAGAATAGTTGTGATGGTTGTACAATTTTATGAATATACTAAAAACTACTAACTTGCATATTTCAAAAGGGTGAATTTTGTGATTTGAATTGTATGTCAATTCTTAGAATGAGAATCTTTTTTTTTTTTACACGAACTTCAACAAAGACCTAAATCCATTTTAAACCAAGATCAATTAAGAATCAACACAAGCTAACCCATAAACAACAACTTGAGGTCTTAGAGGTGATTTAGGAGTTTGGGCTAGGAGTTTCTTAAAACCTACCTACAACAGGGAAGGGGAAAAAATTGTACAAGTAGGTACATGCATTGACAGGTAACCAAAACCTCAGACAGCTGGAGGTGTGTATATCACTTTAGATGTAAAACAAGAGAAAAATATTTTTGGATATCATAACCTGACAATCAAAAGTAATCTGGAGAATGGCTGGATGCTAGTAGATTTCCCAAATATGTGCCTAAACTATCAGTGCAACCCCCAAAAGCCTAGTGACTATATACTGATCTGCAAAAAATATTTTGTTATTCCATTCTCACTGCAGATAAAATAGCAATAATGTATTATCAAAAAACTGAAATTATACATCAAACATTAATCCAAAAGGAACATACACTGGTTAACAGACATGGATCTATACTCTTTCATGACAATAGTTGAGTGTTGTCATGTGACTACATATGTCACAAACCACTACAGCTAAGTTAAATGAATTAAGCTATGAAATTGTGCCATATCAATAACATTTGCCATATCTTTCTCTCATGAACTAGAGCTCTTCAAAAAAACTTCTCAAGGCATAGTAAGTGGTGGCTTTGAACAACTTCTACAATCTACAAATGTAAAACTTTATAAAAATTAAAGGTATAATACTTTTCTGACACAGATGTTAATTCTAACCGTACATTTTTTTAATGATCTATTCCTGGGTGCCTGAATGGCTCAGTCAGTTAAGCATCCCACTTTGGCTCTGGTCATGATCTCATGGTTCATGAGGTCAAACCATGAATTGGGCTCCATGCTGACAGTGCAGAGCCTGCTTGGGATTCTCTCTCTCTCCCTCTCCCCGTCCCTCCCCCACGTACGCTTTCTTTCTCTCTCAAAATAAATAAACTTAAAAGTCACATTTTGTACCAACTGAGCCAGCCCAGGCACCCCCAATGAAAAATCTTAGAGTATACTCTTTTCTGTTAACTTTCAAATATACATTATTGTTAACTACAGTCACCATACTCTACACTAGTTCCCAGAACTTACTCATCTTATAACTGGATGTTTGTACTCTTTGACCACCTTCACCTATTCCTCCCACACTCTTGCTCCTGGCAACCACCACCAGTCTACCAATCTGAGTTCAGTTTTTTTTAGATTCCGCATATAAGTGAGATTTGTCTTTCTCTGTCTGACTTATTTCACTTAGCATGATGCACTCAAGGTTCATGTGTGTTGATGCAAAGGCAGGATTTTCTTCTTTTTTATAGGTAACATTCCATTGTGTGTGTGTATACACACACACACACACACACACACACACACACACACATATTTTCTTTATCCATTCATCTGTTGATGGACACTTAGGTTGTTTCCATAGCTTGTTTACTGTAAATAATGCTGCAAGGAATATGGGGTAGAGATCTCCCTTCAAGATAGTTCAATCAGGGGCGCCTGGGTGGCGCAGTCGGTTAAGCCTCCGACTTCAGCCAGGTCACGATCTCGCGGTCCGTGAGTTTGAGCCCCGCGTCAGGCTCTGGGCTGATGGCTCGGAGCCTGGAGCCTGTTTCCGATTCTGTGTCTCCCTCTCTCTCTGCCCCTCGCCCGTTCATGCTCTGTCTCTCTCTGTCCCAAAAATAAATAAACGTTGAAAAAAAAAAATTAAAAAAAAAAAAAAAAAAAAAAAAAGATAGTTCAATCACAGGGACAGTAGGCCATTTGAAGTTGTCCCACAACTCACTACTGCTCCATTTACTTTTTACATTTCTATTTTTTAATCTGTTTTATATTTTTTGTGGTTTCTATTACTATGTTTTCAAGTTTATTAATTTTTCTGCAATCCTTGAATGCCATTACTTTCTTCACAAGTTCAATGTTGCCCTCTTATATATCTTCCACGTCTCTATGTACCTTTTTGAACATATGAATACAGTTATAATAACTGTTTTCATGTCCTGTCTGTTAATTCTACTATCTGGGCCAGTTCTAGATTGGTTTTGATTGATTCATTTATCTCATAACAGGTCATATTTTTCCCCATCTTTTCATACCTCCTAATTTTTTATTAGAATCAGAACATTGTGATTTTGATCTTATTGGGTGCTGGATACTTCTGTATTCCTATAAGTATTCTTGAGTTTTGTTTGTATGCAGTAAAGTCACGTACAAACAGTTTGGTTTTCTGAAGGTCTTGCTTTTAAGATTTATTAAACAGAATGGCCATAAGGTTCAGTCTAGGGCTAAGTATCTCCCACTACTGAGTAAAATTTCTTCTATTTACTCTATCTAATGCCCAGTGAATCAGGAGGCTGTTCCTAGCCTGGTTGCTGGGAGCAGACACTACTACTGGCCTTATGTGAGTACCAGACACTATAACCTCTAATTTTTTCATACGGTTCTTTTCCCAGCAGCAAGTAGTTTCCTCACATGCATGCACTAATCAATACTCAACTATGTACTTGAGGAGAATCTTTTATGGATCTCTGGAGTTGTCTCTATGCAATTCTCTCCTCTCTACCATGCTGTCTTGTGAATTCTGCTGACCTCGGTCTCCCCAGAATCTCACCTTCATCTCCTCAATTCAAGAAGTCTACCAGGTTCTGCTTGGGTTCCTGCTCCCTATACTGTAGTCTGAAAACTCTCCAAAGCAATAAGCTGGGATGGTTGTAAAGCTCACCTTATTAATTGCCCAATTACTTCACATATCACTGCCCTCATTGTCTGATAGTCAATGATCTTTTCCATCATTTCATATATTTTGTCTACTTCTTGGTTGTTTCACGTGAGAGAGTATATCTGGTCGCTGTCCTCCAACTTGGTCAGGGCATAGGTCAGGGCATAGAACCTAATACTACACATTTTGATTGAGTAAAACTTATGATTTCAAAAACACAGCATTTCCATTTTGATCTAAAGAACAGCAATTTCATATGTTTCAATCTAATATTATGCTGTTTTCAAAGAATGTGAGAGATTTTGATTAAGTATATCTAATAGCCCTATCTAAAAATGAAATGAGATTCAATTGATGTGCCTTATCCAATATACCTATTTAAAGCTTGTCTTTATTTTCAAATTGCTGATAAACCATCACAAACTCCTTACAAAACATTTTGTTGCCACACATCACTCATTTAATTTGAACCCACTGTTCTATTTGCTGCAGTCACAAATTTTATCTCATGGAACAGTCAAAATCTCTATCTAAATATATAAGCATTGATCATTTACTACATATAAATTAACTTCTATCCAGTTATACTCATCATTTAATACCACTTCTTGTGACAGAGTTTCTCTGCACAAATAATTGGGCCACAGTCTCAACCCAGCTAGGCAGAAGGAAATAACATCTCATATATCAGGAAATCAACTTCCAATTAGCTATGTGTCACAAATGAGACATCTATTTTTCTAGAAATTGCCAAATGAAAAAGTAAATTCACTTAAAAGTCTTATAATTAGGGATTAGAAAATTAGGAAACAAGGGGCACCTGGGTGGCTCAGTTGGCTAAGCATCTGACTTTGGCCCAGGTCATGGTCTCATGGTTCATAAGCTTGAGCCCCATGTTGGGTGAGCTCGAGCGTTGCCTGGGGTGAGCTCAAGCCCCGCTTTGGGACTCTCTCTCTCTCTCCCTTTCTCTGCCACTAGCTCACTCACTCTCTCTCCAAAAAAAAAATAGGAAACAGAAAATCAAGATAAAGAGAAACCTGTCAATCAATCCAGAGTGGCATCCTGTTCCTGCCCAGTTTTCTTGCTACAATCATCTGCACATACCCCAATCTCATCCCTACCAAGAGGGTGTGCATGTGACCTCTTTTTGGGCACTCCTGTGCAAAAATAATTCCATTTTCTTAAAACATGGTAGGCAATTTCATTACGGAAATTTAAATATGATTCCAATCCATGTCACTACAAGCCAAGAACTGCGTTTAAATTTGAAACCTATTATTAAAATTTCAAAAGCCTCATTCAAAATTCATGACGCAGTGAAGGAAACAGATGAGGAAAAAAGCAATGAGGTCTTTCCGCATGTGTATATGTACTGACACTGCCATATATGTGAACATGTGTATCTAAACTGTTATATATGTGTAAAAAAAAAAACAGAACACAGGAAGAAATTTCATGAATGGGGGTTGAGAGAGGTGGAAGTTCATCATTATACACCTTTTCATACCTCCTGAATATTGAACCATGAGAATATAATTACCTATTCAAGAAGAAATTTAAGTAAGTAATTAAAACAGATGAAGAAACTGGCCTAAACCACAATTAGAAATAAAATGTCATTATATATGACTCCAAGTATAGTATATTTATTTTACCTTTTCTATATTTATATAGAGATTATAATCTTACGAACAAAGATTTCCCAAAATTTCTTAATAGGAATCATCTGAGTTGTTAAAAACAGATTTTTGGTCCAATCTAGATCTACTAAATTAAGATTTCCCAGAAAGACATAATCTGCACAAAAAGCAGCCCCAAGTAATTCTTACCAAAAGTTAAGGAAACCATTAACTAAGGAATAAGATTCATTTCTGGAAAGAGCAACAACTTTGCAATTAGACAATCCTGGATTTATCTCTTGGCTCTTCCATTTACCTGTGTGATCCTGGATAAGTTACTTGGCCTCTTTGTGCCTCAGGTTCCTTATCTATAAAGTGGAAAGATAATACTTCTAGGGTTTTTATAAAGATTGATCTGTGCAGAAGGTATGGGACATCATCTTTCTCTAATGCTTAACATACCTTGCTTCCTTAAAAAAAAAAAAAAGAAGATATCTGGCATATAGATATCCAATAAATATCAGCTTCTTTTCCTCCCACATTCGAATTATACAGATGTTGGGGTATATGTCACTCTAACGATACTGTTAAATGCTGAAGCAGTATTTATTAATCATTAATCTTCACAAAAACATATAATAGTCACTAAACTAGGAGCCAATCTGACAAAAAGCATTTAACTAGTTCAGTTTAGTTGGTTTATTACTGACAAGCTTGACACATATCACTTATTTTTTAAAGAATATTCCTATCCTACCTAAAAAAAATTACTTTATATGCTTTAACAAAATGAATAGAGTACAATGTTGCTTTGTCTATTATTTTTCCTTAATCCAAATTATAGCATCCCTAAAATAATTTCTCTCTCAAAAAAATTCTCTAATAGTTATACCTCTGTTATGTTTCTCTCTCGTAATGAAGCCAACTCATATGGATCCACAAAAAGTCCTGATGGAATGTACTGTTTAATTAAGAGTCGGCAGGTCTGTAAGTCCTCAAGGCTTTCTCCAAATTTCACTTTTATTAAGAGGTCTCTGTAAGATAAGTACATTTAAAATAAATCTCTCCATTCAATTGTTAAATGAAATAGCATAACATTACATTCGAATTAGTAAAAACACTGCATTTCAAATTCATTTTTCAGAAAATCATAAAGTCAAATGAAATATTTATATCATGTCAGAACCACTCATGAGATCATTCATGAATTTATGTCATAAGCCACAGTACAGTATTAGTATGAAAACAAAGATCAATGGAAAGAAATAGAGTCCAAAAACAGACACATACGTTTATAGGCAATAAAGGTGCCAATATAATTTGATAGGAAAAGGAGAGTCTTTTCAACAAGTAGTACTGAAACAAGAAGTCTACACAGAAAAAAAATGAACCTTGATCTCAAACTCATACCACATACAAATATTAATTTGAAGTAGATTATAAACCTAAATGTATAATTGTCCCAGCTTTCTGTCTGAAGGCACATGTTGGACCAAGTATGGGGAAGGAAACCCAAAGCACAACACAGTGGTTTTGCTTAAATTATAAAACAGAGATAGAAGTAAAGGGAGGGGCGCCCGGGTGGCTAAGTCCGTTAAGCGTCCACCTCTTGATCTCTGTTCAGGTCATGATCTCAAGGTTTGTGAGTTTGAGCCCCACGTTGGACTTTGCGCTGCCAGTGCATAGCCTACTTGGAATTCTCTCTTTCTCTCTCTCTCTCTCTCAAAATAAATAAACTTAAACAATAACAACAACAACAACAACAAGTTAAGGGAGACTGAAGTAGCTGGAAGATAAGGTGCTAAATTCCAGAGAGGACGGTACTACGTAGGAGTTCTATAAATCTGAATTGGTCTCCCTTTGAGTTTTTTCTGAATTCTAAAAAAAGCATGAGTAAAGTGTAATTCCACGAGACTGGGCAAAGAATAACCAGGGAACTGAAAAATCAGAAATTCTAAAATTTCACACAAGTTGGGAGAAATCTGCATTTCCAACCAACCAAAGTACAGAGACCATAGCTTTTGGTAAAGATACCAATACAGCAAGGCCTTTGCAGCTAAATTAGCCTTGCAGTAAAGGCCACTTTAATTTTAGAGCTATACAAAAAAAGGTTAAGAGGATCAAGCTGATACACAAGTTAATTTAACTGCTAATAGAAAAAATAAGCCCAATGCCCTTCAAAGGAAGATAAAATCCACACACTCAAAAATGCTCATATCAGGATGCCTAGGTGGCTGAGTCAGTTAAGTGTCTGACTTTGACTCAGGTCTTGATCTAGTGGTTCATGAGTTCCAGCCCCATGACAGGCTCTGTGCTGACAGCTTGGAGCCTGGAGCCTGCTTCAGACTCTGTGTCTCTCCCTCTCTCTCTGCCCCTCCCCTGCTTGAGCGTGCGCACTCTCTCTCAAAAATAAATAAACATTAAAAAAAAAAAGGAAGAGAAAGAGGAGAAAGAAATGAACGATTCTAAGATTCAGACATTATTCTTAGTGTGGAATAATATTTGAAGGTAGGCTATGATAAGCTGAAATTGTACACTATAAAGTCTAAAGCAACCAATTAGAAAAAGAAAGAGGTATGGGGCACCTGGGTGGCGCAGTCGGTTAAGCGTCCGACTTCAGCCAGGTCACGATCTCGCGGTCCGTGAGTTTGAGCCCCGCGTCGGGCTCTGGGCTGATGGCTCAGAGCCTGGAGCCTGTTTCCGATTCTGTGTCTCCCTCTCTCTCTGCCCCTCCCCCGTTCATGCTCTGTCTCTCTCTGTCCCAAAAATAAATAAACGTTGGAAAAAAAAAAAAAATTTAAAAAAAAAATAAAAAAAAGAAAAAGAAAGAGGTATAGCTAGTAAGCCAAAAATGGAGATAAAATGGAATGCTTAAACAATATTCAATTTATCTAAAATAAGGCAAGGAAAGAGAGAAAAGATTAGCTAGGACAAATATAAAAAAAGTAACAAAATGGATAGGGTTAAACCAAACCAAGCAAATAAATATTTATATTAAAGTAAATGGTCCAGGGGCACCTGGGTAGCTCAGTCAGTTAAGCTTCTGACTCTTGACCTCAGCTCAGGTCACGATCTCATGGTTTGTGGGATTGAGTCCCATGTTGGGCTCTGTGCTGTCAGCGCAGAGCCGGTTTGGAATTCTCTCTCTCCCTCCCTCTCTGTCCCTCCCCTGCTCACATAAGCACACACGTGCGCTCACTCTCTCTCTGTCTCCCTCTCAAAATAAACTTAAGAATTTTTTTTTTTAAAGTAAATGGTCTAGGGGCTCCTCAGTGGCTCAGTTGGTTAAGTGTTCAACTTCAGCTCAGGTCATGATCTCACAGTTCATGAGTTCCAGCCCCGTGTCGGGCTCTGGGCTGACAGCTCAGAGCCTGGAGCCTGCTTCGGATTCTGTGTCTCCCTCTCTCTCTGCCCCTCCCCCACTCACACTCTGTCTCTAAGTGAATAAACATTAAAAAAAAAAAAAGTAAATGATCTAATCATTCCAATTAGAATGTAGAGATTGACAGACTGGATAAAATAGCAACAATTAATTATATGCTATCTATAAGACACACATTAATAATAAAAATAGTGAAATAATAATAATAAAAATATTGCTATATTAACATAAAAAATGCAGATTTCAGGACAAGGAATATTGTCAGGGATAAAGAAGAACATTACAAAAAGATAAAAGGATCAATTCCTCAGAACACATAATAATCCTAAATGTGCTATAAAACATCTAAAAACAGTGCTTCAAAATGTTCATGTATTTTACCTCACAGCAAAAACTGGTAAAGCCTCAAGGATAAATAGACAAATCTGCAATTACAGCCAGAGATTTTAATACCCCTCTCTCAATAATGGATAGAATAAGTAGAAAATCAGTAAGGATATGGAAGGCATTCACAATCTTCAATCAAGTTTATCTGACATTAATAGACTGTTCTACCAAACAAGAGCACACTGCACTAGAAAAATCTATATGCTGGGCAATAAAAGAAGTCTCTAGAAGTTTTCATAGGACTGAAATCTTGTTGAGTATAGTCTCTAACCACAGGGAATTGAGTTAGAAATCAAAAGAGGAGGAGAAACCGCCTTCACCAAAGCCACAGCCTCAGGCTCAGTCTCCTCCTTTGCCTCTACCTGGGATCTGCTGCCAGGAAGCTTTGGCTTCACAGTTACATGTGTAGTCTCAGGTTTCTTTACCACCAGAAAGAAAAAAATGGACACCCTGCATCCTGGAAATTCATTTAGGAGATTGAAATTAGGGCCTCTTTCAAATGTGGACATGGCTAATGGAGGAGCAACAAGACCCAACAGGCCAAATACTGTAGATACAATATGCCAGTTCAAACTAGTACTTCTGGAAGAGTCTGCCCTTGGCAAATCAAGCCTAGTTCTTTGTTTTGTGAAGGGCCAGTTTCATGAATTTCAAGAGAATACTGCTGTGGCTGCTTCTGTAACCCAAATTGGCTAGCTAGATAATACAACTGTGAAGTCTGAAGTAGGGGACGCAGCTGGTCAAGAATCATACTATAGCCTAGCACCAATGTACCACAGAGAAGCACAGGTAGCCAGACTTGAATATGAGATCTCAAATGAGGAGTTCTTTGCAAGAGCAAAAAACTGGGTTAAAGAACTTCAGAGGCAAGCAAGTCCTAACACTGTCATAGCTTTACCAGGAAACAAAGCTGACCTAGAATAAATGAGCTGTAGATTTCCAGGAAGCACAGTCCTATGCAGATGACAAAATTATTATTCATGGAGACATCAGCTAAAACATCAATGAATGTAAATGAAATATTTACAGTAATAGCAAAAAATCTGCCAAATAATGGACCACAAAATCCAGGAGCAAATTCTGCCAGAGGAAGAGCAGCAGAATTTATTGAACTCACACAGCCAACCAAGAGTCAGTGTCGTAGTAATTAAACCTCCAGTTTGAGCTAGCTGGAATATTCTTCTGCTTCTTAAAATGTTTTTTTTTTCCTTAAATGTTAATAACACTGAAACTGGTACACTTAACTGGTCCAATGTGATTTCCAAAAAGAGATTTATGATAGAGTCAAGTTTCTAATACAGAATTATTTTAAGTGTTTTGAACTTAATTTTTAATAACACACGTGTCCCTCTGTTCAGCAATAGAAGAAAATGAAATAATAAAGAGCAGAAATCAATGAAATAGAAACTAGACAAATAATAGAGCAACATCAATGAAATACTTTCTTTCCAAAGATCAGTAACATTGACAAATCTCTAGATTTGTCCACTGCTTTATTGGAAGGTTAGAAGAAATCATTTCTTATCACCAGAGATATAACAAAATACTATTTGGACCCACAGTTAACCACAGTTCTATGAAAAAGGCATGTAACTCATTAACTTAGGCTTTGCAAAAACATTCTTTTTTATTTATTTCTATTTTTTTTTAAGTTTATTTACTTATTTTGAGAGAGAGGCCTTGTGTGCAGGGAAGGGGCAGAGAGAAAGGGACAGGATCCCAAGCAGGTTCCATGCTACCAGCACGGAGCCCACAAGGCTCCATCTCAAGAACTGCGAGATCAAAAGTCAGATATTCAACAAACTGAGCCACCCACACACCCCAAAACATTCTTTTTTAAAAAGGATGATCTAAAGATACTTCTACTTTGCTACAGTAATTCAGACAAACGATAATTTCTCCTAGAATCTACATTTAAAGTGTATATTCCACATTTTAACAAATTAGCCATGAGAAAACAGTCCCATATCTTCAGGGGAAAAAAATAAACATCAATGACATCTAAACTATAGCCAGTCTTGTTATTTTTTAAATAGACTTAAAAAAAATCAAGTGCAACCACATCTAAATTTAGGAATATGAAACTGATAAATGCATCTTAATGAACAGCACTCCCTGCAAACATGTGGGCTCTTCAACAAAAATGAAACAAACCAGATGTCTGTGAATCTGTTTAATTACTACTAGCTTTGTCGTTTAGGGGCTAAAAGGGGCTTTTGTTCCCTTTGGATGTAATATAGTCGATGCGCTAACAATATGTACATTCAAACTTATTTTATTTTTTTTTTAATTTTTTAATGTTTCTTTATGTTTGAGAGAGAGAGAGAGAGACAAACTGTGAGCAGGGGAGGGGCAGAGAGAGAAAAGAATCCGAAGCAGGCTCCAGGCTCTGAGCTGTTAGCACAGAGCCCGACACGGGGCTCGAACTCATGACCTATGAGATAATGACCTGAGCCAAAGTCCGATGCTTAACCGACTGAGCCACCCCGACACCCCAAACTTATTTTATTATTTTTTTTTTAAATTTTTTTTTCAACGTTTATTCATTTTTGGGACAGAGAGAGACAGAGCATGAACGGGGGAGGGGCAGAGAGAGAAGGAGACACAGAATCGGAAACAGGCTCCAGGCTCTGAGCCATCAGCCCAGAGCCTGACGCGGGGCTCGAACTCACAGACCGCGAGATCGTGACCTGGCTGAAGTCGGACGCTTAACCGACTGCGCCACCCAGGCGCCCCACCCCAAACTTATTTTAAATTCAATCTTCAACTGTATTGGAAGTAAGGTACTGGACTGTAGTGTCCATATTATGTTTACTACTTTTCTACAATATTAAGAGTTGTTTGAAAGTATGCAAACTTTACAGTTACTAAAACAGCTAATTATTTCCTCTCTCCTTCTTTGGAAGGAAGAGGGCTTCAGTTGTTCCTGTATGGCTAGAACCATCGTAAACAACATACCTGTAATCTATAATATCAGTGCTGCAATATGTTGGTAATAATCTTGCAGCCTTATTTTCCAAATTCATTTTATTTTGACCACTTCTGTATATTGCACTAATTGTTTTAGGTATTTCCATTATGTGTCAAGGATGATCTAACCTATTTGAGTGCTGAACAGCTAGCAGAACTTGTACATTTATAATAATTCCAAATTGGTAAAGAAAACATTTCACTAGTGTTCAGTTTATTTTGAGGTGCTCAGGTTAGAATAAATAGTTACTATAAAAAAACAAACAAAAAATCAGTAAAAAATTTCTGGAAAATCCCCCAAAACCTTAAAATCAAACAACATATGTCTAAATAACTGATGTAAGAAAAGAAATCAAAAAGGATATTAGAAAATATACTGACCTAAATGAAAATGAAAACAAACACGTCAAAACTTACAGGATACAGCTAAAGTCCTGCATAGAAGGAAACACAGCCTTAAATGCAAAGATACTTTTATTAAGGAAAAAACTCTAAAATCAATGACCTAAGCCACCACATTAAAAAACTAAGAAGGAAATTAAACTTAAAGCAAAAAGGAAAGAAATAATAAAGAGCAGAAATCAATGAAACAGAAAGTAGACAATAGAGAAACATCAATGAAACCTTTTCTTTCCAAAAATCAGTAACATTGACAAATCTCTAGACTGATCATGAAAGAGAAAAAGCACAGATCACCAATATCAGGAATAAAAGAGGAAACATTACTATACGATCTCTACATATGAAGAGGACAATAAGGGAATACTTGAATAATTTTACTCCAATTAAACAACTTAAAATAGCTAAATTCCTGGAAAGAAAAAATTACAAAAACTGACAAAAGAAAAAATAGAATATCTAAATATCTCTGTATCTTGAATCTGTAATTAAAAGAAAAAGTTTAAAGCCTTCCCGCATGAAAAACCTCAGCCCTAGACGGCTTTATTGTTTAATTCTATTAAATATTTTAAAAGAAATAATACCAATGCTGCACAATCAGAAAATAAAGTAGAAGGAAATATTTCCCAATTTATTTTACAAGGACAGCACTGGCCTGACACCAAAGCCCAAATAAAGCATCACAACAAAAGACAAGTATAGACCAATATTCCTCATGAACAGAGAAGTAAAAAATCCCTTTTTTTAAATTTATTTTTTAATCTTTTAATTATTATTTATTTTGTTTTGTTATTTTTTATTTTTTAAATTAAATTAAATTTTTTAACCTTTTTCAAAAATGTTTATTTACTTCTGAGAGAGAGAGAGAGAGAGAGAGAGAGAGAGAGACAGCACAAGTGGGGGAGGGGCAGAGAGGGAGACACAGAATCTGAAGCAGGCTCCAGGCTCTGAACTGTTAGCACAGAGCCCGACACGGGGCTCGAACTCATGAGCTCTGAGATCATGACCTGAGCCAAAGTCGGACGCCCACCTGACTGATCCACCTAGGTGCCCCAGAAGTAAAAAATCTTTAACAAGATACTAGCATATCAAATCCAGTAATATTTCAAAAAGATAATAATACATCACGACCAAGGGGGAAGTTTATTATTCCAATTATCAACATTTGTACTGTACCATATTGACAGAATAAATTAGAAAAATCATATGATTCTCTTATAATAGATGCAGAAAAAGCTTTTAATAACGCTTAACATTAATCACGAAAAAAACTTTCAGGAAACTAGGAACATAAAAGAACATCCTCAACTGATAAAAGCCACCTACAAAAATATCTAACATAAATACCATATTTAATGGTGAAAGGCTGGATACCTTCCATTTAAGATGAGAAACAAGGATGGATGGAAAGGGAAGGATGTTTTATTCAATACTGTATTAGGAAAAAATAAATTAAAAAGTACAAAAATTAAAACAACAACAACAACAACAACAACATCATTGTATTAGAGTTTCTAGCCAGTTCAAAAAGGTAAGGATATAAAAATCATACAGGGGCACTTGGGGGGCTCCGTTGGTTAAATGTCCAGCTCTTGATTTCAGCTCAGGTCATGATCTCACGGTTCATGAGTTTGAGCCCCACGACAGGCTCTGACAGCGCGGAGCCTGCTTGGGATTCTCCATCTCCCTCTGTCTTTGCCCCTCCTCCACTCACGCTCACGCACATTCTCACTCTCTCAAAAATAAATAAACATTAAAAAAAATCATACAGATTGTCTTTCTTTTGCAAACCCATGATCACCTATGTAGAATATCCTAAGGAATCCATGAAAAAGCCACAGGCATTGATAAATGATTTCAATAAGGAATTAGGGTACAACGTAAACATACAAAAGTCAACGGTATTTTATTACCAGCAAAAACCAACCAGAAATAAAAACTTTAAAACAATATTTTTTACATTAAAAAAAACTTAGGGATATATTTAACAAAACATATGCAAGACTTATACTCTGCAAGTTACAGTATTGTTAAGATAACTGATAAAGCCTAAATAAATGAAGATGCCATATTCATGCACCGGAATACTCATGAATGGTAACATATCACTTCTCTACAAAATTGATCTAGAGTTTCGACAGAATCCTAATCAAAAGTTCATGAAGCTTTTTTGAAGAGATCTACAAATTAATTCCAAAAGTTAACAACTTTGAAAAAAAAGTTGAAGAACTCCGACGTTCTGATTTGAAGCC